>NW_020838023.1:174671-803466 GCF_003676395.1 Aethalodelphis obliquidens | reverse complement strand
CAGCGGCCATGGCTCACGGGCCTAGCCGCTCCGCGGCATGTGGGATCTTCGCGGACCGGGGCGTGAACCCGTGTCCCCTCCATCGGCAGGCGGACTCCCAACCACTGTGCCACCAGGGAAGCCCGTCAGGTAATCTTTATTGAGAGATGGGTCAATTTCAAGCTATCAGAAAACAAGTGGTTGATGTTTAATTTAGATATCTTTTATATTAAAAGAATGCTTGAGCACTGTATAAATTATTTTGATTTGATTATTTTGTAGTTCCAGTGATTGAAATCTGAATTTACAGTCTCTTGATTCACTAAAATTTGACCCATAGTCTCAATGAGAACATATTTGAAAATGAACCCATTCCACTCTCGAAAGGGGATATTTTAAACTTTCCGCTTTTTCATATTGACATTCCAGTTGCCCAAAATATAATCTGTAAACATAATTTTTGATACACTCCATCTTTTTCTAACTTGTTATACATATCTGATCACCAAGTCAACTGATACATAGAATGAGCATTTGATGTCACTCTTTTTTCCTTCTTTTAGTGCCAATGATTTAGCTCAGATCTTTGTGATTTTGTGCCTGGAAAAACTTTATAATTGTGCTCTTTTTTTCTTTTTTCCTCTCTTCTAACTTATGTGACATGTTCTTACTTTCCTCCTTCGCTAGACAATACAGAATCTAGTGAATATCTACCTGAGCCAAGCACGATGCCAGATGCTAGGAACAATACAAACCAATCGCTATCTTTAGCGTTTAGACCAAAGAAATGAGTAACTTTGGTGTAATGGATGTTACACTTAAGTGAGTATTAAGAGCTAGGAGAGGCTGTAGTAAGGAACAAGTAACATAGCTGACAGATGAAAAATGATCAGAAAAGGTATTTCAGAGGAAGTGATGTTTAACAAAAACAAGAGGAATTTAAATGAGCATTTGCAACTCCACAGTTGCATTTTAAAGAGCATGTTTTCCCAGGTATGGACAAGTAGATAGTTATTTCCTTACATATAATACAAGGAAAGTAATTTCATAGATTTCAAAGTAATTTCAAAGATTATTTCATATATCCATGAAATAATGATCAAATAAATTAGAATGAGAGTCTTACTTTCAAGGGAGAAAACGGTTAAATATGTGAAAAGCTAAGGACTGATTAAGAAATAATCACTAGAAATACTAGTCCCTGCTTTCCCTGTCCAGTCCAGTTGTGGATTTTCCAGATTTGCTTTCTACACTCAGCCCAGTTCAGTCTTTGAAGTAATAACTAATATCCAAGCCCTGATGACTATTATAAACCCTTCCCTACCATTAAATAGGGTTTGAGATTTTTTTTTTTCCTACCCAGTAAATGGTAAAAGCTCCAAAGCACCAATGTGTACCACAGAGTAAGGGGCTGGTTAAGACATCTGGCTGAGAACAAAGCTAGATCAGGTCTGGAATCTGGCAAGCCTTTTACTATTAGTGTGACTTTGAGCAACCCATATCGTCCCTTTAAGCCTTAGTTTCTCTACTCGTAAAATTGACATATATTTAATATCTGTATCAGGAAAGCATTATGAAGGTTAAAATAGAAATGATATGGTAATACGTAACATGGTGCCTGGAATAATAAGCACTCAATCAATGTTTGCTGTGACTACTGTCACTACTACACCTGTTATTACTATTACTACTACTAGTACTGTAACTCCTACTATTTCCATTATTACTAGTGCTATTATTATTACTATTCTTATTTTTAATACTAGTACCACTACTATTATTAACATCGGTCAGCCTGATTGGCTTTTCATCCAGCACTGTGGTGTCCAAAGTGAATTGAATTTATTCTAGAAAAGATGATTTTAGAGTTGAGAGAAATAAGTATAGCTTAGTTTTATATTTCAGTTTTCTGTTTTTTTCAATTTTTTTTGTATTTCAATAATTTTAAATTCTATTGTGTTAGTGTGTCCTATAAGGTAATATGGTATTAACACAGTACTGTATATTCATTATGTCCAAACAAATATACTATATTTCAGAGTGTATGTTCAAAATATTTTTCTCCTAGGAGTGCATAGTAGTTTGTAAAACACTGGTCTAGTAAGAGTCCAAACAAGTAAGCAACACATTGTAAATATTACAATAAATCCTATGGCAGAGATATGGATATGAAAGTCTTATTTAAGGGAAAATATCTAACCCACAACTTCATGCTATATTTGACCTCTGGAGCCATGGCTGGTCAGCACCATGAAGTCTGTTCAATTAGGCATAATCATAAGTAATTGGACCAATCAGTTTCTCTCTATCAGAAATTTTAGTTGGAAACACAGAAATAGTCAATTTATAATGGGAGCAGAAGCTGAAAAGGCAAAGGGAACTCATTAGAAGGTGGAGCCTGCACCTCTCAAACTAAAGTTGTAAGTAAGTAAAAGTGATGAAAACACAGATGATGTAAGATGGAGAATGGGGGAAGAGAAAAATATGAGGTGATTGTTAGACATAGGAGCAGTAGAAGCAGGTAGAGAGAAGCTGAATCACCACAGAAAAGAGTAACAAATTCTTGCTATCGAGGGCACGTAGGGATAACCCGATCCTAGAGTTCTTGTGTATCTCCCAGTTTCTAAATTATATTTTATGCTTTGTAAGGCTCTGATATATGGCAGGTCCTGGAATCCTATGAGATTTCATTGTCTTTATTTCCATGTGTACTTTCTTCAATGTACCCCCAAATTATTTGAGGTAACTTGATTGATTCCTAAATCTTTGTTTAGCAGGTTCAAATGTCAGTCCACAAAAGCAAGTGTGCAAGAAATATAACCTTCATTATTTTTATATAACTCAATCTAATTTCTATTTTGTGTCACAATTCTATTATACAGCAGAAACTAAATCTTGTTCAATTCTGTGTAATTCTGGACATGTCAGGGTTCCCCACCGTTGCTCCTGGCACCGTCTTGTGCAGTCCTCAGGTATTGATAGGACATGAAGTAGGGGCAATTCATCTGCTGCCTGGTTGTCTTTTCTCCACACAGGCATTCATTACATCGACGACAGGAAATGCCTTTGATTCTTTTTTTTTAATTGAAGTATAGTTGATTTACAATATTATACTAGTTCCAGGTATGAAGCATAGTGATTCAGTATTTTACAGATTATACTCCATTAAAAATTATTACAAGATAATGGCTATAACTTCCTGTGCTATACATTATATCCTTGTTGATTATCTATTTTATACATAGTAGTTTGCATCTGTTAATCCCATATCCTTAATTCTTCCCTCCCCCATTCCCACTCACCACTGGTTACCACTAGTTTGTTTTCTATATCTGTGAGTCTGTTTTGTTTTGCATATACATTTATTTGTATTATTTTTTAGATTCCACATAGGTGATACTAAAAATGACTTTCATTCTTCATATTCAAAGGATTTTTCTTCATTGTTCCTCACTCCCAACTACAAGAATAGGAGCTATGGAAAATTTAGTGGCACTGTACAATTTCTTTCACCACTCCTCTGTTTTTCTCAGGACCGATGCCTAAAATACTTTCAGCTTTGCGAACCTCTGGGAGACTTTCTCAGCGTGCCAGCGTGCCATCTTAAAGTGGAATTTCTCTATTCATGAAACTGGTCAGTTCTCTATTTTTAATGCAGACCTGAGGCAAAGGCACATCTTCTGCAAGAGCTCAAAATCTAGGAGCTTTGGGCTTCCCTGGTGGCGCAGTGGTTGGGAGTCCGCCTGCCGATACAGGGGACATGGGTTCGTGCCCCGGTCCAGGAAGATCCCACATGCCGCGGAGCGGCTGGGCCCGTGAGCCATGGCTGCTGAGCTTGCGCGTCCGGAGCCTGTGCTCCGCAACGGGAGAGGCCACAACAGTGAGAGGCCCGCGTATCGCAAAAAAAAAAAAAAAAAATATCTAGGAGCTTATTGTGTCTCTCCCTCCACTCTGAAACTTGTTCCAAAATCTGTTGGGGAAAGAGGTTGAGCACACATCTTATTCATTCTAATTCACAGGAAGTTTTCTTTGAGGGAAAAAGTTTTTTATCAAACTTCAAATCAATTAAATAACCTCTCCTTGAGTGTGCAAATATTGCACATTTAGACTTGCATTTTTAGAAAGTGACTTCTCCTGATTTCAAAATGTCAGGCCATTTTCCACATGGTAAATGAAATTTATTGTGAGTTCATATAAGAAAATTAGAATCTGAGTTATTTGGTTTCATATTAGTCTAACATTCTGACCCCGATTCTTAATAAATTCAGTAACCTTAATGTAAATGTAAAACCACACTAACAAATATGCAAAAGAGTTATCTATTTGTCCACAAATATTTCAAGGTCTTTTCAGCATTATATTCTCAATCAAGCCATTGATACACATCATTATTTTGTAAGATGGTAGGGCTTGGCTTGGCAAAGTTACTTTTAACAAAATCAGCATGGTGAGGTTATTTCTCAAAGGTGAATACCTAACCACAGTTTAATAATGTCAATTATCTCTTTATCATCACACTAGTTTTTGAAATGTACAGTTAGATATGCATTGCATATATCTAACACCATGACAAGCTTCCGAAGTTAATTTATTTTAGTTATTATTTATTTCCATTTCAGAGGTAGACATTTATTTGGTGAAAATGATCATTTAACCTTTATTGCTATTAAGATTTTAACGTTTCAGGGCTTCCCTGTTGGTGCAGTGATTGAGAGTCTGCCTGCCTGCCGATGCAGGGGACACGGGTTCGTGCCCCAGTCCTGGAAGATCCCACATGCCGCGGAGCGGCTGGGCCCATGAGCCATGGCCGCTGAGCCTGCGCGTCCGGGGCCTGTGCTCCGCAACGGGAGAGGCCACAACAGTGAGAGGCCAGCGTACCGCAAAAAAAAAAGATTTTAACGTTTCAAATACAACCTGTTCCTCAAAATTGGACCAGAAAAATTATAAATATTGTGAGAATAGAGGTTTTATTGAGTTCTCCATTCTTTCCTGAGGGAGACATTTCATTTAACTACATACCAGTGTTTAACAGAGTGATACCAATTTTGACTGCCCCTTGCCAGAGAAACAGTGATTTGCTTTCTATTACTCTGAAGATTGCTAGAAAATGTAGAAAATACAATACCTTAAATGAGGCATTGTCAAACATGAAATATTTGAGAATGTAACAAAGATTTGAGACCCAACAAGTTTAAGAGGTCTGTGCCACACTGTCCCCACTGACTCTTCCCCTGTGGCTTGTGTATCATGTTGTCTGCATTAGAGCATAGTATTTCCAGCTACCTTCTATTGTTGCAGAATATCATAATACTAAATCTAGTTTTTGCTTTTTGTATTTTTGTTTTGTTTTACAGGTACACCTTTCCCATTTCCCCTTCTGCCCTCTCTCTGCCATCTTATCCCTTCTTCTGAAAACTGAACTAATGCCCAGAACAGGGGAAAGCAAAGTGGTGGCATCATTCAAAGGTAGGCAAGAGCCAAGACAAACCTGGCTGAGCCATGATAGAGATCTGGTTCCCGCTTTCAGGCACAAACTTCCTATCATGGGTTGTGCATGAAGGAAGGAAACACCATCCACTTGGTGTCTCTTGTGCCTGGCGTGGAGAATCAGCCCATATATGTTTAAATAATTAAGGGGTTTTCTTTGCTGTCTAGGAGACTATATATCACTTGAGAAGGAAGCATGTATTGTGTGAGCTTGTTAGGTATATGTCCAAATGTCATTTGCTAATATACCCCGGCTGTTTGCTTTCGCTAATACGGTGCTATATTTCCCCCCACCCCACCCCCAACTGCCTTGAGGATGGCAGGGCAGCAGCATATTAAAGAGATGTGCTGCAGAATTCCAGTGATGGCCTGCATGAATGAGACATGGGATAGATGACCTGGGTCTTATAGGAGTCCAGAGTGGCAAGAGAAAAGAGGGATAACAGGTGCTGAAATAAAGGATTCCAGGCAAGTCATGGAGACCTGACTGGAAGCTAGAGCAGAGATGATGGAATCCAAGGAAACATCCTCTCTTTGGTGAATGGAGATTTCTTCTGTGGGCACTTGGTACCCCAGTTTCCTACCATGATGTGGGTCAGATGTTTATTCTTTATCACATCAGAAAGGCAGTGCTAATGTGTCATTCTTATGACCATCCTATTAAAGAAATATATTCATAAAAAGATAAATATACTATTTTACCACATTTCCATTTTCTATGTCTTAATAATGTGAGCTCCTCAAGAATGGGGATCATCCTGTCTGTCACTGATTGCCTTCTTCACCCTCCCCTCATGCCATGCCTAGTGCCTGGTATGTAGTAAGTATTTCATATATGTTTATTTAACAAAAAATACATTTAGAGCAATCCAGATGCTAAGTCCTTAAAAGGTGACTGAAAATGGACCTCAGTGGATGGTCTGGATTTCAGCTGTACATGAATTTGTAGATGGCAATGAATTCAGACTCAGAAACATTGTGACTCACAAGATAGCTCCCTTAAAAGGAAGTATTGAGGGCTTCCCTGGTGGCGCAGTGGTTGAGAGTCTGCCTGCCGATGCAGGGGACACGGGTTCATGCCCCGGTCCGAGAGGATCCCACATGCTGCGGAGAGGCTGGGCCCGTGAACCATGGTCGCTGAGCCTGCGCGTCCGGAGCCTGTGCTCTGCAACGGGAGAGGCCACAACAGTGAGAGGCCCGCGTACCGCAAAAAAAAAAAAAAGGAAGCATTGATAGGTGATATGAGCAATGAAACTTCAGCCCTAATGATTGTTCCATCACAAAATGTTTAGATATTTATATTGTTTGGTGTAGAAATAGGCAGTGTGCTACAGAACATTGTACAGTATTTGTTAAAGCAAATGTATCTTGCAATGTAAACAGGTAGGTTTCTGGCACAACATTCAACTATGGATGGAATACACATCCAGCACTGACCTCCTTCTCCTCCCCAGACATGCTCCACCATCACCATTTCCTCTTACAGATTAGAATTGGAATCATCCCAAAGGCAGGCGCTAGAATCCTTCTCTCCCTCACACTCCATGTATAAAAATCACTAAATGTTTCAACGTATATAATATTTTTAAAAAGCTGTTGCCTTACTACCATCTCTTATCCATTTGGTCTCAGCTACTTGCTTCTCAGAGAAGTCTTCCTGACTTCACCACAGTGGGTCAGGCCCCCTTTATATATGTGCATACGACTCAGTATAGCTATACTTTATAGACTGTATTAAAACTATCTGGGTTTTTTTTTTTTTTTTTTTTTTTTTGGTATGCGGGCCTCTCACTGTTGTGGGGTCTCCCATTGCAGTGCACAGGCTCCGGACGCGCAGGCTCAGTGGCCATGGCTCACGGGCCCAGCCGCTCCGCGGCATGTGGGATCTTCCCGGACCGGGGCACGAACCCGTGTACCCCTGCATCGGCAGGCGGACTCTCAACCACTGCGCCACCAGGGAAGCCCAAACTATCTGGGTTTTACCCCTTGGACTAGTTCATTTTCTTTTTGAATGTGGAACTTACAATTTATTTATGATTTCTCCACTGCCTAGTCCAGTGCCAGACTATTAAAATGAAAACTATCAACCCCCTCTCCCCACCAAATAAATGTCGAGATAACTCTTAAAATTTGTTTCTTTTTATATAAACTATTAGTTAAAAAACAGCTGAAAATGATCATGGCAACAAATCTAACAACCTTTTAGTATAAGCATATATAATGTGTTGTGGACTGAACTATTTATAATAATATAAATACTATAATGATCCTTTTTATGTTGCCTATGTCCCTATAATTCTGCTAAAATCAGAACTGGAAGTGATGTTTTTGTGGCTGATTTGATTCTGTCCTAAGCAGTTTTCAAATAAGTCTTAATCACAGAGTATTTTCTTTCCATTTTGTATTCAAATAATGTGATTCAACTATTTGATTCTTTTACTCCATGTCCACATTCATTCACTTGATTCACTTAGCAGACATTTACTGTACAGCTGATTGACATATGACAATCACAGAACTACAGGGTTTATAAAGAGAAACAAATTCACTCTTTGAACATGTCTACAATCTGGAAAATAGAAAAGGCATGGACACTAATAGAAGAAAAGTGTTATCGGGGTCAAGATGTAAATGTTTAGGTATTAGTGTAGCTAGGCCAAAGAGGAGTGATTACTTTTAAGAAAAAGGAAAAAAGGAATGTGTGATAAATGTAGCTAGAGTGAGAGGCAGAATTAGATCACAGATGATATCCTTCAGGGACAAAAAGTAGTAAAATCCCCACATGGTTCTGATTCTTCTTATTAATAAGATTCTTATTAATAGTGCACACTTATATAGCTTTTAGTTCATAGCATCCTTACTGATGTCTCCTCTTTATCCTATAGACATGGTTTTATTTACTTTGGTATTAAGGAGTAATTAGGATTATTATTTAGTTATTGCACAAGGAGAATCTCATCAGTAATTTCATAAGGCTAAAATACTCTATCATTTTTCTCCAACATTTAAGTAGCTAATGTAGAAGGTGGAATAATGACCCTCCCAAGATATCTACATATTAATCCCTGGAATATGTTATGTTAGGTGGCAAAGGACAATGAGGTTGCAGATGAAATCAATGTTGTTAATAAGCAGACTTCAGTGAGAGTACGCTGGAATATCCAGGTGGGTCCAATATAATCACAAGCCTATTTAAGAGTGGAAGAAGGAGTCAAAAGAAATAGAGGGCAGCATGAGAAGGATTCAATCCAAAGTTGCTGAGAATTGAAGATTCTCAAAGAACCATGAGCCAAAGGGAGCAGATGGTCTTTAGAAGCTGGAAAAGACAAGGAAATAAATTCTCCCCTAGAGCATCCAGAAAAGAATGCAGGCCTGCCTACATGTTGATTTTAGGCTATTAGACCCGTGTCAGATTTCTGATCTACAGAGCTATAAAATAATAAGTATGTGTTGTTTTAAGCCTCCACATTTGAGATACTTTGTTACAGCAGCCACTGAAAACAAATACAGCTGTCTTCAATAACCTCCTCTCATTTGGGAACTTGAAGCATATTTGTTGTTAGTTTATCCTGGCTCTCAACCCCTACAGTAAAGTAAATATTAGTATTACATGCCTATCTCATTTAAATCTAGCTTTGATTTAATCATCAGATATGTCTGGAGCCCTTGCTATGGACTAACAGTCCCTTCTCTCGTGGGACTCAGAGTCTGATGAGGAAGTAGGATAAAACATAAAACAATGACTTTTATTAAGTGCAACCAAAGAAAAGCCCCATATGCAATAAATAATTAAAACCGACAATCTAAACTAGTTAGAAGTTAGAAAGGTTTCCATGAAAAAGTAATATTTAAGTAGTAACCCCAATGATGAACAGAAATCATCCATAAGTAGGGCTTGGGTTGCAGAATTCTAGAGATCAGGAATTGTGAATGTTCCCTCAGGTGGGAAGGAGGTCACACGTTTTAGTTCAGGGAGGTGAAAGGAACCATGATTTCTCCTCTAACATAACTCCTTGATGAGAGTTCACTCATACCCTTCACTGGCCAGTGTTTTGACCACGGTCTGCTTAGAAAACCTCTTTGCCTCTCATAGCCATACATCCATACTTTATCTATCTTTCAAGTTCTGTATAGAAAACTATCACCTTTCATATCTCACAGCTGGAAACAATCTTTTTGCCTACTTCTTTAGCACTTTATCTGTTCCTCTCCTCTGGTATTTATCACTCTCTCCTTTGTGGTATGCTTATTTTTGAACATTTCTTACTTCCCAGTCTAGAGTATAGATTTTAGCTTTTCAAGTGTTCTTGGAAAGTGTGAAAGGGCAGAAAGCTGCATATGGTGTGATAGCACTTGGTGTGATATAGAGATTGGGTCGGAAAAAAAGTTGGAAAGCTGAAAAACATGAACATGCTGCAGAAGGATTAGGAGCTGAAGAGAGGCACTGGTAGCATTTAGCCTTTTCGATTTCTCACAAGCCCTGTAGCCAGATATGGATAATCACTTCTCAGTTAAACAACTGTTATGACTGCTATTCCCAGCTCTCTGCCAATTACTTCAATCTGGAGATAGACTACAATTATCTAAGTAAAATGTATTTTCAACTCTCTGTCACCAAGTGAGCTGGCACATTCTAGTCACAAGCATATACCTAACAGGAGAGCATATGGAAGAAAGTATAAAATATAAAGAGTTAACTGAGTTTTCACTGCTTAGCATAGACTATCTGAATATTTGAAAACACTCCCATATTGCATTTGGATATTTTAGTGATGGGCAAATTCTGGAGTCGTAATTTTAAAACTCCTGTGTAAGGTATTGTACAATATCTTACTATATATGTCAGGATATAAGTTATGTTGTAATAAAACTTTTTAAAAAATCAATGTTTTAAAGCAATAAAAAAAATAGTTCTCGCTCTTACTACACATAATTCAAAAGTTGCATAGGGTCTACTCCTCGTGGTCATCATACAGGGACCAGGAAATGAAGTCCCATCAACTAGAGAGTGATTTGCTATGGTTGTGGGAAGGGAGAGCACGAAGAATTGACTTTGCATTGCCTCTCAGCTGTATCTTATTAACTTTATCTTCTCGCGTGATTACACCATCCCATACTTAAAGGGAGGCAGGGAATGCAATCCTCTCACAGACTCGGAAGAGGAGGGAGACCTGAGATATCGGTGAGTAGTAATATCTACTATGTTTATTTATTGATATACACTATTTAAAATAGTATTTTAAAATAAATATGTTAAGAGCCAAAAAGTAAAACAGAAAAATACAAAGAAAAATCTCGCTGAACACCAATGTGACTGTTACACAAATAACTTCTACTGAAAAATGGTAATTAAATGCAAGAATTAAGCACATCTCCTAAGTTTTCAATGAAAACCATATTGGATAATCAAAAAAGGCCACAGTTGATAAAGGAAGGCACTTATTTATAGAAAAATACCAACTAATAATTATGGAAGGAATATCACTAAGCAATTGGGAGATTGCAACACTAATGAAAGGATTGACTCCAGGAAGGAAAGGCAGTGGTACTACAATCAGTAGATGAAAGGTTGTTTGGACCTGGATCTTCTCATAAAACCAGATTTTCATCTCACAGACGAATTGCTTCTCACAGACAGGAAAATGTGGCTCCACAATGGGGAGATCTAGGTGTCTCTGTCTTAACCCTGTCAATAATCTTATCATTACCAAGAGCAGGGGAAAAAACAGATGAGTCGTCATTATAGAGTATCACCTGTGAAATATTCTTGCCAAATACATTTAACCTGTGTCTAATACCTTTTAATCTCATTTTGTATGTATGACATTCAAAAAATAGAGATAGGAGTTAAATGAAAAAAATAAATAATAAATTCAGGTAAAATTAGAAGATGAAATATTCCACAGGCTAACTAACCCAGCCTCAAGAAATTAATGTCATAGAAAAACAAAAGTTTGGGGAGGAGGGGTTATTCTACATGGGAAGAGAATTTAGAGATATAGTATCCAAATGCAAGCTATGTGGTCTTTGAATCTTGATCTAAGCAAAGTGATTGCGGGAAATTCAGGAAATTTGAAAATACTATATGAATATGCCTATATACTATTAGGTAATTGTTGCCAATTTTTATGTATGATAATGGTTGAGTGGTTATATAGCAGAAATAGAAAAATCTAGTTTTATAGAGATATATAATAATATCTTTAGGGATAAAATGCAATGGTGCAATTAATCTATTTGAAAATATTTCAGCAAGAATTAAGCAAATATGGCAAAATGTTAACAATCGTTCGCTATAAGAGGAGGCTTTGTGGGTCTTTTGACTAGGAAGATTGAGAAGATTGATTAGGCCTGAGTCTTGTTTTGTCCACACTTGACGATGTAAGTAGGTGATCAGTCTAACTCAAAGTCATGGACCAAGAGTAAAACGGGATTATTTCTTGAAAGAAAGTCAGGATGTGGTTACTTGGAAGAAATATAAATGGATTCTGGGCCAGGAAAATAACAGTCTGAACTGGTAAAGGTCAGATTTGTGATTCAAATTTAGGTCTGTCTGACTCTGAATACTAGATTCTTTGAGCCACACTACACTACGGAATTAATCACTCCCTCTTTGTTGTTCCATAGCCCTTTGACCATAGTGAAGAGAATCTATTTGACATTATCTTCTGTTGTACACATGTTTGTTTCTCTATGAGATTATGTATGAGTAGAAACTGAGTCTTATTCATCTGTTCAGCATATAGCATGTGAGTAGCATCCAGTGGTCTCCAGTGATGTATGTTAGAGTGAATTAGTTGGCACTGGTGCTCAGTGAATACTTGCTTCATTATGAATAAATAATTCAAATGAATTATATTTTTAAAACTCTTACAATGAGTGTGCTTTGTAATAACAAATTCACATACTCTTATAAAAATGCTTCAGAGTTTCTTGGTAGATTCAGAAACTTTGTGTTTACCACAGTAAAAAAAATATGGAATTGAATAATGTCTGGTGAAAGCTGCAAGATGTTCCTGTACTAAACCATTTAAACACATGCATCAAAGTTTATAACTGAGTAAACTTTATTTGCTTGACACTTTTAATGCCTTTAATCACATATTGGCTTTTCGCTGAAAGTGGAATTAATAGCCTCTATTATCACTCAGTGTTTATAAAATTGTCCTAAGAAATATTGTTCTTTTTTAATTTCATGTTTTGGGGAGTAAGCAAAGCACTACAATAATTATTCCCATGAATAAACTGTAACTGTCTTTATCTGTATTTTTTTTTTTAAAGGAGATGTTGGGGGTAGGAGTTTATTAATTAATTAATTAATTTTTGCTGTGTTGGGTCTTCGTTTCTATGAGAGGGCTTTCTCTAGTTGTGGCAAGCGGGGGGCCACTCTCCATCGCGGTGCACGGGCCTCTCACTATCGTGTCCTCTCTTATTGCGGAGCACAGGCTCCAGACGTGCAGGCTCAGTAGTTGTGGCTCACGGGCCTAGTTGCTCCGCGGCATGTGGGATCCTCCCAGACCAGGGCTCGAACCCGTGTCCCCTGCATTAGCAGGCAGATTCTCAACCACTGTGCCACCAGGGAAGCCCTATCTATATGTTTATCTTAATATTCTCCTAAGTTGTTTACTTCTCTCTACCAAGCCTATATCATTTAGCACATTAATTCATCAATTAATCTCCAAATTTTATTTATTCTGTCATACCAAAACAACTTTGATTTTGAATATAAGACATACTTCTGCATTTATATTACCCTAATATTTGATCTGAAGTTTTTAAGTATCGTGTACATCCATGACCATATCAAACCTTTTTTTGGCAGCATCAGATAAGCCGGCTAAAATTGGATAAAATTTGTATTGCTAGAAATAAATGATGTCTCTTAGCTAGCTTCCTCTTTAGTTCTTTTATACCTCATCAAGTGTACTAAATATTACTTATAAAAATAACATTTATTGGCTGTTTAGTTAGCGGCATAAATAATCTCATTCAATACTCCAAAAACCCTGAAGGAAACATTTACTACCCCATTTTACAGACATAGAAACTTACTCTGAGTTTCACTCAGAGTCACTCAGCTGCAAAGTGGCAGGTGGATGAACGTTTGCTTTTATGCTCAGCCTGTTTAAACTTGGACTTTCCTAAGAGGAAAGCATGTATACACTACTCCTTCAAGTGACCCCTTTGGTTTGGCGGACGAGGTGCCTGGCAAAGTCGGCAAGGAACCTTGGAGGAGATGGTGAAGCTGGGTGAATAGTGAGGACTGCTCAGCTGACCTGTAGGCCTCCATCAGATGCAGCAGGAGGTGGAGTAGCCCAGCAGGGGAAGTGCAATAGCAGTGGGACTCCCCAGTGTTCAACTTGCTTATAAGCACAGGTGGGACACTCTCTCCTCTCCAAATATACTTAGCAGACACTTTACAGGTGAATGTGGTTCTGGATGAGCAAGTAAGGTAAAAGCCATCAAAATCCCACTATTTTGTTAATATTGTTTCATCTGACAGATCTACCAGTGAATCTTGGTTTATTTCTACCTGGATATGCTATAGGTTAGTCATTAAAAGTATATCTTAATTTCTGTTCTAGTCAATAAAATTCGTTCATCTCTAGAATTATTCTAAAATATGAGAATCCCACAGACTTTCCTTTTGATATTTATAGAATTGAAAAACTATTAGGGAGAAATGAATGGGAGAAGTCAGGAAAGTACTAGAAATTCTGTAAAAGAAGAACATAGAACATTCAGCAAACAACAAAAATAATCTTGAAATTAGTTCCCTTACTACATTAAGTAATTTAGTTTTGCCCAAACATCCTAAATATTACATGTCATTATGTTAAATCCAGGATTTGCTCTTTTCATTTTAATTACCCATCGCTACCTGCCAAATCATTCTCTTCTCTGCATTAAAAGACAATGTTTATGTGTATTTAGATAACAAGTGAGCTAGAATTAGGAGGTTCTTGATTACTTATATAAAATAAACAATTCTATCCCTCTAGTAGAGGATCCTTGTCTCATTTTACAACTAAGTCTAAGTCTCATCTGGGTCTTTAGTTAGATTTTAGCCCTTCCAACATAAAATAAAAACTTACCACTAACTGTGCCTTTCAGGCTCATATATAGTGCTGTTCCTTACTTCTATTGTATTAAGAATCTTGTTTGTCAATTCATGCAAAATTACTGAGCAAAGGAAAAATATAAAAATGTTCATGCTATAAATAAGAAAATTTTAATGTTTACTTTTTTTTTTTTTTTTTTGTGGTACGCGGGCCTCTCACTGTTGGGGCCTCTCCCGTTGCGAAGCACAGGCTCCCGATGCACAGACCCAGCGGCCATGGCTCACGGGCCCAGCCGCTCCGCGGCACGCGGGATCCTCCCGGACCGGGGCACGAACCCGCGTCCCCTGCATCGGCAGGCAGACTCCCAACCACTGCACCACCAGGGAAGCCCCTAATGTTTACTCTTAAAAAGTCACAATTATACTCAGCATAAAGGACAATAATATTGTATTGTTAATCTTTATGAAACTGGAAGTTTGTATAAAATAACAATTTGTGTCAAAATTAACTCAAAAATATATAGAACAGAGGAAAATAAAAACATGAAATTCCTCTGGGATATACTTTTTATCAGTGATACATAACCTTTTATTTAGAGAAAAAATGCCTAAGAATATACTACATTTAGATTTACATAATTGATATAACAACAGGCTATATATTATATATTTTGTTTAATGAAAACCTTAAATGCCTCACTGAATTGAATAATGTCCTTGTTTCACAAATGTTCAAAATCCTTTAGCAATAAGTCTTTAATTAACATGTTCCTTGTAAAGTTCTTTCAGAATAATATAAGGTATAATAATGCTTCTTTATAGAAACTTCAGGTACTCTGGAGATTTTTAGAAATTCTGAAATTGTCTGGCTCTGTCACCACATGCAGGTCAAACCATTTGGCCAACCAAGATACCATTCACAAATATTTTGATTACTTCTCCCTTGATAAATCATCATAAATAGATGAAGCAGGCTGTTGTAAATATCTGTTATAAGAAACAAACAATAAGCATTTTGATTACATGTTGGATAAATCAGTATTCAAGAAGAGTTTGAGAAATTGTTGACGCAGTTTCTAAGTGAAGTTTGGCAATTTTATCAGTTCCATGAAGGTTTTAAGACCATCAGTGCATTGTATGATAAACAAGCAGTGCTTAGCTTACCAAATCATGATGAACAACTTAAAGAACAGCAATGACCAATCATAAAGAAAAATTATAGATACAACAAAAGCCTGTTTAACTCAGCCTTCTCCAGTATAGATTTTGTAAAAAAGTCAGTATTTTGATTTCACATTTATTTTTACACTAAATAGTCATTGTTGAGCAACTTAATAGTATAAAAATGCAAGTACATTTAAGAAAATAAGTAGGTTTAAAAAACTTTACAAGGTTTCTCCACTCAGCACTATACACACCTAAAGTTACATATAAACTTCAAAGTTTATAGGTAAAGATAAAAGTATTTCTTAAAAAAAAAAAAAAAACCCTTCCTGGGCTTCCCTGGTGGCACAGTGATTGACAGTCCGCCTGCCGATGCAGGGGACACAGGTTCGTGCCCCGGTCTGGGAAGATCCCACATGCCGCGGAGCGGCTGGGACCGTAAGCCATGGCTGCTGACCCTGCGCGTCCGGAGCCTGTGCTCCGCAACGGGAGAGGCCACAACAGCGAGAGGCCCGCTTACCGCAAAAACAAACAACAACAACAAAAACCTTCCTAAATCAGAAAGTTTTTTTTTAACTTAGTTTACTCTTCCTAGAAATTAAAAAAGAACCATTGCTATAGTTAGCATTTTTATACTATATTTTATTAAGAAACTATATTGAAATCATTGGTCATTTTTAGTGAATTTTGTAGAGTTAGAAGGGCAAAGCGATGCTGGAACAAAATTTCTTAAAATTGTCTACCTGTCTCTGAATCTTTAAATACAACAGGTTTTACCATAACCTCTAAGTTATTTATTTGTTCCACCAATATTTATTGAATGTCTACTATATGCCAGGCACAATTTAGATGCTAGAAAATAAACTGAATAAAAATCAAATCCCTGCCCTCCTGCCGCTTACAGTGGAAAAAACATACAAGAAACAAATATGATGTCAGATGCTCTGTAGAAGAACAAAGCAAGTAAAGAGATAGTGTGATACACTTGTGGAGGTTATTTAAGATTGAGTGGCTACATAAGCCTTTTTAGGCGGTGATATTGAGCAGAAACCTGAATCAAGTGAGGGAATGTACTGTGCAAAGACTTTGAAGACTAACATTTCTAGTAAAGGAAACAGCAGATACAGAAAACCTGAGTCAGGTAAGAGTGTGGATACTTAGAAGAACAGCAAGAAGATCAAAATGGCTAGAGTGCAATTAATGAGGGAAGAAAGAGAGAGGGTAGAGCCAGACTATGTAGTAGTTTATGATTATGTAGTAGTAGGAGAATGACTTGATATGATTTACATTTTTAAAAGATCACTCTGGCTTTGGTTTGAAAATTTACAGTGGAATGGAAGAAAATATTTGCAAACCATATATCTGATAATGGGTTAATATCAAAAATACATAAGGAATTCATACAACTCAGTAGCAGAAAAACAAATAACCTAATTAAAAATGGAAATCTGAGTAGACACTTCTCAAAAGACAGCATGCAAATGACCAACAGGTACTTGAAAAGACGTTCAACATCACTAATCATCAGGGACATGCAAATCAAAACCAGAGTGAGATATCCCATTACATCTGTTAGGGCACCTATTTTCAAAAAGGCAAAGGATAACAAATGTTGGCAAAGGTGTAGAGAAAACACTGTTGATAGAAATGTAAATTGGTACCACCATTATGGAAAAAAGTGTGAAGTTTCCTCAAAAAGTTAAAATGGAACTACCGTATGATCCAGCAATTCCACTTCTGGGTATATATCCAAAGAAATGAAATCTGGATCTGGAAGAGATATTCATGCTCTTGTATTCATTGTGCAGCATTATTCATAAAAGCCAAGGTATGAAAACAACCTAAGTGTGTCAGTGGATGAATAGATAAAATGTATAGATATAATTTACACACTCAAGGGAATATAATTATGTGTGTATATATATATATTTATATTACACATTCAATGGAATATTATTCAGCTTTAAAAAAGAGATCCTGCCACTTGTGACAACATAAAATCCTGGAGAACATTAAGTCAAATCATCTTGCTGTATGCTTAAAATTATATCTAAAAATTGTATATATTTAATCTCAATAAAACTTGCGGGGAAAATTACAGTAGGAAAACGTGAATGGAATCAGGGGGACCCAGGAAGTCAACAGATAGTTTGCATCTAGGAGATTGACAATGGTGATTTGAACTAGTGTAGTAATAGTGGGGTCCAGAGAAGCACTTAGATGTAAATTTAAGACCTATCCAAAGATCAGAACAAAAGGGCTGGCTGATATGGGATAGAAAGAAGGGAGAGAAGGCAAAGATCTCTCTGCAGACTTTTGGGCTGAGCAGATTTAAATGTAGCTGCTTTTTACTGAACTTGGGGGAAGTCAGGGGAGGTAATTAGTGTTGAGAAACAAGAATTCTGTTTTGGACATGTTAAATCTAAAACAGCAGTCCAAGAGGAGATGTTAAATAGGCCATTGGATATATGTGCCTGGTATTCATGTAAGTGGACAGAACTAGATATATAACTTCAGTAATCAGCATACACATGGTTTTCTGTGTAATTCTTTTAGAAAACGAATCCCCATTTCCTTTACATTGTTCCTTTTTGAATTTCAATTTTTTTTATATCTGTATGGCTTGCAGGATCAGATAAGATCCCTTCTTTTCACCAACTCAAATCCCATGTAACTCCCAACAATTGGAAAATTCTAAGCCCTCTGCCTCATAAATCTCCATCTCTGTCCTTTCCTTTAGAACAGAAATTGAATAAAACTGAAGAAAAAACAGACATTGTAATAGTTTGAGAGATAGTTCAGAAATAATTGACTCATCCATTGCTTAAAATAATAAAATACATCCCAAAACATGAAATGATAATGTTCTTTTTTCTTTTTAAATACACCACTATAAAAATATAGCCAGTTCTGTTGTTTGAGCTATTCTCAACTTTTAAATTCACGTTTGTAAGCTATACTAATTTGTTTAACACTGTTCTTTGTCAGATTAATGAAAATGAATTATTTTTAATTCTGCATACTCTTTCTGCAAACTCCTCTTGTGATCATTGGCACATATTGATTAATTGATGCCTATGGCTAGGAATGAAAACTTTAGTAACAAAGAGAATAAAATATTTGTTTACTAAAGGTTTAGTTTTGAACTCCTTAACTACATTTATTTGTAGTAGGTATAACTGAACAGAAAGTTCAATAGATATTGTACAATCCGTTATCATCCAAGTTCACATTGTCTCTAGGGAGTGGATACAAGACTATATTGTTTTTAGCACTTACTATGTGAAAGTCAATATTCATTCAATAGTCAACAAATGTTTCTTGCACATCTACTCTGGGTTAAATACTCTTTTTGGTGTTTGAAATACATCAGGAAGAAGTCAGATCTAAAAGCAATTTATTTTTCACGTAACGACACACTTAGCCCTTCTAGCAGTCTGAGGCGATATATGTTAGGCATTTTTACAAAATTTCTAAGTAACAAAGCAACCTCAAACCCTGTGCCTTCCACATTTTTCAAGCTCTGCAAGTCAATTGTGTATACGATGATGTGTATTGTTCTCAGCTTGGGGGAGTGCTTCAGGTTATAAGTTGATAGAACTTGGCTCTTGGTGGTGGTTTGGGCTCAGGACTTCTTATGTGTTTTTGTTGTTGAGCCCAAGCTGAAAAGATATCAGTACACCAAAGTCATGCTCTTCTCATGGTAGATTACAAAGCACGTTTCATGATTCTTGTATGTCACATCTACAATAGCCCATTGGCCAAAGCAAACGATGACGACAAGTCTAAAGTTAATAAGCACAAAACCATGGCAAGTATGTGGATACATTACAGGAAAGAGAAGATTTTGGAAAGGGAATGAATTCTACCAGAGTGGCAGATGCAACTATTATTACCATTTTAAGATAAGTTATAGAGAAACTATTGGCTGTTCCAAGGTCACACTTCTAAAGGGTGGCATTAAGGATTGTCTAATTCCAGAAACTATGATCTTAACCACTGTTTTATACCCCCTAAGAATTTGTTTTTGGTTACTTAACTTATGTGTAGAATAATATAAGTTAAGTAACCAAAAAGCGTAGTGTAATAGAAAGAATGGAAACTTGGAATCAAAGATGGGTTTTTAATCCTGGCTTGGCTACTGCACATCCATATGAATTTAAGCAATTTGTCCCTTTGAATCTTGGTCTTATTTATTATTAATGAAGCAGCTTTATCTGAAATGTCTGTTATTAAAGCTAAATAGAAAATTTATTCAATGTTCCAGGTTCACAGTTCATAACTTATAGTTCCTCATTCTTAGTTTCCACCCTCTCCCCTCTTCCAGGTAGTAAATGAAGTTGGTCTGCTAGACATGTATCAATCATATGAGGGAGAAACATTATTATAGTTTAGAGAAACATTATTATAGTTTAGAGAAAGTATATTATAGCTATCTAGAGATATACTAAATATAAGACCTTGTGACATCAACAAATGGCTTCTGTAGATCCAACAGAATTTCATGTCTTAGAAATTTAGTTATTATTTTCATTTTATGATATTCTTCAAACTATAAAAACATTATGTTTATATTTTTCACACAAATACACCTATACATGTATTAAAATATTGCCTAATTTTGGAATTTAGAAAAAATTTTCCATGCTGATGGCCAGAGAACTAATGAATAGAAAATATTTGTTTTCCATATAAATTACATTTATGGACTATCTCTTGAATCTCTTAAACCTAAATTATCAGAGTTTAAAAGAATTTGTAAAAATTAAATGCACACAAACCTAAGACACACTCATGAATCCTAAAATCCATATCTTATTACCATGATTATAGGGCCCCCATTTATTTTTCCTATTTGTGTAAAAAATAAGTTGTAAGATTCATGATCTAAAAAGAAAAGATAGGGCTTCCCTGGTGGCGCAGTGGTTGAGAGTCCGCCTGCCGATGCAGGGGACACAGGTTTGTGCCCCGGTCCGGGAGGATCCTACATGCTGCGGAGCGGCTGGTCCCGTGAGCCATGGCCGCTGGGCCTGCGCGTCTGGAGCCTGTGCTCCGCAACGGGAGAGGCCACAGCAGTGAGAGGCCCACATACCGCAAAAAAAAAAAAAAAAAGATAAAAATGTGGAATTTTCATAAGGATTAAGGTTACTAGTGAGTTAGTACTTTCTTTTATTAATTTAAGTAATTTTTCATAAGAGTTTCTATATCAGGAAACCCCCTGGCATATTTAGATGATGTCTACAAAATATGGAAGATTTGAGGAGACAATGTAATGACAGTATTTGACAATGAGAATATCTGACATGAGAATATCTGACAGAGTGAAAGGGGTGGGGCACAGTGGTCTCTCCATAAGTGGGGACTTTCAAAATGTAAATTCCTTGGGTGGATATTGAACATCTGATTTAAAAGAAATGAAATAATTAAATAGAATAGCATGAAAAATGTTATGTTGATCAATTTTAAAGCTTAGATAAATTTTATCATTTTTTATAAAAATAAAATTTTCAAATTGAGTTAAGTAGAGATAGACAAGAAACTATAAAGGTATTTAATCATTATTCAAAACCTACTCACACAAAGGCAACAGGTCCACATAGTTTTATAGACACATTTTACCCAACTATAAAGAAGTAATCTCCCACTTATATATCTTTTTTAGAAAATATGAAAAGATAAATCAGTTTATACATTCAATTTTGAAGACTGTGAAACAATTATAGTAAAACCAGACAGTCAGTTTGAGAAAGGAAAATTATTTGCTGATCTCATTTTATAAATTCTGTAAGTTGTATAAATTTTCAGATCTCATTGTTATAAAAACAAATGTTACCAGAAAATAAATAGCAAATAAAACCCAGTAGAGTGTGTATGTTTGTGTGTGTGTGTGTGTGTGTGTGTGTGTAGATACATTATGCCTAAATAGGATTTATTCTTGAAATACAAAGATGACTTAACATTTAAAAAATCTATTGATAGAATTCATTATGTAATTGAGTTATATATAAGTCATTAACAAATTAAAAGGAACAATCATGTAATGTACATAGAAAACTTAGAGTATTAAAAAAATGTCCTTGACCTAATAAAGAGAACAACAAAATCCATGGACATAGAATGTCTTTCAATTTATTCATGTCTTTAATTTCTTTCATCAAAGTTTTGTAGTTTTCAATGTACAAGTCTTTCACCTCCTTGGTTAACTTTATTCCTAAATATTTTATTATTTTTAGATGCTGTTGTAAATAGGATTATCTTCTTAATTTTCTTTATGGATAGTTCAGTATTAGTGTATAGAGACAAAAGATTTTTGTATGTTGATTTTCTATCCTGCAACTTTACTGGATTCATTTATTTTAACAGTTTTTTGTGGAGTCTTTAAGGTTTTCTATATATGACATTATGTCATCTGCAAAGAGAGATAATTTTACTCCTTTCATTTCAATTTAGATGCTTTTTATTTCCTTTTATTCCCTAATTGCTCTGGCTAGGACCTCTAGTAATATGTTGAATAGAAGTGATGAGAGTGGAAATTCTTGTTTTATTCCTGATCTTAAAGGAAAAGCTTTCACTTTTCCACCATTGGGTATGATGTTAACTGTGGGCTTCTTATTTATGGTCTTTATCATGTTGAGGTAAATTCTGTACCTAATTTGTTGAGAGTTGTTATCATGAAAGTTGTTGAATTTCATCAAATTATTTTGAATATTTATTGAAATGGTTATGTGATTTTTATCCTTCAATCTGTTAACATGGTATATCATATTAATTGATTTTCATATGAACAATCCTTTCATCCCAGGAATAAATTCCACTTGATTATGGTGTATGATCTTTTAAAAGTTCTGTTGAATTCAGTTTGATAGTATTTTGTTGAGGATTTTTGCATCTATATTAATCAGGAATATTGGTAGTTTTCCTGTGATGTCTTTGGCTTTGGTATCAATGAGTTTTGAAGTGTTCCCTCTTCTTAAATGTTTTGGAGGAGTTTGAGAAGGACTAGTGTTAACTCTTCTTTAATATTCAGCAGAATTAACCAGTGAAGCTATCTAGTCCTAGGCTTTTCTTTGTTGGGAGGTTTTTAATTACTGATTGAATCTCATTACCCATTACTGGTCTGTTCAGATTTCCAGTTTTTCTTGGTTCAGTCATGATAGGTTGTATGTTTCTAGGAAGACTTAATATTGTTAAAATGTCCATACTATCTAAAGCAATACACAGATTCAATGTTATCCCCATCAAGATCCCAAAATCCCAGCATTTTTTTTAAACAGAAATAGAAAAAATATACTAAAATTCATGTGGAATTACAGAAGACCCCAAACAGCCAAAGCATTCTCGATAAAGAAGAATAAAACTGGAGTCATCATGCTCCCTGATTTCAAAATACATTGAAGGGCTACAGTAATTCAAATAGTATAGCATTGCATAAAGACAGACATATAGATTAATGAAGCAGAATAAAGAGCCCAGAAGAAACCCATGCATATTCAGTTAGCTGATCTTCAGTAGGGGTGCCAGAAATACACAATGAGGAAAAGATGGTCTCTTCAACAAATGTGTTGGGAAAACTGGGTATTCACATGCAAAAGAATAACATTGGATTCTCATCTTATATCATACACGAAAGTCAAGTCAAAATAGATTAATCATGAGTCCTGAAACTATAAAAATGGGACAAAATACTTGAATAGACATTTCTCCAAAGAAGACAGATGGCCAACAGGTATAAGAAAAACGTGCTCAATATCATCAGGGAAACACAGATCAAAACCACAATAAGGTACCACTTCACACCTCTCAGAACTGTTATCAGCAAAAAGACAACAAAGAACAAGTGCTGGCCAGGATGTGGAGAAAAGGAAACCGTTGTTCACTAATGGTGGGATTGCAAATTCGTGCAGCTACCATAGAAAACAGTATGAAGGTTCCTCAAAAAAATTAAAAATAGAAATATCATTTGATCCAGAGATTTCACTTCTAGGTATTTACCCAAAGAAAACAAAAACACTAATTCAAAAAGATAAATGCATTCCAATGTTCATTGTAGCATTATTTACAATAGCAAAGATATAGAAACAACCTAAATGTCCATTGATGGATGAATGAATAAAGAAGATATTGTATACTACTGAGACATTAAAAGGATGAAATCTTGCAATTTGCAACAACACGGATGGACTCTGAGGGTATTATGCTAAGTGAAATAAGTCAGAGAAAGACACGTGCCACATTACTTATATGTGGAATCTAAACAAAGCAAACAAAACAAAATGAAAACAGACTCATAAATACAAAGAACAAATGGGTGGTTGTGGTGATAGTTTTATAGGTGCATGCATATATTCAGACGCATCATATTGTATATATTAAATATGTACAGCTTTGTGTATATCAATTATACCTCAATAAAGCTATTTTTAAAAGGACTACTAAAAACAATAGCAAATATTAGTGGTAAATGATTAGATGAAATCCCTTTAAAATCAGGTACATACAAGCTAACTACCATTGTTATTTCTACTAGGGTCACAGTGTGTGTAATGACTAAACAGGCTAGAGCAGGTAGCTAGGCAGTACCCCAGCTCTGTCATTTATTAGCTGTAAAGCCTTGAACCAGGTACTTATCTTCTTTTTACCTCATTTTCATCATCTGTAAAATTTGAATAATTACCTTATCTAGGGTGTTGTGAGTTTTAAATAACTTATTACATGTATTTTGGATAAAACCTAGGATATAGTAAGTACTCAGAAAATGTTACCCAATAGTATTATCTACCCTTTTATTCAGTAGTGGATTGGAGGTCCTACTTAGTGCAATAAGAAAATAATCAAATTTTAGAAAATAAGGTTTTGAAAACTAAAACTGTATCATTATGATAAAAAATTCAAGAAAATCTACCGAAAATTTTAATTTACAAGAAAAGCGCACACTCACTGTGGCAGCAAATATATATAGTACCTAGGAATACTTATAAAAACTTATGTGTGAGACATATATAAATATTATAAAACTCAATGGAATAAAAGAAAAAATGTAGAGATATACCATTTTAATGGATGTGATGACTTAACTTTTAAAAAATCCTCTTTTAAAAACAATTTATTATAATTGAAATTAAAATAAAAATAGAAAATATGTATGCTTATGTATATGTAACTTAAAAAGCTGGTTTAGACAGGCACAGAGAAGGTTATAAAAAATAAAGGCGGGCTTCCCTGGTGGCACAGTGGTTGAGAGTCCGTCTGCCGATGCAGAGGACGCGGGTTCATGCCCCAGCCCGGGAAGATCCCACACGCCACGGAGCGGCTGGGCCTGTGAGCCATGGCTGCTGAGCCTGCGCGTCCGGAGCCTGTACTCCGCAACGGGAGAGGCCACAATAGTGAGAGGCCCACGTACCGCAAAAAAAATAAATAAATAAAATAAATAAAGGCAATTTTACATATTATATATCTTAATATATGACTTAATCTACCAGATACAAAAATATATAATAATTTTGTAGTTTTAAAATAGTGTGGTTCTTATGTGAGTTAATCAAGTAGACCAATGGATGCAAGAAAACAGAAGCACTCACACATGAATATAGGCAATTGGTATATACAAATCACTAGGAAGAGGTAAGAATGGACTATTTATTAAATCATGTTGAAATAATTAACTATCTCCCTGAAAGTAAGATAAATTTAGCACTCTCATACTATAAACAAAGACAAATTCTATATTGATTAATGACCTAAATGTGAAAAGCATTTCTTTGAAACATTCCTTCACAAAAGAGAAAATGCATTAATCACAAAGAAAATTACTCTTACTTCAAATTAAAACTGTAGCACAAAGGCACCAGTAACAATGTTACCAAAAAAAAGAAGCTACTAAACCGAAGCAACAACAGAAACAAACAAGTCATAGATTGGCAGAAGATATTTGTAATGCATTTATGGAGGACAATGGACTCAGAATTCATTCCACAAGTCAGTAAGAAAAACAGCCACATGACCAATTCAAAAATTGCAAATATAGGCAATTCACAGAAGAGGAAAGAGGAATGGCCAAAAATAAATGTGACAATCTTGCTATTATGCATGAAGGGTGAATTTAAATAATGATATAGCATTTTACATTTGTCAGATTGACACAATTTGGCAGTGTTAAAATCAAATGCTGTTGGGCGTAAAGGGAAATAAGAATGCAAATCTGGTTCATGGAGTGGCTCCCACTGAGAGGGCGTATTTCAGGCAGTCTTCAGGATATAGAGGAAATTCCAAGTGATTTTTTTCAACTCTTGAGTATCAACCTCTGATTTAAAAAATGCTCAAAAACTAAGCTATAATATGTCTATTGGAAGCATTTCCTGTCATATACATTTTAAAGTAAGGGTTTGCCTTCCTGGAATCATAATACTTCATGAATCAGAAAAAGTAAGCAAAGCAGTTCTAAGTGAACAGGGCATTAGGAACTGAAACCATTATTCTGATTTAGACCACATATACAACATAATCTTCTCACATTTGATATCCTGTGTCCTCGTGTTTTAATATACACTTCCTTATTTTGAGATTAAAATTGCAGATGTGTGACAACCCTAACATCAGCGAACAGATGAGCAGAACATTAAAGTCCCTCAACAGCTATATGATCAGATTATATACTATTATACTATATAGGGACATTTTCAAGAACCTAGACTAGAATCTATGTATATGTAAAATACATATCAGGCCTTAAAACCACAGAAGATAAAGGTCAAATAGATCAGACATTTCCACAATACCAATTATTTATGTGGACTCTTTAAAAGTCTCACAAAAGCACGTGGCAACTTTCACTCAAGGATCACTCAGTCCCACTAAAAGTTCCTCAATATTCAGTCAAAAGTGCCAACGGATGAATTTAGTGATAACTGAACTCATAGTTGCTTAGGTTGCTTATAATTTTCTCTTACATTAATTAAATTTTTATGAATATAAAATTCTATTTTATGCCTTTTTTCATGAAATTAGTGGACATAATTGAAACATTTGTTAATATTTTTATATTGAATTATATATTAAAGCTTAAGGAAAATACTACCAGGACAGGATAAAAGAAATTTTGGCTTTCTGAAGAACAGCATGAAAATTACAAGAGCAAGCAATATAAGTATTGGAGTAAAAAAATAGCAGAGATTGAATTTTGGCTCCACTACCTAAGAGTAATGCCCTATTAAGGTTACTTTTCTTTGCTTATTCTTTGTTATCTCATTTTAGATATGGGGATATTATTCCCTATCTCTCAATAATGTTTGGGTCCTATGTAAAGAATTTAGTGCTCTGTTCGTACATAAAAACTGTGTAGTCCTTCCCCACATTGAATATGGACTGGCCTGTGGCTTGAATTAACCAGTTGAAGGTGGTAGAAGAATGTCCCAGGTCTGAAGAATCTAGGCATCAAGAAAAGAATTGACAGCTTCTGCTTTTGACATTTTGGAATTCCTGAGCCACTACAAAGAAATCTAGTTACCCTACTGGAAAGACCAGTTGGAGAGAACAAATAGGGCTCATGAAGAAGGAGAGTCTTTGAGAATGCATGAAAGGCAAAGAAGCCTGGCCATCCCAATATTACATTGGAGGCCCTAAATCACTCCAGTTCTGACAACCATCTGTCTGGAACCATATAGAGAACTAACGGAGAAGAGCAGAACTTCCCAGCTAAACCCAGTCAACCCACAGATCCATGAGATACATTGAATGGTTGCTGTTTTAAGCCATCAAATTTGGGATGGCTTGTCAAGCAATGCAAAAGGGAAAACAAAACCAAAAAACCTAAACATGAAAACCATTTTATCAAAATATTTTGTAGAACATTCACTCATTCATTAAAATAGAATTTGTTGAGTTTCTCTTATGTGCCAGGCCCAATAATGATACAGTGGTGAACTCAAACAGTAAAAGTTTCTGCCCACATGAAATTAGAGTCTAGTAGAATTACACACATGAAAGCAAATAATTAAAATAAGGTGATGTGATGGAAAGTTACAAATGCTGTGAGGAAATATTACGTGGTCAAGACTGTCATGCAGGATGCTGAAGAGGTAAATTGGAATTGACATAAGGAAAAATAGGGGTTAAGTAGGTAAAGTGACAGTGGGAGATGCATGTTCAGGTGGAAAGGAAAGCTTGTGCAAATGTTCTTTAGCAATAGCAAAACACTCAAGGGGCTCAAAGGTAACTACTAAGGCTGGAGCACTGAGAATAAAGGGGAGAGGAAGACAAGATGAGTTTGATTAAGGCCAGTTTAGGATGAATCTTGCAGACTACGGTAGGGGAGAACTAATTTAGGTAAAAAGCACATACTCTCCATTTCTTCCTCATATACGGAATGATCTCTCAAAGAGGGTTATTTTTGTGGATATGGTAGGTTGGCCTTTTTGGCAGAGAGGGAGAACCATCTTATAAATATAGATAGGGATTTTCAAGTCACACTTGAGTTCCACTGAATGCAAATTTTCAGAAGCTGGACATCAGGATTCATTATATATATATATATATATATATATATATATATATTTTTTTTTTTTTTTGAGGCCCGCGGTACGCGGGCCTCTCACTGCTGTGACCTCTCCCGTTGCGGAGCACAGGCTCCGGACGTGCAGGTTCAGCGGCCATGGCTCACGGGCCCAGCCGCTCCGCAGCATGTGGGATCTTCCCGGACTGGGGCACGAACCCGTGTCCCCTGCATCGGCAGGCGGACTCTCAACCACTGTGCCACCAGGGAAGCCCCAGTATATATATACATTTAAAGATCCTCTTCACTTCTGATGCAAAGGATCCACAGACTGGTATTAGGGAAGCAGAGGTCTAGAGGAGCATGAGCTAAGTATATATACTGTTTATTTTATCCACTTTATCTCACTTAATCCTCACAGCTCTGAGGCTTTCTTTCTCCATTTTATAAGCAAAAACATCCAGAAGTGAATGAGGTTCAGCAACACGGCTACAGTTGCACGGTTAGCAAGTAGCGTAGCTGAAATTCTAACACAGGCAGCTTGACTCCAGAACCTGTCCTTTGAAGCCATCCACTACAGTGGACATTAATCCCATCTCTAACACTGACCTGAACAAATGGTTTAAATGCCTTTTTGCTAAGTTTCCTCACATTTAAACAGAGGAAACTGGACAACCTGATTTCTTCAATCACTCTAATCAATTAAGAATTTTGTCTACCTTTTTCCCTAAATTTGGGGACTGATCATCAGTGTACAATATGAGAACATGCAAGGAACTCATTGATACTCAAGTAATCACTTGATTACTTCCACACACACCAGACATGCCATCTGTTCACACTTGCAGTTTCTGTGACCCCTGAACAAAACAGGCCACTAAGCACGTTTCAAAGAAGCTAAGATCCTATTAAAACAGAAATAGGCAGGATAAATGGCCTACTTTTTCAGAGAATAGATCCAGTGCTGTATTTCTGGTTATTGACCTGAGTGGGAGTAGCCCACAGGTGTCTAACGTGGAGCTGCATGTGAGCCAAAACACAGGTGTTACTGTGAAGCCTGAAACAATTCAAGCACCTCATCAAAATAAGGCATATCAACTTAAAAGAGATGTTGTTTTCTGAACACTGAAAAGAAAGGCACAACTGATATAGGACTGTGGAATCCAATTTGGATAGAGGCATTGATCTTAGAAAAACTGGTTGAGCTTGAGGAATGATGAAGTGGTACAAAGGTGGAAGTGCTGAAAGGGCTTTATATCAGTTCCCTGTGGCATCTTTTCTGGGTCAGTGGGGCCACACTTAAGAGGGATCAAATTTCTTCTCTCTCTACCTTTCTCATAAGCCAACCCATTTTATCTGTCATGTCTTTGGGGCCGAATAAATTAAGAAAGGAAGTTCTGAATATACCACAATATTTTTAACTGGAAAATATCTGTCATTGTCTCAGAGGTTGTTTGTTTCAACAACTCAATTCATTGTGGTGAATGAGAATATAGGTACATTGCACACTTGAAGGATTTTAAAATAATCATTAATAATTAGAAGCTGAATTTATTAAATTTCTTTATAAATGCTGTTTAACTCCAAGGGATTATTTAGACACAGGGAACTCCAAGGTAGTTTTCATTAAAATAATAATTACTCTTCCTTCCTATATAGACAATTGAATGTCATTGAGCCAAAGTCTAAGACATAAGTGATTGTGAGAGAAGGTAAAGACAGAGGATTTTTCAATAGTTTATTGTCTAGTGAACAATTTCTAATCATCTCGTTCCCTCCCCTACACCCACCATGGAATAAATATCTGACAAGAGATAAGTGTTTTTCAGAGTAGATTTCTAGAAGAACAAATTATACAGAAAAAGATCTCAAATTTATGAGGTGCATTTTGTTTTTCTAAAGAATTGCTCTCATGGTAAAATGGTATTTTAATGTCTCCATACATAAAATAAATTCAATTATGAAAGTAAACGATTAATCCATATTTTAAAGGAACAAAGAGACAGTTTTTTGAGGTCTGCAGTTGGTTTTAACTATCCTCAATTACTATGATCATATGCCACCAAAATATTCTGAAATATGTCTATGTTAATTTGGATGTAGCCTGGGTATATTTTTATAAATTCTATCTTTCACCGTATCATGTAAGTAAAACTTGAGTGTTCAGTGTGCCAATTTTGTCCCTTGGAATATTTTATCATTAAAGTTATATATTGGAGTATTTCCATATTTAAGAGCTATAAACCTAAGGAGACAGATGGCTAAATGCTGGGCAGATAAATAAAAATGATGAATAATTCAAGAAAGGTTATTGACAGTACATTTGTCCACCACATTAGTCCAATTTGCTTCTGTCTAGACTATAGCTTGATTATTGAGGAAATTTTCAATGAAGAAAATAATTTTTATACTTCATTTTCCTGATTAAACATTATGTGTTAGTTGAAACCATATATCTTCTTACATATGTTACATTTTAATTGTAGATATAGTGTTACATATATTTTGTATTCCATCACTCTTAAGTAGGGCATATGTGCCCTATTATTATAGTAGTAGTATATGTTAGGCAACACCTGTTATTGAAACTTATAGCTTGTCTTTTCGAAAATTCTTAGATTTTTGTCAAGTTTGTATCATTTTAATGTTCCAAGTATGAAGGATTTAAGAATGATCTGTATGAATCAGTGCTAAATAATATTGAACAAAAATTAACAGAAAACAATTTAGAATTTGAGCTTAAGGCATATTCAATAAGTTGAAAGGTTATTTCAATTCTCTTTTCCCTGTGTTGTCTGACAGAAAATAATGAATAACTGAGGGAACAATCAGAATAAAAAACAAGTTTAAAACATACTTAAAAAATAAATATTTGAAGACCTGTAGTTAAATTTGATAGCTTAAACACATGAGCTTTTAACCAGTACTTCCTGAAATCCCACTAAAGCTTAATGAGTACATGAAAAAGTTATAAACTTCTGGGTAAAGATGTGATAAAGGAGTTAACACCAAAGAATAGATATCAAAAAATTTTGCAAAAAGAAAGTGCATTGGGCTTCCCTGGTGGCACAGTGGTTGGGAGTCTGCCTGCCGATGCAGGGGACACGGGTTTGTGCCCCTATCCGGGAAGATCCCATATGCCGCGGAGCGGCTGGGCCCGTGAGCCATGGCCGCTGAGCCTGCGCGTCCGAAGCCTGTGCTCCACAACGGGAGAGGCCACAACAGTGAGAAGCCCGCGTACTGCAAAAAAAAAAAAAAAGAAAGAAAGTGCATTGACGTATCCAAAATGAATTAGCAAAGTGCAGAAAGCTGAAAACTTACAAACGGCAGAGGAAAGGCCAAAGCAAGTTAAGAAGAAATTGGAGACACTAGTTAACTGTGAAAATAAGTAGAGGATAGTTTGATTAACAAGTATGTAGTTAGGTGCTCAGAGTATCACTAAACCAGGTGAGTACCACTTTTCTATTCTGGCAAGAGAAAGGAGGCATGTTGAACAGCTTGAACCAGACAGGCTCTGGTCTCCTGCCCCCAGGCACTACAGAAGGAAGGGGTTTGCTCTTCTACTGAAATCTGACAACTGGGAGAGTGAGAGTCCTTCTAGGAATGCTAAGAGTCTCCAACTTCCTTCCTTTAATTGTCTATGAGAATCCCAGCAGCCAAATTTATTATCACTGTCCCTCCCTCAACCCCCACTATAAACACATATGCACACACACACACCCCTGTGAGCTCCATCACACCAGCAGAATAGTGATGACCCAAGAAAGAAGACCTGTGTAATGGCTTGGTCCTCACCTGATTACCCTAACAAGTCCAACCCTCATAAAATGTTCCATAATCATTTTCTAGTGCTGCCAGAACAAATTAGCACAGACTGGGTGGTTAAAGACAATAGTAATTTATTCTCTTTCAGTTTTGGAGGCTAGAAATTTGAAATCTAGGTGTATGCAAGGCTATGATCCCTCTGAAGCCTCTTCCTAGCTTCTGGTGATTGCTGGCAATCCTTAGTTTCTTTGGCTTGTAGTTGTTACCACTCTGATCTCTGCCACCATTTTCACATAACCTTTCTCCCTCTGTGTGTCTCTGTGTCTGAATTGCCTTTACCTTATAAAGACACAAGTCACTGGATTTAGGGCCCACCCTAATCCCGCAGGACCTCGTCTTGACTTAATTAATTACATCTGCAAAGACTATTTCCACGTGAAGTCAAATTCTGAGGTTCCAAGTGGATGTGGATTTTGGAGGACAGTATTCAGCCCCAGTGCAAGTTCCCTGCATTTTTAATGTGAATATAGAAAAAAAAAAATAGGCATTTGAGAAAAGCATAGGAGACCTGGATGACCAAATAAAAAAAGGAACTTGAGAAATGCATAAACATAAGAAGATAAGGAAACCAAAATCAATATTTTTAAAGATCCAATGGAAGACATTACACTTATGAAATAAGAATAAAAAGCTATTTAAAAAAAAGAAAATATAGAACAAGATGCCTTGAAATTATAAATATGATAGTAAAAATATTTTCAACAAATTTGTTAACATTTGGAACATAAAGTTGAGGGAATATCCCAAAAAATAAAACTTTTAAAAATAAGAAAAAAAGGAAAATAGTAAAAAGATGAGGAATTTAGAGGCTCAATCCAGGCATTTTTGTATCTAATAGAACTTCCAAAAAGAGAGAACAGGGAAAATAAATGGCAGAAAAATTGTTTTTCAGAAAAACTGAAAAAGCCCAGTAGTGCCCAACATTATTGTCTATTAACTCTATGTTCCTTCATTTGGCTTCATTCTCAGGCTGACTCTCTCCCTTACCCAGAAGCACCCTCCCTCAGTGTCCTCCAGAGTGAACCATTGTTGGTACCTCTGGGAATCGCACATCCCCCTGCATTTCCCTCCCCTCCACACACAAAAAATCACTGGTATTAAGATATTAGTTTCTCTCTTTGCCCAACATGTATCTTCTTTTAATAGAGGAGTAAGATCAAGTGATTGACAGAGGCAGATCCATAAGAAGAAAGAGAAGGAACTCTCCGCAGGAAAAACAAAAACAATCCAGTCAAACAAAAGATGCCTGCCAGAATAACTTTTGCTTCTATAAAATGTTATGTCTAAAACATATTTTACTCACCTACTAATATAGATTATATGCATTACAGGTGTTTATAGGGATCCCCTACTTCTTCAAAGTTTGCTTAGGCCACTTTGCTTTTAGAAAAGACCTACATTAGCACCTACTTTTGCTAACCAAAAGACATCTGAAGAGGAATTTCACTTTCATGAAAAAAGGAAAAAATCAAAAATAGCATTCAGGATTTGTTTTGCAGTGAGCAATTATAGAGGCAGTGCAAATCTAGATCAGGGCTAATGGTACCACCAAGCTCCTTTCCTGGGAACTACACTCCACATCTCAGCATCAAACCGCCGTAGCTTTGAACAGTGTCTGCGAGCATCTGTGCCTTATCTTGATTTATTTTATGCACCCCTTGGCAGGATGTCTCCTGAGGTAATTGGTTCTTTGCTTTAAGCCATTTCGGCTTACAAAAAGTTTCATAGGAATGCTCTTCTTTCAGATAGTGGGGTAAACCTGTACTACGATTTATGCCTATCAAAAAAATTGCACCATTTTCATTTTCTACATGAGAAATAAGTCTAATAAATATGTTGATTTAAAATCAGAGTGAAATATACTTCAAAAACATGACCTCAGTCACTTAAAAATACTTACCCTCAGCTGTAGTATAAAGGTATGTATTTTATTTCTGTGTATACTGTAGATATAAGAATTATTCAAAAATTATTTTCTAAGTTCATGATTGAAAATAGGGTCAACCTATCATTTAATGCTTGTTTCCACAATAATCTAGGTTTTCCCAGGAAAATATCAAGCAAGCAAAAACGCAAATGCAAAGTCATGCATCTGCAGGTGGCTTTGTATGATTTATTTTTGAAAAGAATAAAAACAACTCTAAAGATTTATTTTTTCTTTACATACCTTCTAGAAATCCTAAACTAAAATGCACAATTCAGATTTCTGGCAACATCTTTCTTTCCAATATGACTTCTCTGTTTTATATTTCAGAGTATTTCCTTGTTCTTCTAGACTGAATTTATGATGGTATAATGGTTAAGAAAATAGTTTTCATATAACTGGCTCCTAATACTAGTGTAACCTAACAGGCTACTTAACCCTAAGCTTCAGTGTTTTCATTTGAAAAGAAGGATAATAATGTCACAGTATAAGAATTAAATGAGACAATGTAGTTATAGCACTTAGCACCATGACAGACGTGTCCATTCATTCATTTATTCATACTCATTCTCTAAACACTTATTAAACATATAGTATGTGCCAGTTATTATTATTTTAGATATAATTTTGAGTGAATAGGTGGAAAATATGACCCCATGAAGTTTAGGTCATTAAATACCTAATAAATGGGGACTACAATTACAAAAACTGTAACAAGCTATGAAGTTAAAAGCTACTTTAAAAGGAACGACATAGGGCTTCCCTGGTGGCGCAGTGGTTGTGGGTTCGCCTGCTGATGCAGGGGACGCGGGCTCGTGCCCCGATCCGGGAGGATCCCACATGCTGCGGAGCAGTTGGGCCCGTGGGCCATGGCCGCTGAGCCTGCGCATCCGGAGCCTGTGCTCCGCAACTGGAGAGGCCACAACAGTGAGAGGCCGTGTACCGCAAAAAAAAAAACAAAAAAAAAACAACAAAAAAAAACAACATAGCATGGCTGTAATTATAAAATCATGAAAATATATTTGCCTCAGATTATTTTTATTAACCTATGTATACTCTACAGGTCATATTTCCAACTATTACTTGACCTGCAGTGTTTTCTTTACATGCATTCATCTTTGAAATCTTGACACAAGCAATAAATTTATGTTGTTTCATGATGCAATAGTGCAACAGATGAAACTCCTTCCTACTTTAACTGTAGCGTGGCATAACTAGCCTGAGCCATCCGTCTCTCACATGCACACACTGCTGCAACCTAGTAAGTGAGTCAACAGAGATAAGATTGCATGTCTATTTATCTTTGTATCCAACAGAGTGATGAGCACAGTGTTTCACATTCCAACAAGTAATTTTGGAATTGAAACGAATTCTATAGATTTGGTGTTTAGTCACCACTATTATTCTAATTGAGCAAGTTCCTCAATTTTCTTGCTTGCCAAATGAAAGGGTTAAAAAAGATGATCCCTCCTTTCTCTGTCCTACCCACCACTGTACCTTATGTTTACCTTCATAACTGTCCTCATTATATGCAGTTATGATTTTCCTGTTACATAGTAAAAACTACAATATATCATTTCATTTATAGTGCTTAGTTGACACATTCACTCAGTAAATATTTGTTGAATAAATATGACCTGTAGACTTAAAGGATGCATCCTTATGCTTATAATACATATTATAGTAATTTAATGCATTAATTACTTCAAGCCTTATTTTAATTTTTGAATTCTACTTATTTTCTCCTAAAACATTTGAGAATGCATAATGAGCAGCTGGGGAAATGTAATATTTTTATGAGGGTTGTTAGATAAAATATTGAGTAAGGATTTTCAGCACACCTGCAGAAACTCATTTGAAAGCAGAAGATATAGAGTTGTTTGTCTAGCAGAACAGTGCCTTGGTGATAAAACAGAAAATACATGCATTAAATTTTATTTCTAAATGGCACAGTGTTACAAAAGTTGAGTCCAACTACATTATTGTGGAAATGTGTATTCTTTAAAGACATTTGTGCATAAATTCTAAAATTTAAAGGACATGAGTTTACACTATTCATGCAATATAAATTGCACATCTAACAGTGAAATTCAATTAAATGTCAGTGATTTCTTTTTTCCTTTGGCCACCAAGAAAATTAGGAGAGCTTCACTTGAAAAGAGCAACTTGTCCATATATCATAAGCTCTAATTTACAAGTCAAAATGATTGAACTGTTTAACGAAAGGAAATTAACGAAAGGAAATGTCATTGAGAATGCAGAAAGGTTTGGGGATTAAAGCAATATCAATCACTTTAAAGAATTATTGAAAAACACATTTATATGAATATCCAACAAATCAAGGAAGGAAAAAGATGCTTTTTAATTGAAGTATAGTTGATTTACAATATTATATTAGTTTCAGGTATACAACATAGTGATTCAAAATTTTTATAAAGTTATTATAAAATATTGGCTGTATTCCTTGTGCTGTAAAATATATCCTTGTAGCTTATTAGTTTTCTATATAGTAGTTTGGGCCTCTTAATCCCTTACCGCCATCTGGCTCCTTCTCCCTTCCCTCTCCCACTGATAACCACTCTTTGTTCTCTATATCTGTGAGTCTGTTTCTGTTTTGTTACATTTATTCATTTGTTTTATTTGTTAGACTCCACATATAAGCGCTAGTATGCAATATTTGTCTATCTCTGTTTGGCTTATTTCACCAAGCATAATACCCTCCAGGTCCATTCATGTTGTTCCAAGCAGCAAAATTTCATTCTTTTTTATGGCTGAGTAGTATTCCATTTGTGTATATATGTGTGTGTGTGTGTGTGTGTGTGTGTATGTACACACACACATACCACATTTTCTTTATCCATTCATCCGTTAATGGACACTTAGATTGCTTCCACATCTTGGCTATTGTAAATAATGCTACTATGAGCATTCAAAAGCTACTTTTTCAAAGGAAAGCAGTGGTATAGCTTTTCTTTCTTTGTTACAATACTCTTTTCACCATTGGGTGATGTGTTAGCATTCTAACTGCTGACAAAAATAAACCATAAAATTTCACTGACTTAAGCAAAGCTTATTTCTTGATCATTTTTAACAGTTCAGTATGGAAGGTCCTAGTTCATGAGTAGCTTTCTACTTCAGGGTTGGTTAGAGACTCAGGCTTCTTTCTGTTCTGTAGTTTTGCCATTCCTTGTGTTTCAGAGTCTTCTGCATTTAGCTGGCAGATGGGAGAATAGAGGGTAGATAATATATACTATGGTCCCATAGAGTAGCAAGCCACTTGAACATGTAGTTCCCAGAAAGACAGCTACTTCTCAATGATATTATCATACTATGGAAAGGGGGACACAAATTTATGATGGAAAGTTAATCATCTCTACTTCATGCATTCAGGGTCCCTCTTGCATAGGAAATTAAGTCATAGTCTTACCTATTGCTTTATAATTCTGGCTTGAATTTCCCTAACAGTTTAATGTGTATGTTTTCCTCTTTAATTTGGGGATGGAGGTCCTGGTAAGAATCATAAACCAATGCTGACAAAAACATTTTATGAGCAAATAGTCAACAGATAAGAAAATATTTGCGTGAGTCAATTGAGATTGGAAATTTCTGATACATGCTCCTTTTTGTAACACCTGGATGTCCATCTTTGCAAAGAGCTTTTGCTAATATCTCTAGCATAAATATAGATATTTCATTTAGTTGATCCCTTCCTTGTGACCACCTTTAGGAAATGCAGGAAAGAGATTGTAGCCTTTAATCAACCACTTTTTTTTTTAAGCAAGGAAGAGTTATAGTTATTATCAATTAAACCGAAATTTAAGTCATTGTGGTACTCTTTCTTGAAATAGTGTTCAAGAAAAGATTTATTGGAAACTTGAGTTAAATTGTAATTAATATAAAACTTTATTTTAACAACCAGATTCTGTCTCCTAAGGTATTTTAATTCTTACGTAAGGGAAATGTTTTGAAGTAGAATTTAAATTTCTCTTTTTTTGATCTTAGAAGCCATCTGAAAGGAGACTCACAGTGTTAATAAATACCATGGGAGACAGGGGAGACAAAAATGATTTGAACTTTCTATAAACTAAAATATCTTCTCATGGATAATCTCTCTTTTGTGTATGAGTCTCAAATTATATTAATATTTAAATAAAAATATAACACACACAATGTACTTTAGAATGTAAGAAATATTACATGATGCTTGTGAGTAAAATCTGGAATTCTCATATTAAGATTGTTTAAAAGGTTATTCTTCTTTCTTGTATTTTTATAGTTATCTTCTAATTTACCAGTTAACTTATCAATCTTATATCATCTGCCTCTTTATTATTGTTATCCCTCTGGCCTCAATAAACTCCATTTCCCTTGGAGTTAAGACAAAAGCCATTAACATTATCTAAAAGGTTTGGCATGATCCAAACTTTGACTGCCTTGTCAGACTTATCTGCATCTTTCTCCTAATACTTTCTGTGTTCCAGCTGAATGGACATCTTTTGATTCCCTTAAAGTTTAGTCTAGTCCTGCCCACTAGTTTCCAACACACATAGTGTTTCCTTGTTCGTAAGTCTCTCATTCTTCCTGCAGATCTCAGTTTAGGAAATACTCCTAAAAGATGGTATTCCGTTCCTTCCCAAATACTTATACACTTTGAAATTATGCATTAATTAGAATGAATATATATTTAATGTATCTCCTCTACTAGGCTGCGATTTGATGAAAATGAAGATCATATCTGCTGTTTTACCACTATAATTTCAATGCCCAAACCAGTTATTCACCCATAATTATGGTGACCACATGTCTCAGATTTCCCAGGGTTTCCTTGGTTTAAGCATGTTGTCACAGCATAATTTTAATAACACATCTTTTCAATCTCAAAATTTCAAGTTTGGACAATTCAATATATAATCCTTTTCTCATGATGACTGAACTGGAAATAATTGTTAAATACTGACTGAACTGATTGCTTCATTCATTCATCCATGTGAAAATACTTACTGATCGAATGTTGTGTGCTACACATTGTGCTTTGTTTTGAGATATAGCAGCGAACAAGACAGATTTGTTCTCCATGATCATGAACTAGTTTATTCAATGACTACAAACATACACAAGCCTTTTGGGTCTTAATGTGTATATACACATGAATATATATTTGCATACATATATATTTATATATGATTTATATATATATATCCTTTGTCCTAATTTCTTTTTACCTACATCTCAGAATCTAAACTTCTATCACTGTTTCTTTTTCATTTATTCTTTTTTTCACATTATCAAACATAATTGTTTTCACATTGTAAATTATGTAAAAATATACTTAAAATTTACCATCTTGACCATTTTTAGGGCTACAGTTCAGTCGTATTAAGCATTTTCACTTTGTTAGGCAACAAATCTCCAGAACTTCTTCATCTTGCAGAATTGGAACTCTATACCCATTAGACAACTACTAACCATTTCCTCCTCCCACCCAACCCTGGCCACCACCATTCTATTTTCTGTATCTACGAATTTGACTACTCTAGATATCTCATTTAACTAGAAGCATACTGTATTTGTCTTTTTATGACTGGCTTATTTCATTAAGCATAATGTCCTCAAGGTTCATCCATACTGTAGCATGTGCAGAAATTCCCAGTTTTCTAAGGCTGAATAATATTACATTGAATGTATATGCCACATTTGTTTATCCATTTATCTGCCAATGAACACTGGGTTGATTTTACTTCTTGACTATTGTGAATAATACTGCTATGAACATGTGTGTACAAATGTATCTCATGTCCCTGATTTCAGTTTTCTTTTTTTTGATATACAGTCAGAAGTGGGATTGATGGCTTATATTCTATATCTCTTTAATTTTTAGAGGAACCTCTATATTGTTTTTCACAGTGGCTGCACCATTTTACATTCCCAGCAACAGTGTACAAGGGTACACTGTGTACAAGGGTTCCAATTTCTTCACATCCTCATCAACACTTTATTTTTTTTAATATATTTTTTTTAAAAATTGGCTTAAAGTTGTTCATAAAATTTAGTTATTTTAATATCTGTAGAATCTATAGTAAAATTTTCTGTTAATTTCTTGGGAATTTGTGTTTTTTCTCTTTATATTCTTGATTATACCCATGTGTTATTATAGAAGTGTATTGTCCAACTTGTAAATCCTTGGGGCACTTACAGATGTTCTATTTTTAATGATTTCTAATTAAATTCCATGTGGTCAGAGAACATACTCTGTTGACTTTAAATTTTTTACATTTATTGATAGTTATTTTATGGATTAACAAGCACATAGTCTCTCTAGGTGAGTGACCATATACTCTTAAGAAGAATGTTTATTCTATAGTTGTAGGGAGTACTGTTCTGTAATACAAATTGTTTATGTAGTTAAAATATTGTTCAGATCTTACAACCTTACTGACTTTTTGACTAGATAGTCCAACTGTTAGAAAGAAAGTAGTGTTAAATTTCCAAATTTGTAGGTTTGTCTGTATCTCCATTAAGGTTATTGTTTTTTCTGATGGATTGACAGTTTCATCCTTGTGCAGTGTCCATCTTTATACTTCAAAATACTCATTTTCTTGAAGTGTATTATTGTTTGGTATTAATAGAGCCATTCTGGCTTTCTTTTTCTTACTGTTTGAGTAGTATATCATTTCCCCCATTTAAAAAAATCCTTTAAACTGTGCCTTTCATATTTAATTTGTCTTTTGTACACATCCTTTCAAACTGTACCTTTCATATTCAATTTGTCTTTTGTACACAATGTGTGGTAAGAAATGTCTTGTCCTGAGGAACATGTGAGAATGAGTCTGGCAATGAGTGACCTGGTAAATAGACCCTAAGCATTATCCAGGTCATTTTTGTGGTCTTTCAGGGAGCCAATAGTGGTAACAAGTTATCAAGATTTTTGTGGGCTGAGTGCCTTTAGTACTCACCAAGTAAACAGATAGTATTTGATAGGATTCTAGAGGGCACCCCTGTATCAGACATTATGCCTTTAGTTGTTGAATTGTATCAAAGTTGGGGGATAGAAAGAAATTTGGAAGGAGAGGAGGTAGCTTTTTACTAGCAGTTCAGTATTTTATATTTTATTAACTGGTGCAGTTGTACCAATGTCAGCCTTGTTTATATGCAGACTCTTCAGATAGCAATAATTTTCTTCCTTCTTAGCAATCTTTAATCTGTTGCTTTTTTATTACTGAGTTATCTCTTCTCCATTTAGTTATTGTCTATTTTTACACTAATATCATACTAATTTTATTTCCATGCAATTGTAAAATTTCTTACATCTAGTAGGCGATTCTTTTCCTTTGTTCATCTTTTTTTAATGTATGGACAGTTTTCTTTTCTCATACATATTAGAATGAATTTCTTGCATTCCTAAAAAAAAACTGAGAATTTTAATTACTATTTCTTCAAATATATAGATTGTTATAAAGATATAGTTGTTATATTCACTTTTATATTGTACCATCCATGAACATGTTATATCTCTTAGATTATTAAGATACTATTTTTCCTATAATGATTTTAAGTTTCATTCATAATAGTCTAGAGTATATTTTTAGCTATTTTCTAATAATTCCATAATTTTATATTTTAGTGTATTATTCCTGGTATAGGGAATAACTATGTTATTTAATAAAAATTTCATTGAATAATAACATACATATGAAAAAGTGTATAAAGCATAAATTTATACCTTAGTAATTATCACAGGATTGAACATAACTGTTTAAACTTCATCTGAATCAAGAAATAATACTAAATCTTCTAGTGCTCCCAACTAAACACTGTTCTTTCCCCACTCATCAAACTTAAATACTCTCCAGATTTTTGATGCCAAAGATTTGTTTTATCCTTTATTGAACTTTATATAAATGAATTCCTATAGTAAACAGTATTTTGGTCTGGTTTCTTTCACTTAAAATTATGCTTGCAAAGTTTATCCATGTTTTCTGTGTCTTATAACTTCATTCATTCTATAGTTTTGTGGTATTCTATTATATAAATGCTTCACTGTTTTTAAATCTATCTATTGGTATATTTGATGTGCTCTTTTTGAGATGTTTCTCATTTTTGGCTACTATCAATAATACTACTATAAGTGTTTTTGTACATATATTTTGGAGCACATATGTGTGCATTTTTGTTGGGCCAATACCTAGGAATAGAATGACTGGGTCCTAGGAGAAGTGTATGGACACTCCTGTCAGCAGTGTGTGTTAGTTCCAATTGCTCCAGATGTCCATCAAAACTTGTGCCATTAGGCAAAGCACATGATTCTTGCAGTTTCTTCATAATATTTTCCTGTGCCATTAGGCAAAGCATATACAATTTCCAACAACCCTCATCTACAAAATCTAGCGTTCTCTTTCCTATATTGAGATTCCTTCAAGGGTTTGGCACTGGTTTATGTTTTGTTTCATTTTTGGTCAATCTTAATATTGGGCTTTTTAAAAAATATGTCTTAGTACACATGTGAATGGGAAGACAGGAGCATGTCCATAGGAGCTTTGGACCAGTGTGATTTAAAATTGGAATGCATCTTCTCTTCTTGAAACTCTCAATTGTATTGTCATCTGAAAAGCTATTGTATCCTATTTATATCTCTCTTAATCTTCCTTCTTTGCTATATGAATCAGTCTAGGCCAAATCAGGGAAAAGAAACCACAGAGTAATTTGAACAGGGAAAGTATAGCATAAGGAATTATTGAGTGCAATATGAAAATAGAGTAATGAGAGGTTGGCTAGAGAGCAGTATAGAAAACTTTAAAGACTATAGGATTAGCAAATTTATAAAATAATAATGGAAATAATATTAAAATAATGGAAATGATATAATGGAAATAATATAATAATAGAAATAATATAATAATGGAAATAATTAAAGACTAGGATTAGCAAATTTATAAAATAATAATGAAATAGTATAACAATGGAAATATAATATAATGAAATAATGTACTATATTATATAATATATGATATAATATAATATAACATAATATAATATGCCGCCACTCAGAGGGCTGATATAGAGCTCCCAAGGAAGAGTTCCCTCTCCACCAGAAATGTGATCCAGACCTTGTTGGAGAGAGCATAACTGTGACTCACTGAATGGCAGAGAAATTGCTATAGTGATAGCAGAGCTTGCAGGAAATCCACTCAATAGAATGCCAGGAAAAGCTTTTCACAGGGAGGTGTCTCATCAGAGATACTCACGACAAAATTGTCTGATGAGGTTGCTGGCAGTAGGTGCTGGCTTTTGAGTGACGATAGGCACTGTGAATTGAAGGAGTCAGGCACTGGGGAAACCATGTGTTCTGCAAGAATTGGATGCTTGAGAAGCTGCTAGCAGGTGCTGTATGATGCTGCCAAGGGAGCACACCCAAACCAGGAAGCAAAACTGTTTTCTCCTGCAGTGTCTCTCTGTTACCATTGACTGACAAAACTTAACATTATGGCAGCTGGCAAAGAAAAAAATATATTTAAAGGGCCAAGATTCATTTTTACAGAGCAGGCAAAAAGGGTGAATTTGGTGCTGAAAGGCAATAAATTAATAAATTGATAAAGCCCTTTTCTGGCTCTTCTCACTTTGTCCAGGCACACAAAGGACAAATAGCTTCCTTTCCATGCTTTGAATTATTGGCCATCATTTCTTATCACTATACATGAGGAAAATGACTGTTTTTTTTTCCATTGTATGATACTTAACTTGCAAAGCAGCTGGAATATAGAAAGAACTCAATGAATATTTTTGACTTAGTAAGTGAATGCTGAATAAGGTAATACCCAAATCTAAATCTCAACATGATGCTTTCCCCTAAGCCACTGGACACATTCACCTGATGGCCCTACATGTACTACAAGCTGAACTCACTGCTGTCCAGATCTGCTCCTCTTTCTATATTCCCTATGTTAGTAAATGGCACCATTGCTTGCACAGTGACTCAACAGAGAAACCTAAAGTCTCCTTTTTCTCCCTTTCATTCTACAAACTTAAGCGATTAATCAGAGTTTTGCAACACTATCTGTCTTTTGTTGACTATTTTCCCAGCTGTTATTTTCTTGATTCAGGTCCTAGTCACAGCTCTTGTGCATTACTGTGATGTTCTCCCTACTGACCTTTTTTGCCTTCGGTTTTGCAAGCCTCTGACTTATCCTTCATGCTATTACCTTAGTTATCTAATAAAATGCAAATCTTACCATGTAACTGCTTTGCTTAAATCCTTCAGAGGTTTTCAGTTGCTTAAAGTAGTGCTTTCAACTTGTGGTCTCAGGAATCCCCAAGAGAATACAGTGACCTTCAGGTGTTATGAAAAGAAAAAAGGAACAGAGAGAGGGCAGAATTCTGGGACCCACATTCTTGCTTCCTATTGAAAAGCTTAACTTTACCTCTTTTACATATTTTTGAAGGTTTTGTTTGAATAATGTTTTTCACTACAAGCAACTATAACAAAATTTCAACTAAACAGTTTTGAAAACAACTGCACTAAAGGATAAATTCCAGGCCTTCCCTGGTGGTGCAGTTGTGGAGAGTCCGCCTGCCGATGCAGGGGACGCGGGTTCATGCCCCGGTCCCGGAGGATCCCACGTGCCGCGGAGTGGCTGGGCCCGTGAGCCATGGCCGCTGAGCCTGCGCGTCCGGAGCCTGTGCTCTGCAACGGGAGGGGCCACAACAGTGAGAGACCCGCGTACCGCAAAAAAATAATAATAATAATAAAGGATAAATTCCAAATATTTGATAAGCATACATGGTCTTTACAATCTGGCTTTTGACTAATTTTTATCCTGATCTCTAACCCTTCATACCCAGCCAAGAAAGCAGAAATCAACCACAGCCATACTTAATTATTCAGATTTCCCTGAATATGCCACATTTTAAAATTTATTCATTATTTCAAGAAGTGTTGAATACCTACTATATACAAGCTACTATACCAATTGCTGGAGACATAGTGGTGATAAAAATAGAAAAAAATTATTGAAATATACAATATAAGTACAGGAAAAGTGCTATGGAAAGTAGCACTTTAAAAGTAGGGTACTGGGGTAGAGAGTTTGAGAGTTTGAGCTATAGTCTCAATTTTAAACATGGTGGCTAGGGACATTCTAATGAAGATGGTGGCATATTAATATAGCCCCAGTGTTGGTGAGTAAAGCAAGTCATCTAGACATCTGGGGAAAGAGCTTTCCAGGCAGACAACAGAAAATGACAATTCTGTCAGGCAAGAGCATGCCTAGAATATTGGAGGAACACTAAAAAAAAAAACAACCAATGTGACTACAGTGGAGAGAACAAAGCAAAAAAGTAGTGGGAGATGAGATTATGGGCAAGATGGGAACCAAACTGTAAAGGACCATGTAACACTTTTAGCTTTTACTCAGGGTGGCATTCTGTATTAGATTCCTAGGGCTGCCATAACAAAGTACCACAAGCTGGGTGGATTAAAACAATTTAAATTTGTTCTGTCACAGTTCTGGAGACAAGAAACTTGAAATCGAGTTTTCAGCAGTGACATGCTCCTTCTGAAGGCTCATGGGGAGGATTCCTTCCTTGGCTTCTCCTAACCTCTGGTGGTGCCCATAGATCCATGGCATTCCTTGGCTTGCATCTGCATCACTCCAATTTCTGCCTCTGTCATCACATGGCATTCTCCCTGTGTGTCTCTCTCTCTTGTTCTTATAAGGACACCAGTTATATTGGTCATCCTCCATTATAACTAATAACGATCACTCATACTGGTTATATTTTATAATGAAATAGGTCATTGTACTGTAGATGTAATTAATTTAGGTATGATATCATATTAACTAAGTGTATCTATAATGACCTATTTCCAAATAAGTTCACTCTCTGAGGTACTAGACGATTAAGACCTCAATATGTCTTTCTAAGGACACAATTCAACCCATAACACATGGGAAGTAAGAGAGTTTTGATATAGAAGTTACATGATCAGACCTCAATTTTGAAACTATCTTTTTGGCTACTATGTTTAGGACTAAAGCATTTAAAATTGGAAGCAGGGACTAGTGAGGAAATGGTGATAAATATTAACAGTATTGGGCCAAGGTGGGAATAGTTGAGGTGATGAGAAGTGGTAGAATTTAGATATAATTTCAGAGTTAAAGCTGACAGGACTTACAAATAATTTCAATCTAAGTTTGAAAGACCACAGTATGGGTAATTCCATACATTTTTTACCTGAGAAGAAACATGGAATTATTAACTGAGGGGAAGATTAAAAAATGGAGTCTAGGAGAACAACATAAGGAGTTCAACTGAACATAATAAATTTGAGAAATGCTTTAAAAAAGTTGCCTGGAAAGTTTTGGTTCATACCTGTTGCCTATATTCAGTACAATGCAGCATGTCTCCTGGTATTTTATATTTTCACAAAATATTCATATTAGTAATGTAATAGTTCACTGTGGCTGCTATAACAAATTTCCAAAAGCTGAGTGGCTTAAACCAATAAAATTTATTCTCTCAAAGTTCTGAGGGCCAGGGTTGATTCCTTCTAAAATTCCTTCCATGCCTCTTCTAGCTTCAGGTGGCTTCTAGTAATCCTTGGTATTCCCTGGCTTATAAATGCATCACTCCAATATCTGCCTCCATATTCACATGGCCTTTTCCTCTGTGTGTCCCTTCCCTCTTCTCATCTCTTCTCACACACTAACTAGATTTAGGGACCACCTCAATCCAATATGATCTCGTCTTCAGGTCCCTAATTATATCTACAAAGATCCTTTTTCTAAATAAGCTTGCATTCACAGGTTCTGAATGGACCTATCATTTTTAGGGGGTGGGCAGAGGGTAACCATTCAGCCCACTATAAATAGTTACATTAAGATAAAGCAGATTGGCTTTGATAGACTTCCACTTCATGTTTACAACCTCTGTTGTAGTCTTGTCTAGCAGTGTGGTAGACATGTGAAGAATAACAGAGTTCTCACTTTAATACATGGTGTAATCTGAAAGAAGACCAGAAATAACTTGTCATTCTTTCAACCTTTCCCTTTGAAAATGACTGACATTTTCCTTTCAAGGACTGTATGCAGGACACTTAGTGATAAAATCAAATTTATAGGAACAACAGCAACTACGTTCCTCTGGTCTGGTGGTGGTAGGAGAGATGTTCAATACTGGATGTACTATGGCCTGATTGTGCTTGCAAGTGGCACAAGACTCCAGGCCTATGGTGAGCCAAGTTAGTGGAAACTGTCAACAAATATAAGCTAAGTGTATGTGAAATATGTACAAGAAATAGCTGAAAAGTCCTTCCAGAGAATATAAAGACAGTAGTCTGAATACCCTTGCTATAGTAGTATTATCATTGAATTTATAGTGTAGGTATAAAATTTTTTTTTCACTTTATTGTTGGTAATGCACTTTGACAGCAATAAGCTCAAGTAAATGATTACTTAATTAACATTTAATACTGAATTTTTGTTTTTTAAGAAAGTTGATAATGAACATGTACTTGCACAGTATGTTGGGGCTTTTCTCATCCACTGTGTGGGTGCTATAGAATGAACTGTGTCTCCCCAAAATTCATATGTTGAAACTAATCTCCATTGTGACTATTTGGAGATAGAGTCTTTAGGGAGGAAAATGAAGTTAAATGAGGTCATAATAGTGAGATCCAAATCCGGTAGGAATGTTGACTGTATAAGAAGAGGAAGTTGGAAACATCTCTCCTTCTCCGTAAAGGCCATGCAAAGGCACAGCAAGAAGGACCATCTGAAATCAGGAAGAGAGTCCTCACCAGAAATCAACCATGCTGACACTCTGATCTTAGACATCCTAGCTTCTAGAATGGTGAGAAACATATTTCTCCTGTTTAAACCACCTAGTCTATGGTATTTTGTTATGACAGCCTGAGCTGACTGAAACAGTGGGCCAAAGTGGTTCCACTGACAACTTGTAAATCAGACGGCAAAAATCTAGTTCAAACATTTATCGTCATTTAAAAAGGTTCTGCCTGATGATAATGATTTAACGCATGCAACTGCAGAAGGTGTGTTTAAGCGCTTTCTGATGTTTGACTTTTCATTTTGATGAGATTTTTTTTAACAGATGGAATTTCTCCTCTAAAATAATTTTTCTTATTTAGGATTTTGAGTTTTCTTGTGCACATATGAAATGTGAAGTGATAGCTCCATTAACAGAAGTACTTCACAGTTAGATGATGCCAGTTTTATATCAAAGACTTTAAATACTTCAGATAGAAAAAAACATTCTAATAATGGCTTGATTTTTTTCATTGAAATTCATAAGATAAAAGTAAAAATGTTGACCATTTATAGTGATCAGATGAAATATCTGACAAAATTGTGGTTATTGTTATAAATTCAACTAAATGGTTCAACATTTAAAATAGAATGAAGTGATGTTAGGAAAACAAATTTTGGTGCAGAAAATCTAAAAGATTAAAAATTGTAAAAGTTACTAAGTTAAAAACTTTGGAATTAAATGCATTTACCTATACATATACATGCTACATATCACATAGTAAATTGACTGTAGTTCAAGTATTTGGTGTCAGAACTGCTGTTGGAAGACCTACTAGAGAATGGACTTGAGGATATGGGGAGGGGGAAGGGTAAGCTGTGACAAAGTGAGAGAGTGTCATGGACGTATATACACTACCAAATGTAAAATAGATAGCTAGTGGGAAGCAGCCGCATAACACAGGGAGATCAGCTTGGCGCTTTGTGACCACCTAGAGGGGTGAGATAGGGAGGGCGGGAGGGAGGGAGATGCAAGAGGGAAGAGATATGGGGATATATGTATATGCATAGCTGATTCACTTTGTTATAAAGCAGAAACTAACACATCATTTTAAAGCAATTATACTCAAATAAAGATGTTAAAAATAATAATAAAATTAAAAAAAAACAAAAAACTGCTGTTGGAGACAAAAATGTCTCCAAGAATAGTGATGTTTACTCTCTTTGATGTTCATGTAGAGATATTTGAACCTTTGAAGAATTACTTTGTAAATGAACATAAATGCCCTTTGATAGTATTGAATGATTTTGTAAAGGAGTCCTCTAAATTTTGTGTGTATTTTATTCTTTTACTTTTAGCACCATTTTTATTTTCAGAAGTCCCAGTTAAGACAACTTATATGAACACTAGCTTTAGAAATCCAATTACATGTTTCAAGAAAGCAGTTAGACAGATGTGTAGGGAATGCAGGAGAGAAGTCTGTCTAGGCCAGATATGCAATTTGTAAGTCAACAGTATATAGATGGAAATTTAAGCCATAAAACAGGACTTTTTCTTTTACTCTGAAAGGATGAATGATTCATAATCTTATATATGTAAAATTATAATCCTCTTTTAAGTGTGTATTAAAAACTGCCCTTCAATCTGAATGCCCTTACACTAACTGCTTTCGGGAGTGTTGTGTTTTATAGAGTATTGTTTTTCCATAATAGAATATTGCCTAACCTAGACTAATAGAGCTGTGAACATAGACGAAAATATCTGGTACAATAAAATTATGTAACTCATTCATTTCATATTTTTCAGTACTTAATGGGAATTAGCTTTAGGAGTAGCAATTGTGTATTTTATTTTTATGATTGCATTCTCTAAGCAGTTTAGGATAACTATTAATAGTTTTAAGAAATATTCTGTATTTCATTTCAAGAAAAAGGCTGAACATAAAAGAGGTTTATACTTAGATTTCCAACTGCTTAGTGAAAAAAAACTTTATCTGGTTGTTCTGCCAGAAACTCAAAATCAAATGTACCAAAAGCTAACTACAGTTTCCTGCCCCTCCTAATTATTCCCCAAATATTTCTTTCTCCTCCATTTTCTGTTTCTACTTTGGAATCTCCAGTTTTGAGTTATCTTAGCTTTAAAATATTAGAATCACTTCAGATACTCTTTCTTTTTTTCTAGATGATTCCAGATATCCAGCCTTACTGATTGTACCTCTACAATAACATCCAAGTCTCCTCCCTAACCTTTCTATCTTTAGCATATTCTGGAATCCATTTTATTTACCGAATGATTAAAATATGTTTTTAAGTAGCATCTCTGCTTCTGATCCCTCCTATCCCCAAATCTTCTTACATAATGCTATCATTTTAATCTCTCTAAAGAAGATCCATAAGCATGTTGCTCTGTCACCTAACAACATTTAATGTCTTTCTTATGGTTATTGAAGAAATTTATATTCCTTAAATTATCAATTGAATCTCATTCTACTTTCTAATCCTACCTATTATCAATTGAATCTCATTCTACTTTCTAATCCTACCTTTCACTTTTCTATTTTACATAGTGTGATCTAACCAAACAACTTCTTCCCACATTCTCTCCTCAATTCCATTCCTGAAATGGTTTCTTCTGCCCAATTCTTCCTTCACTCACTTCTGCATATCAAAAGATATGTAATTCAAATGTCACCTGGCCTCATCAGATCTTGTATAAAATTGAGCTGCTGAATTATTTTTGTATTTAGTTCTAATTGTTTATTTTTATAAAAACAATATGTGTATGTGTGTGTGTATAAGAGTTAAAGAAGTTCATATAACTTTATATAACTTATAGGAGTTCAAATCTTTATTCCATTTTCCTTACAGAGCCATTTTTCCTATATGCGTTTATTTATTTTGGTGGTTATTTCCATAACTCCAAAGAACATGTTTTGATTTTATATCAATTTTTTAAACATCTAGATTAAAATGGAAAATTGAAGGCTTTGAGGTTTACCTTCCAAAACCTACATGTTAGATAAATATTTCTTGGTTGTCACTTGCTTTAACAGAAAGCGGTCTCTAGATAATGGCTTTCCAGTCTGTCCACAGGCTATTGAATACTCTATTTCAAATCAACTTCAGGACTGCCTGGCCCACCTTTCCTAAGGGCTCTATTTCTTTTCTTCCTGTACTTTAAGTTTGAGGAGAAACACTTTCCTAGACTCCCTCCAGTAACAGTTAATAAAAGCAAAACTTTAAATAAGATCAGAGATAACAAATTGCTTTCCAACAGAGAGGATGAGATTCAGCTATTTCTAATTATGGTTACTCTTAGATCCAGTCCCACATTTCAAAATGTCTGGGAAATGTCTCTCCTAGCCCAGCTCTTGGTCTGCCTCCTATGGCTAACGCCAGCTTAACTTTACTCACTGGGAATGCACTTAGACAGGTCTACACTGCTCAGAGTGTAGCTGCGAGAACTAAGGCATGGTATGCCCCTCCTCTAAGGTAAGCTATACCTCCTGAAGCTGTGTTTTCTGTCTTCAGATCTAGTCTTTTAAGACAAAAGAAAAATCAGAATATCTTCTTTCTTTAAGAGAGACCCACAGGGTGGTCTTACCTTACAGCTTTTAAAATTGTTATCTCCAGAATATATAATATTTATGCCTATTTTCCAAAAATTAGATTGTTCAGCTGTAAATAGTACCATATGTAGGATAACAATGTTCTATTCTAGGTAGAACTTTTGCAATTATCAGACTCTTTCATTTATTAGCCTTATGTAAGTGAGAGTTGAGTATTGTGTTAACTCTTTCTGAAGCCTTTCAGATCTCTCTTTTCATAGGATACTATAGACACAGACATACAAACACGCTTTTCACATAATCAGGTCATAATGAACACATATAGCAGAGATGAAATCCATAATTAAAAAGGAAACTTTTGCTAGGAGAAATATCTGTACAAATGCAACTTTTCTTGTAATAGAGGTGATCTTTTAAATGATCATATAGAAAATTCAGGTCTCTTGGCTTCATAGCACTTCAGATAATTACAAAACTATATGAGGTTGTTGCTGTATTCTGTATATCTTATCAAAGAGAAAGCTATTTAACTACTTAAATCATTAAATTACACTATTTGTTTCTCTATTTTGTAAATTTCTTGTTATGATTGTAAGGTCCTTAGGACTAAAACTTAGAAGTTCCAGCTCAAAGGACCAAGTTCTTCCTCTACCACTTAAAAACTGCAAAAGGAAAATTTCCTATTATTGTGGCTGAGAAAGGCAGCTTCATTTTGAGAATCATCTGGAGGTTTCTTTACTCACGTGTGTAGAGAGGTTGATGCGGGATGGTTGTTACCAGGTGACAGAAGACAGTGGAAGAGCTACTTCTTTTTATCCTTTTCTATAATTAGATGTTAAAATTGTATAACAAGATGTGTCATACCAAAGTTAGGTGACACATAAAGATTTATAATTTACCAAAGAAATGCATAATAACATATAATTTACCAAAGAAATGCATAATAACAAAGAAATGCATAATAACACACTTGAACCTATCATTCAGATCAAGATTATAAAAAGAAAGCCAGGATGTGTATTTTGATGAAAGGATGTAGTTAGTAAAATTACCTTAAGAGAAAATGTAGTATATGGTATTTTCAAAGTTGGCCACAATAATCTCTCTCTTCCCAAATGCCCCTTTAGAACATTGATACTTGCTGTCTAGAGGCAAAGTCTAATTCTCTCTCCTTGAATCTGAGCAGTGACTCACTTGCAACCAACAGAAAGAGGCAGAAGTGATGCTTTATGTTTCTGTGGCTATGCCATAAAAGCTAATGAAACTTCACCTTTTTAGCTGGGTAATCAGTTTGGAGCCTAAACCACAATGTATAAAATCCAACCATATGCAGGACACCAGAAAAGGTAAAATTTGGTGTCTGTCTAAAACTTCAAGAGAGGTCATAGTTGGTAGCTAGTATCAACTGCTATGCATGTAACTGAAAACACCTCCAGATGATTCTATACCCCAATGGTCAAGTCACTTCCCACCTTCAAGTGTTCCCAGGATGGGGTTCCAGATATCATGGAACAAGAAAGGTCATCCCACTGTGCTCCATCTAAATTCCTGACCCACCAAGTCTGTTAGCACAATAACATGAATTATTTACTTGTAAGTTTTAAAATGTTTTGTTATACAACATAGCAACCAGAATAGAAGAACACTAAACTGTGAGTACAAATGAGAGACAAGAGAAGAGTCCCTAAAGAGTCACCTGAAACCTGAAGTATTCCCTGAAGCCTGATTTGCATTCCCTGCAGTTGGATGACCCTAGGACTGACACCTGATATAGCTAATGTGGTTGTGACAGAACAGAAGGGGGAAACCAGAGGGCTGCAATAGGCCTTCAACATTCTCACCGATGACAAGAAATATATGACCATTTTCTATGGACCAGAGGTAGGCAAAATGGAAGTGGCATCTTGCATAGAGACTTTTTATGTTCTAGCAAAGAAAACTGCCTGGGATGGTGAGGAAACTGAGTTAACGTCTGAGAGTGAACCTGAGATAAAAGTGTCTAGCTGAAGAAGAGGTATCAGACATATCAAGGGATCTTTGGTTAGAAGAGCCCAGCAGGGAACTTCTGAAGAGCCTTGAAAGCTGTCCAGGATAGAAGGAGTTTTAATATCTGCAAGGCCCAGAGAGTTAGAAGTCAGAATATAATATTAGTACAGTACAATACCATACTATACCATGATAGTATATAATATTAGTACGATATTACAAGAAAAGAAATTTCTTGTTTTCTCTTCCTTTGCCTCTCCTCCAAAATTGCAGTTCTATTTAAGGAGGAGATTAGAGGAAAAATAAAAAGTGAGAAAACAAACAAACAAAAAACCCGGACCTTTTATAGAAAAGGAGAATTGATCTAGTGGGCCTGCACTTTAACCCATAGCATTATAATTAGCTAAAAAGCAGAGCATGTGGTCCCAGCACAGATTCATACATGTGGTTGGTCAGGGTCAGTGGAAGTCTTCTTTTGATTCCACACCCCCTACATTTTCTCAATTAAATATTTAGTAGGATTATCATCAAGAGTGGGGGTGGAGGATAATATGCATGTATGAGGAGAAAGAGAAGCTATAAAGTAGTCATCAGGAAGAATGATTAGTGCAGCTGTTTGGTGAGTAGTTCATTTGAAGTTGGTGCTCAAGAATTTAAAGTGATAAAGACTCAGTATAGTTATCTATTAGTCTCCAGCCGTTGACTGTTGAGTGGACACATAGCTTAAGTAAACAGTTGGATTTGACAAACTTTGAAGTCTTACCGGATAAGGGTACTGAGTGGAAATGTAAGAAGGGGTGATTTTAATCAGGACCTTGAAATGTGAGGTATGGTCAAGGAAAGTAGAAGGCTAGTAGAATAAAAGCTGAAGGTTCTGAGCAGTTGGAGAGGAAGTGAGTTAAAAAGATAGCAGGTGGTTATCTTAACTTAATAAATCAATGATAGAATTGAAGCTTAGAATACATTGACCCATTATTAGGAGAAGTTTGTGTTGTATAGAATTATATATTATATGGATTATATTTTATAATCCATATAATATATAATAATTCACACATTATTATACATTATAATCTTATATATGTAATAATCATATTATGTATTAATAATAATTAAGTTAATTAGCAAATTATAAGTTACCAAGGATATATCACTGAGTTCTTTGTATCCCATATGCCACATACCTCAATTTTGCTAGTTCTGGAGCCATTCAGAGGAAAGTTCTTTCAACTAAAATATTTTACAAATTTTTACTACACTCAAAAGATACTTTAATAATCTCTGTTTGTTTTTAATGAGAAAGTTTCTTCTACTCAACCTACCTGTTTAAAAAATTTTTTTGAATGAGCAAATACAACATCTGTTTTAGATGGCAAATCATTATGACAGGCATTGAGAGGGCTAGTAATTATAAATCTTTTGGAATTTTTGAAAAATTTACTTTGTTGTTTAACTGAATTGAATTCACATACTTTGCCCCATCACACATATATACTCTGACACACTCATCAGCATTTAAGAGAGATGAAATAAGATCAGATAGGGAATTAATACAAAGAATTGCATTCCCCCTCTCAATATAAATTACAATCTAACTATTAAACAATATATATGTGATATTTAGTATTCTGTATTCTTTTCCAGTTTTCCTTTTTAAATGACTTAATTTATTCACCAAAGCCTGCAATTTTTAGATTATTTATAGATACAGAGACCATCAAGCCTTGCTGCATAAATGGTAAATAATGACACCATGAAAATAATCCTTTAATATTACTTTATGAATATGCATGATGTTATTATGAGTAACAGTCATTTCTCAAAACTTCCTTATAAACAGAATAAGTACAAATAAAACAAGCAGTAGGTACTCCAATCATATTGGTTCTGTACATACATTCTATATGAATAATTTGTATAAAAATCCTTTAAAATTTTTGAAATTATCTTTTAGTTCTCTAGATTAGTACTTAAAAAAAAAGTTTTATAAACTTTTCTTTGCTACAAAGTAAGAGAAAAGGAGAAAACGCATATTGTAGTGTAGGTGAATGATGCCAACTGGAAATTCAACTTTTTTGTTTATAGTTTTCAGGGATAAGGTTGAAAAATAAAAAACAATGGCGAGCCCAAATCCACCCCCTCTGAACTGTATACTTCAAATTTGAATGTAGTTAAGTAAGAATTTTATTTTCAATATTGTTTTCATTGGCATTGAATCCCAACTACATCGAGAGATTGAAAAGTATTTTTATTGTCAAAAGTATTATACCTTGAAAAAACTAGATGGATCATGAAAGCTGAATTGTTATAATTTTTTATGAAAAATTGTTTTTCTCAAAAGTAGTTCTAAATTGTAATTATTAGATACCTATAGTAAATGCTGTACACATCAATAATGGCGAAATGATCTTAAATTTGTCCAAAGCATGGTTTATGAATTTAAATTGTTGCCCAACCTCTAGTAGACATGAACTCTTTTTTTTTTTTTAATAAATTTTATTTATTTACTTATGGCCGCGTTGGATCTTCGTTGCTGAGTGCGGGTTGCGGCGAGTGGGGGCTATTCTTCGTTGCGGTGTGTGGGCTTCTCATTGCGGTGGTTTCTCTTGTTGCGGAACATGGGCTCTAGGCTCATGGGCTTCAGTAGTTGTGGCATGTGGAATCTTCCCAGACCAGGGCTCGAACCCGTGTCCCCTGCATTGGCAGGCGGATTCTTAATCACTGCACCACCAGAGAAGACCCAGACATAAACTCTTTTAACAGGAGACAATCCCCACTCAGGGTTGTCTACCTTTGGTGGTTTTCCATTGATTATCTAAACTGCAATTATTTTGGTAGAAATATATGGTTAAATATTATTACAATTAATAGCAATAACAATTAATGGGGTATCCTTCATGAAAGAGTCTTGTACACCATTTTAGGTAAATAATATAAATAGCTATTGTGACAAATAGTGGGATAGATTTTAAAATTATTACTTTATATAAAGAAAACATTTTTATGAAGCAATTACTATCCCTTTTTTTTAAATAAAGGAATATAAGATATTTTAAAAGAACATGTACCTTTAACATTTTTTTCTCAAGGCAATTCCCTGCTTTCATATCTTTTTCAAAAGAGTACATTTGATGTTTGGAATTTCAGACCCAATGGAAAGATATTTAAAAACAAAACAAACAAACAAAAAACCCCCAGCTGTTAAAAAGACACCTTTGAGTAAATGTAAGTATGGTGAGGGAAAAGTACTAAATCAGGCAAATCTAATTTTAATATTGGGCTGTAGCATTTGCTTTGTAAATTTGAAAATTGCTTACTTTTTATGGAATTCTAATTTCTCTTTTAAGATGGAGAACACAATATCTAACTTAAGGGTTGTTTTAGAGATTAGAAGAAAACTGTAAAGAGGGTATGGCAGAGTCATAGCATATAGAAGACACTCAACAGATGCTAGTGATTTCCATTTACAGTGTTCTTGAAGTCATCTTGTAGATGTAGCTGCCTTTTGACTTACTTCATAGCTTGACTTCACACCAAAGAGTAGGGTGGGTTATGCTTTAAAGGTGAGAAGTGGCCAGAAAATTTCCTGTCCCTTTACTAAGAAATGTGGTGACAATCTGGCAGTCATAAAACTGTTTTTAAGCCCCAAACCACAAAGCCGTCCTAGATTTCCTTCTTTCCCTTCTTCCAAATTTCTTTCCTTCATTAGCAAGTCATCTTAGTGCCACCTTCAAATTTTATCTCAAATATATATATATATATATCCACATCAAATATATGTATATATATTTATCAAATATATGTATGTACATTTATACTATTACTACAATTAACCTTAGTCCAGGACTCCAATTTTTCTGCCTAGAATATTATAAAATCTACAACAACGTCCTAATTGCTCACTCAGGCCACTTTTGTCTCCTATAATACATTCATCTATTATTATCTTGAATGGTCTTTGAAGAGTCTCACGTTCTACTGACTGAGCTAAACAGAAGGCTTGAAGGGTCTTTTGAAACATAAGCTAAACCAATCCACGTCCCTACTTAAAACCACCCAAGGTCTTCAAACTGCACTTAGAGTAAAACTAGTATTCCTTACACATATACACCTCTTTGACTTCATGTGTTTATGGTTTCATGTGTTCCAGTCACACTAACCTTCTTATTCTTCCTTGAGCACATCCATGTCTGTTATTTGTGCATGGTATTCCCTCATCCTGGAGCATTTTGTCCTCATGTCTAGCATGACAGACTCCTTCCGGTCACTGAGATCACAGGTCAGTTGTCACTCCCTCAGAGACTTCTTTCCTGATCAACCTAAGAATCCTACCCCCATCCCTCTCCATCACATCAATTGGTTTTATGTTATTTGTAGCATCTATTAATAGCTAAAATAAGTCTTATTTGTTAATGTACCTAATTATAGTCTATCTTCCCTCTTTGTTGTGTTTGGTTCAGGAACCTTGATGTTCTTACTCAGGACTCTATTACCTGTACCTGAAACTGTTTAATGAACGAAGTCTTAGCATTACCATGGCAGATTTGACATTTAGAAATCATCGTAACTACTTGTCAGTATAAAACTTTCCTGCAGGTTGAATTATAATTAGTAAAGAATTTCAAGAGAGATGCTTGTCACTTTTAAATACTGACTTAGAGTTGAACTTTTCTATTTTCTTCAGGCAGTGTTTTCTGTTTAAGTCAGGATCCTCTATACTGTATGTCAATAATAGAAGGGAAGACAAATGTATGCCAATGCCTGGAGTGTCCTGGAGTATAGCTTCAGAAGGTAGAGGATTAAACCAAAAATTTACTTAAGGATTTGGGGCACCACATTTTACTTTTATTTTTTTAAATTCTTTAAATAGCTATATTTTAAGCCCTCCTAGTACCCATTGAATTGATTCAAATAAAATCAGTTAATTATGGTGGAAAATTTTTCTAATCATGTGAAATAATAAAATGAAATCTTTACTCCATCATTCATAAAGTAATTTCCAGAAAGGTTAAAGATTTAAATGTAAAAAACTAAGCTTTAATGCTTCAAACATATATAGGGATAGTTTTATAAAGTGCAAAAACCCCATAAACCACAAGAAGTCTTCACTAAAATTTTTTAAAATCTTACATATGAGAAAAGACCTGATTAAAAAGTAAAGCATAGGGCTTCCCTGGTGGCGCAGTGGTTGAGAGTCCGCCTGCCGATTCAGGGGACATGGGTTCGTGCCCTGGTCAGGGAAGATCCCACATGCCGCGGAGCGGCTGGGCCCGTGAGCCATGGCCGCTGAGCCTGCGCGTATGGAGCCTGTGCTCCTCAACGGGAGAGGCCACAACTGTGAGAGGCCCGCGTACCGCAAAAAGAAAAACCAAAAAAACCCCCCAAAAAAGTAAAGCATAGACAGCAGATTTCTAGAAGACAGTTTAAACATAAAACTAAATAAAAGTATTACTCATATAAATAACTGCTAAAAATAGTAACATACATACCTCCTCCCCTCCCACCCCCCAACACACACAAACGCACAAAGGGCCAAAGGATATTTACTGAAAACTTAAAAAATCCAAAGTGCAAGCAATCAGATCTGCAAAGATCCAATATCATTTGTAATTAGGGAAATGCAAATATTTTTTAAATTATGAGGTACCATTTTATGCAGAATGTGGAAATAGAAACAGTCATGTACCCATAGTGGTATAATCATTTTGCATAGTAATTTGGCAATAGCAAATAGAGCTGAATATGTGCTTTTCAAACAGCTCAGCAAAGCCACTTATAAGAATATTTGCTGGAGGAAGTCTCAAACAATGCCCAAGAAAACCTGCTCAGAGATGTTAGTTGCATTGCTTGCAATTAAAACAAATTAGAAACCACATAAATATTCATCAAAAGAAAATAAACAGATGTTTGGTCTTATGATACAAAATGGTCTTACATTTAAAATGAGTGAACTAGAACTACAGGAATTTAGATGAAACATTTCGGAAAAATAATGTTTAGTGACTAAACACTGAATAATGACATAAATGATATGGTACTTATGTTAACAATGACTTAAAATTTAACACAATACTATATGTTAATTAGAGATTCCTAAATGCATAGTGAAATATGAAAACATGCATGGGAAGAATTCAAACTTACTTCAAGGTAGTGCCTGTCCTTGGGGAGTTGGGGTGGTGTGAGAAGAGTAGTACTATAGCTTTATTGTTTCATGTCTTTAAAAACATCTGAATCATATATGATAAATATTGATATTTATTACATTTGGGTAAGAATACATAGGAATTAAATTACTATTTTTATTTTTTCTATGTTTTAAATAGGATATGTATTAGTTTCTTATGGCTGCTTTAATAAATTACCACAAAATAGTAGTTTAAAGTGACAGATATTTATTATTTCACGTGCTGGAGCCCAGAAATCCAAACTCAGTTTTGTTAGGCCAAAATCTAGGTGTTGACAGGACCACGATTCCTCTGGAGGTTCTAGGGGAGAATTCATTCCTTGCTTCTTCAGCTTATGTTGGCTGCTGGCATTCCTTGGCTTGTAGCCCCTCAATTCGTTACCTGCCTCTGTTTTCGCATCACCTTCTCCTCTGAATGTCTAATATCCCTCTTCCTCTCTTATTAGGACACGTGTGATTGCATTAAGGGCCCACGTAGATAATCTAGGACCATTCTGCAAAAAATGTATTATGTAAGGTAACATGCACAGGTTTCAGGTATTAGAACCTGAAATCTCTGGGACCACCATTTAGTCTACTACATTTTAAAACAAGTAAAAGGAAAGAAATCAAACTGCAGAACAGTATTTTCTTCTTTCCTTTTTTTTTTTCTTTTTCCAACAGATATTTGTAGAGAACCTATTATATACTAGGTACTCTAAGTTTTGAGGATATAATGGTGAATAAGATAAAAACTAGGTATCAGACAGGAACTTTACATTAGGGTGTGAGAAAGGCACAGTAGGTAATTATGTAAATGAAAGCATTATAAAACATGATACAAGAGAGCCATTTTGTGTTATTTTCCTTGGGAAGGTCTTTCTGATTGGGTGCCATTTAAGTTATTACTAAGAGGCTGAGAAGAGCTGGTGATACAGAGAACCAAGGGAACAGCTGAAGAAGCAGTACCTGTAAACAGTACCTGTAAAAATCTGCAAAGTCACAGGTGTACAGCTTTCTATGTATAAATTTTCTCTGACAGTTTCAGCCAACTTACTTTATTGTCTTTGAAAACAGCAACAATCAAAAAACATGATTCAAACTAGATATTTTGCAGAATGAATTTTTTATTCATATGCAACAGAAAAAAAACAACTTAATTCCCTCCTTCTGCTAAATCTAGTCAACTAATATACTGTATTTAACTGCAATGTGAAAGCATTTGGCCAAATGCATAAATGCAATAGGAAGGGATGCATTTTTATGTATGCTAAAACGGGTCACACAGTATTTACTGCTAATGAAATGAAAAATTCCTACTGCAAAACATTGATAATTTTTAGGAACAAAAATACTTGAGAGGCCTATCCTTTCATATATATTCATATATATGAATATCCATGGAGATGATGAAAATCTCCATGCCTGCAAGAAATAATAGCAGGGTCACTTACTGAAGAAAAATAATTTTGGGGTGAGAAAAGGTGAATTTAGCTGGAGGATACTCAAGAGAGAAAAATAAATCAGGAAACATAATCAATAGGTATAAAGATAGGAGGTCATTAACCACGGGCAATGCTGATATTTTGTGTGTGAACTTAAAATGAATACTATGTAGAGATTCTTTTTTGAAGTATATGTTTTATAAGTCTCATACTACAGAAGCTAAAATGTTGCAGAGAAACTATTCAGAAACAATGGAAGTCCAGTTTGCAACTGAGTCCCTTTGCCTAGAAATATTTCAAGAAATTACTCTGAATATCAGAATATGACAGCTTCAATGATCTTGTTTGGGCATATGAGAGTGTAACAGCATCAATAGAACTCATGTAAAAAAAAATGAAGGACTAGGGACTTCCCTGGTGGTGCAATGGTTAAGAATCCACCTGCCAGTGAAGGGGATATGGGTTCAAGCCCTGGTCCGGGAGGATCCTACATGCCGCAGAGCGGCTAACCCCATGAGCCACAACTACTGAGACTGCTCACTAGAGCCCACGAGCCACAACTACTGAAGCTCGCTCTCCTAGAGCCTGTGCTCCACAACAAGAGAAGCCACCACAATGAGAAGCCCGGGCACCACAACAAAGAGTAGCTCCGGCTCGCCGCAACTAGAGAAAGCCCGTGCGCAGCAACGAAGATCCAACGCAGCCAAAAAAATAAAAAATAAATAAAATAAAAATCTCTTCTGTTAAAAAAATAAAAAAGACTAAATAAACAATTCCAGTGGCCTGAACTTCCACTGTTGCTATTTGCATTTGATCTCTGAACAGCAAGGTGCCATGTGACTCAAAGAAGCAAATGCTGTGTCATCTAGTCCTACATTTACTGTAGTATACCAAGAAAAGATTTTAGCATTTAACATGGAAAGAGAGCCTATCAGTTTACCAAACAAGGTATATTTTATGAAGTATGTATGTACAAAGCAATTGAGTATAACTGACTAAAACCAAAAAGATATTCTCAGGTGGAAAAACACTACCTTTATTATTTTTTTCCTTAAGAGATTTTATCTTTTAGAGTAAGTTTAGGTTTACAGCAAAAATGAGTACAGAGTTAGATTTCCCATATTAACACCTACCCCCACACATATTACATAGTCTTACTCGTTATTAACATTCCTTCACCAGAGTGGTACGTTAAATTAATGAACCAGTATTAATGTTGTATCACCTAAAGTCCATAGTTTACATTAGTTTACTCTTGGTGGTGTAAATTCTATGGGTTTGGACATGGGTTTGGTATAATGACATGTATCCACACAGAGTAGTTTCACTGCAATAAAAAATCTGCTGTGCTCTGCCTATTCATCCCTCTCAACCCCCAACCGAGGAAACCACTGATTTTTACTGTCTCCATAGTTTTGCCTTTTTCAGAATGTCGTATAGTTGGAATCAGATAGTATGTAGCCTTTTCAAACTGGCTTCTTTCACTAGGTAATATACATTTACATTTCCTCCATGTCTTTTCATGGTTTGATAGGTCATTTCTTTTTAGTGTTGTGTAGCATTCCATTGTTTGGGGGTGGCACAGTATATTTACCCATTCATCTACTGAAGGATACCTTCTAGGTTTTGGAAATTATGAAAAAAGCTGCTATAAATATCTGCCTGCAGGTTTTTGTGTGGTCGTGACTATTCAACTCCTTTGGGTAAATACCAAGGAGCATGATAGCTGTTATCGTATGGTATGAGTATGTTTACTTTTGGAAGAAATTGTCAAACTATCTTCCAGACTGGCTATACCATTTTGCATTCCCACCACCAGTGAATGTGAGTTCCTATTGCTCCACATCCTTGCCAGCATTTGGTTTTGTCAGTATTCTGGATTTTGGGCATTCTAATAGGTGTCATGGTATCACAATATTGTATTGATTTGCATTTCTCTGATGATACAAGATGTAGAGCATCTTCTCATGTCCTTATTTACTATCTCTCTCTGTTTTTTGTTGAGGTGTCTGTTAAGATCTCTTACCCATTTTTTAATCAGATTGTTTTCTTGTTGAGTTTCAAGATTATATGTATATTTCGGATAGAGGTCCTTTATAAGATGTGTCTTTTGCAAATATTTTCTCCCAGTTTGTGGATTCTTTTTATTCTCTTGACAGTGTTTTTCAAAGAGCAAAAATATTTAATTTTAATGAAATCCAGCTTATAAATTATTTTTGTCATGGATTGTGCCTTACATCTAAAAAATTATCTCTATATTTAAAATCATCTAGGTTTTTATCCTACTATCTTATAGAAGTTTTATAGTTTTGTATTTTACTTTATATTTAGGTCTCTGCTCCATTTTGAGTTAACTTTTGGTATATGTGAATGTTCTGTTGTTCCAACACCATTTGTTGAAAAGACTACTGTTGCTCCATTGCATTGCCTTTGCTCCTTTGTCAAAGATCAGTTGATTATATAAATGGGAATCTATTTCTGGGTTTTCTATTCTGTTGATTTATTTGTTCATTCTTTCGCCAATACCACAGTGTCCTGATTATTGTAGATTTATAATAAGTCTTACAGTTGAGTAGTAGCAGTCCTCTAATACTTTTTTTCTTCTCTTTCAATATTATATTGGCTATTCTGGGTCATTTGCCTCTCCATATAAACTTTAGGATCAGGTTTTTGATATCCAAAAGTAACTTGCTGGGATTTTGACTGGGATTTCATTGACTCTATAGATCAACTTGTGAAGGACTAACATTTTAACAATTTTGAGTCTTCCTATCCATGAACATGGAATATTTCTCCATTTATTTAGTTTTTTGATACTTCTCATCAGAGTTTTTAATTTCCCTTGCACAGATCTTAAATATATTTTTTAGATCTAAGCCTTAGCATTTCATTTTCTTGGGTGCTAATGTAAATGTTATTGTTTTTTATTTCAAATTCTGCTTGTTCATTGCTAGTATATAGGGATGCAATTCAATCTTATATATTAACCCCATATCCTGCTACTTTGCACTAAGCACATTATTTCCAGGAGGTTTTTAAAATTTGTTTCAATTCTTTCAAATTTTCTATATATACAATTATGGCAACTGCAAACAAAGACAATTTTATTTATTCCTTCATGATCTATATACCTCTTATTTCATTTTATTATTTTATTGCATTAGCTAGGACTTCCAGTAAAATGTGGGAAAGCTGTGGTGAGAGGGGAGATCCTTGCTTTGCACCTGATCTTAGTGGGAAAGTGTTGAGCTCCTCACATTTAAGTATGATGTTAATTGTAGGATTATTTTATAGATATTCTTTATTAAGTTGAAGAATTTCCCTCTATTCCTAGTTTACTGAGAGTTTTTAATGTGAATGGGTTTTGAATCTTGTCAAATGCTTTTTCTGTGTATATTAATAGAATAATGTCATTTTTCTTCTTTAGCCGATTGATGTGATGGATTATATAATTGATTTTGGAATGATGAACCAGTCTTGCATAACTGGGATAAATAGCATCTGGTCATGGCATTGTAATTTGTTTTATACATTATTGGATTCAATATGCTAATATTTTGTTGAAGATAGTTGCATCTATGTTCATGAGAGATACTGGTCTGTAGATTTTTGTTTGTTTTTTCTTGTAATATTTTTGTTTGATTTTTCATAGTGGGGTAATGGGGTAATGCTGATAAAATGAGCTAGGGAGTAGTCTCTGTGCTTCTATCTTTGTAAGAGATTGTAGAAAATTGGTATAATTTATACCTTAGATGTTTAGTAGAATTCACAAGTGAATCCAGTTGGGCCTGCTGCTTTCTGTTTTGGTACATAATTAATTGTTGATTCAATTTATTTAATAGATATAGGTCTATTTAAATTATCTATTTCTTCTTGTGTGAGTTTTGGAAGGTTGTATTTTTAAGGAATTTGTCCACTTCACCTAAGTTATCAAATTTGTGGGCACAGAGTTGTTCACATTCTTCCTTTATTATGGTTTTAATGTTCATGATATCCATAGAGATGTCCCAACTTTCATTTTTTATATTAGTAATCTGTGTCCTCTTTTTGTAATATATTGACCTAGCTAGAGGCTTTTGATTTGTTGATCTTCTCAAAGAGCTGGATTTTGGTTTCATTGATCTATTTCTATTAATTTCCTGTTTTCAGTTTCATTGATTTCTGCTCTTTTATTTCTTTTCTTCTGTTCACTTTAGATTAAATTTGCTCTTCTTTTTCTACTTTGTGAAGATGGAAGCTTAGATTATTGATTTTAGATCCTTTTTTGTCTAATATATGCATTAACTGCTTAAATTTCCCTGCTTTTGTTGCAACCCACAAATATTGATAGGGTGTGAACACTATCTTCTGAATCAGTTTAATAGCACAGGGAGATCAGCTTGGTGCTTTGTGACCACCTAGAGGGGTGGGATAGGGAGGGTGGGAGGGAGATGCAAGAGGGAGGAGATATGGGGATATATGTATAGCTGATTCACTTCATTATAAGCAGAAACTAACACACCATTGTAAAGCAATTATACTCCAATAAAGATGTTAAAAAAAAAAAAACAATAACAAAAGAAAAAAAAGCTCAAATTCAGGGGTCAGTTTTTTAACGTTTAAAGATGTGTGTGTAAATGTGTGTGTTTAGTGTTTTTGATTATTGCTATTCTTATTATGTGGGGAAATTGATTTTAAAATTATAAAGTAGTAAATGCATGGGTAACAGTGAACTCAGGAATTTGCTTCACACTTTAACCATGATATTTTTCCTCTTTTGGCATCAGAATCATACCTCCTAAGTGGTTTAGGAATTTCTTCTTCCTTCTTTTAAAATTTTTTTAGATTTTTCGTCCAAGTTTCAGTTCTACAGCAGTTCAAGGAAAAATAAAAGTTTCACTGATGGAGTATCTCCACCTTTTATAGGTTTTTCTAAAAATTACTATGGTAATGTCCCAGACACACTGAGAACTGGATCTTCAAAACCAGTAGCATGAAATTTTCTCCCTTTATTCAAAGTAATCTACTACAGTACTGGAAAATAATTTTTAAATTAGCATTTTTTCCCAATGGTCACATAATCAGAGTATTTATTATAATGTACAAACAAGCCTTCTCCCTTCTGTCTGGGCTTGATCAGAGTCAGGTAGGAGAATTTTCATTGTGAGAATATTCATTCCTTCATCATTCACTTATTGACTCATCAACCAGTTGCTTTTTGACATATCGTAATATGAATGTCATATAAGTCAGAGTTGTATCTTAATAGTTGTCTTTTGGAAAATTGTGTCTGTGAAGAGTAAAGTTTTTCAAAATTCTGCTGCTTACTTTAAAGATTCATTTTAATTTTGTTAGCAAATTTACCTCAGGAAACATTAAGAAAAACTTTCCTGATTGCTGAAAATATCAACTGTTTTTGAAATCATGCAGAGAATATGCTAGTAACTCAACTACAGATTATCTTAGAAGTATTAAATGATGTGATGTTATGTAACAATTTTTGATCCTTACTAAAACATTCTTTGACTTCTTTTTTCCTGATAAACTATTTCTATATAGATAGAGCTTAAATCAGACTTTGTAACTAAGGTTTGAGACATCGTGTATTCATTATTATCCTGGACTAACTTCTTATATATCATTTAATAAACATAGTATATTATTGATATGTTAATATATAAACATTTATATATTCATGTCTCATATTCTTAGTAAATACATTTATTAATAGTGTATCACTGATACTAAAAAAGTATATGCTTATTCTATTTTTGGTTAGTAGATATGGGGACAGTTTAACATTATTTGGAATTTTGCTTCTTTTTTTAGCATTTACATAAGCATTATAGCATATAGCATATAGCATATATTGACATAAGCATTATAGCATTATATTGACATATATAGCATATATAGCATAAGCATATAGCATATATAGTATATATATAGCATATATATATGCTATATATATGCATATATATAGCATAAGCATTGTAGCATATAGCATATATTGACATAAGCATTATAGCATTATATGGACATAAGCATTATAGTATTATATTGACATAAGCATTATATTTTTAGCATTATATTGACATAAGCAGCTGCTGGTCCTTAACACACAGAAGTGCTGATGTGAAGTCAGAATAAGGTTAATGTGTAGTTATCTATATATTTTTCAGGAAAACACTTGTTGTTGAACATCATACAAATATTTTGCCATTTATATAGCAAAATGGGATTTGATGTATAGCTTAAGTCTCACTGCTATGTAATACATAGGAAAAGAATACTTTTTCTTTAAGGGAACATGTCAGTTGGAGAATTTGAATAGCATATTCGTCTATGACTACCAGTCCATTTCTCACAAGAGAAGCTAAACATGCCAGAACTCTCCTTGTTTCTGTTCCCTTTAGAATATCATAGAATATAAGTATGAGTTTTGATCATAGTCAATGGGACCTTAAAGTAAGTGTGCATGGGAGCTACAGGAGGAAAATCATTTTCATTAAAAGACAAGCAAAGAAGGAGAAAAAGATGATCATTTCTTCCATATTCTGTCATTTATATGTAAGATGTACAAATATCAGCCAATAATTTTGACAATAGCAGACATAAAGAGACAGAATAATCATGGATGCTTGATTGAATTACTAAATCTGGAAATATCTCCCTCCATATATGTTGTAATATGAGAGTCTTTTAAGCCTCTTTCAATTAGACATTTTATTTCTTGCATTTGAAAGCATCTTAACTGATACACCCACCTCATCTGTATGTCCTTTCCAATATCCTGGGAAAGCATATTTTGAATTGATTTCTCTTCACCTCTTTTAGTTCTCTAGGCTACAGTACCATCATCTCTGACTTGGAATACCACAGTAGTCCCCTAAATGTTGCCCCTGCTTTCACTTTTGCTCCCATTCAGATTACCACACAACAGCTAGAAAAGTCTTTTTTAAAACATGCATTATTATGCCTCCTTCCTGCTTAAAATTTTCCAGAGCTTTCCCATTGCACTTAGGAAAAAGATCTACTGCTTATTCTGGCCACGTCCTTATGTCATCAGCTCTTGCTTACCTCTCCATCCTCATCTCATACCACACTATGTCTCATTCACTCTGCTTTAGCCACATTAGAGTATTTTGTTTTCACAAATTTGTCAAGATGTTTCTATAGCATTTTTCCATCAACATTCCTACTGCCTATAATGCTTGTCCTATTGACTTTACAATACAATCCTTTTTGGCATTCATTCATACCTTAACTTAAAATCGTACTTCCTCAAGGAGAGTTTCCATGGCAATCTAATTTAAATTAGCCATCCAATGACTCCCTTTCATTTTAATTATTTTAATAGTATTTATTGCAGTATGTTTTCTTTTGTTCATATATTAATTAAACCTTTTAAGTTTGACTCTCCTTCGTAAAATGTAAGCTTCCTGTGAGGAGAAAATTTGAGTATCTTGATTTCATGTTATACACATTTAGAACACTACTGGGCTCAGAATAGGCCTTCAGTTCATATTTGTTAATTATGAAAAAGTGCTCAGTCTCTTGTCGTTTCTCCAGGCTTAGTTATATTTTATTTATATCAATAAACTGGCCTTTTCATGTTTTTCCCTACCTTTTTGTAGTTAGGTAAGTCTGATCCAGAGAATTCCATCACACTAGAATATATTGACAAAATTAATTTCCAAGCCTAGAAAATTAATACAGAATTTCTAGACTATGACAAAACCTCTTGTGGCTTTTATAGTATTCTCCCTAAGTATCCAACCCAATTTTTTAAAGGAAAACCCTTTGGTTTTTTTCTGAATGTCCTTAAATTGCGTCTCAGAGTTTCTCCTATATGTATTCCTTGCTCCCCAACTCCCTTTCCATCAAGGTAGTGTGAAAGAACTCTTGATGTTGCCAAATGTATTGCCTAAAAGATTATTTTCTCCCTTTCTGGATTTTTCAGAGGAATTATTGAATATGAATTAAAGTAATTTTTTAAATGGAAATTTTACACTTTCATTTTCCCATTCTAAACCTTGATTTAATAAATACATTAAATCATAATGAACATATTATAAGAACATGCTTAGTTTATTTGTAAATGGAACATGGTTCTACTAAGGTACCACGGACTTTAATTTCATAAGGAAAAGGCTTTAAAATCATAATGTCACTTAGTATTACTAATAAAACATTAGGTTCTTTTACGGCACCACTTAAAAATTGGAACATGGCTTTAGGTTTCAATATGTTACCACGTAATTCAAGACTTCTTCGGAATGCAGTCTAATTTTATAACTCCAGTGCTTTGCAAAGTGTCTGACACCTAAGAAATATGCAAAAATTTTGATTAAATTGGTCTATATTACTCATGATGTTTGCAGTGGTAGCTTGGGGAAAAACAAAAAATCAAAAGTTTTCTAAGCCATCGTTAGGGGGGAAAAAGAAAAGTAAAGACAAGGCTTATGTAGTTCTATAAACCTTTAAAAACTGATATATCAAATTTATTTTTAATACAAATATATATCCTACTAACCACAGCTAATGCTATAGAATTTAGAGAATTCATGTGTAATTCCATTCTCATACCTACTCTTTTCACATCAAATTCCCTGTGCTTGTACTTCCAAGTCTCCTTGTCTTCAATCTCACTTTTTATTTTTTTCTTGGCCTTAAACTTCATTTTTTCTGTTTTTCAGTGTGATGAATCTCTACTCAACTGGACTGACCCTGTAGATTGGCTAATTCATACCAACCACGTTAACCTTTTTCCTTATTGCCTTTTGCTTTAGAGGCTAGAAAATCTAGACATGCTCTTCTCAAATCCCCTTTCCACTCAAGATGGCCATGTGGCTAAATTCTCACCAGTGGAACATAAAAATTGTCTGACAGTAGAAAAATATTCCTTTCTCTACTAAAAGGGCAGATTTTGCTAGAGCTTTCCATCTAGTTCTGTCCTGAATCGGGACTTATTATCTGGAGCTGCAGTGTCCATTTTTTTAAGCATGAAGAAGTCAATTGAATCAAAGAGATGCTGGGCCTGACTTTACTGCTCAACAACTGTGGCTCACTGACTATGCTGGCAGCCACCTATCTCCACATTTCTCATCATCCAGAGAAATAAATCTCTTTAAATATTCTAGTGTAGGCCAAGTTTTATTTTACCAAGTAATAGTCATCACCTATTCAGAACTAACCTGGATATTATCACTTCTATGACAAATTCACAACCCTCCTGGACAGAACTGATGGTGCCTTTGCCTGACATCTCACCATTCTTTGTTTATGGTGCTTCTTTAACATCAGGGTGCTTATTCTTTAATGGTATACCTGCTATGGCATTTTTCTTACTTGCTTCTAGACTATGATCTTCATAAGGCACAGGTTACATTTATTTATTTTTGAAACCACAAAATCTAGAATGTGTCTTGGAGAGTGTAGTCACACAACCAATGTACATTAGATTGAAAATACTTTTGTGGACTTGGTATGTGGTAAAACAATTACTCAACCTCTGAGAAAGTTATTTTTAACTTTAACTGTGGTGTTCCTTTGTAACAATAGCTGGTATAGTAAAGAGACAAATACTCTTTAACACGAGTGAAATATGGCCAAAAAGGGATTAAGAGGAGGATATTTGTCCCCAGATGTTGCAGGCAATGAAGTCTTTGGTAGAAGACAATAAGTCAAGTCTTACTGAGCCAGACTGATTTATTCATTCTTCAGGAAATTGCTGCTCCCTTTATGGCAGAGCTGTTGAACCAGAATTTGTGCTACAACAGTCTATCCAAAACCCAAGAAGGCGAGAGTTAACCTGTGTTGCATTTAAAGTCGGGCATACCTGGGCATTCACATCTAACCACACCCTCAGCCTCCAGAGTGTACTTGATAAGAGATAGAAGGACAGCTGAGGCTTCTTTCTTGCATAAGACATGGAGTTCCTGATCAAACAGGTGGGAAAGAATGATTATATGTAAGGCTTAAAGAAAACTCAGTGGCCAAATAATAAAAAAACTTTTACACATGTAAGTACATTTGAATTTATACTTTAAATGTAATAAGATATTAAGAAAACAATTCAGACAGAGTAGAGGTATAGGTGGGAACTTCCAATTACCACTAAAATGATGAACTTCCAAAAGAATAGTGGATAAAGGTATACTAAGTTCGTTTTGCTAACACAGCTGCGAACAGGAGCATATCTTGGTTCTGTATAGTCCTCTGAGGACACAGAATGATGGCACAACACAGGCCAACAGGTGCATGATGGTAAAATAGTGTGTAATAAAACTCAGAGTGCCTTCTCCAAGCTGAATTTTTGCTCAGTACTTCTCAAAACAAGGGACCTCATCTGTAATAGTGCACAGGAGGCTTCCATTGATAACCCAGCCAGGACTTTTTTGGACAGTGTTTCCTCCCTCATGTTTCCTTTCTTTGGTACACTCATGGAAATCGAATTTTCTGGGAAAATGAGAGAAGCAAACTTTTAATAGGAAGCTTCAGGTACTCCAAGATTCTGGTTCTCTACAGTTTTCTGTATCCTTTTCTATCAAATAAACTATATTTGACAGAGAACTTTTGAATTGTATGAATGTCCTGTGCCAGGAACAGTCACAGTAACGAGACTTTTCAGTTGTGTGTCAAAACTCATCTCAGGGAATAGGACCAGTTATCACATATGAAAAGTAAATTAGAAGAGAGCTTTCTACTTATGCCCACTTCTCTCTACCATTAGGTCTTTAGTGTTGTTTGCATTCCTTGTTGCCACAAGGTAGAAAACAGCAGCACCCAAAGCAGCTCTGAAACAGGATTTGGGTGGGAAGATGTTAACAGGTGCACATAGACTTATTAGCCTTTGAGAAGTCCATCGTGCCTTAGCTCTTTCATACACCAAAAGTAGCTGACTCTTGCTGAGGAGAAAGCTATAGTTTGGGAAAATAGCAATGCCAAGATAGAGATACAGATGATAAAACCAGAGGCTTTTCAGTCTGAGACATACTACACTAAGTATATTGAAAAGGGCATAAAAGACTACACTGAATTTAGTTTCTTCCCCAAATAGTTATCACTTTTGCCAGACAAGGCAATTATTGTCTAAAATGTCACATTAAAAAAATATTAAAAATAAAGGGATGGAAATAGATATAGCAGGGAAATATAAATCTAAAAAGTTTGGTGGATAGATTTTGATGTTTTAAGGCAATTTTAAGACAATAACATCATCTGGTTAAGGAAGAATATAATACTGAGAATATGAAAATCATGAATACATATATACCTAACATTATAGCTATAAAACACATCAAGCAACAAACTAGAGAACTGCAAGAAAAATGAAAATACAAAGATGTTACAAGACCAAACTTGGGTCCACTCGCCCTTGTGCAATAAATCCAATCTACCAACATTGGGTGGTGGTGAAGGAAAGTGCAGTGTTTATTGAAGGGCACCAAGCAAGTGCCCTTCTGCTAGTGCCCTGACTGCTAGTGCTCAAAATACCCAAACTCACCAACGGGGTTCAGCAAAGCATTTTTAAAGGCAAAGTGACGGAGGGACCCAGGGTATGTGATCAGCTCATATACAATTCTCTGATCAGTTGATTGTGAGGTAACAGGGCAGTGTCACAGGGGTTAACATTATCCTTAAGGACCAGTAGATCTGGGAGCTATGTGTTCATGGTCATCAAGTAGTTAATTTCTTCTATTTGGTGGGAGTTTTAGCATCTATAAAACAACTGAGGAAATATGCATCAGATACTATAAGTACTTCAGAAAGGAGCTAAAGCAGAGGATATGGGGGAGGGATCTGTCCCAGGAAGGCCCCATAGGATCCTACTCGGTTACAAAGAGATCAACAGTTATATTTGAAGATTGTGATACACTCCTCTCAGAAATGGATATATCAAAAAAATATATAAAGAAAATAAATATGTGCAAATACATATGTTTATATACAAATATGTATAAATACATATTTATATATTGTATATTTATAGTTATATAAATATTAAATATATCTCATTAAATTAATTATATTTATATTAAGTATATTTCATAGCATAAGGCTAATTTCTATAGTTCCAATCAAATGTTCTTTCTGTATTCAATTGAAACTCTCCAGTATGTTTACAATTATAACTTTAATCTTAAGGGTATCATATTAAGAAATAAAAAATTTATACGTGAATAAAAGTAACTACTTCTAAGTACATATGTGAAAAAAAAGTAACTACTTCTAAGTACATATTATGATTTATTTCTTTCTACTAGCACAGTCCTCATTTTAAAAGTAAATGAAATTGATGAGATATTACTATTGAGATTTTATTTTGCAATCAAGCTGTTATTTTTATATTAGAACACAAAAAGCATTTTTATAAGAAAATATGAAAATGAGTTAAAGCAATATTGACTCCTAACTCTTATTAACACAGGATTAACTTTTAAAGAATAGGATTGAGTTAGCAAACATCTATTCATTTTAACTCAGAACAAAATTACCCTGTAAAATAGCAGTGCATCAAATGATAAATGCATACTGAAAATTGACATTTTTTCATTCAATGCACAAAAAATATGTAAAATTAAGCTCAAGAAAAGGAGTAACTTAAATGTAATCAAAGGGGAGCTTGAGTGGTTTAGATGGAAAAAGTACTTTTATTCTGTTCTTCCATTTATCTTCATGTACTTACAAAAATACATTTTTTCCCCATTTACTTACATGAATCTTTATATTTCCAAATTTCAGAAAATAGAAGTTTAAATGCCAGAAAACATTGGTTTCCATCAATTCTTAGTTAACACAGATGTCTTGGGGTGGGCGGTGGATATTCTTCTTCCTTAAGCCCTTATGTTAATTGAACTAGAAGTACACTCTTACAGCCTAGGGCTGTTCAAAGACCTTCCTATGATTTTTGCTCTTCACTTCTTCACTCCCTTAAGTTGTTCAGGTTTCTCTGTATCTGATATCCCCGACTTAACTTCATCAAACGCAGGTGACCTCTTCATATTTCTCGATACATTTTCCAATGGCACACAATATTGTATATTGTATGATCGTACGGAATATGGGTAGGGAGGGAGTATAAAAATCACATCATGCACCCAAAGATTTCTGCTGTCTGTAGGAATCATTCTCATTTTTACTGTCTGGGGCTGCTCGAGTTCCATTCTACAAACTTATGTAGGGGAGGAGAAATAATTTTCTTTTTATCCTTCTGTGCTCTTTGCTGAGACCCCTGTAATAAAAGACAGATAAACAAAAGAAAAATAAGCAAAAGTTTATTAACATGTATATCTCATGTATATGTGTGAGATGCCCAGGGAAAAATGAGCAACTTCCTGAGGTGGCTTAGAATTCAGGATTAAATACCATCTTAATAGGGAAAGGGGAGAAGGGATATAGGCCTCTTAGGGTTGAGTAAATAATTTTTAGGAAAGATGAATGGGTCTTTAGAAGAAAAAATGATGTTGTCAAAAACCCAAGTTCGTGTGCCAGATACACAGTGAGGCCAAACAAACTGAAACATCAAAGTTTGGAGTGGAGAAAGGTTTATTGCAACGGCCAAGCAAGGAGGACAGGGTGGCTCAGGCTCAAAAGACCAGAACTCTGATGGTTTTCAGGGAAGAATTTTTATAGGTAAAATTTAGGGGGAGGTCTGCAGGATGTGTGACCTTCCTCTGATTGGTCGGTGGTGAGGTAACAGGGTGGTGTCCCAGGAATCTGCCTTCTGGTTCCAACTAGTCTGGGGTCCACATGCTTATGCTCAGCCTGAAGTTATCATCCTGCCCCTGGGTGGGGGCCTTGGCTCCTGTAGAAGAACTCAGAGATATGGATAAGATTGTCATGTATATTCCTTGAGGAGGAACCAGGACCCTGCCCCATCAGCACACTATTGTTTCTTTCTGTCTTCCTCACTCTCCTAATTAACAAGGGTTTGAATCTGCCCTTTGGAACTCAGGGAAGGCCTAGGAGGCTGAAAGCCTTTTTTTTTCTACCAGCAAAAAACAAGAGACACAAAAAACTTTTGTACCTGGGAGGGCTCACAGAGTCCTCTTCAGTTTTGATTCCCCCTTTGATATCCTTCAATCTTGAGGGGAACAGGTGTTGGATAAGAGAGTAACATTTTGGATAGAGAGGTTAATCATAAACTCTGCAGAGGAACTGGGTTTTAGGGGGACTCGGTTTCAATGGGAAGTGTTGAAACCAAATCCAGCCTCTGTACACCAGACTGAATTAAATCTCGGAGACAGAGTTTTGGGTGAAGTAGAAAAGAATAGCTTTATTGCCCCCAGGCAAAGGGGGCCACAGTGGGCTAATGCCCTTAGAACTGTGTGTCCCAATCTGTGAGGAGTTTTACAATAATGGTTCAAAGAGGGTGTGATCAGCTCGAAGACACTCTTCTGATTGGTTAGTGGTGAGTTAAGTGAGAGTCAGCATCATCAACCTTCTGGTTCCATCAGGTCTGGGGTCTGCGTGCTTGTGGGCGCCATACAGTTAACATCTCCCACCTGGTGGTTTCAATCTCTGCAAAACAGCTCAAAGATATTGTTATGCATATCCCTCCAGTGGGAATCAGGACCTTGTCCCAAGGCTGCACTATTGTTTCTTGACTGTTCCTCCCCTGTCTCTGCATTCCCTCCCTTCCCTAATTAGCAACTGTTTGAACCCGCCCTTAGGAACTCAGGGAAAATCCTGGAGGCTGAATGAAGCCTATTTCCTATAATCAAAAAATGGGGGACCAGAAGGGCTTTTGTGCCCAGGTGCCCCACAGGGTCCTGCTCCGTATCAGTGTGATGGTTTGAACAAAGTTCATCTGGGTGAGGTGTTGACTTCTAGTCTCCTCTCTCCTGGTAACAGTCAATCTTCCCTGGCTGATGACACCCTTGGGGAGAGCATTTATGACAACTGAGTTCCTTTTTGAGTTTCTGTCTTTAGGCAGGGAAGGGGAGTTCAGAGAAAGCCTCTCCCTGCATTTGCTGTTTTCCAAGTACCTACAGATCAAAATAATCAATATTCCAATGTGCATATATTTTTTAACATCTTTATTGGAGTATAATTGCTTTACAGTGGTGTATTAGTTTCTGCTTTATAACAAAGTGAATCAGTTATACATATTTTGAGGTAGGGTGTCCTGAACTGTCATATTCTGCTAACCTTCACTTATAAAGCTTATGAACTCAACATCTGCCTCTCTTTGCTGTAACTTCCTAGAAGTGTGGTTCTGTCTTCTGCCCTTGCTGCTTTTCTTTCAGAGTGTGATATTCTATAGTCATGATAAATTCATGGACTATAGTCCTGATATGTTCACGGAGTATATTTATGTGTCCATGAATTTTGTTTTGGACTGCAAGACAGCCAAGAGATGAATTAATTTTACTGGGCAGATCTTAGCACACTATTATGCGTGTGTGGAAGACCCTCCTCCAGTTAAATTTTGCTATGCTGTGGCACAGTATGTTTGTTTTACTTGGTTTATCAAACTCTATTTTTGCCTTTGCTTCCAATCTTCTCTTCCTTTTCTCTCCCCTCATAGGAACCTACTCTAATATGTTTGGGTTATGACCTTGGATGTGAGATATCTGAAAAAATACTGGGCATAGTGAATGTATGTATCTTATTTGAAATACTTTGATAATGTTATAAATATTCTCCTGTTTCCTGCTTTTTTAAAACCAGAGCTGTTTTTTGGTGATCTATCAACATTGTTGTGTGTTTATCACAGTTAATCTAATTGTTTTAAAATATTTAATTTTGAAATTTGATCCTTTTTGTTTTTTTGCGGTACATGGGCCTCTCACTGTTGTGGCCTCTCCCGTTGCGGAGCACAGGCTCCGGACGCGCAGGCTCAGTGGCCATGGTTCACGGGCCCAGCCGCTCCGCGGCATGTGGAATCTTCCCGGACCAAGATACGAACCCGTGTCCCCTGCATAGGCAGGTGGACTCTCCACCACTGTGCCACCAGGGAAGCCCTGATCTTTGTTCTTTAGAATATATATACTTGGATGAATTTTTCTATGCTTCTTTTATTTTTAAAATAGATTTATGTTCTACTTGAATGTAATGGAATTGAGGTTTATATTTCACAATATCTAAATTTGGTGAAACATTCAAATAATCAAAATTATACAAAATTATTCAGTTAATTTTATCTTGTAAAAATCCTTTATAAAAAATATCTTAAGGGATATTTCAGCTGAAATGTTTATACATTTCAGTACAAAAAACAATGTTAATATCAAGCTGTATTTTTCTTTGAGCCTACCAGTTACCTCAGCAACTGTGAAGAAATTATTTTTAATTTAAAAATTATCTATTGTGAGAACACAATTAAAATTTTCAACAATTCCAAATTTATTAATATGAAATACATTTTGGAGGAAGCTACAGGGAATTTTATTAAAAATTATGAATAATAACACACTGCTGGAATCTTTGGTTGACACTCGTGGCTTTTGGGTGGTGTCCTTTCTTCTAACTCAGTGCCAGAATCCTTTGACTAGCTCTCTACTCAGCTTTTCTCTTGATGATCTGCCTGCCCTTAGCATCCTCATATTTAATTTCTAATTTTATTTTTTAACATTTATAGTCAAAACCTAAGATGGATTTGTGTTTGCATGGCATGACATGCAGGTAGTCTCTCTGTTCTTCTGTCAAAGCCCTAATATATGACATTGATGTTTGAGAATATTTGTATATGAGTCAAAGTCCTAATTAGAATATAGCCTGTTGATCACACTTTATCAATGTATTTTCTAGCTTGCTATGCTATTTAAAAATTGTATCTGCATAATACTTCTTTGGAATTATCTCAAAAAAGAAGAGCACTCATATCCAGTGCAAACCAAAGCAACATGTCTTCTAAAATAAGTGTAGGCGTTGTGTCTCTAAGGTATGGTGTCATTATTCAGATGAGCTCTGCTAGAGGGATCTAGAACCATTGCCACACACTCCAGTCTGCAACTCAAAATAAATAACAATTTATTATATTCTCTACTAGGGTCTTTCTGGTGGAGAGGGCTCTCTGACTAGTGGACTCATTTCTGATATGATATTTATTTGCCTTTTTAGTTGTTTATTTGTTTTTGATTTTTGTTTCTGGTACTTTTTGATAATCATACTTTACTCTTTTGAGTCCTATATATCAGATCACTCTGATTTAACTATGCCATATGCTTAGGAGATCAAGAAACTTATTTAGGTAATACTAACAAGCTTGAGACAGTTTTTTTCCTGGTACATACAGATATTGAAATGTTCTAAGGAAGTTTAGGCTTTCTTGTAATGGCAAAGCAATGAAGTAGTCACATAAATGCCAAGTAAATAATTTTTTTTTAATTCAATGAAATAGGTAAAGAGCTATTAAAAGACAGAAACTTAAGGAACATTTTATCTCAAAAATTGAAACAGGAAAGAGTAAAAATTAAAAATTTCCTGGATTAAGATGACAACCTAACCCTCTCTCGATTTAGCTACAAAAAAAGGATAAAAGTAAATGAGAGATCAGGAGAACAGAAACCTTATCATTTAAAGATACCAGCTATTATAGTATTGAGCTGGAAAAACAGCTGGAAATAAGAAGGGAAAAGTCAGCATCCTAAAAGTCATTGAAGGAGTGACTTCTAAATATAAATTATAGATTGCACACAGACATGATTGACAGCTAAACTATGCATGTCTGAGAGAGACACCTCTGGGGACAGCAAAAAACAGAAATGAAACAAAACAGAACAAAACAAAGCAGAACAAAACAAAACAGGCAGAGAGAAGAAAAACAATCTATTTTTGAAAGATAAATCAATGAACTTGAAGGTGGATCAATAGAAATTACCCAATTTGAAGAATAAAATTTTAAATGGTTAATAATAATCAGAGCCTTAGAGACTGGAGGGACAATTTAAACCAGTCCAACATATGGTCAAATAGATTTACACAAATGTAGAAGAGAAAAAGAGGCAGAAAAAAATACTTGAGGAAATAATGGCTGAAAATTTCCCAAATTTGTGGAAAATATTAATTTATAGATCCAAGTAGCTCAACAAACCCCAAGTAAGAAAAACACAAAGACTCTACTTCCAGACACATCATAGTCAAATTGTTGAAAGGAAAAGAGAAAGAGAAAATGTTGAAAGCAAACAAAGGAAAATGTAATGATATGAACAGGAACAATAAAATAATGGATGAGTTCTCAGAAACTATTAAAGCTGGAAACATTGGAATGATTTATTTCAAAGTATGAAGGAAAAACAAAAACCTGTAATAAAGAATTCTATATCCCACTAGGCTATGCCTCAAAAATAAAGGCAAATAAAGCCATTTTTAGAACAAAAAGTATTCTTTTCTAAAAATTTTGTTTTTGGGAATTTTTGGTTTGTTTATTGCCAACAAATTGGCACTATAAGAAATGCTAAAGAAAATTCTTCAGTCTGAAAGGAAATGTCATTAGGTGGCAATTCAGATCTGTAAATTGTGGAAGGGAGTTTGGGTGGAGGAAATATTTTTAGAGTAATTGATGTATTTTATGTTCAGATTGTGGTAACTAAATGTATTTATTTGTCAAGATTCATCAAATTGCATACTTAATATGTTATTATATGTAAATTATACCTCAACAAAATAAGTACTCCAACAAGAAAGGCCCTCAGATGAGTGCAATAGGGTGAAGTTCATGATTTGGTTCTTACTGTGAAGTAAAGAAATAATTTCACATCACTATCTACAGCATCACACTTCTAATAACTTCTGACGGAGTTATTTATTTATCTGGAGTAAAATTTTTATTGGAGCTTGGATCATGGTAAAAAAAAATGCCAATAATGAGAGTCCAACATAATTATAAACATGATAGTTTCAAGTAGTTGGATAATTGACACTTCTTTAGGGTAAGATACTTCCAGTCTAAAATGCTTTTAACTAGATAATTTGACTTAGATAAAATAGTTAATCTTCTAATGGCACTGGAAGTACAATTTGTCAGTTTGTTTCTTAAGTGAACAGATTAAAAACACAAAGCGTAATGGACAAAATTCTTCTTATTTTGGCTTTAAAACAGAAAGCTCAAACTTTTAGCTTTAAAACTTATTTAGAAAATTAATGAGTCCTAATAAAATAAGAGAAATTGAGTAAATTAAATCCTGAGGCTTATATATGGGATAGAGTGAGAGAGAAACCTGCTCTAGTATTTAATGAACCCAACTTTCTCAATAGATGAAAAAAATAGTATAAATGAAAATATAGAGAAAAACGAAAAAGAAATTTAAAAGTTGATATTAACATTTTTGTAGGCTGTTACAATTATTTTGTTTGTTGCCTATATTTTAAAAATGGTTGAAACATTTTAAGAGGATCTTATATATTAGACATTAAAATCTTTGAAACAATTTGTAATCAGTATTTACGTATTTGGAAAAATCTAATTTGTTGAAACTCTACTTTATATTTATTAGCTCTATTCATGTATCTATTTATAACAACTATTTTTTAGGTTTAATAAATTTAGTCAGTGGATAAAACTAATAATACTGCTATAATAGTGTGAAAGAACTAGTGATAATTGTTCTCCATGCGCCTGCATGTTTTGGGAGATAAGAACATCAAAATATAAAACAGAGAAAAAGATATCTTTCCTTGCTGCCCTCCCCCCCATAAAAGTCACCTGTACAAGTAAACCTCAGCAGCTTCCTAGCTTCCTTTCTTTAGTTCTCCTGAACTGTAGCAATTTATATGTTTTATCATATTTCAGGAAATAAGAGGAACCTGCAAAAAGGGAATGACTGTCTAGAAGTGAGATAATATTAACACAGCATGATCAGTTTGGCTCCTTGTGAAGCTCACTCTTAGATGCAGGACCCTTTCCCAGCCCCTACGATGGACTCTTTCTTTAACAAGTTTGAGATTCATCCCTGAAGAAAGAGAAGGGGAAATGTATGATGAAAACATTTAAAATTCACTCATGGCTTTTATCAAATGGGAAAGGCAAAAATTATACTGTCCATAATAATATTTACTTCTTTCACAAAAATCAGCAAGCTGGTAAACAACAACTAACAGGGAAAAGAAACAATGTGCAAACAGTGCGCAAGGGCAAAACATAAAACATGGAATTATGATTGAGTAATTCTGACATGAAAACTTAAAAAAAAAATTCATACACTCAAGTCAAAAATATTTTAGATAGAAGTAGACATGTGGACTCTCACAATATTAATAATAATAACAGTAATTCTTTTGGGGTTTTCTTCTGTGTCAGACACTGTTCAAGGTCATCTGCATATATTAACTTCTTTAGTCTTTGGGTCTGACCTGTGATAAACTATTTCTGCAAATGTAGAACTAGGATGCACAAAGGTTAGGTGGCATACTCCAGTGACATAGCCATTTCATTAGACCAAATTACATTAGAATAAAGGTTGAGATAAATGGCCTAAAGATCATGGCTTACTAATTTAAAAGGCATTTAAATACTACTACCACTAACAGATTTGTCCTGTGCACCAGCAATGTTGATCAAAAATATTAGTAAAATAATTGATTCTCTTTACATTAAATTGTTAAAAAAGTAATGCATAATTTTAATATAAAGATGCTAAAAGAAAGGTAATTATCAGAAAAATTAAAATGTAATGGCCACATTAGTTCCTTTTTCTCACATTTACTGTGAAACTCTGTTTTAGAGTGTGTTCTAAATCTTTTTCCTTTATTGAGCACTGGCCATGAAAATCTGTGTTGAGGGAAGAAAATAATTGGGTTCAAAGTAAAAATGTTTCAAGACACAAACTAAGAATGATTGTTTACTTGGATTGGATGCCCTCCAAGTTGAAAATCAAAAATACTTAATTAAGACTTGAAAATTCCGTGGATATGGTGTGAAAAAAGCAATTTCTCTTGTTTTTTTTTTTTTTTTTCTTTCTTTTGCGGTACGCGGGCCTCTCACTGTTGTGGCCTCTCCCGTTGCGGAGCACAGGCTCCGGACGCGCAGGCTCAGCGGCCATGGCACACGGGCCCAGCCGCTCTGCGCCACGTGGGATCCTCCCGGACCGGGGCTCAAACCCATGTCCCCTGCATTGGCAGGCGGACTCTCAACCACTGCGCCACCAGGGAAGCCCAATTTCTCTTGTTTTTAAGATAAAATATGTTTTGTAAGTTTTCTGTCCTGGAAACAAAATTAGCACAGGTTAGTATTTTGAATAAATGTATATAAAAACTTATTTAGGTTAAAATATATAGGAACATGAAATCCAAATGTTTAATAACTAATATTTCTCTCTCAGGCCTGAGTGTTTTGGCATGGAACTTCCTAGCTGCGATATGGGGAAAATATAAGTACATTCTTGGTCTTTGCCAAGGTGGCAAGTCATGGAACAGGAGAAAAAAAAAAAGGGGGGGGGATTTTGAGCTGTTAAAGAAGTAGGTAGGTTAGTCAAATTCCTCTCTATTCCTTCTTTAATAAAAGACTTATTTGTTTATGTGTGGGAGAGGAGGAATCAGGGCCATTTTAAACAGTGGCAAGGTCTATTAGTAAAGTCATTTAACAAAATACTTAGCAACATATCCTGAATCAGAAGCCTGGGAAAGAAAGAAGTGTCTGGTGCATACGCGGGTTAGGATCTAGTGGGCAGAACCAGCAATTTCCCCAAACCTCCACCAGGATGATGTCCTGTGGCGTCCCCCGTGCAGAGGCTGGACTTAACCAAGTTAATACAGACAGTTGAGTGATGGGTTCAAAGTCAGTTCTGGTGAAGTAGAAGTTGAGCTTCCCTGCTTCTTATTGAATAAGGGAAACTATGAGTAGAGAGAGGCTCAGATAAGAAAGTGCTCAAAATGAAGAGCCTCAGAAGAAAGCAACTGGCTGTTCCCAGAGACAGCATGAAGGTGAGGGCAAGGCATCTTAACTTTGTCCCCTGAGGAAACCATTGACTTTTTCTGAACATAGCAGGAGAAAGGCCCAAGCGTGGGACTACAAGGTGAAGCAGGTGGAAGAGTCTCCTTTCTCTGATTGAATACATGCACTAATTGGACATGAAAAATTAAATCATCTTTTATCATCAGCAACAGTTTAAAGCAGTTAAATCTCTGAGGGTTTCATGGGCAAGGGCCACACCTACACAACACAGTCTGTTAAAAAAAAAATTACTGGACCCACTCGGGGAAGTGACAAAACCAAATGTTTAGATAGCCAATAAATCAAAGATAACTGCATTAACTTAAATATCTTTAAAATTTTTTGTGTTCAACACTTGTCACATAAAAGTAAAGAAGTAAGAGCTCTTAGCAAAATTTCAAAGATGTTATTTCTTTCATCGTCATTTTCTACTAACCGTATGAGGTTCTGGGTTTTATTTTAGGTCTTTCACATTTTTGTTTTCTCTAATATACCTTTGGGGAGATATTAAAATTTCTTATCTCTTTTAAGGTTCTATACTGTGTTGATATGCCATTAGGAGGCCACATCTAGATTTGTAAACTACTTCTCAAACCTAATTTGAGATAATTTGACAATATTTCAAAGAAAACTTTTAGTAAGCTATTCAAAAAAATACCTTAGATGATTCTGATTCTGCAGCCAGGGTACTGATTTCCTTTTCTCCTTCTTGATGGCTCTTTTTTTTTTTTCCACTTTTATTCTTTATTTTTATTCTTTGGCTGCATGGCTTACAAGATCTTAGTTCCCCAGCCAGGGACCAAACCCGGGCCCCTGGCAGTGGAAGCGTGGGGTCCTAACCACTGGACCACCAGGGAATTTCCTCACCCATTTAAAGTGTACATTTCAATGCTTTTTAGTATAGTCACAGATATGTGCAACCATGAGCCCTCTGAGTTCTTTTTATTTTCATAAATTTGTTGAAAATCGGACACTTCAAATAATATGATGTGACAACTCTGGAAATCAGAGATGGCTCTTTTTTTATTAAACTAAATATACTATTTCTAAAACGCTTGCTAGAAGCTGTGAAGCATTTTTTTTTTTTTTTTTTTTTTTTTCCGGGGGCCTGCCCTTCTTTTTCCTTTCCCCTTGCGGAGCAATGGCTCCGGACGCGCAGGCTCAGCGGCCATGGCTCACGGGCACAGCCGCTCCGCGGCATGTGGGATCTTCCCGGACCGGGGCACGAACCCGTGTACCCTGCATCGGCAGGCGGACTCTCAACCACTGCGCCACCAGGGAAGCCCTGTGAAGCATTTTTAAGATCACATTCTAAATTTAAACAAATTTAAATAAAAGAGAAAATTTAATTTCATATGCAGAAAATTTGTGACAAGTTTGAAATGATTGGCTGGTGGTCCCTCAGATTATTTTTCCCTGTCATGTTTGCATACTCTTCTATGTCTCATGGGAAAAGAGATAACATGACAAATTTGTTTTTGTTTTTTTTTGCCCTGAATTAAGGGAAAATTGATGTGAATGCTGTCTACCAATTATATGCTTATTTTCACATTAATCGAATCTATCAGAAAAGTTGACTCAATTACATTATATATGACAAGTTCAGATGGTTCCATTCCTCATTGTGGATTGCCGGTTTTAACTGCCAGTGACTGGCACACCCATTTCACAGGTTGAGTAAAATTTAATAGACAGCAATTCCTGTACTGCTAATTTACTTCTAAGAAGTAGTTGAGAGTATAAGCAGATTTTGAATATCAAGTTAGCTAAAGTGTGACAACATGTGTTTAAAACCCATCTAAAGCCTTACCATAAGCTCTTCCAAGTATCAAGTCTATACTAAATGGAAAACTAGGAGCAGAGCTTATAAAAGCATTACAGGAAAGCTCATATGAATACTTACATCTGCACCATGACCATATCCAACTTGTAGTTGTAGATACCCACAGAAAAAATAACCTCATATCATCAGGATCTTCTAAGTTGTTTCCAAAGGTAAAAGTCCAGCTTCTTAGATGTTTTTACTTGTCTGCTTCCTGATCAAGTTCTGGCCATGAAAAACCATATCAGAGCCCTGTTGGATTAAACATTGTCAGATGTTCTCAACATTTCACAATGCCATAAAGTGCTAGTAATGAAAATTTAGACCCCTCTGTCCCACTGAAAATCAGTTCTTTACTCAGTGGAATATTCATCTTTTACTGATTATCAAATAAACATAATAACACCACCCCTAAAGCATGGTGCACAGAGGCACCTCTTAAGTCTGTGCTCACCACTTAAGTCTGCACAGTGAAGGCTAGTCTAACATGTATCCCATTTTTTGAAAAAGCCAGTTTATGAAAAATCTGTAACTTGTGCTCCTGGTAGGTAATAAATATATTTTGAGACAGAGGTAGTTCTTGAGGTCTATGCTTCAAATTAAGCAAAGGATGGATGATGAAACACTAAAAAACTGAATCATGAAAAAGTCAAAATATGTGCTATTAGGATAGCATGAGAGAGAATTGAGGCAATATTATTTTCTGAACTTTTAATCACCTTCATTATATTTATCCTCTGCGTAGTCTTTGGCTTACATAGTCTTTGGTTCCCTGATTGACTGATTCCATCTGTCCTAGAAACTCCCTCTAAGTCTCCAGATAAGGGATATGGTCCTGATTTCAGGAAGTTTAGTTTCTAGATAGCACTTGTCCAGGTGCCACTTGGCCGGAATAAGTAGTATTATTGATATATCCATCCTGTTTACCAAACTATTCTGGAGGATTTTCTGGTTCACTCTTTACTAGAAATCTTATACTTTATGTATTCTCACTTAAAAGGTTTCTCCAAAAGTCACAAGATAGATCTTTAATAAAGCCAGCGGTGTTGAGTAAAGAATTTACCACTCAAACTTGTTTGATTTAATCCCACATTGATCAACCAGGAAAATAAAAAGTAAGCAAAGAATCAAAGAATTCAGAGAAAATCAGGGAGGCTCTAGGAGTTTACATGTTTTCCTTAACCCTGCTTAAAATTTAAGGATGAGAACATAATCTGTTTTTTTACCATGACATAAACAATTTCTACTTTAGGAAACTAATCCAGTTGCTGGATTTATGCTCATGTGATCCCTTACGGATCACAGCTTGTCTTGTTATCATTCCTGTCAGACTGTACTTCTGGAGCAAAAATCATCTTAGTAGTTACCTAAATATCTTGTTTTGAACTACATCAGCCATGTCAATGCAATAGTGTGACTGACCATCAGCAGTTGGAAAGTTCATCATGGTGTTGATGTACTGTAGTTTGTGCGTAGCCACAGGGAGGACTGAGGATTCCAAACCCACTGTTACTGTGTGTATCTTGCATTACTTGTCTAAGTTGTTTGTTTTGGATAAAAAGGCCTTTTAATGTCTGAGTTCTAATTTTCTTTGCTCGTTAATTTAACTAATACATATTAGTACTTACTAGAACAGAGACTGTTCTAGGTGCTGGGGGTTAGCAGTGAGCAAAACAGACTATGTCTCTATTACCTTGAAATTTGTACTCTAGTGGGAGGGAGACACAATACTAGAGCTGGTGAAGAAGAGTGCAACAAAGAAAAATAGAGTAGAAAGGAACAGAGTGATGGGGATACTATCTTCTATAGGGAAATCAGAGATGAGGTAAAAACATTAAATTTTTAGTAATGAGAATTATAGTCTAACAACAGATATTTCTAGGAGCCACTAAGGAAGTTAACCTATCAATAGTCTTTTAATGACTGCAAAATCATAGTTCTTTTAGTAACCACTTTCTCTTTCCTTTCTATGAAGTGTTCTTACTCAGTAATTCAGATTGAAACTCAATGTAATAACGTGTCTTTTTAAGCTGGGTAGCTCATGATACTATAACAATTAAAATATGTGTGTGTATTTTTTTGCATTGTAAATAGAATAAAAGGAGGGAAAACATGGGGATGTTTTAGGTGAATTCTAATCACTTACAGACATGTAATTTTATTGCAAAATTTTGGATGAGATTGTGTCTTAAAATCAGTCCTCTTATCAATGACACTGGTATCTATGAATGTTTGCATAAACTTTTGACCTATCTGGGTGCCTCAGCTTGCAGACCAATCTCTTCTCACGTGTTTTTTGCTTATTAAATGGTGTAGTGTTTTGGACTCTGCTAAAAATGTAGATCATTTCCCAACCATTCCAAATTAACTCAGAGCAACCATTACTAATCTGAATGCACTTTACACGTGACAGGTGAAGTACTTTAAAACTGGCAAACTACTCTTTGGATGTCTTCTATCTTGTGCTGATTTCAACTGGTAGCAGATACAAACTTGCCTGGGCTTAGCATTGTGAGAATATACTAAATATAACTTTTTTTTATTTTTTTTTGCGGTACGCGGGCCTCTCACTGTGTGGCCTCTCCCGTTGTGGAGCACAGGCTCCAGAACGCGCAGGCTCAGCGGCCATGACTCACGGGCCCAGCCTCTCTGCGGCATGTGGGATCCTCCTGGACCGGGGCTCGAACCCGTGTTGCCTGCATCGGCAGGCGGACTCTCAACCACTGTGCCACCAGGGAAGCCCCTATACTAAATATTTTAATATAATTATTTTAGAGGAAGAAATCTCCTAATTGACTATCATGTCTTGAAATTCCCTCACTGTGTATCTCATGAACCAGTTTTTGCCCTGGGTGTTTATTTGTAGAGCTTCTTTGGATATGACTTTGAAATATCAGGAATTAATATAGGTCATATGCTAACCCTACAGCTTTCACTATTAATTCTATAGCATTTTTTATCTCAAATAATCATTGATATACAAAATGAATGAAAATGTTAATTTACATTTTTATCATGGACAACTAATTAACATGGGCTGTTGCTGACTTCCTTCTCTGAATGTAATACTGGAGATAGAGAAATGTGAGTGAATCTGACAGATTTTGGAACCTAACATAAGAAGTGAATGGAGAAAAATGTGTGGAGGCCAAAGACATTTGATTACAGTTTGAGATGGAAATGGAAAGAGCTGGATTCCTAAGAAAAGCAAGAGGCTAGGGAAGAATACTTTGCTTTTGTCCTTTTGCTTATTCCCCAGTGCAAGCCCAGGGGCCGTCCTGGTTTTGTAGGTAAACATTGGCAACTTAGTATCTGGCAGAGGGTTCTCTGTGGTTGAGAGTTCGCTTCTTCTCAGGACTCAACTCCAAAAACTACATGATTAAAATCCAGAAAGGCAACTATTAAAAAAAAAAAAAAAAAAGGTTGTTGTCAAGGGCAGTTACCTGAGGGAATGCCACGCCGTAGAAGAGGATGGACATGGAGGAGGAAGGCCAGTCTGTAGTTAACACCAGAGACTCTGCCTTGAGGCTTGACTTTTCCTCTAATTTTAAATGTGATGAAGCACAATTAATAGATATTAAAAATATAATAATTGTAAATAAGCATAAAAAAATTTCAGACATGAATAGGATAATGGAAACATAAAGCAGGAGCAAGAAGTCATTAAAATAATCAACTTAGAATATTACATGCAAAATTTTGAAATAAGCCAACAGTTGGGTTGACAAACAGTGTAGATCAACATAAAGTTGAATTAGGAAGTCAAATAATAAACTGGTAACTCTTTCAGAGGGCATTAGGAGGAGGTAACTAAATATAAAATATAAAATAAAAGTCAAAAAAATTAAGTTCAAAGTGTGAGCGTAGACAAACAAAATAGGAAATGGAAGGGAGGGAATATTAAAGGAAACAGTAATTTAAAATTTCCCCAAATTAATGAAATGTATAGGATATTAGAAAATTTTAAACAAAACTCACACTAATCAAAATAGTCACACCTGAAATCAATCACTTGTAAACTTCAAAGTTAAAGAATTATAACTAAAGTCCCAATAAAGAAAATGCATTGACTTAGGTTTTCAAACAGCATCGCCAAATGAAAGAAGAAAACATGGTAAGGTTTTCAAAGATTTGAAAAAAATTTCAAACTTGTAATTATATATATATTCCTAGAATATAATTTACATGCAAGTCTGAAATAAAGATTCTCATTTATAAAAATAGATGTTTTATGACCAAAAAAAAAAACACTTTGAAACACTCACAAAAGGAATACTCAAACACGAAAAGAAATAAATACAGGAGAATATACCTAGTCATTACCAGGAAGAATGAGCAAATTTTGCTCTTTTCACCTATGAAATAACCATCTCTCCTCCTCATACTCACTTTCCAAGCCACATAAATGGTAGAAGCCCAGAATGAAAACTCTAGGATGATGGCAATATGTGTGTGTGTGTCCGGGGAGGGGGGCAGGGGGGGAGTATAGTTTGGGAGTAGAAGACCAGAGGGAGGTGGTAGTTTGTTGTGATTCTTGTGGTCTGGTAGACAGATAAAAATAAGTATAAAAATTTGGCAAGGAAAAATAATAATAAATACAGGTCTTAAATAGGTACATGTAACTACTAGAGAAATAAAAATTAGTAAGTATACTTCCAGTTAAACATGGTGGATTAATTAAATGTTCGCCTTCTACACTCTCCTAAAATTATTCTTAAATAATCTTGAATGAATAGCACTGGTATACATGCAGGGCAAAAAGAGAACGGGAGGGAAGACAACCCTGGATGAGTGTTGTCAACATAATTTTGGAAGAAGAAAGTAAATGGCAAAGTGGTCACTGACTGAAAGCTGAGAATGCTAAAACTTGTGTGGAAGAGGGGAATCCAACAAGAAGAAGGTTATTTGCTTCTCCCATCCACAGTGATCAGGATTCTAGGCCCTGGATACTTCTGGGGAGTCAGTGTTAGTAGGAAGTGGGGCTGAAATGATAAAGGATTTGTGGAAAATCATAGATGGCCTCCTCCATCACAAGAGCCAAGTGACTACAGTTCTCTCACCATGAAAAGACAAGGGAGGTTTATAGTCTGGGGAAATTGGAAAGGAGATTCTACACTCAAAAACTCTAAGCATAGCAAAGGGCAACCTTACCGAAAAATAGAGGAATTAGTAAATGTTTACATTCATGCTAAATAACAAGACTGCTGACTCCCTTCTTCCACCCATCATCCAGAAGCTGTCAGTTGGACTTCAGCCTTTATGCAAGAGAGTGGAAGATTCCTGTGTGGAGAAATTTAGCAGTCCAAAGAATTTAGGTAATGGAATTAGTTGTCTCCCAAAGGAACAGGCAAGGTACACTGTATAGTGATTACATAGTGACGAGCCCCGACTACCACCTCCAAGTAGCAAAACCACAAGATTTTCACTCTTAAATGTAAATGAATAGCCGTGGACCTCTAGATATTTCAGATCTCTTCTTATCTCAAAGAAAAAAGAATAAAGCAAGCTAAAAATTTTTAAAAGACAATACAACTTTCAAAAAATATAATATCCTCAGAGACAGAAGATACTGTATTTATACAGTAAAAATTATATAGAAAGGAACACTCAGAAAACAAGAAAGTGCCCTTGGAATGAAAAATATGAGAGCAGAAGAAAAAAAGTGGAAAAAGTATAAGAAAAAGATGAGAAAATCCAGAGTAGGCTTGAAAATGCAAAGAGATGAAACAGTGTAGTGAAAAATAAGAATTTAGAGAATCAGGCTAGGCAATTGTGTATCTGGCAAATTATCCAGAAAAAATATGGAGAGAAAATGGATAGAAGAAAATAATCAAAGACATACTAAAGTCTGCCGCTTCCAACAATATGTAGGATTAAATGTTCTACAAGTGTTTCTGCTACAAAACAATTTAAAATGCTAGGTGATATGTGAATCATATCTCAAGCTGTTATGATTTTTTAATGCTCGATGAAATGTTTGAAAACACCTTTTAAAAATACAAAGCTGAATCGAGAAACAAAGCAAACTCCTCGAGGACAAGAATGAGCCTGGAGCATGAATCCAGTTTAGTCTGTGTGTTGAGTTCATAGCTGCCCTAAGGGCACCTGCTTCAAGAATTTGTTTTAATGGTTGCAGTGAGGAAAAGAAGCAAGACCTAGTGTCTGTGCATGGTAGAGAATCAGACTGACAACCCCACACAAAGATGAATGAACGTCTACAATCTCAGCGTCAGAGAAACTAAAAATAATCCATTCTGTAAAGGGAGATAGGTGGTACGTTTGCCACAGCTTTGGCACTTGTTTGTAGAATGAAAAGTCACCCCAGAGAATTCATAACTGTAAGCTGTCCTCATACAAGACTGGTTTAAATTCCTATTACTTAGGAGGTATCAAAAACATCCAACTTTGGAAATTAATTTGAACAGACCCCAAGTTAAGGAGCACCTTGAACAATCACAGATATTCTCTAGAGCATTGCGCCTTTACACCAAAGCTCATAGAATTCACTCAGATTAAAGCAGTGCACATGTGCTCACCATTTCAAAAAAATCACAAAATAATGGAGTAAAACAGCAGTCTACCTTCCTTATCCCCAGAGATAATCACTTTCAAGCCTTCAGTTGTTTCTTCTGTTATTTAGCTTCCATTTTTATAAAGGATATAAATAAGTAATACATTTGTTCTCCAGTTTTTCTTTATAGATGAGACTTTATTATCGTATTACTGTGCAAGAAGAGTATTTTAATTTTTTGTCTGCCTTCTTGCCCATGAGTGTTTGTTCATGCACATAAAACAAATGCACATTTTCTAGCCCCAGCTTCACAATATGGTACCAAACTTTTAAAATCAATTTTAGACTTCTAGAGTTTTGATTATTGTGAAAAAATGCAGTTTACATTTGGGCCGCATGGACTACATTTGTAGTGAATATAGCTTTTCCCCGACACTAAAGTACATTTTTATCTCATCTTTTCATTAGCTCTTTTTTATGGCCTATGAATCTGTCATTAATTTGCTCCCACAGATACAAAACTCCTTCATTGCTGAAGTGCCTCAGGTCATAACACCACCTGCATTTCTTTAGTGCCCTCAATCTCCCTGTCTGGACCACTTGCTTTCTAGCTCTTCTGCCCACTTACAAGCCTGGTTTTTATTTCAGCAACATGCTGAACATCTCCTTTGCTACCTGCCTCAGTAAGATTCAATGATCCTTGAGCCCCCTGTATTTCTGTTATTACTTTACTTTTAAATTTATTTTGGTTAGTCAATCCTCCAGTAGCGTACTAAGGAAAGCATGCATTGGATTCCATATTTATAATGCTTGCATGTCTAAAAATGTCTTTAATTCTGGGCAGCTAATCAAAGAGAAAACTGGAATGACTGATATGCATAGAAGAAAGTTTTCAGCCTCATCAGCAATTCAAAGAACCACGTCACAGGGCAGATGTGAGAAATCTTGTGGCCTGGGAACAGGAATATTCCAAGATAGTGGATGGGTTAGGGGATACTCAGGAACATGCATCAATGACCTATCTGGTTTCACTAATACTTAGATCCAGTATGTGTTGGTATTATTTCTGATGGATTAAACCTTTAAGATAGTGTATTTTGAGCATTGTCAAGTACAGAGTGTTATGCTACCAGTTGCAGTGTAATTTCCTATGTGTTAAGTAAAAAGTGATAATTTCCATCTCCTTACCACCACCCAAGGGTGGGAAGTTTAGACTCTTCATATTAGTGAAAAGCAATGTAATTGTTTTTATGAAGCAGAATTTTAATTAGGAAAAAATATAAACAACCCAACTTGGATTGGATTTATTATTATGGATAAGGTTCAGTGTGGTATGCCAATTAAAACAACATATTTGAAGTATTTAATGTATTAAAAATATTCAACTGTAGAAAATTCATGTATTTTATATGTGTATATGTAAAGATACAGGAGGAAATACTCCTAGTTTCAAGGGCTTTACAAATTGTAAGGAAAGAAAGACTTATTGACAAATAGAATAATAGAAGGTAAAAGGTGATGAGGACTGTGATAGAGAGACATATTGGTATTTGATAATGAGGATTACTTCTAGCTCAAAAGTTTCACAGTTTGGACCTTGATGAGTAAGATACTAACCAAATTAAAGTATGGATAACTGAAGTATAGTTAATAGTTTACAGAGATTCACAGCGTTTCAAAACCATATTGAACATTTTGACAGCTTGAAATAGCTGAAATATAAGAGGAAGTGTCCAATTTGTACTTCTGGGTTATTCTTATGGTTTCTGATGTTGACTGGCTTTGTTGACCATCTTCTGAACAAGAAACAATTTATAAGATTCAACTCTTCATATATTTGTCATGTTCAGCGTAGGTGACCTTACATAATTCAATAGAATCATAAGCACATTTTATATTAATTGCATGTGTGTAGGATTATGCAATAACAAGCTGCAACTTATGACTTTAGCCATATATTTGTAATTTTATCAGAGAACATAAATGTTACATGTAAATTTATTTGACCTAGTGTATATTTACCAAAAAAGAGTAGTTTAATTTTAATGCCTACTAGTGTTTATTTTATTAAATCATTTTATTTGCTTAATAACACAATGCAAATGATTATACTAGTGATACACGAGTGACTCTGGAATTGTTTCATAAGGTTAGAAATGTATACTTTTTACAGCTTTTTCTTTTTTGCCATCTCTGAGGAGTTTGTAAATGAAACAGCGATAGTAATTCTTGAGATGAAACTTGCCTTTCAAAGGCCACAGTCATGTGTGTGAGAAATTTGTAAGGATGCCACTGGAGTATTTAAGCTGATTGCATTCCATATGAGAAAAGGAAGAGGATTATAAGGGTACTTCTTGGTGCTTGTACTTTCTAACTCACAACTTTCATTTTCAAATGATATTTTACAGGTCAATGAGTTCTCATCTAGAATAATTTTATAGTTGTGGGGATTTTAAAGTTCTGATTATGGGGAAAAAGATGCTTACAGCATTCATGCAAATATTCTCTGTGGTCCAATGACAAACTTGCAGTGAAGCAACCCGTTTGCTCTGCCTTAAGATTTTTTTTGAATCGCTTTCTTCTTTTTTCTTTGAATTTCTTCTGTGATTATATTTTATTCTTATTGAATTGATTTGGATTAAATCCAGAAAAGACAAAAAGAGCAAGGACTCTGAATTCAGTGAGATATGTGCTCAGATCCCAGGTCTGCTATTTATCAGCTGTGTCTCTTTAAGCAATTTATTGTGCTTCAGTTTTCTGAAGAAGTGGGACAAGATATCATCGGGTTTATTAGCAATTAGATGAAATGCCTCATACAAAATGTCTAGCACAGTGTCTGGCTTTCTAAGAGACATTCAATAATCTCTTCCTCTTCCTTCTTGAAGAAAGCTACTATTTCAGCATTTCAGAATACATGGTAAGACCTTGTATTAAGCTGTATCACCTTTGGTGACTTAGATCCTTGTTAATTGGTCAAATCCATTTTTTTTTTTTTAATGTGTGAGGTTATACCTGATTGGTTGTGAATAATAATAAAACATCTAGAGTTTTTTTTGGACTGACTGCAAACCTCCTACCTCTCTCTTCATTGTCATTTTCCACCTTGTTTGATATTTAGATTACTGACAGCATTAATAAGCTCACCACTGCATTTTACCTAGATTAAACTAAATTGGTTCTTAATTACATAACCTAATTCTTATGCTAAAATAAGCATGACTTATTAGGTTGAACCATAAGAAATTTCCATTATTAGTCTGTATTTGATCTAAAATATGGCAATTTCATATAGTTCAAACTAATATATTCAAAAAGTAATAACATTTGAAAAAATTTTAATAAGTACTGATTTTCCGAAACAAGGAGCTTTACATTGGTTGTTTATTCCTATGTACAACATGTACATATATGTGAGAGAAACTGAGAAGTGATAGATGAACCTGGGCTTCTTAAGAGAAATTGAGTCCTACGGAAAGGAGTTATGTAAGTAGCAATTTGGGGAGGGAGGAATGGAAGTATTTTGTTAGATTAAGAGGTAAATTTTGATTTGTAACCAGTTTCTCTAATGTAAATAATTAACTTGAGATGTTTCTTCTTGAATAAATGCCAGATCCTAATGGATTTTTTCCTAATTATTAATTTTTATTTATTTATTTTTAAAATTTTTGAATTTTATTTTATTTAACTTTTTATACAACAGGTTCTTATTAGTCATCCATTTTATACACATCAGTGTATACATGTAAATCCCAATCTCCCAATTCATCCCATCCCCACCCCCCACTGCTTTCTCCCCTTGGTGTCCATAAATTTGTTCTCTACATCTGTGTCTCAATTTCTGCCCTGCAAACTGGTTCATCTGTACCATTTTTCTAGGTTCCACACACATGCGTTAATATACGATATTTGTTTTTCTCTTTCTGACTTACTTCACTCTGTATGACAGTCTCTAGATCCATCCGCGTCTCAACAAATGACCCAATTTCGTTCCTTTTTATGGCTGAGTAATATCCCATTGTATATATGTACCACATCTTCTTTATCCATTCATCTGTTGATGGGCATTTAGATTGCTTCCATGACCTGGCTATTGTAAATAGTGCTGCAATGAACATTGCGGTGCATGTGACTTTTTGAATTATGGTTTTTCTCTGGGTATATGCCCAGTAGTGGTATTGCTGGGTCATATGGTAATTCTATTTTTAGTTTTTTAAGGAACCTCTATACTGTTCTCAATAGGGATGGTATCAATTTACATTCCCACCAACAATGCAAGAGGGTTCCTTTTTCTCCACACCCTTTCCAGCATTTCTTTTTTGTAGATTTTCTGACGATGCCCATTCTAACTGGTGTGAGGTGATACCTCATTGTAGTTTTGATTTGCATTTCTCTAATAATTAGTGATGTTGAGCAGCTTTTCATGTGCTTCTTGGCCATCTGTACGTCTTCTTTGGAGAAATGTCTATTTAGGTCTTCTGCGCATTTTTGGATTGGGTTGTTTGATTTTTTAATATTGAGCTGCATGAGCTCTTTATATATTTTGGAGATTAATCCTTTGTCCATTTATTCATTTGCAGATTTTTCTCCCATTCTGAGGGTTGTCTTTTCGTCTTGTTTATGGTTTCCTTTGCTTTGCAAAAGCTTTTAAGTTTAATTAGGTCCCATTTGTTTATTTCTGCTTTTATTTCCATTACTCTAGGAGGTAGATTAAAAAAGATCTTGCTGTGATTTATGTCAAGGAGTGTTCTTCCTATGTTTTCCTCTAAGAGTTTTATAGTGTCCAGTCTTACATTTAGGTCTCTAATCCTTTTTGAGTTTATTTTTGTGTATGGTGTTAGGGAGTGTTCTAATTTCATTCTTTTACATGTAGCTCTCCAGTTTTCCCAGCACCACTTATTGAAGAGACTGTCTTTTCTCCATTGTATATCCTTGCCTCCTTTGTCATATATTAGTTGACCATAGGTGCGTGTGTTTATCTCTGGGCTTTCTATCTTGTTCCATTGATCTGTATTTCTGTTTTTGTGCCAGTACCATATTATCTTGATTACTGTAGCTTTGTAGTATAGTCTGAAGTCAGGGAGTCTGATTCCTCCAGCTCTGCTGTTTTTCCCTCAAGACTGCTTTGGCTATTTGGGGTCTTTTTGTCTCCATATAAATTTTACGATTTTTTGTTCCAGTTCTGTACAAACTGCCATTGGTAATTTGGTAGAGATTGCATTGAATCTGTAGATTACTTTGGGTAGTAGAGTCATTTTCACAATATTGATTCTTCCAATCCAAGAACATGGTATATCTCTCCATCTGTTGGTACCATCTTTAATCTCTTTCATCAGTGTCTTATAGTTTTCTGCATATGGGTCTTTTGTCTCCCAAGGTAGGTTTATTCCTAAGGATTTTATTCTTTTTGTTGCAATGGTAAATAAGAGTGTTTCCCTAATTTCTCTTTCATATTTTTCATCGTTAGTATATAGGAATGGAAGAGACTTCTGTGCATTAATTTTGTATCCTGCAACTTTACCAAATTAATTGATTAGCTCTAGTAGTGTTAGGGTGGCATCTTTAGGATTCTCTATGTATAGTATCATGTCATCTGCAAACAGTGACAGTTGTACTTCTTCTTTTCCAATTTGAATTCCTTTTATTTCTTTTTCTTCTCTGATTGCCATGGCTAGGACTTCCAAACCTATGTTGAATAATAGTGGTGAGAGTGGACATCCCTACCTTGTTCCTGATCTTAGAGGAAATACTTTCAGTTTTTCACCATTGAGAATGTTTGCTGTGGGTTTGTCATATATGGCCTTTATTATGTTGATGTATGTTCCCTCTCTGACTACTTTCTGGAGAGTTTTTATCATAAATGGATGTTGAATTTTGTCAGAAGCTTTTTCTGCTTCGATTGAGATGATCATATGGTTTTCCTTCTTCAGTTTGTTAATATGGTATATCACATTGATTGATTTGAATATATTGAAGAATCCTTGCATTCCTGGGATAAATCACACTTGATCATGGTGTATGATCCTTTTAATGTTTTGTTGGATTCTGTTTGCTAGTATTTTGTTGAGGATTTTTGCATCTATCTTCATCAGTGATATTGGTCTATAATTTTATTTTTTTACAGTATCTTTGTCTGGTTTAGGTATCAGGGTGATGGTGGCCGCATAGAATGAGTTTGGGAGTGTTTCCTTCCTCTGCACATTTTTGGAAGAGTTTGAGAAGAATGGGTGTTAGCTGTTCTCTAAATGTTTGATAGAATTACCTGTGAAGCCATCTCGTCCTGGACTTTTGTTTGTTGTCAGATTTTTAATCACAGTTTCAATTTCATTACTTGTGATTGGTCTGTTCATATTTTCTATTTCTTCCTGGTTCAGTGTTGGAAGATTATACCTTTCTAAGAATTTGCCCATTTCTTCCAGGTTGTCCATTTTATTGTCATAGACTTGCTTGCAGTAGTCTCTTAGGATGCTTTGTACTTCAGCAGTGACTGTTTTACCTTCTCCTTTTTCTTTTCCAATTTTATTGATTTGAGTCCTCTCCCTCTTTTTCTTGATAAGTCTGGCTAATGGTTTATCACTTATGTTTATCTTCTCAAAGAATCAGCTTTTAGTTGTATTGATCTTTGCTATTGTTTTCTTTGTTTCTATTTCATTTATTTCTGCTCTGATCTTTATGATTTCTTTTGTTCTGCTGACTTTGGGTTTTGTTTGTTCTTCTTTCTCTGGTTCCTTTAGGTGTAAGGTTAGATTGTTTATTTGAGATTTTTCTTGTTTCTTGAGGTAGGTTTGTATAGCTATAAACTTCCCTCTTGGAACTGTTTTTGTTGCATCCCATAGGTTTTGGATCGTTGTGTTTTCATTGTCATTTGTCTCTAGGTATTTTTTTTATTTCCTCTTTGATTTCTTCAGTGATCTCTTGGTTATTTAGTAACGTATTTTTTATCCTCCATATGTTAGTGTATTTTATAGTTTTTTCACTGTAATTCATTTCTAATCTCATAGCGTTGTGGTCAGAAATGATGCTTGATATGATTTCAATTGTCTTAAATTTACTGAGGCTTGATTTGTGACCCAAGATGTGATCTATCCTGGAGAATGTTTCATGCACACTTGAGAAGTGTAATCTGCTGTTTTTGGATGGAATGTCCTATAAATATCAATTAAACCTATCTGGTGTATTGTGTCATTTAAAGCTTGTATTTTCTTATTAATTTTCTGGTTGGTTGATCTGTCCATTGGTGTAAGTGAGGTGTTAAAGTCCCCCACTATTATTGTGTTACTGTCCATTTCCTCTTTTATAGCTGTTAGCAGTTGCCTTATGTATTGAGGTGCTCCTATGTTGGGTGCATATATATTTATAATTGTTATATTTTCTTCTTGGATTGATCCCTTGATCATTATGTAGTGTCCTTCCTTGTCTCTTGTAACATTCTTTATTTTAAAGTCTATTTTATCTGATATGAGTATTGCTACTCCAGCTTTCTTTTGCTTTCCATTTGCATGGAATATCTTTTTCCATCCCCTCACTTTCAGTCTGTATGTGTCCCTTGGTCTGAAGTGACTCTCTTGTAGACAGCATATATATGGGTCTTGTTTTTGTATCCATTCAGCCAGTCTGTGTCTTTTGCTTGGAGCATTTAATCCATTCAAATTTAAGGTAATTATTGATATGTATGTTCCTATGACCATTTTCTTAATTGTTTTGTGTTTTTCTTTTCTTTTCTTGTGTTTCCCACTTAGAGAAGTTCCTTTGCATTCCTAGCATTTGTTGTAGAGCTGTTGTAGAGCTGGTTTGGTGGTGCTGAATTCTCTCAGCTTTTGCTTGTCTGTAAAGCTTTTGATTTTACATGGAATCTGCATGAGATCCTTGCCTGGTAGAGTAATCTTGGTTGTAAGTTCTTCCCTTTCATCACTTTAAGTATCTCATGCCACTCCCTTCTGGCTTGTAGAGTTTCTGCTGAGAAATCAGCTGTTAACCTTATGGGAGTTCTTTTGTATGTTATTTGTCATTTTTCCCTTGCTGCTTTCAATAATTTTCCTTTGTCTTTAATTTTTGCCAGTTTGATTACTGTGTGTCTCAGCGTGTTTCTCTTTGGGTTTATCCTGTATGGGACATCTGCACTTCCTGGACTTCGGTGGCTATTTCCTTTCCCACGTTAGGGAAGTTTTCGACTATAGTCTCTTCAAATATTTTCTCTGGTCCTTTCTCTCTCTCTTCTCATTCTGGGACCCCTGTAATTTGAATGTTGTTGCTTTTAATGTTGTTCCAGAGGTCTATTAGGCTGTCTTCATTTCTTTTCATTCTTTTTTCTTTATTCTGTTCCACAGCAGTGAATTCCACCATTCTGTCTTCCAGGTCATTTATCCATTCTTCTGCCTCAGTTATTCTGCTATTGATTCCTTCTAGTGTAATTTTCCTTTCAGTTATTGTATTGTTCATCTCTGTTTGTTTGTTCTTTAATTCTTCTAGGTCTTTGTTAAACATTTCTTGAATCTTCTCGAGCTTTGCCTCCATTCTTTTTCCAAGGTCCTGGATCATATTCACTATCATTATTCTGAATTCTTTTTCTGGAATTTTGTCTATCTCCACTTCATTTAATTCTTTTTCTGGGGTTTTATCTTGTTCCTTCATCTGGTACAAAGCCCTCTGCCTTTTCATCTTGTCTATTTTTCTGTGAATGTGGGTTTTGTTCCACAGGCTGTAGGATTGTAGTTCTTCTTGCTTCTGCTGTCTGCCTTCTGGTGGATGAGGCTATTCAAGAGGCTTGTGCAAGTTTCCTGATGGGAGGGACTGATGGTGGGTAGAGCTGGCTGTTGCTCTAGTGGGCAGAGCTCAGTAAAACTTTAATCTGCTTGACTGCTGATGGGTGGGGCTGGGTTCCCTCCCTCTTGGTTGTTTGGCCTGAGGCAACCCAACACTGGAGCCTACCTGGGCTTTTTGGTAGGGCTAGTGGCAGACTCTGGGAGGGCTCATGCCAAGGAGTACTTCCCAGAACTTCTGCTGCCAGTGTCCTTGTCCTCACGGTGAGACAGAGTCACCCCCCGCCTCTGCAGGAGACCCTCCAACACTAGCAGGTAGGTCTGGGTCAGTCTCCCCTGGGGTCACTGCTCCTTCCCCTGGGTCCTGATGCACACACTACTTTGTGTGTGCCCTCCAAGAGTGGAGTCTCTGTTTCTCCCAGTCCTTTTGAAGTCCTGCAATTAAATCCCACCAGGCTTCAAAGTCTGATTCTCTAGGAATTCCTCCTCCCGTTGCCAGACCCCCAGGTTCAGAAGCCTGATGTGGAGCTCAGAACCTTCACTCCAGTGGGTGGACTTCTGTGGTATAAGTGTTCTCCAGTTTGTGAGTCACCCACCCAGCAGTTATGGGATTTGATTTTATTGTGATTGTGCCCCTCTTACCGTCTCATTGTGGCTTCTCCTTTGTCTTTGGATGTGGGGTATCTTTTATGGTGAGTTCCAGTGTCTTCCTTTTGATGATTGTTCAGCAGTTAGTTCTGATTCTGGTGTTCTCACAAGAGGGAATGAGAGCCTGTCCTTCTACTCCTCCATCTTGAACCAATATCTCCCTAATGGATTTTTAAGGCAGTTTTTATGAAATAAAGATCAGCTTTAAGAGTATGCTTTGCCTTTTCTCCATAACAGCCTCAGCATTAACAGAGAAGTTTAAATTCATATATAATCCTGACAAACCTGAACAATTTGCAGGTCCATAAATAGAGGCGTTGAGGGAGTTCATCAGTGCCTTGTGCATCTTCACTTCAGCTAAGAAAATCATCTTTCCAGATAAAAATAATTCTTTCCCGAAAATGTCTCCACACATTTTCAACAGTCAGTCAGCAAGTTATCATTTCAGTTCTTTATATAAGATGATAATACCATTGGCTAAGATAATGACAGTCAATTTCCCACTTAAATTTTTTTAATTGTATTCATTTTTCTTATAATGTCTAATCCTACTCGGTGTGAAATATGCAAGAAAATCCCTGGATTAATGTCTTAAGTATAGTCTTGGTAATGTTGCTAGGTAGATTATTCTTCAGTGCTGAATATTTTAAAAAAGAGACCTATTTTTTCAACTGTCTGAGAAGATAAGCAATCTTTAAATGGATGATCTAGTTTTCTGTACCCCTAATTCTGGCAGATGAGCTATTTAGGGGGCAGGGGTAGAGAAAAGTTATGTATGACCTTAACAATTTGGACTTCCTCTTACCAAAGTTACTGCAATGCTGAGCCTTGCTGACTTCTCCTCTTGCCAACCTTAAAGCCCTATGCTGAGATCCCTGTGTAGCACCACTTCCTGGGGGCTCAGATAAATTTCATGTGACCTCTTCCATCAAGCAGGGGACACTGGAATACATCTGTATTTTGCATATGGGTTTGCCTCCATGGTAACAACTTTTCTTCCAGTATCATCATTAGTGGACTTTTAGAATGCTTTAACGGTGTCGTGCTGGTAAATATTTAACAACCAGTTTTCCAAGAAAAAAAGTACACATGTATATTCATACATATACTTAATATGAATTATATAGTGATATAAGATATGTATGATACATGTATAAGTAACATTATAATGTACGAAACTGTTTATTGTAAGTTCCATGGAACCAGTTTATTCTTACAAAATGAGTGTGATGATTTATGCTGACTTCTATCCATGACCAACTGTGGTTGCATCTGACGAATTAATGACATTCAAACATGAAGGATGATTGTTATTTTCCTTTACACTGATAAGACACAAGTTAAATAACAAAGAGATATGTAGGAATTTCACTCATTGGTTCTGATGTACGCAATTTTTTTTTTACATTGGATAATAGTTCTTGAATACTGGAAGGAAATTTTCTCTCTGTCTCTGTCTCTTTTTATTATTCACAATTTGATAGCTGCAGACATGACATACTTTAAAGTTGAGTATCTATTAACATTTTCTCTATCACTTTCTTAAGTCTAGACAATCAACAAAACAATACATTTATGAGTGTAGTGTTTTCCAGTTTTCATGCTGTAAATACTACCACTATGGCCAATGTGTCATCCACTAAACTTGGACTAATTCAATAGCTTAATATTATAGTATTTCCATCATATAGACAAAATAGGTGGACATAATTCAAGACCACAGAAAATAGTAAAATGTAATAAAATAATAAATGATAAAATCTGTGTAGGTATTACCTTTGCTTTTAATACATTTGATTTAATCATAAGTGTTGGATTTTTGATATTCATCTCTATTAATTTCACCTTGAACGCTCACACATGAAGTGTTATAAATCAGAGACAAATGTCTTATTACTTAAAGTAAATAGTAAAGCTCACAGATGTCCCATCTTTGCCCTGGGTTTTAACCCTGGGGTGACATGATAAAAACCAGGTCACATATCCTACCTGAGGAGCTAAACACAATATAGACAAAAGATGGAGAACAATGGATTTTCTCCATGTTCTATAGGAGAGAGACAGTCATGCCCCTTCTCTCTCAAATGAGAGAGAGAATGAAAGCACAAAGCAAAATAAACACACACACACACAAACCCACTTTTGTTTCTTTGGGGCAGTTGGAAAGAATCCAAGGTTCTCCTATTCTGTTACTGTACTCTAACCTTGGAAGGTAAATGCATCTTTCCAAGGGCCAGATAAATCCCAGGTGATGTCTTTTATGACCTAGATATTTCTCCAAAATTTTGGCTTCAAACTTTGGGAGATAGCACCCAGGGTTTCTGGCATCTTGGGAGCTTAACCTAAGAACCTTGTCTGGGATGTAACTATTTGATTCTCTTAGGGAGATAAGAGAAGTTTTATTACCCTTTGGACCAGAGAAATTTAGACAGATAGCCACAAACATAATTCTCAAGGTATGAGCATGATCTTTTTACAGAAGCACTAAGAAACAGGGAAGTTTTCTTTTCCCAGAGTAATTTTAAATAATTTTTAATAATGGCTGTACTTAACCAATTTGTGAAGTTTTAAACAACTTCACAAATTTGTTAAAATTATACCAATTTTCTCTCAGGAGTCAGTATGATCAGTCCAAGACCCTGGTGCACTATTCATCAACATGCTATACATGTAAATTTCTACTAGACAGAGAATTCACTTTAAGGCAAAAGATATGCAGGAATAGGCTCTCACCTGTGGAATTCCTTCATATTATCACAGGCTTATGCATGGTGAAATGGTTTCCTATAGATTCATTCAGAACTCTGTCTGAGGGACACACCTTGTGATATTGGGTTATTGTTCTATAGGGTACCATTTATTTCTTAAATCAGAGGCTGATATGTAGGGTTACTTCCTCCACTGACAAAATGAGTGTAGGAACTAAGGGGGTCTAAATGAATGAGACTTCTTTTGTATCATACTTAAGAATCTTGAGATTTTTTTTTCCTTCTCTTGTCCATAGCTTTCAACTCATAGCTTGTAGGTCATAGTGCCCAAGACAATATTAAGCTAAGACTGTTGACCAACAGTTTTTGACGACTCACACCAGTAAGCCAACAGGCAGAAAAGAGGTTTGCTCTACTGTCTGGGGTATTTGATTCAAATTACCAAGAAAAAATTGGATGGATGCTACACAATGAAAAACAGGAGGGTTGTGGTAGGTTGAAAAATTGTTCCCCAAAGATGTTCCTTATCTCTAGAATGTGTGAGCTATTTTACCGTATATGGCAAAAGGAACTTTGCAGTTGTGATTAAAGTTAAGGTATTGAGATGGGGAGATTATGTTGAAATTACCTAGTTGGGCCCAATGATGTAATTACAAGGATCCTTACAAAGACAGAAGGTGGAAACAGAGGGACAGAGTGGAAGAGATTTGAGGGTGCTACACTGCTACCTTTGAAGAGGAGGAAAGGGGTGATGAGCCAAAGATGTAGGTAGCTTCTGGAAGCTGGAAAGGGCAAGAAAACAGAATTTCCCCTGGAGCTTAAAGAAGGAATACTCTGTGAACCCATTTTAGACTTGTGACCTCCAGAACTATAATATAATAAATGTGTATTGTTTTAAGTCACTAAGTTTGTAATAATTGGCTACAACAGCAATAGGAAACTAATACAAAGGCTACGTCCAGAAATCTGAGGATTCATTGGGGCAGCTCTTAGTATCCCATGACCAATAACAGAAATCAGTGGGAAACTGTGAGAACCCAACACATACAAGATAACTTGGAACCAGTGAGTATTATAATTGGGGTTACCTGCTAGTTAAAAATGCTCAACAGGCTGAGTCTAGCAGTGGGTAATGGGAAGGGGAATACAAAATAAGGGTTGGAAGCAAGAAACTATAATTTTCAACTTAGGCCCTATGGTCAGCAACAAAAATGGAGACTAGAGAAGACATGTTATACAGAATATACGGTACATGCAGTATTATGAGGACAACTAGTCACAACTCTGGCAATATTTGTTTATTCTATCAGAAGACATCCATTTCCATTTCTTAGTTATGAAATTCTGTTTTGGTTCCAAACCTTTTTGAGGCTAAGAAAAAAACATACTCTTTTTTTCTGCCAAACTATGACCTTTTAAAGTAGAATATCCCATGAGGATGCCTATTTTCATAATGTTCACTTTGGCTTCTTTACAAGGGAGGTACAAAATAGAAATGCTGAAATCTGCCCCTGAATCTGTGCATACACACGTAAGCTGAGTTAGTAGCTTGGATATTTAAAGTTCTTTCTAGTAGGACACGTCAATAGAATTCTCTCATTTATTAAGTATGACACATTTTATTAGTACCTAAAAGGGGTTTGGGGAATAGAAGGAATTTCCACCTTAGAGGGAATGAGATGTAATTAAGGATTATTGTGGAATAAGTCATCTTCTGAGTGACTGTAATCAAGCTGATAATACACTAGATTAGATTTTCTTGGGGCTCTTCCGCCAAGAAATAGTCCTTGTGACAAACCCTTACCCTAGTTGTAAACCACTGAGTTTACCACTTCAGTTAACTACTCCAGGACATATCCACATTGTAATTCATACCAATGGTACCCCTGGAGATGTATGCTGCATCCCTGACCCAACAGCTACTGGCTTTCTTTCAGTTGGACTTAAGTTCCCACATCTCTAGTCTCTTAATAGCATTAACCATGGCTCTCATGGACTTAATTCTTTATAAATTGGAAAAGCTCATTTTAATTCATTCTAAAAATGGGCAAAATTAAATATAAGAAATATCTGGGCTTTTAAAATGCAAGTTTATTTGGGGGAGGGTGATTGTTTATAGTTAAACAAGATAACATAACTTCCCATTATCTTTCATACCCTTCACTTGAGGGGTAGGATATATTTTCTATAAAAAGCTGTTGTTCTGTGGGCTGAAAACAGAAATAACATATGTGATTGTAAGTATGGTTCTCCAAATTAGTCCTGTGTAGTAGGTTATTTGCAGTTTCCCCAGTCTCTCAAGAAAAGTGAAAAAAAAAAGTGTGAGGTTAGATCTGCTATTGTCGCTCAGAAAGGGGAGCAATGCCCATTACAGTGACTTTGCCAGCTGAACTGGCAAAGAAAATTGATACCTTTGAGAATCAGTTTCTCAAACCCAGAGGTGAAAGAAAGTTCTTGTCTGAAACAGTTTATTGAGAAGATAAATAAAAGCCATCATAGAGAGATGTTCTCATTTGCCATCATAAAAATAACATACCTTCCTGTGTCTCTGTCCTCTCCGCCTTTGTTCCTCTAACAACAGAAGCATCTTTGCTCCTGTCAAGGCCACACCTTCAAATTTGGGGCTGTATTTCATCATCGGTCAATTCTCAATTCTCAATTCTCGAGAATGCTGCTGTTTTAAACCCACCCTCCACCCTGCACTGTTGAATGATTCATCTCCACTGAATCATTGTTATCAGTGCTCAAACATGTTCTTGATGTTCAATGTGTTTGTTTATTTGTTTTTATTTCTTAATGGCTCTTAACCATGTATCCTTTTCTTCTTCTGAGCTTCTTGTCTTCCACTCACTTCTTAGTAGAGTGTTTTATCTGTAGTTGGTGTGTGGATTTGCTCATCTCACATTCTCTCCTCAGCTCACCAAACTCTGTATTCCTTATCAATCAATGCACGGAGAATAATTGCCAAGGTCATCAAGGACTTACTTTTTACTAAATAAAAAGGTAATTGCCCTTTCTTTTTTTCTAATTGAGTTCTCAGCAGCATCTGACACTGTCATCCAGTTACTTCTTGAAACTTCCTTCGCATAGCTTTAAGGTACAACACTCTGTTGTTTTTCTTTCTAGCTCCTTGATCATTGTGGCTCCTCCATTTCCTTTTCATTTGTTTCTTCCCTTTCAACTCCAAATGTTATAGTGTCACACTTTCTAACTTGGCACCACTTCTCTTTTATTTATATTAATTCTTCCTACATGATTTGTTTTAAACTCAGGATTTTAAATTCCGTGTAGTGAGGACTCCAAACTGCACACCCATTCCTGCCTTCCTCCACAGCTCCAGACTCTCTTCCACCGATTCCAAATGTTAACGTCTCCAAATGGATGACTAGTTGGCACCTCAGATTCAATATGGTCAGAAAAGAACTAGGAATTGCTCTCTTTAACTGCGCTCTGCTGCTTGTCCAGTCTTCTACATCTCCATAAGTGTTTATGCTCAGTTGTTACAGCCTGAAATCTAACACTTAGTCTTCATTTCTTTTTACTCCTTACTCCCACACCATCCAGTCTTATTGAATCTCCCTTTAAAACATATATCAGAAATATCTCTTTTTCTCCATCTTCACTAATAACCACTTTTTCCCAAGTCACCGTCATCTTTTGTCTGGGCTATTGTCATATATTCACAATTTGTCCCCTCACTGTCTCCTAAAATCTTCCCATGCAGCCAGTAAAGTAATCTGTTCAATCTGTTAATTAGTAAATGTTATTTCCTGACTAAAACCCTTCAAAAGCCTTCTGTCACCACACACAGATGACTCACTACTTATTAACAGAGCTGGACTCAGAGTGAATAAGAAAGACACATTTCTGTACCATTTTACCATGCCATTCAAAATCACTCTTGGAATTTTACTCTCCACTTCTGGCTGTTTTTATGAGCTAATTCTATTGATTTTTCTTGTTACATTTATGTAGTGATTAGCAGCCTTAATCTCTGGTATTAGAAATACCAGATCAGTGAAATATCAAAATTCTTCAACCTATCAAACAATTTAAAGTATCTCCCTCTACAGCTTAGGCTGGATCCAGATTTTTGAGATTATTGTAGGAAAGAGAAACATGCTTCGTAGCTTCTTTTTCTTTCTCCATCAACTCCCTGGCTCTATAATTTCTGTTCCTTGATCCTCCAGAATCTGATATAGAGGAAAGAAGAATTTAGAAGAAATGGCAAAGTCTTACATGACTCATGCTGTTATATCTGTTGTCATATCCTTTTATAAATTAGAAGCCTAAAAGCGTGTTTCTGTGTTTGGGTTTTTTTTGTTTTGTTTTGAGATCCATCATTCTAGTGAGACCTCCAACTATGTCTTTTTCTGGTATGGATCATATTCCAACATTTGGCCACTTGTAACTTCACTCTCAGCGCTTCCCTCTGACACTATTTCCCATGTAAATTGTTTCTGATACCATCACATTACACTGATAGGCAGGCCTCTTTGGTGAGGTCCCATCACATACCTCCCATACCATGTTGAAGCCAAAGGACTTAAGAAAAACTGATTATTTATCAGAGTGTCTGCTTCCTGACAAATTCTTACACTGCTTTGAGATGATCTAGAGGTTGGTGATGAGGTAAGAGTTTCAAAATGGGTTTTTATCCACCCCTTTGTCAACTTCATTTTTGGTTAAGCACATCATTTGGTATCTTGTGGTACTTGCCTCCTATAGGTCCCAGTTTTTTAGGAAACAGATAAAATCACACACACACACACACACACACACACACACACACACACACACACCAGAAATCATCTCCTTAATGGGTGACTATGTGTTTTATCAATCTGGTCTTTTTTCCCTTGTTCACATAGCTTGATGAGATTTGGCTTTTACCTAATTCTCCTACCATATCTTACAGTACCCTCTCCCTCACACCCATGCTCAAACAGCGCTGGCTTTATGTCAGAGCCTTAAACAAAAGCTTGTTCTTACCTTAAGATGTTTTGTTCGTTATTCCTTCTTCCTGGAATAATCTTTCCCCTGATATTTGCATGGCTGCCTCCTTTTTGTTTAGTGCTTTTGTTAAATGCCCCTGTCTCAGAGGAGCATACACCACCCTTCCTATCTGTAGTAGCAACAAAGCCACTGTTACAACAAACCTACCACATTTCTGTAGAAAATTTCCTTCCCCACTCTCTCAGACAGCCTTTTCACTCCTATCCTTCTATCCACAAACACCTAACATTTCTTTCCTTTTCTCTTATTCTATGACTTTGCTTCTTATTTTGTGAGAAACCAGGAGCAATAGTAAGGAAACTACAGTATCTTCTTACCACAAAAATCTTTCATCTTATTTGTTTTTGTATGCCAACTCTGCCTCTATTTACTATGGATGGACTCCCTCCCATATCCAGGTCCAACCCTGTTATCATGAGATGATCTCATCCTTCAGAAACACTGTTTAATTGCCCCTCATGCCCTGCCCTCACTCACTTGCACCATGCTAATCAGCAAACAAACATGCTGTAATGTCTCCCACCACAAATAAAACCCTCTGGTAGTCTGTTATTCCTCTCTAGATAACATCCCACTTCTCCCTCATTTATGGCAAGAATCCTTGAGAAACGTATTTAATCTGGCTGTCTCCATTTTTTTTTTTACCATGCAATTTTTGTTCAATTCCATCAAGTTTCATCCCTATCATCCAACTGAAACCATTTTTGTAATTGTTACCAATGATTTTAACTATGACAAAAACAATATTCAATTCTCATTTCTCCTACTGTGTTCAGTATTTCTAAGTACCATTTGCAAGCTTAAGACTGCATAATCTAGATATCAATCCATGACTGCATCCCAGAACTCCAGACTTCTATTACCAATTCCCAAGGTGATATTTCTGAATCAATGTCTAATCAACTTTCAAACTGTTTTGTGGGCCATAGCAGCTGGTTCCATATTTGGAAATGACAAGAATGTCCACAATATGTTCACACCATCAGTTTACTTAGCTTTCAAGTATACGAAGCAAAAATATATCTACAGAGTCAATAGCAGTCTCACTGTCAAGGATAGTTTCTGGCCCCTTCCATCCTTTGGGGCTTGGTAAGTAGGGGTGAGGAATGAGAGAAACTACTCACTCCATTCTTTACCTATCTTTTATATTGTGTCTTCACCTGAGTACATACCAATTTTCATGTCTTCCAGGACTGCTGCAACTCGTCAGTCAGGAGTTTCATAACGCTAGTGCACACACTCACACCCATAACTGAAAACCAAATATAATCCTACCTATTTTCCCACATACCTTCATTAATTATGCTAGTGAGTTTTATTGGCTCTTATCTGAAATATGTCTTAAATCTGTAAATCTGACCTTTTTTTCCCACTTCCAATGCCACCACTAAAATCTGTAGCACTTACCACAATCATTACCTTATAATCCTTCTTAAATTCCTTCATTCTTTTTCCGCTTCTTCCTCCCCTACCTGTCTCTCGTCAGTAATGTACAAGCCCCATGGGAGCACAGACCTAGCCTGACTTGTTCAGTGCTAAATCCTCAATTCTTATAACATTGCCTATCATGCAATAGGTACAGTGTAACTATGTATTAAACAAATAATAGATCATCTCCCTGCTCAGAATGACTGCAGGAAACACAGTAGTTATTGCCATTGATGAGTTTCATCATCAAATTAAAACTCATTGACATTTTTGATAGATACTTGGTTCTTCATGTGGTTTTAGTAGATCCCCTCATTATTCCTCATGCTCATCCTCAAGACAGCTTTTTTACACAAGAGTTTGTCAACCTATAATTTTGTTGAGCACACAATCTTTATAATGTCTTTGCTCTTCTTATACTGTTCACCTGATAAAGATCCCTGGGCTTTCATTATATCTGTCTAGCACAAGACCTTTAAATGTATTGCACCAACAAAAGTCATTCCATGGAGTGAAAATATATTGAATACTATTTTACCAGTACTATTCAGCTCACTTTTATTTTTGAGACAAAGTAATAATCATGGTTAATAAAAAGACATCAAGAAAGAACAAAAATAATATGTCTGGGTAAAGTATTTTATGGCTAATTTATACTATGAATCATCTTATCTATTTAAATTAATGATTTATATTTCATATGCTCCCAGCCAGTTAAGTTCCCATAGCCAGGGATTTATGATTTACCCTAAGTGCTCCTAAAGACGATTATGAAAACAAGTTAGTATATTAAGTTTAGTTATCCACTGAGATTCTGAATTATTTTATAAGAAATTATGACCAGCCTACTCATTTTAAAGTCCCCTTTGAGGGAAGATGGATGGTCCATAAAAACTCCCTATCAAGTGGGCATCTTACCCACCTGACCCAGGAACAGGAAACTGAAAACATCTAAGGACCGCATTATAAAAGGGAATTGAAGCAGTATGCCATGAGAGTGAGCCAGGCTTGAAGAGGTCTTAATGAGGTTATTCCAAACTGCAAATATGAAGGAATAGAGACTATGGGTAACTTGTTCTTTTGTATCTGCTCTATAACTAGAGTCTGCTCTCTAAAGAGATATGTCCCTTGGGAGTTCCCTGGTGGTCCAGTGGTTAGGACTTAGTGTTTTCACTGCCATGGCCCTGGGTTCAGTCCCTGGTCAGGGAACTAATATCCCACAAGCTGCATGACATGCCCTCCCCCCCACCAAAAAACAACAACAAAAAAAAGAGACATGTCCCTCTTGTCAACTCTCTATTTTTGTAGTCAAATATAAAATTGGACCTATATTTCCCACTGTTGTGTTCTATCCATCTCACAAGAATGTCTTCCCTTGATGGTCCTCTGTAATGCTGATTTTTATTTAATCTGCTCACAAATTCTACATATTTCAAATTATGCTTTTTCAAGGCAAAGGCTATGTGTTATAGGGCCAATTGTCAATTTCTTTCTTCAGTTTCTTTCTTTAGCTCCAAATTCACCCTTCAGTATACACTTTCTGATAATAAATGGAATCCCTTTAAGCATTTCTGCTAAACGTGAGCATGATATTACATTTTCTCATTAGAGAGCACTGGAGTTATTTCACAGGAAGAAGGGCTTTTCCTGCAGTTTCTGGCTGCTGTGCTTGGGTCAGGACAATGGGCATAAGGATGTCTTGTGGAGCTCTGGCCCAGTCAGACTCAGAGAACGCATGACCCCTCGGTGACATTGCAGCCTCATTCCTAGCACCACCCAACCTGCGGGAGAGTATTGAGCCCCTTTGCATGCTACCTGTTGTTGCCAATCTCCTTTTTCCCATCTGCACTTCAGAGAGCTGCTGCCTGCTGGCCCAATAAATATGGCCCAGTGCTGGCTTGGGAAAACAAGCCAACTTCTCTGCTATCTAGTTGGCTGAACTACACCTTCTCCAAGGAGGTCTGAACTCCAGCCTGTGGAAGGGGCCCTGCTTAACAATTTGTCCTTCCTTAGATACTCTTCATCATGTCTAGATATCATGTAGAGTTTCCTTATATCTTATAGCTACTCTCTTACCACAGTTGAATTTTTTTTTTTTAATTGGGAGATCATTGCTTTACAATGTTGAGTTAGCTTCTGCTGTACAATGAAGTGAATCAGCTATACATATAAATATATTCCCTACCTGTTGGACCTCCCTCCCCTGCCCCCCTCCCACCCATCTAGGTCACCACAGAGCACCAAGCTGAGCTCCCTGCGCTATACAGCAGGTTCCCACCAGCTATCTGTTTTACACATGGTAGCATATATATGTCAATCCCAATTTCCCAATTCACCTCACCCCCCTTTTCCCCTTCCCCGCCACGTCCACACATCTGTTCTCTATGTCTGTGTCTCTATTCCTGCTCTGCATATAGATTCATCTGTACCATTTTTCTAGATTCCACATATATGCGTTAATATATGATATTTGTTTTTCTCTTTCTAGCTTACTTCACTCTGTATGACAGACTCTAGGTCCATCCATGTCTTTACAAAAGACCCAATTTTATTCTTTTTTATGGCTGAGTAATATTCCATTGTATATATGTACCACATCTTCTTTATCCATTCATCTGTCAGTGGACATTTAGGTTACTTCCATGTCCTGGCTATTGCAAATAGTGCTACAATGAACACTGGGGTGCATGTGTCTTTTTGAATTATGGTTTTCTCTGGGAAAACCATAATTTCTCTCCCAGGAGTGGGATTGCTGGGTCATATGGTAATTCTATTTTTAGTTTTTTAAGGAACCTCTATACTGTTCTCCATAGTGGCTGTATCAATTTATATTCCCACCAACAATGCAAGAGAGTTCCCTTTTCTCCACACCCTCTCCAGCATTTCTTGTCTGTAGATTTTTTTATGATGCCCATTCTAACTGGTGTGAGGTGATACCTCATTGTAGTTTTCATCTGCCTTTCTCTAATAATTAGTGATGTTGAGCATCTTTCCGTGTGCCTACTGGCTATCTGTATGTCTTCTTTGGAGAAATGTCTATCTAGGTCTTTTGCCCATTTTTGGATTGGGTTGTTTGATTTTTTGATATTGAGCTGCATGAGCTGTGTGTATGTTTTGGAGATTAATCCCTTGTCAGTTGTTTCATTTGCAAATATTTTCTCCCATTCTGAGGGTTGTCTTTTCATCTTGTTTATGGTTTCCTTTGCTGTGCAAAAGATTTTAAGTTTAATTAGGTACCATTTGTTTATTTTTATTTTCATTATTCTAGGAGGTGGGTCAAAAAAGAACTTGCTGTGATTTATGTCAAAGATGTTCTTCCTATGTTTTCCTCTAAGAGTTTTATCGTTTCTGGTCTTACATTTAGGTCTTTAATCTATTTTGAACTTATTTTTGTGTATGGTGTTAGGGAGTGTTCTAATTTCATTCTTTTGGTATAGTTTGAAGTCAGGGAGCATGACACCTCTGGCTTTGTTCTTCTTTATTAAGATTACCTTGGCTACTCAGGGTCTTTTGTGTTTCTATACAAATTGTAGGATGATTTGTTCCAGATCCTTGGAAAAGGCCATTGTTATTTTGATAGGGATTGCATTGAATCTGTAGATGGCTTTGCATAGTATGGACATTTTAGCAATATTAATTCTTCCAATCCATGGTATATCTTTCCATTTATTTTTGTCATTTTCAATTTCTTCTATCAATGTCTTATAGTTTTCAGAGTACAGGCCTTTCACCTTGTTGGTTAAAGAAAGCTAATTTTGAATCATGAATCCCTCTTGGCAATTCTTATTGAGTTTGTGGCCCAGAATTAGAAAGGTGTCAGCCATGGAGGCCAATAAAATTTAAGAGTCTGTAGAGCACACAGGTGGTTTTTATTCTGGTTACTCTTGCATTGTGTCCTTTTCTTTGTGCAGAGTCTGAACACAGTGTTTCCTGGGTTTGGAGTTGTTAACCAGAGACAGGGAAATGGGCCCCCAGGGTTAGGGAGTCTGACACAATAGAGGTGGCTGAGTTTTTCCAGAGAAACTGAGGCATTGGAAATCAGTGGGAAGTTTGTGATGGGCAAAACTACCAGCTTTGTGTCAAGTCTAGCAGTTATTTGGAGATTGCATTACCCCTGTTTGTAATGGTCTGAGATATCATCATCTTTCCAGGCCAGATCCAGGCAAAAGAAGAACAAAAGTATAATAAGGATCTTTGTGGTATAAGAATTAAGAAAAGGACTGTTAGAGAGGGAAAGAAGAATGAAAAGAAACATTCTTTTTTTTTTTTCTTTCTTTTTTTTTTTTTTTTAACATCTTTATTGGAGTATAATTGCTTTACAATGGTATGTTAGTTTCAGCTTCACAACAAAATGAATCAGTTATATATATACATATATTCCCATATCTCTTCCCGCTTGCGTCTCCCTCCCTCCCACCCTCCCTATCCCACCCCTCCAGGCGGTCACAAAGCACCGAGCTGATCTCCCTGTGCTATGCGGCTGTTTCCCACTAGCTATCTACCTTACATTTGGTAGTGTATATATGTCCATGCCTCTTTATCGCTTTGTCACCGTTTACACTTCCCCCTCCCCATAGCCTCAAGTCCATTCTCTAGTAAGTCTGTGTCTTTATTCCTGTTTCACCCCTAGGTTTTTCATGACATTTTTTTTTTTTTTAAATTCCATATATATGTGTTAGCATACGGTATGAAAAGAAACATTCTTGATCTGACATCTTGGGAGGAAGCAGTCTACCTTGATGCCCACTTCTTGTCTTCCAAGTTCTCCAGTTGGTATGCAGTTCATAGTGTCTAAAGGAGACCATTCTAAGTAGGAGATGTGGATCCAAGATTAAAGTCTCTGATGTTTGGCTGCCATCTAGGTAGTAAGGAGGACCTGGTTTAGTCCCTTCCAAGAAAATGCAAGGGCAGTCTATGTTCTTAGTGATTCCAAATCATAAAGGTGGAAGAAAATTAGAAATGTTAGTTTGCAGGGTTGTAGCCAGATATTTAAGGAAACTGGAAGAATTCAGGATCCAATCCAGTTATAGTTATATAACAAAACCTCAAAGACAGTTAACAGACCTAGAATCCACATACACAAAGGTGCAAACATATTTTCTTCTCTCTACAGTTACCCCCATTTTTTTAAACTAAAGGTAATTATAGTAAAACTAGTTTGTTTTTATTAATCTTGTCCTGATTATTTACAGCAAGGATAGTGATTGATAATGTAAGCTCTTTTAAGACTGCTTTGCTGGAATTTTTCATAAAGAATCTCAGATTGAACTCTTAAAAGAATCTGAGGTCAGGAAACCAAGCCAAGGACTTACCATCAAATTTTACATTCAATACCTATAGTTAGGGTAAATTCCTCTTTTCTCAATGTCCCCCCAAACTATCCTGATGTTCCGGAGCCTGACAGGAAGTGGCCTTCCTTACTCGCCTGGTAATGCTGCCAGGAGTTATGGAAGCAAGGTTCCAGGCCAATTTTTCCAGGCAGTTCCTTAAATCTGTCTGGTGTCTGAGCCTATGTACATGTCTCTCAAATATGATATTCCAAACAAAGCCTTGGTTATTTAGCCAATATTCCAATTGTGTGTTGTTATAAGGAGAACATATTCTTATCAAACTTCTGCAAATCAGTAATTATATTGCCACAAAAATAATTCTCGAGACTTTCTGAATTCTGGAGGAATCAGATAGGGAGAAAAGTAAATGTTTCATCTTTGTTTACAAAGGTATACTTTACCAAGTTGCTGTAAGTCACAGATAGCTGTAGAGAAAAGGTTTCCTTAAATCTCGAGAAATAAAACATTAAGGAAACAATAATGTTTCAAACAAAACGTCATATAAGAATGAGTATTCAAATAAAGGAGCATAGAGGGCAGCAGTAAGAGTTAAATCAGTCTTACAGTCTTTAATTTTAATTACCTTTTATATATTTAATTTTTTATTAGCTTCTTGCAATGAATCTTTCAATGAAGCTATTTTGGAATTTTGAGGACTTTTGGAGGCTTCTGCATGACAGTTAAAATATGTATCCAATTCAGTTTGATTTGGGAACGCTTGCTTTTGAATGTATTTCGTAAATGATCTTGTTTAATTGGAATGTTCCTCATAATGACCATTGTAATTCTAGATTATAATTCCCCTGAGGGCTGGCAGCAGTTTGGTAGGACCTTAGCCTCAAATGGAGTTTAACCCACATTTGTGTCCACCCAAATCTAGCTGCAAATGGGGTGCAACCCACATTTCTGTCTGTCCATATTTTGGGGCCCTCAACCTGACAGTTACCAAGCCGAGTTCTCAGGACACAGATTTTAGTAACATTTTTCCATTTTTGTAGATATCTATAACTTCTGGGACCACAGTTCTTAGATATAAAATAAGTAGGTGTGTCAGAATTTGTTGCGCTCGATTCCTTGGAACTTAAGAATTCCTTTTTTTTTTTTTAAGCAAAGCCTTGAGTTTCTCAGAGTCAAATTAATACTTAAGAGGATTGTGCCTCTTGGTGGGGGATTGGGTGATATTTACAGTACATCTCATTGCATGGAAATTTTCTTGAGGTTAACAGGTGACCTAGTGTCAATCTAACATGTTCTGTGACCAACGTATCTTAACACAGGAATTTTAGAGTTAGATGGTAAGTGCTCTAATAGTTTTTAAGTTCTTGATCCATATGCCCATCAGTTTTGAGCTTTTGGCTTCTGAGATTCTCGTTAGCAATAGCCTTTACCTCATGTGCACATTAATATTACCAAACCGACCTTGGGTCTGCTCGCCCATGCGTAGTAAAACCAATTAGCTGAAACCAGGTTGCGGTGAAGGAAAGTGCAGCATTTACTTCAGGAGACCAAGCAAGGAGTATGGGGAAGCTAGTGCTCAAAACACCCAAACTCCCAGATGGTTTTCAGTGAAGCTTTTTTTTTTTTTTTTTTTTGCGGTACGCGGGCCTCTCACCGCCGCGGCCCCTCCCACCATGGAGCACAGGCTCCAGACGTGCAGGCCCAGCGGCCATGGCCCACGGGGCCAGCCGCCCCACGGCACGTGGGATCCTCCCAGACCGGGGCACGAACCCGCGTCCCCTGCATCGGCAGGCGGACTCTCAACCCTGTGCCACTAGGGAAGCCCTAGTGAAGCATTTTTAAAGGCAAGGTAAAGGAGGGGCATCCCAGAGTTTGTGATCAGCTCATGCACAGTTCTCTGATTGGTGGATGGTGAGGTAACAGGGCAGTATCACAGGGGTTAACATCCTCAATCCTTAGGCTCCAGTAGGTCTTGGGGCTACATGCTTATGATCATCTAGGAGTTAATTTCTTCCATTTGCTGGTGGTTTTAGCATCTGTAAAACAACTCAGGAAATGTGCATCAGATACTATGATCTAGGTTCTGCAGAAAGAAGCTAAAGCAGAAGATATGGGAGAGGGGGGCTGTCCCAGGAGGGCTGCATAGCATCCTGCTTCATTACATTAACACATCAGCAGTAATCAAAGAGATGTTACAGAAAACTGGCCAAGGGAAGGGCTTGTGTGTACCATCAGCAATTCCCAATGTGGAACTGGGGACTAGAGAAAGGACTGATCTAGCAGACCTCAACAGTGAGGACTGTGGAACAGGGTTTCAATGAAATGGAGAACTGTGAACTGAACCACCAGCAGTTCCCAATGTGAAATCTGAGAACTGAACCAAAGTCTAGGGATCACAATTAAATGGGGAACTACAAACTAAACCAAGGTCTAGGGACTCAGGTTCCAGATGGAACCATCTGTCAGCTCAAACTGACCTGGTAAGCCCTGGACAGGATAGTCAATTTGATTGGGAACTAGCTATAAAAATAGTGGAGCTCAGAACAAAGAGAAACTTACCTGTGGCCCTCAGAAATAGCATCTGTGTTTCTTGTCCCCAGAGTCATCAGAAATTTCCTTTGGATCTTTTCACTGCCACCAAATCTGTTAAAAAACAAAATTCAAGTAAGTACATTTCAAATATCTGATTGGCTTTATTCAGTGTTTCATAAATCAGGCAACATCTCATCTAGCAAATAGAAAGGAGCTCCTGAACCAGTGGAATTTGAAATTAAAAACAAAATACCTTTACACATTAACACCCCCAAAATGAAATACTTAGGTATAAATCTAACAAAATATGTCAAATTCTATATAAGGAAACCTACAAAGCTCTCATAAAATATATCAAAGAACTAAATAAGTGGAGAAAGAGTCCATGTTTATGAATAGGAAGACAATATCTTTAAGATAACAGTTCTTCACAACTTGTTCAATTGATTCAATTCAATCTCAGTCAAAATCCCATCAAGTTATTTAGTCTGCATCAACAAATTTATTCTAAATTTCATATAAGAGACAAAAGACACAGAATAGCCAACACAGTATTAAAGAAGAACAAAGTTGGAGGACTGACTCTACTTGACTTCAAGTCTTACTATAAAGCTACAGTGTGGAACACTTAAAACTGTGGAATTGGTGAAAGAATACATAAGTAAATCAGTGGAGCAGAGGAGAGAGACCAGAAATAGACCCACATGAATAAAGTCACCTGATCTTTGACAAAGAAGCAAAAGTAGTACAATGGAGCAAAGATAGTCTTTTCAATAAAATGGTGCTCAGCAGCAGAACATCTACATGTAAAAAAGTGAATCGAGACACAGGCCTTGCAGTCCTCACAAAAATTAACCCCAAAATGGGTCATATACATATATATAAAATGTAAAACTGTAAAAATCCTAGACGATACCAGGAAAAAAACTATATGACCTAGGGTTTGGTGATGACTTTTTAGATATAACTTACCAAAAGGCATCATCCATGAAAGAAAGAACTAATAAGCTGAATTTCATTAAAATTAAAAATTTGTGATTCTGTGCAATCCCTATCAAAATACCAAAGACATTTTTCACAGACCAGAACAAATAATTTAAAAATTTGGATGGAAACAGAAAGACTCTGAACAGCCAAAGCAATCTTGAAAAAGAAGAACAAAGCTGGAGGTGTCATACTCCCTGATTTCAAACTATACTACAAAGCTACAGTAATTTAAACACTGTGGTACTGGCACAAAAACAGACACATAGATCAATGAAACAGGATAGAGAGCACAGAAATGAACCCAAACTTACGTGGGCAATTGATCTACAACAAGGGAGGCAAAATTATACAATGGGGAAAAGACAGCCTTTTCAATAAGTGGTGTTGGGAAAACTGGACTGCTACATGCAAAAGAATCAATGTGGACTACTCTCTTACACCATGAGCAAAAATAAATTCAAAATGGATTTAAAGACTTAAATGTAAGACCTGAAAACATAAAGTTCCTAGGTAATATGCTCTTTGACAGTGGTCTTAGCAATACTTTTTTTTTTGTATCTGTGTTCTCAGGCAAGAGCAACAAAAGCAAAAATAAACAAATGGGACTATATCCAACTAAAAAACTTTTATGCAGTGAAGGAAACCATCAAAAAAATGAAAAGGCAACTTACTAAAAAGGAGAAGATATTTGCAAACAATATATTCTATAAGAGGTTAAGATCCAAAATATATAAAGAACTCATACAACTCAACATGAAAACACAAACAACCCAACTGAAAATGGGCAGAGGACCTGAATAGACATTTTTCCCAAGAAGACATACAGGTGACTAACAGACACATGAAAAATGCCTAACATCACTAATTATCAGGGAAATATAAATGTAAAGATTACAATGAGATACTACCTCACACCTGTCAAAATTGTTATCGTCAAAAGACAACAAATAACAAGTGTGGGCAAGGATGTGGAGAAAAGGGAATCTTCATGCATTGTTGGTGAAAATGTAAACTGGTGCAGCTATGATGGAAAACAGTATGGAGTTTCTTCCAAAAATTAAAAATAGAACTGTCATAGGATCCAGCAATTTCACTTCTGGGAATTAACCCAAAGAAAACAAAAACACTAATTTGAAAAGATATATGCAGATCAAAGTTTATTGTAGCATTATTTATAATAGCCAAGATATGGAAGTGTCCTAAGTGTCCATCAATAGACAATTAGATAAAGAAGGTGTGGTATATATATGAAATGAAATATTACTCTGCCATAAAAAAGAAAGAAATCTTGCCATTTGTGACAACATGGATGTTTCTAGAGGGTATTATGCTAAGTGAAGGAGAATAAAAAGAGAGGCCACAGACTGGAAGAAAATATTTGCAAAAGCTATATCTGATAATGGACTATTATCTGAAATACACATAAAACTGTTAAAACTCAAAAATAAGAAAACAATTGGATTAAAAAATGGACCAAAAAATCTGCATAGATTCTCACCAAAGAGGATGTACAATAAGCAATAAACACATAAAAATATGCTCCATCTCATATGTTATCAGGGAAATACAAATTAAAACAACAGTAGGATTCTATTACAAGCCTACTAGAAAGGCCCAAATCCCGAACACTGACAAATTCTGGGAAGGATGTGGAGCAACAGGAACTGATATATTGCTTGTGGAAAGGCAAAATGGTACAACCACTTTGAAAGTTTGACAGTTTCTTTAAAAACTACACCTACTCTTACATACAATCTAGTAGTTGTGCTCCTTGTTATTTACTCATAAGAGCTGAAAACTTATGTCCATATGAAAACCTACAGGTGAATGTTTATAGCAGCTTTCATCATAATTGCCAAAACCATCTGGAAGTAACCAAGATGTCCCTCAGTAGATGAATGGATAAACACACTGTGATACATCCAGGCAATGAAATATTACTTGGCACTAAAAAGAAATGAGCTACCAAGCCATGAAAAATCATGGAGGAAGCTTAAATACATATTACTAAGTGAAAGAAGCCAGTTTGAAAAGGCTACAAACTGTTTGATTCCCAATATATGGCAACCTGGAAAAGGCAAAACTATGGAGACAGTAAAAAAATCAGTGGTTGCCAAGGGTTGGGGGTAGGGAGAGATGAATAGATAAAGCACAGAGGATATTTAGGATGTGAAACTTTTCTGTATGATACTATATGGTGGATACACATCGTTATACATTTGTCCAAACCCATACAAAGTATTGTACAATACCATAAGTGAACCCAAAGTGAAGTAAACTATGGATTTTGGGTGATAATGACATGTCAATGTAGGTTCATCAGTTGTAACGAAGGTACCACTCTGGTGGGGGATGTTGATAATGGGGGGAGACTATGTATCGGTGGGACAGAGGTATATGAGAACTCTCTGTACCTTCTGCTCAATTTTTCTATAAACCAAAAACTGCTCCAAAAAAAAAAAGTCTATTTTAAAAAACAAAAGAAAAACATGTTAAGTTCCAAAATGAAATTCATATGTTATGATGTGAGATAATTGAGGACACTTTTGGAGGAATTAAATTGTGTGGGCTAGCTGAAGTTTTCAAGTAAAAGTTTTAATTCTTTTTTTTTTTCTAATACAAAATGAATCCATGCTGATTGTTAACAAATTTAAACACTTCATACAAAAATATAAAGAGCAGTTTATAAAAGCTGTTCTTAGCTTTTGCTAAATTACTCATCTCTTAAATTGTCTTAAATTAACTATGCACTGTTAAAACTTTCCTGTGCCTCCTTCCAGACCATCTCATATTCACTTATGAACATTGCATTATTTTTTATTAAAATGTATAATAAAAACCAAGGACCTTGTTTTTCTTATTTGCCAATTTATAATCCCTGAACAGAGCACTGCTTAGCCCATAGTAATTCCTCAAGAAGTGTTTATTGAGTTAAAAATGAATACGTGTGTGTGTGTGTGTGTGTGTGTGTGTGTGTGTGTGTGTGTGTGTGTAGGTAGGTAGATAGATAGATGTGGGTGTATACAGAGAAAAAATACAATCATAGTTTATATATTTTAATGTAATGGGCTTGCTATCATCAAACAGTATGTTTGGTATGCTGGAATCTTCTTATTAATATATTAAACCGTCTTCCTTGATCCAAATAGCTACCTGGAATGTAATTGTACCTTAATGTATTAAGCCTGTCTACAAAAGATGGAGTTTTGGGTTGTCTATAATTATTCATTAATATGCACAATTGAATGTTCTTATATATGTATTTTTTGCATGGTTTTAGAATTGCTAGATCAAAGTGTACTTGAGTTTTGCATTTTGGTGAGTTTTGGACAAGTTCTACTCCAAAAGTTTGAAGCCAATGGTGTGGAAGGATTAAGGGCTATATTAAACTTAGATTTATAAAATTGGGTCCTTGTTGGAAAGTCAAGACAACCTCTAAAATTCAACATTTGAATTCTTTATTACTTAGTGTAAAGTTTATTTTCTTTAATGTGATTTAGTAAATGGGAAAACTAATTCCAAGTTTTGCTAATTGGGGGCTATCACATCTTCTGTCTTACTGAGTTCAATCTAATACTGCTCACCACACAATAGGCCAATAACTCAGGAGACCAGTTGTTGGGGCAAGGAATATTGACTTTATTTGGAAAACCAGCAGACTGAGAAGATGGTGGACTAGTGTCCCAAAGAGCCATCTTACTGGAGTTACAATTCAGGGTTCTTTTATACTAAAAGGGGGAGGGGGTGTGGTTAGTTGTTGCAGACTTCTTCCTGTCAGAATCCTTTGTCCTTGCAGCTGTCCCTGTAGGTTAACTCACGACGTTTATGTGACTTCCAACAAGATGAATGTTATTCTCTGTTCTAAAAAATTTTATCTCTATATGAATGGGAAAATGTTATACTTTTGAAGGTCAGAGCCTTGAGAATGAGCTATCCTGTATATTTCAGGCTATAGGCAACATTCTTAACTTGTAGTAAAAGCAAGAGAATACAAAGGTTAAAGTAAAAGAAACAGATCCAATATGGAGTCAGATTTGTTCTTCCCTATTAAACTTGCAGTGTTTAAAAATGACAAACTCTTACACCTCTTATTTGAAAAGTCAGTAACATATGCATTCAATCCCAGTGTCCTTTCTGTTCACACACTTCCTCATTCATTCACTTACTTGATAAGATAATAGTTACTGAGCTCCTCTTATTTGCTGATTATTTATATAGACCTAGGTGATCAAGACAGATACAGTCCCTGAACTAGGGCCTTAATGGTCTTGTGGGAAGGTAGTATAAATAGCATTTATAATAATGCAACAATTGCTATATTTTGATTATGGGAAGCATACAGTGAGAACACAGATTGGCCCTTAATTACATCTCCAGTGACAAGGTAGCAGTCAAAACCTGCAAGCTGACATCTGAAGAAGTGAGACATGACCAGGTAAAGACTGGAAAGAATAGAGATCTAAGCAAAAGAAGAACAGTGTATAAAGTTCTTAGAGAATTTTTCCAAGGACCTAAAAAAAAAAAAAAAAAAGTGTCTAGAGCATGGAACAAAGGGGTGGGGTTTTTTTTCCATTTTTTTTTTCTTCTGAAGCATGTTGCAAGTTTAAGCTTTCTTTTTGAAAAATAAGATATTCTCCTGCTACATCTTAGTATATTCCAGTTTTTACTGTAAAGTGAACTATTTATAGTTTTTTTCTTCCAGTATAGGTTTTTATGGAAAATTTTCCCTGAGTGGTACTTGAATTTCAAATAAATTTTTTTTCTGATGCTAGGACTCTTCTGGCAACTGTAACTTAAAAATATTATGTCCATCTGCCTTGCTAGGTTTGAAGTAAATTAACACTTGTTTATAATTTATAAGTTATAAATATATAACCTTACCTTTCAGTAAGATCCACAAGCTTCATAAAATAGCTGATAAAAATGTAGGAAACACGTAATGATTGTTATCTAAATTTATAGACTGTTGAACTCATAGGGCTTGCAAAAATGTCATTAGCTCTCATAAGTTATACTTGAAGTAAAATGTCATTGTGTATTTGAAAACTCTCTGTTTAATAAATCATTATATGCCAGAGATGAATTCATACTGTAAGGATATCAAGTACTAATGTGATAGAATTTAAATTTCTCTCTTATTCCAATTGAATTCTTTTTGTGAGACATCTGAATTAGCCAATATAAAACACATAAAGGAATTTACATTTTTTTCCTTAGTGTCGAACAGAATTAGATCATCTGAAATTTGCAGCCAGACTCTTTAATCTTCTAACACATAATCCTGGCAGCTTTCTGTAACTCTTATTTTAGTTAGACTTTCAAGAGTGATTTCTATTTGACACATGTACAAGTTTTTGTTCCTAAGGTAATGATCTTCCCATAGAACACATAGCATTTCTAATTTGAAAATCTTTCATAATTAAACTTTGAGGCTTTAGTGAATAATCTAGTACCTGACCATGCTAATTATATCAGCTGAAAATGTGATTTGATTTTTTGTAAAATGATACATATTGGTGGACTCTCATTATTCCTCAAGAGGTGCATGCATGCAAAAGACAAAATAACAAACAAAACAAAAAGCTATAGCAGTTTTCACTGTTTTTCAAAAGTCTGAATGTGATGAAATGGCCAGAAAAAGAAACTTTGTGTACAGTAATTTGTACTTAGTGGAATTTTCAAATGTGTAGTTTTCACATACTCTATGATCGCATCCTATAATTTTCCTTAGTTTTGCTTTTACATAATTTAGGTTGAAGCATTGTACTTAATCTTCTGAAGTCCTTTCTATGCAAGAATGTAGTTGTACTATCTCACATCTGAAAGATACTTTATTTCATTTTGATTTTCATAGATTTTTTTTTCCCTAGTAATCATTCAGTGAATGTAAGTCACAGTACGAGACAAAATTTATGTCCAAATCATTTAAAGGAGATTGTCCTTTGAGGGTTAAACTTTGTGAAGTAGTTATTTTGTCAAAAATCATTCATGACCATAAAAAAAGAAATATAAAATTCATAGAACATTTTGATGTAATATGAAAATAATTCCGTATTAAGCAAAATAATTGAAAATCTTTTGAAATACCTCACAATTGGAACTACAAAGGTCACATACAAGCCACAAATCTCAACCTAATTCTTACTCTTTAAGCAAACAAAACTTTCTTTTCAGTATAAGCAGGGGTTTATCTCTGTGAGGATTTATAGGATCATGCCCCCTAAATTGATGTAATTTTTACCTCTCTTGTCAGTCAGAATTGAAACAAATTTTGTAAACAGCTAGGTCATTGTCATTATAAACTTATTTCCATATGGATGGTGTGTGCATATTTACAACCTCCCTGATTCAAAATTTTTGCCCTTTAAAATTTTGAAAATTTGTGTGGACATAAAAATCACAACAAAAAATTAATGTCATGAATCCCTAATGGAATGTATTTACCGAACTTGCACAAGAAGGGTAAGATAATTTACAGTGAAAGTAATCCTGGAAACAGAATTAAATTCATAATTTAATTTTCAAATTGCTTGTACTTGAGTACAAGGAATAGGATGGGACCATCCATGACCGCTCTGTGTAGGCAACTCCACAGTGTCCAAATTTAGAACACCTAAAGAATGATTGACACAGAGTTGCATTTTCTTAAAAATAGTTGTAAATGTAGTGGAGTATGTGAATTTGTAAAAGAACTCAGAGTATATTTCTTTATTACAGATATAGTATTTATTTCCTGTGGCTACTGTAACAACTTACTACAGACTTGATGACTTAAAAGAACAGAAATTCATTCTCTCACAGTTAATGGAAGACAGAAGTCCAAAATCTATATCACACAGCCTGTAATCAAGATAACAGTTGGGCTGTGCTCCCTCTGGAGGTTCTAGGGGAAAATTTCTTCCTTGTCCTCTCCAGCTCTGGTGGCCACTGCCATTGCTTGGCTTGGAGGCACATAATTCCAATCTCTGCCCCTGTGATCATATTTCCTTCTGTCTGTGTCAAATCTCCTTCTGCTTCCTTCTTATAAAGACACCCTTATTATCAGGACCCACCCAGATAATCCAGAGTAATCTCCCAATTTCAAGATCCTTAATTTAATGATATTGGCAAAGACCCTTTTTCCCTTTAAGGTAAAATTTATAGGTTCTAGTGATTAGGAGCTGATGTCTTAGGGTGGCCATTATTCAGCCAACTACAGTCATGGATAATGATAGATCCTTATGATGCTTGGCTCAGAAATGTTCACTGAACTAGTTTTTCATAGATTTTAAAATGTGTTAATTGTTAATCTTTCAATTTCTTGGGAAATCCTTGGCATTTTTATCATTATTGAAGACCAGGGTGATCTAGAAGAAGAAGGCTGCCCAAATATTTATGACCCCTGACTATCTCACCCAGAAATAAGCCCCACTCTCTTCCAAGACAGGTAATACCAGCTAACAGAGCAGGAGAGACCAAAGTCTGTGAAACACAAAGTTTATTTATTTTGACTCCAGGAAAAACCAATGGGAGAAATGTAGTACTGGAAGATCCCAGCCTGCAGACACAAAACCATTTTTCTTATTTACAGGCCAAATTCTTTAGATTTTCTGCTAACATTTTTTCCTCAACTTTCCACTCTCTTTATTAAAGTAATATAATAATATTTTTATTTCCTATAACAAACTTGATGGGAAGCAAAGGATAAAATATTAGCAGAACAAAGGGGAAATTAGTAGTCTGATCCAGTAAATAAACTATTAAAAATAATTGAATCCTGATCCCCAAATTTTAGTAGTAACATTTAAATGTAAAGGAACAATTTTGCAATGTACTGAAGGCAATTGTTTAAATTACAGCAGGAGAAAATGATAAAACAGTGAATTTGGAGAAAATACTTCATTAAATGATTTTGTCACCATGTTTTACATTTTACTTCCAATGGTTAAAAAGAAACAAACAACAAACCAAAAAAAACCCTTGTCATTATATTCATTATCTGAAAAAGCCTCTGACTTTAAACATACAGAAGCTTTATTTAAGAGTGATGATAAGGGAAATAAAGGAAAGGATGCTATGAAGAAATGATTGTTCTGCCTTAAAGCAAGTTTAAAAATTTATAACATATGCTTCACTGAAACATTTGTGAATCTCTAAAAGCAAACTGAGCTTTTTAAACAAATAAACCTCACTTTCCAAGATAAAATATACTGAAAACCAATTAATTTATTTGTGTTAAAATTTAAAGCTAATGATAAAACCAGTGTGTGGTATTTGAGGCATTGTGTATCTTTTTGTGGCAGTTAGGATTGTAATCCAGACTCACTGAGTTATAATTGCATTAAGAATTATTCCATACAAATTAAGATACCAATTTTATCACTTGCTTTTAAATAGTCTGAGAAGGAAGTATTTTAATGTATGTCTATTTTCTTGATGTACCTCAATAACGTCCACTATGGCAGTATGTGACTTAGTTCCCATGGTGTATTGAAATGAGGCAGTGATTTAGATATAGGCATATTTAGGTTTATGTCTTGGATTCATCCCAAGTAACTGGGGAGATATTACTTAGTTCCTATTCTTTATGGTTCATTGCTTCCTCATTTCTTTAGTAAGGTGAGGAAATTAGCATACATTTGCAGTTAGTGGAAAATCCAACTCAAAGTTATTTAGGCAATAACAAAATTCATAACCTCACATTAAAAACAAATTCCAAGTTGTGATGGCTCCAGAATTGGTAAACTCAGTGGCTCAAAGACATATTCTATTACCCACATTGTTCAAATTCTTCTGCTTTGCTATCTCTGAAGTTTTGACTTTGTTTTTAAAACAATTCTTGGTTCAAGTTGGCTATAGTTACTTCAGGGCATATGACCAGACAATATCCAAAGGAAAAAAGAGACTGTCACTTTCAATATCTATCTATCTATCTATGCATCTATCTATCTACCTATCTTCTCTCCCTCCTTTACCCATTTCGAAAAGCATCCTAGCAGACCCTGATTTAAGTCTTGTTGCCCGGTATTTGGTAACATAATGTTTGCTAAACATCTCTGGTAAAGTGAATGAAATTACCACAGTTGGTTTACATTAATCATCTATGGTGGTTTGGATGTTAAGAATTAACAAAATTGTTTCCAAAAAAATGGCCATCACATTGATTAGTAATTCTTACAAAACATCTAAGAAAACAAAGTACACAACAAATATTATTATTAAAATTTCAGTTGTATGTAAGAACTGCAAGAAAATTTGAATTATTCATTATTAATTTTCATGGCAAATGAAAAATTAACTGGTGGTCTTTTGGAAAACTAGCTCATTGTTATTTTACCTTACATTCCTCCCCAATATGGAACTCTCATCAGCAACAGTCTTTCCAAGTAGGAAGGCAAGAAGCACATGAAAAGCTGCTCAACATCACTGATTATTAGAGAAATGCAAATCAAAACTACAATGAGGTATCACCTCACACCAGTTAGAATGGGCATCATCAGGAAGTCTACAAACAACAAATGCTGGAGAGGGTGTGGAGAAAAGGGAACCCTCTTGCACTGTTGGTGGGAATGTATGGAGGTTCCTTAAAAAACTAAAAATAGAATTACAATATGACCCAGCAATCCCACTCCTGGACATATTCCTAGAGAAAACCATAATTCAAAAAGGCACATACACCCCAGTGTTCATTGTAGCAGTATTTGCAATAGCCAGGACATGGAAGCAACCTAAATGTCCTCTGACAGATGAATGGATAAAGAAGATGTGGTACATATACACAATGGAATATTACTCAGCCATAAAAAAGGAATGAAATTGGGTCATTTGTAGAGATGTGGATGGACCTAGAGACTGTCATACAAAGTGAAGTAAGCCAGAAAGAGAAAAACAAATATCGTACATTAACGCATATATGTGGAATCTAGAAAAATGGTACAGATGAACTGGTTTGCAAGGCAGAAATAGAAACACAGATGTAGAGAACAAACATATGGACACCAAGGGGGGGAAGTGACAGGGGGGGATGGTGGTGGTGGGATGAATTGGGAGATTGGGATTGACATATATACACTAATATGTATAAAATAGATAACTAATAAGAACCTGTTGTATAAAAAAATTTTTTTTAATTAAAAAAATCCTGTTTGACATCTCTGGTTCCTAGTGTTTTCATGCCCCAGTGACTAGAAAACCAACATAACTGGCTGTGATTTTACAGAACTTTTGGTTTAGAAATTTTTATCGCAAATTACACATAAAATTTATTGCATTATGCCAAGCCTTGTCCAGTTTTTCACCTGTGGTTATCAAGATAAAATAATTAAGAAATATATATATATCAGATATCAAGAGTAAAGTATTTTTTAGTTTACATTCTTCATAATACATCACTGCTGTACATATTTATAATCATTTATATTGTTTGGTTTATGTGAAAAATTAGCTCATGCCTTCAATTCCATTAGGTAGAGAATTCTAATATGGACGAGAAAGTGTCAGTCCTACCTACCTGTGGGACTAAAGACATTTCTTACCAATTTCTTGACAAATGATTTTTGGATTAATGTCCCCTCATAGCTGATGTTGATATTGCTTTTTTTTTAATAGTGTATTTTAAGATATTTATATTAGGGTAGCTTTTTTTCCTGCTGTACTCTGCTGAAAACCATCCTGATTTAAATAAAAATGAGCAGATAACTAGAAGTAAGTTCTAAAATATCACTATCTGATTTTATTTTATATACCTCACTTTTTTATTTTGTAAAATGACTTCTTAAAATGAATGGAGAGGAGGAGAGGAGAAAATCTTTAGCTGAAGTACAGGAAAATGAAAAGCTAATTCTACAGCATTGCTATTTTCTCAACAAATTATAGCATTACCATGCTCATTCTGCATTTATATGAATAAACATAAAATGTATAAAAATACTCAAGGGGAAAAATAAATTACTTTTAGTGTACGATAACAGCTCTCATATTGGTTCCTATTTTATTTGACCAGTATAGCAGTTGAAAAACCCAGTGGGAAGAACTATATATATTAAACTACCTTCCAAATAAAAGATGTGCAGCTTTTTAAATCTCTTGCCTCAGAGAAATCATTTCTTTCCATATTATGTGAAATAAAATAATCTGTGAGCATAGCCTCCTTATACTGGTCCATGAGTAGAATCCAAAAATTATATATATTTTGTGAATTGTACTTATTGACATATTTTCATATTTATTTGCTTCAAAGGAGCAAAAGATAGACTGACAACCTGCCTTTCAGTATTAACAATGGAAGCCAGAAAACAGTGGAATGCTATTTTTAGTGTGCTGAAAGAAAATAACCAACAGTGAAGAATACCTTTTCCACAACTTTTCTAAAATTAGGGTTAAACAAAAATATTTTCAGAATGAAATCATTTGCCACAAGCAGAATCTCACTAAAGAAATTCTACAGCTCATGCTTGTGATATAAAGCCATCCATTTAGTTGTGAGATGCCAGAAGGAAAGAAGAGCAAAGAAAGTTGTAAATATGAGATTTATGTAAGTAAATACTGACTTCATAAAATATTAATTATAATAATCATATAGAGTTGGGTTGAAATAAATGAGGCAACGTTAAAATCACAATAATGTATAAGCCTGACAATTCATAAATGTATATATAATGTTAAATATTCTCAATCACTTGTATTATGTAGGAAGAAGAAAAAACTATTTCATAACTTTAAATTCATATAAATTAAAAATGCAAATTATAATTTCTTGGATAATCTCAGAAACATTTTTTTTTTTTCTGTTCAGTATCGCAGGACAGGACAGATGACATTTTTAGATTCCTTTCCCATTTTCCAGGTTCCCTCATCAGCTAACTTCTGCTGGGTTCAGCCACTGGAAGGTACTAACAGGAGCTTAAGGACAGGAAGATGAGGGAAGCCTTGGTATTTCTCTGTCTCTCTGACCCAGGCAATATATTTGGAAACAGCTGAGTCTCCTCCATGCTGTCAAATCTTATCCGAGTGACCCAACATAGTTCCTGCTTCTGCTGGATAACCCTAGCACCTGGGCTGCAGCAACACTGCCTTCAATGTTTGCATTCGTATCCTAGATGTGCCAAATTCTGGTTTGCCATACTTGCCACACTTTGGCCATCATTCGGGTAACCAATTTTCTAACTTAATTTTACCTTTAGAAAAATACAAAGATTGATTTCTATATCCAAGTTGAATTCAAACCTACAGAATTAAGACAGAATGATAAAAAAAATAATTAATTGGCATTTCAGTCCAATATTTGATAAATAGTTCTATCTAATATAATTTATATAGTTAAAAATTCTATATAATTCTGTAATTTCTAGATAAAATGCTTAAGAGAAAAACTATATAATGGTATGGTAGAGTGTCTAAAAATAGGCAGAGACTGAAGGACATTTTACCTTTGAAAGAATGAAAGCTCACAAGGTAAGGTTTACCTCTGTATGGCTTTTTCCTGAGTGCACCTCAGAGTCTGAACAACATGGGTCAGGCAGTACTCAAAGAGAGAGCCACAGTCCTTTGGCTTGAAGTGTGAGAGTTTAGGGCTGTGGAATCAGCTGGAAATTAAGGAAGGAAATCCTGCAAAGGATTTCCAGCAGGGGGACCCCTCGTCCCCCCAAAAATCTTTGTTTATACTCCTTTCAAACCCTTGGTTGAACACTGAGTTGCATATGTGTCAGGCAGACACCAATGCACCCAGAAGAAAGGGACAGATGGAAAGCTGAGAGGACAGAGCAGAGATTTCAGCTGTTGAATGTGAAGGTGAAATAGAGGTTGACTTTTTTTTTTAAATTTTTATTGGAGTATAATTGCTTTACAATATTGAGTTAGTTTCCGTTGTACAGCAAAGTGAATCAGTTGTATGTATACATACATCCACTCTTTTTTAGATTTCCTTCCCATTTAGGTCACCACAGATCACTGAGTAGGGTCCCCTGTGCTAAGCAGTAGGTTCTCATTAGTTGTCTGTTTTATACATAGTAGTTTTGATTTTACGCTTTCTTAGAGTGTGTTCGTGTAATGCTGGATTGTTTACCAAGTCCATATAACTTATTTGGCTCAAAAGTCAAGCTCTCATTAGTTACCTATTTTATACTCAAACCTCCACAGGATCTAAGTGATCAGCCAATAGTTTAGCTGTTTGTTATGTCGAGTCAACACTAGTAATGAATGATACTATACTCCAAGGTCTCTATAATGTGCAGTCTACAGTATTCCATATACCATTTAAAAATTACTAGATTTAGGCAAGAGCTATAGATTATAATGAATGGGACTTTTGCAGCAGCCTTGATGTAAGTATTCCTCCTTTGGCATTCAGGACATGGAACTCTGAAGAGCCAAGATTTGTAGGGTCACCTTTACTTCTCCCCCTTGGTTTGCAGCCCCATGTATTTTTCCTGTTGGAATATAGTACCATAGAAGGTTCTTTGGCTCAATGTGTATATTGCTTCCTGGGGATGATAGCCCATCTGAGCTGGTGCTTCAACTTTATCCTCAATAGGCTGTTCCAGTGCTTTATTAGGACAGCAGGTTTTGGGTGAAATGACAGAGTATCCTATGCTCATTGGCTCATTCATACCTCCTTCATACTCCTATTATGGGTCCCTTGGTTGGATGTGAGGTACATGATATGTGATATTCCATACCACTGAGCAAACATTTCTTAAGTTTGCAGAGAGTGGGCTGGCTGAGGCTTTGTAGACAAAAAAGGCAAACTCATACTATCTCCTAGAGAACAAATTTCTGGTCTTTCCTCATGTCCAATTTCATGTCTTTACTCCAAACCTCTTCCTTTTGATCTTCTGAACTTTTCTTTCTAGGTCCCTGACCACCTGCCAAGCCATTCGCTACTGCACAGGATTCCATATATAATCTAAACTCAGGACATTTTCCCTTCCACATCTAGTAGATAGCCATTGGAAGGGTACATTTGTCAGTTTGTTTAGTTGATAGTGTAGAGCCATATGATTAATGTATTGATAGGTTTACCTGTTTTTCATTTTTATCCTAAGTATTAGGATACTTTCACTTTAATGATTGACTTGACAGGAAGAAAAATGCCAACAGGTAAATTTGGTAGTTCCTCTTTTCCTGTGGTTAAGAATTATGAGTTCCCTTCTCAAAGAAAGGATTGATCTGATTGTTGTTATTACATAAATCACATAAATTACATTCCTTTTTAGTTTCAGAACTGGGAAAAAAAACCTTTTCCACATTGAGATTTAAGTAAGCACTCTTATCTCAAAATGAATTGAGATGGAAAGTAATTATAGATTTCATTTTGTCCATGGATGGTTTTTCATGGGTACAAGAACCATACGACATTTGCCTAATTAATAAATTGTAAAATTCAGAAAATATGTAGAAACATATCAGTCAAGGGGACAAGTTAAGCAGAAGGACACAGGAACCCAGAGCAGCCATCAGCAGCATAATGATGTGTGAGACCTACAGGCAATATTAAAGGGGCCAGTGTAGCCACTTAATGATGCTGCCAGGGGACCAGATGCTGCTGTGGGGAACTGAGGTTCACAGCTTGGCATCTGGGTCAGTGTTTGCCTTATGAACGGGAAAATGAGGATTTTAATGTGGTAGGGCAAATGGCACCTTTCCATCACTGCACAGTCACTTTTAAAAGATGATATTTTAAAAGACTGCTTGCCATCCCTGTGAGGAGAGGTACTAATAAAATGATGTCAGTGCTTCAGAATATTTCTATAGATGAAAACTCAGAATTAAAATATTTTTATTAATGGTATTTTTTATTTATTTATTTTTGGCAGTGTTGGGTCTTAGTTTCTGTGCGAGGGCTTTCTCTAGTTGTGGCAAGTGGGGGCCACTCTTCATCGCGGTGCGCGGGGCTCTCACTGTCACGGCCTCTCTTGTTGCGGAGCACAAGCTCCAGACGCGCAGGTTCAGTAGTTGTGGCTCACGGGCCTAGTTGCTCTGCGGCATGTGGGATCTTCCCAGACCAGGACTCGAACCCGTGTCCCCTGCATTGGCAGGCAGATTCTCAACCACTGCGCCACCAGCGATGCCCTAATGGTATTTTTTAAAGCTCTCAATATTTGTTTTAGTCCATAGTGTGTGTGTGTGTGTGTGTGTGTGTGTGTTGTGTGTGTTTAAGGAGATGAGAAGTTAAAATCTTTTCATAACAATAAAGCAAATTTCTAGATACTGTGAAGTTAGCTATCATCATGGTCACCATCAAATATAATCTAACTGTAATGTTGTCCTCAGTTCAGAAGCCAGACAGGGGCTTCCCTGGTGGCGCAAACGTTAAGAAAGCCCATGCACAGCAATGAAGACCCAACGCAGCCAAAAAAAAAAAAAAAAGGCATACATATTTCCTAATTTTTTGCCCAAGGAAATCCAAATTAGAGTAGAAATCATAAATCTTGGAGTGTTTTTCTGATTCAGTATCTCATACCAATTATTCAACCTCCTTGAGGCTTAATTTCTTATTTCTTAAAAATGGGATAAAAAGTTCTTCCTACTTAATAAACATCCATAAGATGCTTAGGAAAGTGCTTGTATAGCATTTACCTAATACAAAGGAAATTGTTCATATTTAATTCTCACAATTAGCTTAGGATGTAGGCAGATCAATACGTGTTCACCATTTTACAGGTCTAAGACTAGAAACCTTATTTGTCTTGCTTAGTATTATATAGTGTTTATGACGTGGAACACAAACTGGAACCTGGGATTTGTCATTGTCCAGTACTTTTCCCACTGGTTCACAGTTTCTATAAACTTAGAAATTACTAGACAATGGAAAATATTACCATTTTTGTTAATTATTCAAACAATTAATATCCTGTTTATTCTATATAATATTTTTTTAAAAGCAAATTCTATGAAGATTGATGATTAGCAAGATCAGTAACTCTGTGGGGATGGAATAGACAATATTCTCAACTAGAGAACTGACCAGATAGAAGGACAATTGATTCTGAAAGTGAATTGTGTGGTCAAATTCAGGGAGGTCACTTCAAACAAGGGAAACAAGCATGCAAGAGAACTATGAGTAGTTAAGGGGACACATCCGTGGATCAAGCACCTGGAGTCAGAATCCAAGACTGTGCAGTACATATAATATTTATCAGCATTCCAGGCAGGAGCTGGCCAAAAGGAGTGTTAAACTATACACATACTTGAAATAAAGACTTCCCCCATCCAAAGCTAGAACAATTTCAGCAGTGTATTTACATAAAAATCATTTACTTTTTCTCTTTTTATGAAAACCAAGCAAAAAATTGACCATGCCTTTTGTGAAATACTTGTGAAATCTGCATGAGAAGCTCTATCATGTTTTTTACTTCTGACAAGCCACCTGCATATTTCTGTAGTTATATGTAGAAATAGTGCCATAGAACATGAGTCACTCATTTGAGTGCTAAACAAGTCATATCCAATATGTGTTTCCTGGAAACAAAAATCCAAACTGTTTTCATTTGAAATGTGGTGAAAAAAATCTGAAATATCACAATGCAGAACTTGTATATTCTGGTAGTGAAAATAGATCAAGAGATTTTGTCAGATCATATTCCAAATCAGAATATGAATTTAATGTGTCCATTTCTAAATAAGTGAAAGAAAAATATTAAATAAGCATAAATGTTAGAAAGGAAAAGTAAATTGGATTAAGCTCTCTTTCATTTTCAGCAGTTCCATTTCTGGAAATCAATTATACAGACATTAAAATGCATATATGCCAAGATATGTGAAGTTTATTACTGCAACACTATAAATAATAGAGAAAAATCACATGCAGTGCAATGTTAAACTAAATTATATGTGTGTGTAGAGTAAATATATGTTTACTTCTGTGGGTCATGTATCTCACTGTTATACCACATAAAGGTCACTCAGAAGTACTGTTATTATATGGAAAGCAAGCACATGGGATAGGGAGACAACAAGTTTTTTAACCTAGTGACATGTTGAGTCCCAAAGAGTACAGGACCACAACTGTTTAGGACCCAGTGGTAAGCTCAGGTGTCTGATTTCCTTCCTCATGTAGACTTTAAGTCTGTCTTCCTGCTCACTGATCTCAACCATGATCATCTCAGGCATTATAATAAATGTTCCAAGAACTATAGGAAAAGGGTTATGATCCTCAATCTAGTTCTCTCTCAGGTATCTACCTGATTCCAAATTTTGTAATTTAAAATTGATATAAATTTTCCTTACCTCTTCACAGTAGAAGGTATCTGGAGGAGCCAGCCAAAGTTGGGTCAAAAACTTGCTTTGTTATAGACACATAAAATGAAACATTATTGGCAAATATGTTGATTGACATTCTGATCCCAAAAGTTATAGGAACATACCTTTTTCTTATTGTTGAGCTTGAAGAATAATAATCCATCAGAAATATGAGAGGTACCCTATTGTTAGAAAAGAGTATCCCACTTTTTTATAGCAAGTTCCCAATAAACATGCTAAAACTGCTGTTTTATGGAAAATATGATTTGTATTATTTAGAACTATGATCAAGTAAGTCAGTATTATTTAATTTTTCCTTCTAAGTGACAGTGATGCGTTATACTGATGGGCAAAAGAGGTATGTGAAAAAGAGAAGGTTGAAGTAATATGTAATCTATAGATATAAAGGAAGTTAATATTTTAATCTCAGCTTAACTATGCATCATGATTTAATTAATATAAACTTTTTATATTCACTCTGCATTTTACATCTGTTATTGAACCATTTAAAGTGTTGATAGACTCTGGAGTAGAAGCGATACCATTCAGAACCCATTATCCCATATACTGTTAAGCATATGTTATTTCCAAATGACATAAGGTCACTTAGAAGGAAAAAAAAATCCATTTTGATTAGATCAGCATTTAATATTAGACCTTTGTATCACTTAGAAAAAATGAACGTCACTGAACTTTGTGTCAAAACCCTTACTATCAATGAAACATGAAGAAACAAAGATTTATTTAAAAAAATTATTGTGTATTATTGATAAACACAAATTTTGGAGAAAGAATCTATTCAGCGATATAGTCATTTTTACTAGAATTTGATATAGATGTCTTTTTAGAAAATTGTTTCTTAATAGGAGGCATGTTTACAACAGATGAAAAGTAAGTTTCATTCATTAAATTAATAATGATAAATATCCTCATTTGCTCATTGAAAGTACATAATCAGATTGATTAATGCTATAAATTAATTAGTTTACAAAATTAGGAGTTTGTGGTGATGTCAAATAAATGTAAGTAAATAAATGAATGAATGGGAAGAACTAATCAGTTTCAATGTGGGTTGTTGCCTGAGAGACATAGAACAATTTCAGTTCTACAGAGAATATCTCAAACTGGTGCCAAACAACATGTTCTATCTTTGATTATATTATATGTAAAAGATAACACATATTTGAATTTTTGGAATCAAACATTTTTTGGGTAAATTAGTTAAAAATTGTTCATTTTCCCCACAAAACTGCAGATTTGATATAGGGAAAATACCAAAAAGTAAAAGAAAAATCGGGGAAAAAGGTAAAACTTGATATAATTCCCACAGGTTAAAATGCATGGTTGAGCTAACAGGAAACTAAGATAAATCTTTACAAACTAGAAACAATGGAAAAACATGAATCCAGAGAGCTAGAATGCCTCTAGACGTGGCCAGAGGGCATCTGTCAACACCTGGTGGCTTGGAGTTTGTGATTTTATTAATGTGCTTTGCAAGAAGCTATTTGATGAAGCTGGAGTTTATGGAAGGCAACACATTCTTTAGAAAAAATCTAGAATAAAACACACTTAGAGAAGATATTTAGATTCTTGCCTGCTACAGCCTTGAAGCAGAAGTGTGTGTGGGAGGGGGTCATGAAAACTCTCCCTGAGAATTCTTACCACAATGCTGCCTTCCATAGAGGAGAGGCTGAATTACCATCTATGTGGTTCAAAAAGACTCAGTTTAAAAATTTAAGCTAAAGTGTTCCAGGAATTTTAGTACCCCTCACCACCTGGTGAAAGGGCAGGGAAAAGCTCTTGGGTGAATTATTTTTAAATATGACGTCACATAATTCCCATAATACAGTTACAAGAGATATGGACTCACTTTTTAGAAAATGGAGATACAGATCAACATGAATAAGAATTTTTTTTAAAGCCACAGCAAAGAATGTTGAATTTGTATGCATTACACAGAGAATATAAAAGGAATGTGTTTAATACATTTATACAAGCAAAAGAAGGAATTGAATATTTGGATCAGAGGCAAGACACTACAAAAAACTGACCACAATTGACCATTTATAAAAATACTAACTAAAGTAAAAAATAAATATAAAAATTTGATAAATGGGCCAGCCAATTAGAAAATTGAGAAAGAAAAGACACAGAATGGAGTGGAGAGATAAAGAAATAAGACATTATATAAGAGATCAAGAGATAGGAAGGAGAGACTTTTAAAACATCAACTTTTATAACATTAGAAGATTGTTAAGAGAAGGAAGAAAGACCAGGTTGATGGTATAATGATTAAGAATATTGTAGAACTGGGACTTCCCTGATGGCCCAGTGGTTAAGAATCCACCTTCCAATGCAGGAGACGAGGGTTCGATCCCTGGTCGGGGAACTAAGATCCCGCATGCCGCGGGGCAGCTAAGCCAGTGCGCTGCAAATACTGAGCCTGTGTGCCGCAACTACTGAGCCCTTGTGCCACAACTACAGAGCCCATGTGCTCTGGAGCCTACATGCTGCAACTAGAGAGATGCCTGCATGCCACAACTAGAGAGGAGTTCGCGTGGTGCAACGAAGAGCCTGCGTGCCACAACAGAAGATCCTGCATGCCACAACTAAGACCCAAAGCAGCCAAAAATAAATAAATATTAAAAAATAATAATATTGTAGAACTGATAAAGACATCAAACCTCATATATGTGAGGCCAACAAGCCTTACCATGATAAATGACACACACTCAGAAAAACACATTATGACACATCTTTGCAAAATCAAAATCAACCACTCCTCCCCCCAAAAAGTCTTAAGAGCATAAATAGCTTTTAAAGGAATAAAAAAGACAGGCCTGACATTATTAATGACCTAGTGGAAGATCACATCACTATTTGTAAATTAGTCTTGCCAATAATATCTAACGTATATCTGATCCAACCACCAAATTATTGTTAGTAGAGAAGACAGAGGGACATATTAAACCATAACAGTGATATAATGGAAAAAACTTACAAGTTAAAAATTAAAACTACGTGCTTTCATGACCACAGTTTGACTTCCACTGAAATTATAATAATGTAAAATTAATTTTAATTATAAATTTCCTAATATATAAAGCTAAAATTTAAAGACCACATACAGACATGCCTTCTTTTGCTCTTTATTGTGCTTCACAGATATTGCACTTTTTAAAAGTCGAAGGTTTGTGGCAACTCTGCATAGAGCAAGTCTATTGGCACCATTTTTCCAACAGCATTATATTTAAATTAAGGTAGGTACATTGTTCTTTTAGACATAATGATATTGCACACTTAAAAGTTATGTTAACACTATATTATATGCACTAAGTAACCAAAGAATTCGTGAGACTCACTTTATTGCAATAATTGTTTTATTGTGGTGATCTGAAAACAAATATGCCATATCTTTGAGATATGACTGTACTCAGAACAAGATTTCAAGACGGTAAGTTATTTAGTTATTAATAAATCACTTATGTTAAACATGAGTGTGCTAAACACTGGATTTAAAGACATGAATAGGTCATGGACATTTTTCACAGGTATCTCACAGTCTGATAGGAGATCCAGATGACTGAAACAGAATATAAGAAGTTCTGTAAGACACAGTCTTGGACAATTGAAAGGTCAATTAATTCTCAATTGAGTTTTTATTTTTGTAATGGAAAGAAATCAGGGCAGTCTTCTTGGATCTAAATGTCAACAGATAATTGTAAATCTTTCCAGCAAATGACTGAGGGTAGTGCCTGCCAGGCAGAGAGGTAAAAACATGTTCAAGGCACAAGGAATGAAATGCTGGAGAGTGTTGCAGGTCTGTTTGGTGAGTGGCATGGCATTCATACAGAAAACATTCAGAAATACTGGCTGATGGTGAAATAATGTGTAGTCAGACACATTTAGATTGTATTTCTAGACTATGGAAGAGTTTGAACTTCAATTACTTCAACTTGTTACCAATGATGCAGAACTGGATTCACTTCTGAGTTTTAAAGTTCTGTCTTGTATCACTTCCTAGAATTGAAAGCCATTCCTAACTTATGACCTCAGAGTGGGTAACCCTTCACATTCTCTAAGTAAGGTGTCCCAAGTCTCACTTCTGCTAACAAGACCAGTGTTCCAGGAGGATCTTTCTGTGCCTTATGGGCAGAGAAACAGCAATTCTAACTCATCAGTGTCTCTCTCCCTTACTTCTGGGGCTTTTTTTGATTTAAAGCTTTCAGCTTTGCAACCAAGCAGGCGACGCTCTTGTAAGACTCTAAAATATCATGTAAGATGATGGATCCCTCATACCTGCTCACTGTGATTGCTTTCTGGTATTTCTGTTTGAGCTCCTACCCTCTTTATCCCAATATCTTAAATATCACAGACCATTTAAAATTGTTTCTGCTTCACTATCATATCTGCTAATTCCCTTTTTTCCCTATTTTTGAATTCTCAAAACAGGCCATGATTTTGGTGAACTGATATTGAACACAACCAAATATATCAAACAGCTTTCAAACATTTATGTAGTGATTTTCCCTACCTGTGACCTTTGTTCCATTGCTTTTGCCTGGTTTTGTAAGTGAGATGAGTTTTAGTGACTTAGTAACATAAAGGGATCCACAAACTGTATTTCATATTCCATTCCTATCATCTTTTTTACTGCAATGTCTCTAGAGATAGGAAAGCATTTCCTCCTCTTTTTCCATACCAAAAACTGGAGTACCATTGATTATTTTTATCAGTTATTCAATTAAATTAAACCACTTCATCTCCTATTTCTTTTTCAGAGGGAAATAGCTTTTGAGCAGGATGCTATCAGATGTGGAAATATGTAACATTGCCATCAACATGTCAATTTAACATGATTTGATAACATTAAAATTTGATCAAAGCTCAGAGTTGCATCTCATTTTTCACATTACTATTACCCATATTTCACTTTTGACTTGTGGAAGAGCCAACGACTGACAGTAGACTGATGTGTGCACTGTAATAGCTATTATCAGATATAAGTGCTAAAAGATTTTCAGCTTAGAAATGAAAATTCCTGGAAAATTGGAAATGAAAATTCCTGGAAAATTGGAAAAGCTTTCTTTTCTAAGGAGTAGAATTACCTTTTCATTTCAAATAAGGGAAGTGACTTTGACCTCCTTCTAACACTTATTACCAAGAACATTTCAGAAAATGGATTAGTCAAAATATACTTTGTTAGTCTTTGTTAGTATTCCCTGCATCAAGGAATAACTAATGATTTCTATTACTAATAGTTGTTACTAAAGAGGTCTTATTTGGAAGCTTCATGAAAATTTTTAGGCATTCTTTTGCTTTAATTGCTGTGGAGAAAAGAAAATTTTATTATATAATGATAGCCATGTGCTCCGGACAGTTTCTTGCCATTCCAACTTTTTCTTTCATTCTCTGAAAATTGAATTCGGTAATATAGAACTTCTAAGACCACAGTGAGCCTACAGGTGCTATTTATATTAAAATCACGATAGTGAAGAAGTTAAATACATCATAGCTCTTATTATTTTTATGCTGAAATACAGGGAAATACTGAAATGATAACTAATATTTGAAAATAACTGAATATTTGCAATCATTGAGGTCATTACTTTTAAATGCTTTTGTAGTTATGTCCTTTGCTTCTTGCTTCTGTGCTTTTCATCTTTTCATCAATGGATCACTTTGCTTACAGATACAGGTTTGGCCCTGTTTCCAACAGTGAAGTATCTTCTGTCCCTTAGGAGAATTTTAGGAGATTTGAGAACAGCATCAAATCAAACTTTTTGCTTTCTTCTGAATTTGTACTCTAGTTCTCCGAACTTACCTTATATCTTGCTTCTGAGGGCAATTTAACCTAGTTAAGAGCAGGATCTCTGGGTAATGTGATTCATATAGGGTATCCTCTTGAGGCACAAAGAGGGCAGAAGAGTTGAAAATAGACTTGGAGAGACAATTAGAGAATAACTAACATAATTCTGCTATTTTCCCCCATTTCTTGATAAGGAAATAAGATTGATCTGAAGCATCATATAGACACGATGTATCTATATTTCAACAAGGCTTTTCAAAATATTTCTCATTAGCAGAAGGATATTTCTATGCTGATAGAAATAATGTGCGGATAGATTTTATAAGAGGTTTCCTAAATTTGTTATTATTTATTCCCTAAGCCAATATATTCTTGTGCACAGTGAAGAAAATGACAATATTTTCTACTTCCATTGGTTTTAATAAGTAAATTGATACAAGCAACCCCTTTAGGATGCCTGAAGTGAAAGAGAACTCTGCTTGTTTCTCTATATTTGAATTATTTATCAATGAGCTTGAATGAGAAAATAGGTGTATGCTTCAGATGTTTTTAGGACACATTAACCTTAAGAGAGAACTAATGTGTTTATTGACAAAATTCGTATTTCACAACTACAAAAACCCAACACGGTGAAAGTAGTCAGATGGAGATTTAATGGGGATTTTATTTGTACATTTATTTTTTATGTATTAATTTATGTGACTAGAATTTATTTTTGACACACACACATGCACACTCATACCAGCACCTACCTCTGCCTGAAAAGTTTTGAAAAGTAAACTGCAGAAAGCAAGAGTGAAGAGATCAATTTATTAATAATTATATGTGATCATAGACTTGGGGTCTTCATTTGCCTCTTTTTTATTGGACCAAAAGTGTGGTATATTTGCCAGAAAAATAATGCGGTCTTATATTGCCTCATACAATGTGTTGATTAAATAGAATGGTATACAAAAATTTAAAAATATATATTTCTCAAATTTCAGTAACAGTTCATCCTCTTTCCCTTGTGTCAGATGCTCTGAATTGCACTGAAATTATTTGAAATATTGCATGGTTAAGTCTGACAAATTGTGGTTACTTTCTATGTATTGGATTATCTCCATCCTTGGAAATTTTAATATTTCCTTAATACACTGCCCATTAGCATATTTTTGTCTTCACACTATTCACATGAAGTCAGATGAAATTAACTTCCTTTTATACATGAGACAACTGATGTATACTAAGACTGAGTGACTTGCCCAAGGTCATAGCTACTTAATACAGAAATGTGACTAGAGTTTATTTTTCAGCATTCACCCTGAGAATTTCTCTCTATATCACACTGCCTGGCGTTTTGCTTCCCAAAATGTTAATATAGATTTTCTATTTCCTTGGCATGAAATAAAGTTTCTGTCTACACTTTCTAACAACTTTTAGTTTATAGAAATAAATTCCATGTGGAAAAAAATCAGACGGTATAGGAAATCATTTTAATCTTGCTCTGCCTATCTTAATATTCAGTTTTTTAAGGGAGTTAATATATGTAGAAGCTAAAAACATGTCCTGAATATTTTAGATTTGCTCAATCTACCATTTAGGGTAAATATTTTTAAATTTCACACCTAAATAATTTTTGTTATTCACAAAGTGGTAAAAAAGTTAACAATGTAAATTAAACAAACTTTGGTATTATATAAACCAATAAACTGTTATGATTGTGCCATCTGCCAAGTAAATATCCTTTTTCTTTGATTTTATGACAAAATGATGGTTGTAAATCTTTTATTAACAAGCATATGTTGCATTCACAAGAAGATGCCTTGTCAAGACAATTGTATGAAAAGTTAATGAATCACATGGTCCTACCTAGACTATAATACCATGTTCCAGTCATTTCTCAATGATATATTTATCATTCATGTTATGCATGATTTTTAAATCCAATGTGGCATATTTATTAATGAAATTAAAACACTCTCCTTCATTTCACACTGCAGATAGAAAAGATCAGACAATACTTACAATTTAACTCTTAGCAATTTTATCTGAGCTAGTGATAGTAAATCTTACTGCTTAAGGTCATAAGATATTTTTTTCATAATTTTCATTTATTTATATTAACCATGACTCACTTTTAAAAATAATACAAGAAAATAGAATTTTAGATTAAAAAAACCAATGGTCACTCACAGAAATGAAAGATTTTGGAAAAGTTGCTTTGGTCACCTATTGTGTTGCCTGTCTGGTCCTTCAATTTTCTGAGAATTACAGCTATCCCCATCCGTATAATTATCATGGAAAGAATAACTTTTAAAATATGATCTTCCCTTTATAAATAAAGTTGATGTTAAGTGGCAGGAATCTGATCTAGGTTCTATAACTCAGTCTCTTGGAATTTTAGAACTTGAAATACTGATGACTTTTTGGACATTTGGATATAAATACTATAGTGTCAGTTAGTGTTAAGTTAGATTATTAATAAAGGAATGACTATGGTGACTTAAGTGAGTAGAAGCTTATTTATCTCTCACATTAAAGAAATCTTGAGGAAGGTATTCCTTTGTTGGTTTAGTGATACCATATCAACAGGGAACAGGGTTCCTTCTGTATTTCTACTCTGCCTTCCTGAACAGTAATTTCCATCTTTTTGTCGATCTCATCATCCAAGGTGGCGGCCAGCACTCTAGCTGTCATATTTGCATTTCAGTCGATAGGAAGGAGGGATGAAGGAAAATATCAAACGCTAACTTACGGTTTCTTCCCAAACAAATTTTGCTTTTACCTCTTTGGCCACCACTATAAGAAAAGAGGCTAGGAAATATTATCTTTATTCTGTGAGGCAGGGTGATCATCTATGAATCATAGTTCTATTATGAATGAAGTTGAAAAAAATGGTATTTTGTCAGTAAGTAGTGATCTCTGTCATAAAAGTAAGGCTTAGAGACTGGTGGTGGTTGTGTTCTGTCAATGAACTGAAGAACAGAAAAGACTGTTCAAGAAAAAAGGTAGATACTCAAGGAACAGACATGTATGAGAAAAAAATGATCAGCCTGCCCTCCAGCAAACCCTGTGTGTGTTTGTTTCTGTTTCTGACACCCAGTTACATCCCTTCCCAGTGCCATTCCCCAGTGAAAAGAGCGGTATGTCTAGAATTCAAGCCTGGCATTGAGTCCCCATTCTGTAATTTATTAGCTATCATTTTTGTCTTCTTCAAATTCTTATATGTTAAAGGCAGATAATAATCCTATGTTATAAGATTGTTTTTAAAAACTGAAAGATAACACATCAATATTTGTGAATTATAATGTACTATAAAAAGGAAAAATGTAACTACTTTGATGGTAATATTAGTTGACCCCAGAATATGACAATACTTTGGGAATTCAAATAGTCCACATCAGGACTGATTGTAAATTAAGAAATTAAAGTGCTAAGCACTATTTGATTGGATCTAGATTCAGGCAGGAGATGGCAAAAAGCTAAGGAGAAGACAGAAGGAATAAAGTTCTTGACTTTATTGCCAGTATTACAGGACTTTGTTTAAGAAAAGATTGTCTGGTTTTGTGTAAGAATATTTGCTCCACCTCACACCAGGAGTCTCTGATGACTTTCATCTCCAGATCCCCAGGACATTTCAGTTGACCAGCCTCCCTACATGGATGGTACTTTTCATTTGACCTTAAGCTCTACAAGGCAAGGCAATCTTCCTTGACTCCTCATTTGCTTTAATTTCTATATAAATTGGAAAGATTTATGTATTCAGTTACACACAGAATAATGATGCCACCAAACTTATCTGTCCATCTCTCACTTATTCCTCTATCGTTTCCTTCTTTAATTAAACAAACGTTTGATAAATATTAACTATGTGTTACATACTGTTAAGAAGCCAGTGCTGTATAGGGTATGACGTCCACATTCAAGAAATTGGTAATCTAAGATTTGAGACACCACAGATATGTGATACATACGAACTAATGTCATAGAGCACAACAAATTACTTATGAAGTTGCCTCTCTATAAGATTGCAAAAAAAAAAAAAATGACAACAGCTACAACATTTGATGTTGGCTTATGCAAGTATGTGTATGTAATCTTGATATAAAGGTTTATTTTTCACCATTTTTACTTAACCTTAAGGTAGTGATCCCTGTGAGAAGCACTACTGCCTTCAAAGTGATCCCCAAAATCATTTATTCATTTGTGATGTCAACCAAGTTCCATATTTTCAGTGTTTATTGTTCATTTTCTCCTAATCTTCTGTTGTCCTTAAACATTCTGCAAAATATTCCGTCTAAACATGTTATCCCACACAGCAGACCCTCCCTCCTGACTTCTCTATATGATTAATAAAATACAGCATCATATTCTCATTTACTTAGACCTGATGAACCAGAATCATTGTTAACAAACATTCTCTTTCTTTGGTTCATCATTTTGTTCACTTGCTCCTGTGTTTTCTCCTTGCTCTCTCTCTTACAACTGTTCTTTTCTTTCCCTTTTCACATCTACCATCCTTGTCAGTGTATGGAACATATTATCTCATTATTCAGGTTTGGTATCAATACTAAATAACCTTTATAAAATATTTAGGTAACTAATATAAGAATTATATTAGATAGAGGAGCTGTATAGTGCAGAATTGCAAGGCTATGGCTGGATAATTAGAACTGCCATGATTTTCCAAAAGTAGTGGTTTCTGCCTTACTTTCACCTGCTAAATTATACACAAGTTCAGCTCATCTGCAAACTCTGTCCCAGGACCAAACTATGAAGGGGATGCTTTCCCATACTGCTGGTGAGAGTAAATCTACCACTTTGGAAGAAAATGTTAGCATTGTGTACTAATAAACAGTATATATTCAAATTTGAAATGTCAGGCAACTGTGGAAATGAACACACTATTTCCATGTTCAATGCCATATGTGAATCTAACAAAATACTTTTGAGCAAAATAGCCATGCACTAAGAATACTTCCAGTCTGATTCCATCTATACATGTACCCCCAAAATAAAAACAGATGAAATTTAACTATGGGGTCAGCAATGCAAGTTTAAGGAGTAAAATTTAAAAGAAAAGGGAGGAGTGATTGGTACAAAAATCAGAATAACTGTAACATTTTAGTAGGGTAAAGAGGAAATAGCAAGTAGAAAGAGAAAAAGGATTTGGGATGATACTGGAAATATTTTGTTTCTTGCCCCTGGGGGAAGTAATATGGCTATTCACTTTGAGAGAAATCATTCTGTGGATTTTTCTTTAGGTGTGCTATGATTTTCAATAAAGAAACATTTTTGTAAAGCTCTAATATCTAGAGGTAAATTCTGTATTTAAATTTTCTTTCCAAAGTATAAAAATAAAGAAGGATGGTGCAAAAAAGGAGAGTTCATCAAGGCAGTGAAAAAATGTTAAGGATAGTCAGATAACATGAGCAGTAGACCTACTGTTCAGTCTATTGTGTCGCTCTAGTTATGCTTACAGGAATACATGCTGGGCCCATAGTGAAGTAAAATAACGTGAAACATGCTTATCTAAAATGTCAAAGTCAAAACTTCCTTATCTTCCTGTGAGCAACAGCTTTTTCTAATAGGAACTGACAGAGGACACACTCAGGAAGTCTCATACTTTGAAACTTACACCACTTTTAAAAGTTATTGAGAGGGTTATTTATTACTAAAGAAAAATAAATGCTTAAACAGTTACCAGTTTTAAAGTGAAAGTCATATAAAAAGGAGAGAAATGTGAAGAGATATATTACAAAATTGTCAGGTAATAGGCTGTGTACCAAGTCTAAAAAGAGAAGGAAATGCAGGAAGCTGTACTTCAGAATTTCTACGTCATTAATCTTTTATTCTACAACTATATAAATCTCTAGTTCTGTAGCAGTCTTTGAAATTTTCTTTATTAAGATTAGATTTAATGATTTCATATCCATAGAACATAATTTTAGATCCCATTTTATAGGAAGCCTGTGTAGAATGAAATCCATTTAATGCAAACCTACATGTAATGTTTTTTCTATAAAAATGATTTCAAATTCCAAACCATGCAGCTCACAGTGAACATCTCTGAGGTCAATGCCTATGCTAGTGTACATCAAGAATATAATCAATATAATCTATAGGTCATGGTTGACATTTTGTTAAGTATGGTAGCCACAATAGTGAACATTCTGTCTATTGATGACCAACTCCACTGAAAGTTGAATCATGGATTTATCTTACCAAATATACATAGCAAAGGCTTTCAGTTAGTTAATAAGTTTATCAATCTTTGCATTTCTCACATTATACTGTAAGTGTCCACTGGGGCCCATAAATAACTCATTAATTTTCTTTCTTTCTTCCTCTTTAATATATAACTATTAATCTCCCTTAATAATTACTGTATCCCTCCTCCCTCCTCAGTGGACAATCTGTCCCTAGTTACTTTCAACTATTTCTTGTTTAAGAATATTATATATTTTTAAGATTATTTGGTTGTCTCTTTTATGATCCAAAATCCCAAGAGGAAACAGATGGCATACTCAAAAATGGAATAATTAAGAAGAGTTTAATAAAGAAGCTAATTATAAAGTTGTGGGTGAAGTTAAGAGAACCATTAAAGAAAGGTGCAGTATCCCAAGGCTAGTGAACTTGAATCAGCAGGGATAGGAGGGTTTCCCACAAGTCAAAGAGAACTACATGGAGGAGTTGTGATGTTTCCTAGAGGCAGTGAATGAACCTAAGCAAAAGATACCCTGGCCATACTCTAGCCCACCCTATGTTCTGCCAGTGCCTCCCACCAGCTGAAACTAACTGTAACCAGAAGGCAAAGGAGCTTGCTTTTCCAGTTCATAAAGATGAAATACATTGCAAAGCAGAGAAGGATGAAGCGAACAAAAAATATCTATCACATATCCATGAATTAACATGAGAAAGACCTCACATTTTTGTTATGGCACATTATAATGATTTACAGGCCCATTTATATTTTCTCTTAAAGTTTTTTTTCCTGATGAATTAGTTGTCCTGTAATCTTAATTTTTGTGCATTATCAACTCCATAACCTGTACATTTTATTTTTAAATCAAAAAGCACCATGAGTTCAGAAAACCTATTAGCTCACTAGTTTAGGTCTTTCTACCCCATAGAAAGAACATACAGCTGGAGTCAGACAAAACTGACTTCAATTCTGACTCTTTATCTTTGCAAGATATGTTAATTGGATGAAAATTTCATTTTCTTCTTTCAAAAAATGGAGATTGTAATAATACCTAGTAATAAGTTTCCAAAGGAATAAACTAAAAGTATTTTAAAATGTTTAATACAGTTCCAGACTGGGGCTCCCTCAAAGGCAGAAACTGAAATGCACTTGCATGCATGAAGCAGAAATATAAGACAAGGATGTGAAACAAGGAAGACAACCAGTACAAGAATGCATTTCTGAGTTCACTACTACTATGGGTCACGGATGTCTGATCACAGCAGTATATTATGAAAAGCCTTATTCAATACATTTTAGAACTGATTAAACAGATGACAAAAGAATGAAACCTATATCCATCAGTTCTAATTCCCTGTTGCTCATGGGCTGTCCCTCCAGTGTTCACTCCCTCACAACACAAGGTTGTACATGCCTGAATGAACATAATTTCCTGAGGGCATCTGATGAAAAACCAATTCCTGCACCTGGAAACGGCTGCTAAAGCCACGGCTGAAGTCAGAGTTTGGGATGACAGGATTTTGAAGTGGTGCATGTGAAATGTGTACTGCAGTTCCTGACACATGGCAGATATGCTATGGACGGTAAATATAAACATAATCATGCTACTATCAATTAAAAACCAAACATTGAAATAATACAATCAACCACTCAGAATGTGAAATTACCAATATGTGAGATTAAATGTTCTAAGATTTTGAATAGATCACTATATAGGTAAAACTGAGTTCTGACAAGGAATGCCAATCAACTGAAAAATTTCCATTGGCTTTCTCAGAATTTTCACATATACATCCCTTTTTTTTCTTTTTTCTGTCCATTCACAATTATTAATAAAATGTTCACTCTGAACAAAAATATTCAAATTCAGCAACATCACTTCATTATTTTTTATTGAGTACTATGTGTCAGAGAGTGTTCCATGGGCTGAGAATACAACAATGAACAAGAGTTTTAAACCCTTATGCTCATTCTAGTGGAGGAGAAAAATAATTGAGGGGGAAATGGCCTATAGGTTATATTATGGTAATAAGTATAATGGAGAAAAATTAGGCAGTGAAGAGGACTTTGAGAAGTGCTAGAAATGGGAGGAGGTGCTATTTTACATAATGTGGTCAAGGAAGACAACTGGAGATGAAATAGGTAATGATGCAAGGCATGTGGACATTGATAGAAGAGCTTATAATGGAGGAAGAACAACCAGAGCAAAGGTCTCAATCATGACTTATGCATTCAAGAAAAAGCTAGCCAGTGTGGCTACTATGTAGTGAGTTTAGGGAGAGTAGTAAAAGAGGTTAGTGAGGTAACAGGTCCAGATCTTACAGCCTTCCATGCAATAGGATGAGTCTGGCATTTACTAAGTGAAAGAGAAAGCCAGTGGAGCATTTCCAAGAGAAGAGTGTCAAGATTTGAATTACATCATAAAAGGATCACTCTGGCTTCTGTGATGAGAGAAGATTTCAGGAATGTAGGGAAATTATTGCAATAATTCAGGGTATTTGATGGTACCTTAGAACAGTGTGATAGCAGTGGGGATGGCGAAAAATGATGGGATACCAGATGTATTTTACACGTATACTCATGGAGTCTTTTCTGTTAGATATGATAGAGAGTGTGAGGAGGAGAGGAGTCTGGAATGACGGACTGAGGCAAGTACCTGGAGGATGTGGCTGTTATTGACTAAACTGAGGAAGATTGGGGGGAAAAATGAATTTTGGAAAGAAGAGTAGGTGTTTGATTTTTGGCATGTTAAGTTTGAAATGCATTTGTTATGCAAGTGGAGATATTGAATAGGCACTTGAATATATGAGACTGGAGTTGAGATAAGCCTAGGAAGCAGATAAAAATTGGGGAGTGGTCAATAAATGGATGTCATTTGAGTCCAAGGAATTGGATAAGTGCAAAAGAGTGAATGCAGAGAAAGAACAGAATAGGTCAAAGGGCTGAGTCTTGGGGAATTCCAACATTTATTTGTTGGATATGAGAAATCACCAGCAAAAGAGACTAAGGCAGAGTAACCAGAGAGTAATTAAGAGAACAAGAAGTGATATGCGATAACTTAGAAGCCAGTGGAAGATACTATTTTAGTGAAGCAGGACTAAGCAGTGATGTCAAATATGGCTGAGAGTTCAAACAAGAAAAGACTGAGAACTCACATCAAGCTTTAGATGGTAGAGATAACTGTTGACCTTAACAGGAGCAGTCTTGAATTTTGGTGAGAAAAAGTGATTATGTATGAAAAGAGAGAAAATTAGGAGAGGAAATGGAAAGAGTGCATGCAGATAATTTTTCCAGACTTTTGCTGTAAAAAGAGAAATGAGATGGTAGCTAGAAGGGGATATGGAAAAGAAATAACTTTTAAAAACTGAAAAATATAATTGCATGTATGTATTTTTATGGATTCAAGACTCCCAGAAAGAGAAATTGATGATTTAAGAGAGAAAGAAGAAAATTGTCTAAATGATCATTTTCATTGTAAAATACTGAGAAATAGTGTATAACAACACCTTGGGTCTGACAAAGATCTAGATGTGGTATCTATTTGACCACTAATTTCAATGGTAGATCCTGCTAATTGCAGATAGATTTCTTAGTGCCCTCCTTCCACATATCCTCATGGTTGTGTCTCCTAAAGACATGTACTTCATTGAAGAAAGCATCATATTTACCTGCCTAAAAGGATCAGTGAGTCCCCTTTCACTCTAAGTATACATAGTCTGTATAATTATTATTAGTTTGATCAAAAACTGCATCCTAAATTTTTATTTAGACACGTAATTTAACTGTTAGGCATTTTAATATTATGTCTATATTTCAAAAGTCTCTTGAGAACAAAAATGAGCAGATTTTCTGCTTCCATATTGAAATGAAATAGAAAAACATCAGTTTTAAAATTTCACAAAATCTGGTAGCTTTCACTAAAGATATTTTGGGGGTCTGGGTAGATATGATATTGAAGGGAAATGCATGTGGGGAAAATAGATTGTTTGGATTTAGTAAACCTTCTGAACAGGACCTATTAACTTCCATTTTATATAGCCATATGTCTGCTTGATTGTCTATATTTATTACTACCTACAGTAAATGACAGATGCTCAGAATTCACTTTCTTTCTCTCCTTTCTCCTTCGTTTTTTTTCAGTTTCATAGAAACTCAGTATGGAAAATATAACTACTATGTTATCATGCCGGTCATCCTCCCTGTCCTAAATCATCCCTCTTTTTTCAAATGATACATTCTTCATACCTGTTATTCACTTATTATGTTTTTATAAAATACCAAACCAATATCAAGCTGTTAGTTTCTATACTGTAGATTGCTTTGTCAAAGCAAACAAGTAGGGTCAGCAGCTATCTTTATAATCTTTAAACTCCAGGAACTAAGAACTGAATGGCCTCCAGGATTAAACATTGACCGGTATTTTCACAAGTGAGAAACATTTTTGAAAACATATCATTTCTGGATTTTTATTTCAAATTTTATATATATATATATATATATATATATATATATATATATTTTACCACCTTAAGGTCTGTGTAATATACTTCACAATGCCTGGTGGCTTTATAAAACTATGGTGTCACTCCACAAAAACTACTTTATAGAGGCTTTTATTGTCAACAGTACCCTATATCATTCTCTGGATCCCACTGGCAGTAATCTCAGGCATTTATTTATTCTTGACTTCTGAAAATAAATAGACCCAGCTTTGGGGAAAGGTATTGGAACGATTGTTCACTTCCCTGCATTTAGAGCCAAAACCTTTTATTTTTTTCTTTGAAATGGTTGTTGTGTAAAGATGAATTGTGTGAAAGTTTTCACCTTTAAGCTGAGGATTTTTCCTTCTATTTAGTAGGTCTGCCAACCAAGTATAGCCTTAGAATATAACTAAAAGTATATAAATTTTTTCATGGAGAATATCATACATATTATCTCTGTGAGTTTAACTCAGTGAAATAAGTTGAAAAAACTCCACCTTAAGGGTGATATTATACTTGTCTTTATTTATGAAAAAAATTCTTATCCTACTGCTCATATATAATAAGCAATATGGACATAAACAAATACAATAAAGAACAGGTCCATTTGCACAAACATGTAATACAGAATCCAAAACCATGATCTTATGGAGAATCTTACAAAATATAACTTTTTGGGGAAAAAAAAGCTGTCATTACCCAACAGAAAAATCACCTATCATCAATAGCATATTAGGAACTCTGTTAAAAAAATATCATTGAAAGTGTTCTGAAGGTATGATTTTAACACACTCATTTTTACATTTCCTAGTTAAGATAATGACCAATTAAAAGAAAGATGTCCATTCCTTTCCAACAACAAATCCTATAGCTCCTTATTTATTTGATTATTCATGTAGTCTTAATATTTCTCTTACTGTTCTTATCTTGGATTCTTATATTTCTAGAAGGTAGGGATCATAGCTTGTGTTTTAACTGACTAATGTAGCACCAGTGCAAGTTGGCAACCCATGAAGGATTTTAATGCTGATAGTCTTATTTCACTATAGCAACAAATGTAGATATAGCAACAAAAGTAGATTTGATCTTGACTTCCAGGATCCAGAATAATGAGAAAATTAATTTCTGTTGTGTAAGCCTCCCATTCAGTAATATTTTGTTGTGGCTGTCCTAGCAAATTAATATGGGGAGCGTTTGGAGAGAGTTGGCGTCCTTATGTTTCTCTCTCATTTTACTGAGGAGTAAAGTCTTTCTCAGTTACTCTCAGCAGACTTTTGTCTTAGACCCCAGTGGTTAAAACTGGGCCACATGTGCACTGCCTAGGTGTGGAAGAAAAGGCTCCATATGTAAATGTTTGGAATTTAAGTACATAGAAAGTAATATAGAGCTTTTTTTGGCAGAAAGGAAGAAAGGCTAGAAATTGTGGTTGGGTAAGCAACTGACCATTGATGTAAATTAGAGGACTCAGAGAGTATAAGAGGGACATTTATTCAAATTTTAGAGCTTAGGTAGTCCAGTTCGTAAGACTTTGTGGAAATTAGGAAAAAAAAATCACCTTTCTTAATGATACCTAATTATGCTTTATGACCACCTGCTGGCAGTTTGTTGTAATAGCCAAATAAAACTACTCTAACTACAAGTGATTGATACCTCTTGGTGTTGTGGCTTTGGTTTTGGGAAACCATGTATGGAGTGTAGAATGCTTGAACTGAGTCATAAGGGATAGGTGGGAATTAGTTAGATAAACAAGGGTAGCAGAGGACACAAAATGAATAAGGTCACAGAGAAATGAATTGCCATAGCAACACTGAGAAAATACAAGCTGTCCCACAGTATTGCAGCTTGAAACACACTTTAGGCAGCAGCGGGAGTTAAAATGGAGGAGATTGACAGCCTGGTCATTGTAGGCCTGTAAGAATGACAAGTTTTATGTCTTGAGTGGATACAAGTGTCATAAATATAATTAACATATAGAGGAAGAGACAATACAGGAATAGAAGGTAGAAATAATTTGGACATGTTGAGTATGACATACTTGTAGAAGTGACTGTTTAATGGAGACTAGAACAGTGGCTTAAGTTTTACACACATGAATTCTCATTCTTTTCTGTGTTCTTTGTTGGCTGTAGGACAGTAGGAGTATTGTTTAACCTCTCTAAGCCTTAGTTTCCTCATAGGCAAGATTTATTATACTAATATTTGTAATTGAATTTAGTGTTTTGTGAGGATTAAATATAGTAATGCATGTTAGATGAAACATTAAATAAAGCTACAAATGTTAATAAAGTTCAGCTATTTTTCTTTACTCTTCTTTCTATTCAATCTTCTCTTCATCTTCCTCTTTACTGAAATAAAGGGGCCTGCTGGATTTTTGTGTCTAAAACCCATGGGGTAAGTCAGCTTTAGCGATAAATCAGGGAGACATCATCGTAAAGTGACTGTTAAAATTGTGAAAGTGGATGAGATTATATGGATAGCATATCTGGAAAGTCAGAAGAGAAGTGACATATTACAGAGCCATGAATAATGCTAATGTTTAAGGGATGAGAGAAGAAATTTCTACTAACAGGTTTGAGGATGTTCAGAGAGACAGAAGGCAACTCAAGGAAAAGCTTTTATGAGATCCAAAGATGTGAGGAATGTCAGGAATAAGTGGTTAGTTTTTAAACACAATAGATTCATTTAAATCCTATATGTAGCAGAAACTTACACGCTATTCAAATGTTTGAAGAACAAGAAAAATAAGAATAAAATTGTCCACTGAATTTTGCATTGTGAAGTACATTGCCAGAGAAATCTTACCTGATAACCGGGGGCAAAAGGGGAAGTCGAGACAGTGAATGTCTACTCTTTTAAACTAAAAAGTAAAGAAAAAATATAGTAGTTGTGAAAGAGTGATCCTATGCCAATAGAGCAGATTCTTTATCTTTTAATTTTTTTTATCTTTTGGTCAGGGAGTTTGAGCATATTTATAAATTGAGCAGAAGATGATACAAAAGAGATAGGAAATGATAAAAAGAACAGTGGAGAATCATTGACAGAGTCAAGTTTCAGTGAAAACAAGATGGATAGAATGAACAGAGAAAAACTAGGCCTTCTATTAAAAAATGAACAGTCCTTCATAATCAACCAAAAAGGATGCAGAGGAGGATTTATAAATGTATAGGTGAGATAAAATAAGGAAAGAATTATTTCTGTGGATTGCTGAGGAAACCAAATACTTCTGTGCCTTCACCTTTGAGAATGAGAAGTAACACATGATTCCTCACCCACCCGACCACATTTACCCCTCTGCAGTGTAGCCATGAGTGGAGCATGTGAAGGGCTAAAAGCTCACCTGCTCACAAGTGAGGTCCTCAGTTGGTAGGAGAATCTAAGGAATATAAATGATAGCATTCCACCATGCTGACTTCATTTGCCACATACTGGATCACTCCCACTCATAGGAGAAATGGTAGAATTTACCACATAACAGTTATATGAAAGTTAATCTTTGAGCCTCTATATTGCCATTGAAGGAGATGGTTAGAAGTTATAGCATTTTATTAGCAACCTGTGATTCATATCTGAGATGAAATATGATAGACTAAGAATGCCTTCTAGAGGCCAGCAGTATTGTGTGCTAACTCAGAAAAGTAGATGTCTCTTCTCTATCCTAGTTTAAAACATAGGCTTTATTTGAGGTGACCATTTATGTTTGTTGCTAATAGAGTAAGCGTCTGTGAGTATCTGCTGCAAAGATATATACACAAGCTTTTGACTTGTCTCAGTTTGCTACATACCATAGCGTTCATGATAAAATAAAGGAGATTAATAATGGTCTCAGCTCCAAGTCATTTCCTATCTTCCATACACTACTCACTTTCTCTGTTTCTCAGTTCTCTGTTTCACACAAGAACATTACTTTCTGATTAATTTTAATAAATTATTTCTGATTAATATTCAAGAATAATGAAGTTTTTGAGGAAGAGAAAATTTGGATAGGGAGAGTGGCACCTTTTTGGAAATCAGTTTGAAAAATTTTGGACAGAATTCATCAACCCAACTTGTACCTTTGCTCTGGGAGCTTAGCATTCTTTCTGAAAGGTCAGTCTCTGAAACCATACCCACTCACTGTCTTTACTGTATGTATTTTTAAGGGACAGTCTTTACAATGACTTTCAACCTCTATAAAATCTGACACCCACTGTCTTTTTGACTTCATTTCCTACCACTCTTACTCTCACTGGCTTCACTTCTATCATTGGCCCTCTCGAAGGTCCTGGACCCATGAAACTCACTTCTGACCCAGGGAATTTGCATCTGCATCCAGTGTTCCTTCTCCAGATAGCCTTATGCCTGTTTCCTCACTCTCTTCAGTCCCTGTTCTATGTCACCTTATTGGCAAGGCCTTACCTCAAGGGTATTCCACACCCCTCCCCAAACCAAACACAACTGGTCATATTTATTTACCTTGACTTATTTTTCTTCATAGCACTTAATAATTTTTGATATATGATTTTAATTGTTCACTTTTCTTTCCCCTCGATAATGAATATCCTAAAGTCCATGAGAGCAAGGTCTTTTCTGTTCTATTTAGCATTATATTCCCAGCACTTAGTACAAGGTCTGGAGTGGTAAATTTTTATTGACTGAATGAATGAAAGTAAGGAATGCTAAATAAAATTATGAATTATCATATGGATATAAATCAGTTTATATGTAAATTATTACTATTATTATCACTTTTGTTATTATTATCATTAGTCTTTGTGCCTTTGTATAAAAGTAAAATGAAAGAGAGGCAATGGCGTTATTTTTCTACCAAATTGCAGGTTAAAAACATCCTTCTACTAACACCCCAAAATCTGTGAATACACGGATAAAGCATCCTTTCCTCAAACATTTTACTGTCATCTGCAGGATGATTTCCATGCTAACTACACAAATTTATTATAACTACAGTAGGAGAGGTATATCCTGGAATTGGGCAAGCACCATTGTGTGTGTGTGGGGGGGGTGTAGGCTCTGGTTAAAAACTTTCAGCTGCTTCTGAGCAAGAGAGATCAACAAGGACATATATTGTCATTTCCAAATTTAAGATTCTTGAATTTTAAAACAAGTGTTGATAGGCAAAACAAAGACCACTAGAAACAAATATATAATTTTTGTAATTTATATTTTTGGTGTGTCTATGGGAGAGAATTTTTAAAAGAATAATCAAAATTCTGGGAGATGATCCATCCTCTATTCGGGAGTAAAGAATATATTTGTTTCTAAAACACAAAATTAGAGGTATGACAAAAATAAAAATAATATATACTTAAGGCAGGTATTAAAGAATTGTATTAAATAGTGAAGTATTCTAGACCATTTATACCTTCAAAGATCTCAATACTTTTAATATGACTTAAATTGTGCTTACTATTGGAGAGCTATATTATCAGTTATGTAAAATCTCTACATGTTCTACAATATGATACATGATGCTCTTATAAAATTTTGTATTAACACCTTTCAAAAGGAAATAAATACAGATATTTGCAGGTGGAATAGTGGCATGGTAGGGCAGGTCCAAAAGTAATGAATCAGTAATTTAAAAACTTGCCTCTATTTCTCACATATTGAGAGTGAGAAAATCCTAAATTCGAAAAAGGTCTCCAGAGGTACACATATTCTGCCAGTAACCTGAACTGAGAGTCTCTTACATCAGAGGAAATTGCAATATCATTAATAGAGAAAAACTCTAGAAGTGTGCATCAGTTTAACACTTCAGTTCCCAATCCTCCAGTAAATACAGATTGCTCCGTTTATCACTGATCTTATTCAGGGTCTTGCAATCCAAAGGAATGCATGCACTTCTATATTTGTTACTAAAGTAGTTGTTAAAGCTTTGCTTTGTAAACTCTGAAATCCTATTTCATCTAAGCAATAGTGTTCAAGGTGTATAGGTGGTTAGAGAAGGCAATCTTAGGAGTTCCTGGTGCCGTACTAAATTATGAAATGGGACATGACTCCTGCTACTTAGGTGAGAAAGTAAAAAATATCATTCAAACTTTTCTATAGTTTTTCAGTCTAAGAGAGATTAACATCAGATACAGATACTATCACTTCTGCATTCTTCTACTAACCAAAGCAGTTGACACTGCTGTGTCCATATTCAACTGCTTTTTAATTGAAAGAAATTGCAAGTCATTTGAGAAAAGGCATGATACAGGGCAGAGAGAGGAAAAGAATTGAAGCATTCTTCAAATGAGGATGGAATAATTGAAATGAATTTAAAAATTGAAGAATTAAAGCCATCAACAGAATCAGCCATCTTTTCTAACTTACTTTTGCAGACATGCAAAAAGTCCAAAATGAACATTAACTGTCTTAAAATGAAATATTCATTCAATTGAGAGTTTTCAGAATCATTTATAAACATGGTTTTACCAATAAAGACGTTAACTTATTTCATCTAGCAAGTGTCATTATCGAGGGTGTGGCTAACAATGTTATTAAAGACCTAGGCTCTTCCTTTTCTTCTGCTCCAATATCTGAAGAGTTTTGGCAATGTCATCTCTACAAGGTAACTGCTAGAGTTCTGTATTAATCAGTGTTCTCCAAAGAAACAAACAATAGGATGAATTTATTTGTTTGTTTGTTTATTAATTATACAAATTGGTTCACACGGTGATGGAGGCTGAGAAGTTCCATGGTCAAGCTAGAGAATAAGGAAAGCCAGTGATATAATTCAATCTGAGTCCAAAGGCCTGAGAATTGGTGGGGAGTACGGGTGGCCAATGGTGTAAGTAAGTCCCTGTCTGAGTGCTGATGTCCAAGGACAGGAGAAAATGGATATTTCAGCTCAAGCACAGGGAGTGAATTCACACTTCCTTTGCCTTTTTGTTCTATTCAGGCCTTCAGTGGATTGGATGATGCCCACCCATATTGGTGAGGGTGATCTTGTTTACTCAGTCTAGTGATTTAAATGCTGATATCTTCTAGAAACACCCTCACAGACAAAACCAAGAAATAATGTTTACCAGCTCTCTGCGCATCCCTTAACCTGGTGAAGTTGACACATAAAATTAACTTTCACAAGATCCAAACACTACATCCTTACACAGAAGTGTCCCAAGAAAGAAAGAAGTCGTGGGGCAAAAGGCCACTGTTATCAAGCAGAAAAGTTTTCTTAGAGGCTCCCAGCAGCTCCTTTATATTTTACTGCCAAGAATTGAGGTAAATGGCCACATGTAGACCGATTACCTGAAAGAGCAATGGAAATTCTGTGATTGACTTAGTCTTGATTTAATTGCTCTTTGGACACATTACCATGCACTCAAACTGGGGTTCTCCTGGCAAGGAACAATATGAAGAAATGGTTCTTGGGTATACAATCAATAATGCTATGCAGAGTAAAGGTTGAAAACAACTGTGCCTGTAACATGCCTTAAATATCAGCTTTAATCTTATATATAAAGACAGTTGTCATATATTTTTTCTTTTGGGACTCTATAAGCTACCTGCAGGTCACTGTGATTGGTGAATTAACTATGACTTTATTCTATTTGGCATGGTCCTATACTCTAAGAGGAGCTTGATGAACTTCTTATTTCATATACTAGATTCTAAGTGTATCTTTTCATTTAGGTTGGTAAATTGAGAACAATTATGCCTCCAAGTTAGTTATTCTCAGAATGTAGATCTTTACTTATGTGAAGAAGAAAATACCTGACATGCTAGTTTTAACTTTCACAGAGACTATGTACTTGAATAGGCTTTTCCCATTATGCTCCCCAAAACATCCTCAGATTTTGCAATAGTTACATGGAAATGTTTGAAATGTTTTTGTGTTATTTTCCATCATTAAAGACATCAGGAAAAGTTATAATTTAAGATAGCTACAATATCCATTTTTTGGAATAAGGGTAGATTCACTGAGAGGTTGTAATAAGTATTCTCATTCTAACCCATTTTCTTTAGGGTTTCCAACCCAAATGTTATTGACTATATGTGTAATGAAACACATTAACCAGGTATCATAAAGATGTGTTTAGCAAACTTACTAAGTCTAAATAGACTGGATCATAGTCTGCCACTTTAAACAGGATATTTGTCAACAAGTTTTTAAAAAGTTATATGTCATCATTTTAACTGAGCCTCTGGTTTTTTCAGAAGATAACATTTTAAGTTAAATTTGCACTGTGCCCTCATGAGTACTGCTATTTTAAAATGTAATCCCATAAAAGCTTATAGTTTTATATAAATATACTTTGCTTAGATGTACATACTTTGCCAGTTTCTTAAATATAGGAAGTCATAAGGGAACATAAAAATATCTAATGATAAGTATATCTGGGCAAGTTGCAAAGAAGACCTTCTATTTACTCCAAACTTTACTGCAGCTATTAAAGATATCACTCTTATTTATATACTTAATATTTATATATTCATTCTAAGTTGTTTTCCAAAGACGTTGTTTCCAAAGAAGTTGGGAACAGAACCCAAGGAGAGCAGCTAAGGCTAAAATAAGTGAATGGAAATTGAGCTGCCATACACTACAGAGGAGGGTTTATAGTTTGATTTAGTTATGTTCCTGCTAAATGAATAACTACTAAAAAGAATCTGTTCTCTTCAAAGGGATATAACAAAACTCAGAGTCTCTAAGACATATCACTTACAATGTCCAGATCACAACTCAAAATTACTCATTATGTGAAGAAACAGGAAAATTATTCATTTATAAAAGAAAATATAATCAACAGACAGAAGTCTGTGATGAATGAACTGGATTTTGGGATTAGCAGACCAGGATTTAAAAGATGTAATCAAAACAATGTTCCAAGACATAAGTGAAAATATACTTGTAATTAATGAACAAATAGAAAACTTTCAGCTAAGAAATAAAAACTATAAAATGAACCATTAAAAATTCAGGAATTGTAAAACAATAATAGACATACAAAATTCACTTGATGAGCTTAAGAGGACAATGTTGACAAACGAAGAATGAAAAGTGAATGTGATTATAACCCTAAAAATTATCCAGTTAAAAAAAAAGAACAGATTTTTGTTTAATTGAAGAGCCTCAGGTATCTGTGCAACAATAACAAAAGTTCTAGTGTAAAAGTATTTGGAATACCATGAGATTTGAACAGCAACTTCAGAAATGAAGATATACAAATGACCAATAAAGACATGAAGAAGAGACTAACATCATTAGTTATCATGGAAATACAAATTATTACCTAAATGAGTTATCAAATTTCACTCACAGAATGACTAAAATTAACAAGACTGAACACACCAAATATTTTGAGAATATGAAGCAATTAGAGCTTATAATTGTTGATTCTCACAATAAATTATACAATTGAAATGGTACTACAACTGATGAGAATTGATAATATCCATAAAAAGATTTGTTCATACAAAAAAAGTTCATTGCAACTTATTTCACTATAGCTAAAACAAGAAATATTCCAGGTGTTCATTAATAGGAGAATAGAGAAACAAAACTGAGGTATACAAGGGAATACTATTCAACAATAGAAAACAAACTATTGCTATATGCAACTACATATATAGGTCTCAGAAATATTTTGCTGAGTGAAAAAAATAGCAATATGCAAAGTAAATTATGCTATAATTTCAATGATATGAAGCTCTAAACAAGAAAAACTAATCTGTGGCAGAATAAAATCAGTGCGCTGTTTGGTTCAGAGGGACTTGTACAGGCAGTATTGACTAAGAAGATTTATGTGGAAACTTTCTGGGGTAAGGATAATATACCTGATAGATACTTGCTTTACACAGGAGTTGTAGGTGATTGTCAGACTTGGAATGATCCACTCAGCATTTGCACATTTCATTGTATGAAAGTTTATCTCAAAAGAAAAAAAAGAACATAAAATAATATTGAGCTCTAATTTTCTGCCTCTTAAAATATTTAGGAGGAAGTGCACTGATGTTTGCAACTTAACTTCAAATGCATCAAAAATAATATGGATTAATGAATGGATAGATGGATAGAGAATGGGCAGATATATGTTAAAGCAAGTAAAATAAAATGTTAATTTTTCATTCTAGGTAGTGGGTATATAGGTTTTCACTCTACAACTCAATTAACCATTCTTTAGTTTTCAAAATTTTCAGAATAAACTGTTGGCAGAAAAAGAGAACTAAATGAATGGAATGAATGAAGAGCCATGTCAAGTGACTATTTGAAAAAAAAAAAAAAAAAAGGCATTCACATAGAACAGAACTAGAAGTCCCTAAAGCTGAAGTGTGAACATATAAACATAGGAGACACACACTGACATTTTTGAAGCCATGTACTGAATTGCTTGAAAGTAATTTACATTTAATATGATTAATAAGAGAAAATGCAGATTAATTTATGTGAAATAAGAGCAACCATTTAGAATTAAAGTTATGAATACTATATATAACTCTCTATATATTCATTCACCCTATAAACTGTGAAGGTCATACTATTTGCCAGATGCCTAGATGCCTAGGAAAAATAATGAGGCAAATTTTTCCTGGCACATGTCTTCATGCAATTTGCAATCTCAAACTTTATTATATTTGGCTCAGTTTCAAGAGATATAACAAAAACACATAATAAGAGATATAACAAAAACATATATAACAAAACATAAATGACATGGCATGCCTATTGATGGTCACATGGTATAATACAGCACTTCTCAAAACATGGTTCAATTCTTATTGAGAATCAATATTTATGTCCCCTGCCCAGACTATGAGTTAGAACTCCTTAGTAACCAGGCTAATCTCTATTTTAATAAGCTTCATAGGTGATTTTTATGTACATCAGTGTTTGAGGACAACTGCACTATAATAAAGAACATTTGGATCAGGAATTGGGTTGAAATGCCAATGTCTTTATTCCTGACTATGTGACCTCTAGTAAAAACCTAACAACTTTGGATCTCAGTTTAACATCTAAAAAGTGGGTAATATAGTACTTTCCTTAATTATTTCACAGGATTATTGTGAACACAGAATCATTATGAATAAATTATAGACTGCTTATCAAAGTATAAAGTTGAAAGAAGTATGAAAATTTATGGCATTATTTGCATACAGGACAAATCCATTTTAAAGTTTTTGTTTATGGCTATATGAATCTGCAAGTATATATTCCAGATAATATCAAGAAGCCTACATATAAAAACATATAATTAGAGAGGGTCTTTGAACAGCAGATGTGATTAACATTTGGGTCTTAATCTAGTATAAATCTATCATTGAAATTTAAGCTGTTAAAATTGTTTTGAAATGGGATAATTCCCTCATTTGGTTCATATCATGTCCCAAGAAATAAATAAGTGGGTTTAAACTTCCTACTCATCTATGTTAAAATAGGAGGCAGACACACCTGGATTTTATAAACATAAATATGAGACAGCCTTCAGGGAAATATGCTCAACAATGAGTATATTTTTTGCAGGAAAGTACTTGATGAGTTTTGAAATAAGCAAATGAGAATTGTAATAATAATCCATTTTGAAATCTGTCCAGATTAAAGATGCCACTTTTCTCTGGACTAGATCATTCCTTTGTTTTTGTTATTGTAGTGAACAAGAATTTTAGGACAATAACTGTCAGAGACTAATCATTCTCCTTTCTTCTGTGGACTGAAGAAAAAATGCACAATGTAAGGGCTGTCAGTTGAGTTTTCCTCAGGGTCTTACTGAGGAATATAGCCTGGGAAGCAGCTTCTCAGTAGCTCTGGGGGGACTGGTCCGAAGAGGTAGGGGGAGAAGCCAGTACCTACATGATTTTAGCTAGGGAACGCCTTCAGTCATGCTTACATCTCAGTGAAAGGTTACTGCTAGTCATGAGTATCAGATATCTCAGTTAATGGTTTTAGCACTTTTCAATGTATGAGAAGATATAAGAATCTGGGTTCATTAAAAAATTTTTTTTTCTGAGATAATGCTAACTATATAATAAACCTGTTTTCCAAAGCACAGAGTGCTTTATCCTGTTTTTAGCCCTGAACTCCTTTCGGGGTGTACTGTCAGTCACCAACTGCAGTGGCTAATGACTTGATTCTTGTAGAACTGGATGGTAGGCAACATTCTTTGTTTTATACCTCCTTCTTGCATTCATTAATTACTTCAACAAATATTTGCTGAGTTTCTAATATGTATTGGACACTGTTGTGAAGATTCGAGAGAAAAAAAGAAAATCAAATGTGTTTTCTTATTTCTTTAGTTCCTATTGATGCCAAAAACTCGGCCTCTGTGAACTGGTGCTGAATCAAATCCCAGAGACAGCGTTTTGGATGAAGTAGGAAAGAATAGCTGTATTGCTTTGCCAGGCACAGGGGGGTACAGCAGGCTCCTGCCCTGAAAACCTGTGTGTCCCTACTGGGGGGAATTTAGTGAGGAGTTTTATAGCAGTGGCTGGTTCAAGGGCTGGGTTGCTGATAAGGATCAGGGTGTGTGCAGGGCCTGCATTCCTTTAATCTGGCCTCAGGTGGTCTCCTGATCTCTGAAGAATGCTTCATCAAGTAGTTAGCATCTTCTATTTGTTGGAGGTTTTAATTCTGCAGAAGAGCTCAAAGATATTTTGTGTATCCCTTGACCTACAAACAAGAAACGGGAGACACAGAAAGTCTTCTGTGCCCAGGAGCCCCACAGGGTTCTGCTCAGTTTCATTATATGGTTCAACCACAAGGGATGCCTGGACACTACCCAAAACACTCTGCCTTCTAATGATGGGAATTATTGATTATCATAGTGGTGCTGTGGTCAGAAAAAGCCCAGCTCACTCAGACTTTGCAAGGAATGATATAGCTTATCTGCTACCTGCAATAAAAGAGCAGAAGTGTTCTGGCTGCTTTTATTTCATTTATTTGCAGTGGACATTATCAATCACAAATTTCTTTTCTTTTGGAGGACAACATTGACAGGAAGGAAGGAATTTTAGTTTTCTGAGGAATCTCCACACTGTTTCCACAGTGGCTCCACCAACTTATATTCCCACCAACAGTGTAGGAGGGTTCCCTTTTCTCCACACCCTCTTCAGCATCTGTTATTTGTAGACTTTTTAATGATGGCCATTTTGACTGGTGTGAGGTGATACCTCATTGTAGTTTTGATTTGCATTTCTCTAATAATTACTGATGTTGAGCATCTTTTCATGTGCCTACTGGCCATCTGTATGTCTTCTTTGGAGAAATGTCTATTAAAGTCTTCTGCCCACTTTTGGATTGTATTGTTTGTTTTCTTGTTGTTGAGTTGTATGAGCTGTTTGTATATTTCAGAGATTAAGCCCTTGTCGGTCACATCATTTGCAAATATATTCTCCAATTCCGTAGGTTGTCTTTCTTTTTTATGGTTTCCTTTGCTGTGCAAAAGCTTGTAAGTTTGATTAGGTCCCATTTGTTTATTTTTGTTTTTATTTCTGTTGCCTTGGGAGACTGACTTAAGAAAACATTGGTATGATTTATGTCAGAGGAGGTTTTGCCTATGCTCTCTTCTAGGAGTTTTATGGTGTCATGTCTTATGTTTAAGTCTCTAAGCCATTTTGAGTTTATTTTTGTGCATGGCATGAGGGTGTGTTCTAACTTCATTGATTTACATGCAGCTGTCCAACTTTCCCAGAACCACTTGCTGAAGTGACTGTCTTTTTCCCATTTTATATTCTTGCCTCCTTTTCAATCATGTAAGTTTTTAAAGGGAGAATCATTTGGTGAGGGTCTCAGAGTCTTCATTATCTTCCACTCTGTGCAGAATTTCTTCTGATTGGTTGATGGTGAGGTACCAGGGTGCTGTTCCAGGAATCTTGGACTCAGCCTGAAGTTACCAACCTCCACCTGGGTGGGGGCCATAGTTCCTACAGTAGAACTCGAAGGTATTTTTTTATGTGTATTCCTTGAGGAGGAACCAGGACCTTGCCCGGCTACACTATTGATTCTTAACTGCTTCTTTATTTCTGCATCCCCTCCCTTCCTTGACAAGCCACTGTTTGTATATGTGCTGCCAAAGTGAGCACAATAAGCCACTGTTTGAATCTGCCCTTTGGAAGTCAGGGAAGGTCAAGGAGGCTGAATGAAACCTATTTCCTACAAGCAAGAGCACACAAAGGATTTGTACTTGGGATCCCCACAGGGTCCTGCTCCATTTCATTACCACAAAAAAAGAAATGATAATTATGTCTCTTGATAGATATGTTAACTAATGCTATGGTGGTAATCATATTACAATATATAAATGTATCAAACCAACACATTGCATACCTTAAACTTATACATTGTTATATGTCAATTATATCACAATAAAAATAAACAAATACCAAATCTTCCCAAGGGATTTTGAGAAGCCCTATATAGAGAAGAAATTTACATTGCTATTTTACTTCCTATCCCCTCTCCTACTATTCACCCTACCTTAAGAAAATGTACATCACAAATAATGTTCCCATAAGTGAGCTCCTTTTCATGTATGCACTCGGAAAGACTTAAAATGTCTTTCACAATGCTATTTCCTTAAGCATTCTCTCTTGGTCACCACTGGCTTATTTCAATGTCAAATTGTTCCTAAATTATTACTGTGCCCATGACTCTTTTCTTGGTGTTGATTCATACATAAAGGTAAAACTACAGAAGTAGTACATTTTACCATTAACCTTGATGCTGAAACCTGGCCTCTGTGCATTGGCACCAAATTGAATCTTGGAGACAGAGTTTTGAGTGAAGTAGAAAAGAATAACTTTATTGTTTTGCCAGGCAAAGGGGGCCACAGTGGGCTATAAAGCCCTCAAAACTGTGTGTCCTGACCTGGAGGGGGTAGTGAGGAATTTTATCATACTAGTTCAAAGAGGAAGGCCTGATCAGCTTGTGGACATTCTTCTGATTGGTTGGTTGTGAGGTAATTGGGAGTCAGCATCACCAACCTTCTAGTTCCAATCAGTCTGGTCCGTGATCTATGTGCTTGTGAGAGGCATACAGTTGGCTTCTTTCATCTGGTGGGGGTTTTAGTATCAGCAAAACAGCTCAAAGATATTGTTATGAATATCCCTTGAGGGGGAACCAGGACCCTGTCACAATGCTGCACTGTTATTTCTTGACTGCTCCTCCCTTGTCTCGGCATCCTCTCCCTTCCCTGATTAGCAACTGTTTGAACCTGCCCTTTGGAACGCAGGGAATGTTGTGGAGGCTGAATGAAGCTTATGTTCTACAAACAAGAAATGGAGGACACAGAAAGGCCTTTGTGCCCAGGAGCCCCAGAGGGTCCTGCTGAGTTTCAACCTTATGCCAATGAAATTAAGTTAAATAGTAAATTGAAATAAATAATGCACAAATCAAAAGTTATTTATATTTCTTAGAAGAAAATAATCAATTATACTGATGCAACTATGCTAGTGTCTTTTAAAAATTTGATATTAAATATTAGTGTTCATTGCCTGAAAAAAGCCTGCATAATGTGAAAAGGGGATACAGAAACATTTTATATAGTTGAGACATACACATCTGGGATTCAGACTCTGTTTTGGATATCTTTGAACTTCAACTATTACAATAGATATTGGGATGAAACTGGGTTCCAGAAGAACACTGTCCCTTCACATTTGTTTTGTGGCTTATTTCATTTCCTGGCCTAGGATGAAGTCTTAGGCAAACCTAAACTTTCCTAGTTACTCTTAGTTAATAAAATTATTCTGTTTTCTTTAATTCACAGGGATAGATGTATATTGAAATGGAGCAGGACCCTGAGGGGCACTCCTGGGTATAAAAAGCCCCTCCATGTCCCCTGTTTCTGTTTGTAGGGGAAAAAAGAAAGGCTTTAATCTCCTAGGCCCTCCCCAAATTACAAAGAGTAGGCTCAAGCAGTTAATAGGACAATAGAGTAAAAGGACTCCCAGTTCCTCCTGAAGAGATATCAGTAACAACCTGATGTGTATCTTTGAGTTGTCCTGAAGAAACTAAGATTCCACCCAGGCAGAGGATGGTGACTACATACTGACTGCAAGCAGCAGACCCTAGACTGGAACCAGAAGACTGAGATTCCAGAGACATCACCCTGTTACCTCACCACCAACCAATTAGAAGAAAGTCACATACCCTGCAGCCCTTACACCAAATTTTGCCTTTAAAAACTCTTTCCTGAAAACCATTGGGGAGTTTGGGTCTTTTGAGCACAAGCCACCCTTTCTCTTTGCCTGGCCTTTGCAATAAATCTTTCTCTGCTCCAAACTCCAACTTTTCAGTTTTTTTGGCCTCACTGTGTGTTTGGCAAATGAACTTGGGTTTGACAGCAATTTTAGTGACTAATATAGTTATTAAACTTTGAAGCTTAGGAGTTCCCCAGCACTCCTAGAACACTTTTCAAACAACTCCTACTTAACTCTTCATCCTCCTTAAGATAGGTTGGTACTGGATTAAATCTCACAGTCTTGGTTTTGGGATACTCCCTTAGCTAGCAAGACTTCCATAGATGATCTGGCACCTATCTTTGAAATATGAAATACGTGGCACTTACTTTATGCTCTTTGGTCTTTGAGGCTACAACCCAAAACAAAAGAGAATAAGTTTGATTTTAACATTGTTTCATATCAAATAAACTTTGGTACTGTGGAGGAAGCTGAACATATTGAAATGAACCTTACAGTTGATATCAGAAGATTAAAGTTATGAATACTTGGTCAAGTCAATTAGAATATTTTGACCCCCAGTTTGTGCATTTATCACATGAGAATTGTATTAATAAAATAATACGTGAATGGATTCTATATCAGTAGATTACTTTAAAAATATATAATATTGTCCTGAACAGAAAATTAATTATTAACATTATAGGATTGTCAAGAGATCAAAGTGTGATTATAGATACAAATGCTTGGATAGTCTTAAGTAGTATACAAATTTAAGTTTTTAATATCAAGAATTATTATTCAGCATTAAGTTCATGATGCTATTTCTTTTTTTTTAATTGCTGTTGTATAATCATTCTGTAGTTTAGATAACCTATACTCAATATCAGTTTGAGACTCTGCTTTCATACATATATTTTATAGAGATCAGAATAACAAATAAAATTTTAAAACAAATCCTTTATGTTCTGCATAATAGAGAGTATTTCCTTTTTATATTGAAAAAGGGTACTGGTCAGCTGCTCATACAATTTATGCAAATAATAATGTTTTTCATTACTCTGATATGATTTTACATTTCAAATGCTTTTGAATCATATTATATATAAAATAAAGTTATCTCAGTATTTTTCTTCTGCCCCATATTTTTACATGGATACAGCCACAAATGTTTTATGCTTTTCTCACCTACTATTTACTATCTAGTAATTTCATTTTCAAAGGACATTCTTCTTCTATGACAGACAATATACAATATAAAATAATATAAAAATACAGACCCAGATAAAGAAGTATTTTAGAATGCAGACTTTTGTTTTTAGGGCCACGTAGATGATCTGAAGTGTTCTGCATACTGAATTACTTCCATTAAGTTATTAAAAAGGTAATGTGACAAAAACTAAGAGAAATTATGCTTTTATTTGAGATATGAGTAGAGATTAGTTACTATTATAAGAATCCAGAATAATACTGAAAACGGTATACTTAAGGCATAGGAAAAAATTATATGTATATATATATATATCCCATTATAGTAAAAAACTTATATCTGTATGTAGTTTATACATGTGTCTAAATATTTTTTGAAAACTATAGCTGAATAGTTACATATAGTATAGTATTGCATTTAATCTTTAAAGTAAACCCAGGTGATATTTTGAGATTTTAGAGATGGGAATGAAGTAAAAGTATTGAAAATGCCAAGAAAATTAGGTAAACTGCTCAGAGCCACTTAGCTAGTAAGAATTGGAGTCAGAATTTGAAACTTGGTCTCTTGATTGTATGTCCATGATCTTTCAGTCAGTGGAGGACATCTATATTCTCTATACATTTCCGGATTAAAAAAAAAATCACCATTTATGGTGTGTGTTTCATGAAGAAGAGGTAAAAGTGTTATCTCATAATTATGTGGGACTTGTCATGTGCTGAGCCCTTTATATGCATTATCTCAGTCAGTCCTCATAGTAGAGTTAGGGAGTAAATACTACTATTTTCCACATTTTAAGAATGATGAAACCAAGGATCATGTGGAGACTTGTTGCCAGAGAAGGAATCTGGATTTCATGCTAAGTTGGATGAGAGGCCATTGAAGGTTTGATCAAGGTAGTTGACACAATCTGTTTTAAGTTCAAAAAGTATCACTTGGGTGAACTGACCTAGAGAAAAGTCACCACAGGGAGGCTGGATAGGAGAGGATGGCTGCAGTCCAGGTAGGAGATGATTTGGACTGGGGGTAAGAATCAAATTCAGGATATATTTCAAAGACAATTCTATCAGAATTTCCTGATGAGTTGAATAAGTGCTGCAAAAGAAATATGATTTAAGGATGTCACAAGATTTTTTGCCTCGATAATTAGATAAATGGAGTTACCGAGAGGATGAACACTGATGATGAGAAAGTCTGGGGAAAAATACAAGAGATTACTTGTAGACACGTTGATATTCAGATAAATATCTAATAAAGCTAAACATTTCTTTTATGCTAAATAGCCTGCTACGCAGGCTGCTTATGAAACAGAATCGGTTAGTTAAAACATGTAAAAAATGTTTTGCTACTGATGGTCAAAAATTGTTTTCCTTATAAGACAGTTTCTACTATTACCTTTATTTTTTAGTATTATGACAGAAATGGGAGAAAGGAAATTATGCTAGGGAATAATTGAAATTATGGTACAGTATGTCTTTATTAAAAAATAAAAACATGGTCAACTCTCACTTGCAAAACACGAAAAATCTGTATAGTTTAAAGCTGCAGAAAATTAAAAAGGATCAAAGGTTCATTAATTTGCTCTTACATTAAGGAAACAGTTACCTAAACATATATTTCTCTGGATAACCTCTTAAGCAGGGGAGTAAGATCCGGGAGAATTACATTTTACCATGCCAAAAATAAAATGAAATGAAAAACAGTGGCATTTTTATTCCACTGTGTGCATGTTGCTTTCCAAGAAAAAAAATCCAGAATTTATCTATTAATACAATTTTAAAGTTAAAATAATTTAATCAAACTGTAGGGAAAGGTTTTAAAAGATATTTTTATGATCTAGCTGTCTCAAGTATAATTTAAAGAATAAACCTTAAAAACAGCTGTGCTTTGGACTTCCCTGGTGGTCCAGTAGTTAAGATTCCATGATTCCAATACAGGGAATGGGGGTTCGATCCCTGGTCGGGGAACTAAGATCCCACATGCTGCATGGCGTGGCCAAAAAAACAAGCAAACAAACAAACAGCTGTGCTCTATGTGTTTACCAGTGAATTTTTATCTAGAACTTATCTTAAAGAATTTGTGATTGGTAGTTACAAGATGTTTACCAAAGCACCGTTTTAAAAAAATTTTGAAAGTTTTATGGAACTTGGAAAATGTTTTATCCATATTATAGATTGCTATTATTGTAATAAAATTGATTTTGCAGGAATGTATCTAATATATCATGGAAAGACAAATGTTAAACATATATTATGAAAATATTAAAGGCAAGCTATTTAATTTCATAGAGTTTTATTTTTCAAAAGTAAGTACTGTATACAAAGGATTTTCCAAGGATAACATCAAAATATTTTATATGTAGTTTCTGGGCATGTGGGTTTAGGGCAAATGGGATTTGTGGAGTTTTTTGTACATTCAAATATTTCTATATTATAAATCAATTTTGCAAAAACAAAAAATGTTATCACTTGAGATGTATCATCATGGTGATAATAGAAAGGAAATTAAACTTGAGGTCAAAGATCTAGGCTTTATCCCATCTTCACAACTATAATCAGTCTATTTGAACCTCAGTTCCCTCATTGTAAGTAATATGTGTCATGTAAATCCATGCCAAAGTGAAAGATCCATATGGAACACCCTATTAAATATTTATTTTTCTTTTCAGCCTTCCAACGTTTGAGGTGGATATTCATATCTGCCTTTTCCTAAAGTGGAAACTAAATTTCATCAAGGTTAATGACCTTGTTCACTTGTATATTTGAATTGAGGTTAGTGTGACTTCAGAGCCTTTGGGCTTTACTCTGCAGTTAAGAGGTAAAATGCAGTAAAACAACAGCTGTACTCATTCTAGATGAATAGAAGTAAAGGATGAGTTAGACAAATAGGCATAGGTGAGGAGATTTAAAACAAACCAAAGGAAGAGAATAAACAGCTAAGGCAGAATAAGAGACTAAATATTGGTAAAAAAATTACACTGCAAGGATTTTTGACTCATTGTCATTATAGAGAATCTAAGATAGTAAAGTCAGTTGAAAGACTAAGATAACCTAATAGTGAGCTACTAAAAAATTAATTAAAATATATAAGTATGAAAAATGTTTTAAAGTTTATGGGTTTGGGTTGCATTCATCATTGTATTTAATTTACTTAAATTCCAAATTAATATAGTGCAAGTGGCATAAGCCAGAACTAGACAAGATGTTCCTTCCATAAATCTATACTTCATTCTCACCCTTACTTCAAAGACTGTACTAATTCTCACCTTAGCCTGGACTCTCTTCATCCAAGAAATTTCCCTCATTTTTTTCATGTTTTTCCAAATAATGAAAAACTTTTCTTAAACTAAATTAAGACTGAGAATATTTAGAAAAAATCTATCTTCAAATATTGCAATTTAATAAATCACATGCATGAAAAACAACTTGCTTATAGGAGTAGTAATAAAATATATGTCTAGGATTTGCAAAGAGTTACATTAACCAATAAAAACCACAGGAAATTAAATCTGGGCCAATCCATTGTAATGAGTAGTTAAGCATCTCTAACAAATCTGAGGAATCATGAATCTGAAAATCATATATTCTTTTTCTCTGTACTCACTTTTAACCTCTTGAGAGGATCTCACCTCACATTCACTGATTAAAAGACATACAGTAAAACATCTCCTTGGTGTAGCCTATGAAACAGAATGAGTAATGCTCTTTTAAATTAGTGATAGGTGAATCACAAAGCTTTGGGAAGTTGAGTTCCTTTTCCTCATCTGAACTTTCTTTGATGAAGAAATAAGGCTAGAAAACATGTAAGAATGCATTATCTCATGAGAGATCTAGTACTTTTCCTTCAGCCTCTAGCTTTAAAATGTTTAAAACTATGAAAAATTTTCACTCCTATAGATCTAATTACTATATTTTCTCTTTAAAATGAATTAGAAAAATAGAAACAAAAATATTTTGTTTTATCCTCTCACAAAGTGCCTATTCTTCATAATTTTTAAAGATGTATAGGAAAAAACAATCATATTTTGACTTTAGATAGGACAACAGAAATAACATCTGATTCTCTGCTAAATAAGCACTGAATAGATGTATGAATAAAGAAATTAAAAGAAGAAAAAAAGGCATAAGGAAGGAAGGAAAGAAAGAAAGGAGAAGGTTCTTTCAACACTACGTTTGTTTTTTTCTTTTAGTTGAATAAAATTTATTTGAAGATAAGACTTTGAACATAGTGATTGGAATAAGAATATAGCAGTGTAATCATTGACAAATTGACAATTCTGATCTTCTCAAAGATCAGAAGCTTCTCAAAATTGGCACAAACTCTTGGCTGTTTCCCTCATATTTTCCATGAGATTATACTCCATCAGCAGCTTCCTATTTGGTTTCCCTTGTGATGAGTGAACTGTATTCATAACGGTTTGAGTTATGAATCTCCTACCTCAAGTTTCTCTGCCTACCCTTGGAGAAACATGTCTCTTTCTGAGCCCAATTTCTAGCTACATAGAGATTGTAAAACAAACAAGCAAACAAACATAAAAACTAAAAAACTTTCCTTGTCTAATAGAAATCTTTGTATAGCATTTATTAATCAATCAATTTATGTACAAAACATTCAGCTCATAATTCTGAGAGGTGTTTTCCATTTGTTTGTTTTCATCAAACATTTGGTGTCAGACTATAAACTTTGTAAATCTTGTGGCAAGGGGAACACCTCAAACAAGAAAACATTGTAAAACAGCTTAGAAACAACAGACTCTTTCAGTAACAGTGGGCATAAACTTTTGATACAATGTGAATAGAGGAAAGTAAGTTTTATGAGGTTAGACACACTTCTTCAAATTTGGAATACCATGGAGAGAAAAATAGCAGATTAATTAAAACATCAACTCTGTACCCAATTCCTTTTTTATATTTCTTAGATATTTATTATCTGGATAGTTATAGACTGAACCCAAATTCCCTTTAACTCAAATCCTCTTATTCTTAAGATCTGAAGTGTATTAGGCATTCTAAGATGTCCCAGTAAGCCAATAGTTATGTGTATGGAGCTTATGATTCCTTTGCATTATTCGTATTTTACTTCCTAAGGTGAAGTGCTACTGTTACAGACAGTTACAGACCAAGACCATATACAATTTTGTTGGAGTAATAGTTTACTTTATTCATTTCTTCAAATATACAACTCTAAAAGACTGTAATTCTCTTGACATTAAGTATCATGAATTAATAATTTTATATCCTCAAGATATGTTAAAAATTAGTGTGAAAATATTATGGGTAGGTTAGAGGGTTCAGAACTCAAAATTTTACATTTTCCTCTCCTTTCCCAAATTCAAGTTGTACTGAGTTAGTCAACCACATTGTTATGTGTTCATGTCAGAGGTGAATGTGGTAAGGCTTAAAGCACTGCTATTGTGTCCCTCAAGGTGAAAACACATGAAGGAAGATGTGAATTAAGAATAGTGAGGGATTTCCCTGGTGGTCCAGTGGTTACGACTCCATGCTTCCACTGCCGGGGGCGCGGGTTTGATCCCTGGTTGTGGAACTAAGATCTCACATGCTGCATGGTGTGGCCAAAAAAAAAAAAAAAAAAAAGAATAGTGAGAGATTACCCTAGGCTGACAGGAGAGGGAGAGAAAGAAGTCTGCTGGCTCAGAAGGCACAGGGCACTGGTAGCCTGTTTTCTAGAAAGAAAGATTCTTATATAGTTTCTCAAAATATTCCTGCATCAATTAATTAAGTGTCAAGGAAATAGGAGAAACCCAGAAGACTTGAAGGGGTGTTATGATAGATATAATAAAGGCCTCAGGGCCATTTTTCCAGTGAAAGATTGACTGGGAACAGTATTAGAACTCTGCCATCCCCTCACTGCCATTTCCTAACAATGTGTATATTTGTGACATGACTCTAAAAGGGAGTGGATAGGAATGTCCAGAAACTACTTAAAGTTATTTGTTGTGATTTTTAAATTATTATTCTGCTTGATCTGAAGAATGAGAGCACAGAAATATTCATTTTGTGTTATATACAAATGAAAAATTCCATTTGTTGACGAATGACTTTGAACTGAGTATCATGCCCCCTGCACTTGTTTAATAGACTGGTTTACAAGGAATACAAGGTACACTGAAAATGCTAACACTGACTTTCTATGTTGTTTACAAAAGTGGTGACGATAGACTGTCTCAGAAGAATAGTACAGTGAAATTTATATCTTCCAAAATCTAAACAAAGAATAAATAGACACCTTCCCTGACTTCCCTAAATATGATACATGTGTTATATGCTCTCTTAGTTCCCAAAACCTGCTTTTTGCAGCATGTGATTTAGAGACTAAAGTATAATTTATTGCATAATGTGTCCTTCTCCGACAAAAGTAAACCCTCAATAACATTGCTGTAGCTCCTACACCTAGTAGCTTCTCAATCAATGATTTTAGAATGAATGAATGATTGAAACTGAGATTCAGAGAAGTTAAGTCATTTTCCAAAAGAATACGACAATCATTTGACAGAGTCAGGATGCAGTGCTCATGTTTGTGTGTTTTTCCTCTGAACCATTACTGCTTTTGATCACCTGAGGAAGAAAGAGCAATAATTAATGTTAAGCTCATCTGCTGGCTCTACAAAGTAGGTGGGTTTTTTTGTGAGTGGTAAGTTCTAGACTTCATTGTAGGTAGATGAAGACTCTCCAACAATATATAAATGAATCTTCATAAATGGCTTGTGTTATATTCCCTGTATATATTTCTCTTATATTAAAAAAAAAAATGGAATGCCTTTCCCTCTTCACAGAGACCAGGAAAGAGTTCAACACCTTGTCTAAATACTTAATCTAAGTAGAGAGCAATTATTTCCAAGTTTGAGATAGGTCTGACTTTTCAGAAGCAGTCATTAAAAAAAAAAAGCACATTAAAATAGTTCACCTGAAATTTATAAAATCTTTTACTCTGTCAAACCTATCTTTCTTAATTCCAAAATATACAGTAATAGAAAAAAAAAAAAGAAGGAGAGGTTTATTACATAAAGCACAATCCATAACATGGGATATGAGATGTAATAAGAAACAAACGTCTTTGAAAAAATATATATGTAATAAATAATCATGTTAAATAGAAATATACATGTTCTATAAATCAACTGAAGAATGTATTAAATATTGCCATATTTCCCATGGAATAAAAAAAATCATTTTCTAAAATGTTAAATAAAAATCTCAAATATTATATAAAGTATTTAGTGACCTAGACATAATTATTTTACTTTTTATTTCTTACTCAGATAATTTGAATTTTAATACAAACATACAGCACTAAACTGATATATAACAACCCTCGATAATAGCAAATATATCTTAATTGCACTTATGGAAAATTCTTGTTGATTGTAAGAATTTGATTCATAAGAATTGTTGATTTATAAGAATGTGGTAACATAATTTATACAAATGTAATATGACCTAATTAGTATTTTGTTTATTACTTATGACCACTATGCCAGAAGTATTTTCATTTTGACTCCAAAGTAACCACTTCCCTCCATTTGCATGGTCTGTACTTCTCAGCTCCCATAGTAAATAGTAAAACATAGTAAAAAAAAAAAAAAAAAAAATTTGGGCCACTGTGATATACCTAAGTGGTCATTCACAGCTAAGCAGAAGATGGCATTACCATACACTGTGCTGTAGAACATACAATTCTTCAATTATTTTGACTTTTTTGTTGTTATTTGTTGTTTTAAATGGAGGATCAGAGAAAGTCATCCTTGATTATGTTATTTGGATGAGTCTGGTGTTCTGACTCCTAGATAAATGATCTTCTGCTGTATATGAGTCAATAATGGGTGTATTTCTTATTCTCTCTAGGCCCAAGAGGGCACAATTTGAATACAGAGGGCAGTTGGAGATAAACAAAAGAAATAACATTGTGAGAGAGCTGACTTTGATAATTATGGGGTCTGAATACATCCCAGTTGGGAAAATGCTTATTTTCCTCCTTGCAGTTTAGACTGTACTGTCAGAGAAATAACGATTTTCTGTGTGTGTGTGTGCAGTGCGGGGGGTATGGGGGGCGGTGGTGTGCGTGACTGTGCTTATGTATGTGTGATGTATGCTACAGCTACCTATGGCCAAGTGGGTGAATGTGGAAGTGTGTCTGGCGGGAAGACCTCCAGGTGGTCTCTGCTTGGAGTGCCTGCATGCCCCATGCACATTTCTGATGCAGCCGTCTCTTTGTTATGTCGGGAATATTAATTCTGACTTTGAGAAATATACATATGGGAACAGGGAATGAATCTTGTGATAAGAACAAATTCTGTGTGTCCAAGAAGTGTGGTTTGAAAAAGTTATATTGTTGCGTATGATGAAATTATGTATAGGTAAAGAATTTTTTAAAAAGTTGAGGACATTGACAAAAGGGAACCCTTTTGAAGGGGTTTATCTAAGGCTTTCACAGAGGGCTTGGAAACAGTCATATTTACATAAAATTTCACTTTCCTAGTCTATATTATAACACTCTTAATTACTCAAGCTCATCAATAAGAACTGACATCTATCATATTATTACCCCTAAACATCTAAAGTATATCTTCCATTTATCCCTTTGGATCTAGTCTCTACCCTCTCTGCCCTTCTTCACCATGTTCTAGGTACCCATGGATCTGCCTTGTAGGAGATAAACCAAGAGATTCCCTTGTCCTCTGCCTTCAGGTTGGATTTGCTGATGGGGAAGCCCAACAGCAGAATGGTGAAACAGGGAAGAGTAAGGTTAAAATGTTTATTCACCTAGTTCCTTCTCTGTGAAACTGCCTTGGGTTGGCTAAATCCCTCAATCTAAGCTCCTGCCCAGGTAGCCTTTTGCATGTGGCTTTCTTCTTCAGTGTCCGGAAGCTACTCTCTTCCCTGGCCTCTTCAGACCTAGGGGTACTTATTTCTGTAACCACTGCTACTAATGTTGGAACCACACTATAATACCCTATTGCTTAGTAAATAATCTAATATTAAACTTTTCTCATGTTACCCCAAATATGCTCTGTTTCTAGCCAGAACTCTGATTGATACAAACAGTAAAGGAAAATATGTCCTTGCTAGGGACCATGAAGTAGTGACAACATTGTATTGAAAAGACTGAATCCTAGAATCCCTTTCAATCACACATGGTAAAGTGAGAAAGGATTTTTAATAGAACTGGATGAAACATGTAAGAAGAGACAGACTGGGATACAAATTGTAGGTGGAAAAATAAAAAAAGTATATCAAACTCCATCCTTTAAAAATAAATGCTAAAAGCATTTGGGGTGGGGGTGATTTTTGAATCATAATTTAGGATCTTGAATCATGGCTCTTGGGATCCCAGAAGTATTATTTTAATAACATGACTTTGCAAAATATGACAGTATTCATTTACTCCTTTGTTCTTCTGTATTCTTTTTCTCTGTATCGTCAAAAATGAGTTTCTTTTCTTCTTTTCTACAATGATGCATGTGAACTTCAAGGTATCTTTTATGAGGAGTGGATGTCTTCTCTGCTTAATGTGCTGATTTTTTTGTTATACATTTACTTTACTTGGTGTGGACTGAACATCCCAGTTCAACTGAGAAATAAGAGCTGATGTAAGCTTCCTTTGTTTAATATTATCCACCAGGAGTTCTGCCACATTCGTGTGTTAGATTCATTTGGAAAAGACTCCGGGAAAATTTTTTTCCTGGATGAATTTGGTCTTTCTTTATAAATTGTCAACAGAATCCTCCAGCAGCTGACCATTACTTTTTAATCAAATAAGTGCTCTTCACTATTATTGAAACTCAAGAGGAAATCCATAATATAGTAAGAATCTCTGCACTTTCCTCAAAATAATAAAAGTAAAATTTGGCTTTGAGCTAGAGAAATTAAGTCCCTACTTATTACTTTAACTGAATAAACATGAGCAGGACTTGACTAACTTGTACTCACATGAAATTAGGGAATATGATTTAAATACCAATGTAACCAAATCTTTGAAGTATCTATCATTTCTAATAGAATTGTTCTCTACCTTGTTTTCCTACAGTGGAAAAAATCTGTATTGTTTACATTGCATCATGTACTCATACCGTACTAGAATGGAATAAAGAAACCTTTATAATTAAAGGAGTCATCCTAGTTTAACCTCTCAGCAAGTGCAGGACATTTCATTATTATATGCATATTATTATCATCCATTCCCTGCTGGAGATTTTCAGCTGATAGAATGATCCATGTACTTTTAGTTAGATAGAAAGTTATTCCTTACATTGAGTAAAAATCTAGCTCAGCATTGAGCCAAATTCTGCCCTCAGGGACATTTCAGTGTCCTATCATTTCTTTCCCAAATCCTCCTCTCTTTATAATATTATTCACTCTTCTGCTTTCCATGAATGAACCTGGCATCTTTATCTTGTTTTTCTTCAAAATATCGCTCATATATATAAAGTTTTTTGTATATATATATATATATATATATATATATATATATATATATATACACATATATACATATATATACCAAAATACTACAGTAACATTAACTAGTTTAGTCATCTGTTAATATTTTCAATTGCTTCTTCAAATTATAGTGTCATGTTAAAACCAAGTTTTAGGGCTTCCCTGGTGGCGCAGTGGTTGAGAGTCTGCCTGCCGATGCAGGGGACATGGGTTCGTGCCCCGGTCCGGGAAGATTCCCACATGCCGCGGAGCGGCTGTGCACGTGAGCCATGGCCGCTGAGCCTGTGCATCCGGAGCCTGTTGCTCCGCAACGGGAGAGGCCACAACAGTGAGAGGCCCACGTAACGAAAAAAAAAAAGAAACAAAAAAACAACAAGTTTTATATTTTCTCTAACAAGTTAATTTATTGTTCAAGAAAAAAATCATTATTTGGAGGTTTTATCAGATTCCTTAATTGCAAGGTCATTAAAGTTAAATTTTTGGATTGAAAGCAAAAGAAGAAATTAAAATTATTAAAATATGTATTCTGTTTTCTGATAGATGAATCTTAAATTATAACTTTTGGAAAATATTTTAAATAAACTTCAATCCTTCTTTGTATCTTCATCTGCTTTCAAAAAGAGAACATTTAGTTATATTTTTTAAGTCTCATCTAAACTTTTAGGTATATATATTCTAATATTAAATTATCTTTTCTCATGACTACAATGATGCTTTTTGTATTTATACCTTACTTTTATATGAATCAAGGTAATATAATTATGTTCATAAATTTTTATAATATTAAGTCAGAGAAAAGAATACTCTATCATCATTCTCTGTCTTTTCTTTGTAAAGAGATTGGAAAAAATGAATTGTTAGCTTTATACCCATGGTCACTCTTCACAGTTTTAAGATAGTTTTGTGCATAATAATATGATTAGATTATTTAGATTACATTGACTTAATAATTTAAGTAAATACCTTTTAAATTTAAGTTTAGATTTATTGAGTTATAGTTTATAATAGTGAAATTCACCAATATTAGGTATATAGTTCTAAGAGGTCTACAAACATATATCACCATATAACCACTAACACAATCAAAATATAAAATACTTCCATCATGCCTACCCCTACTTCTTGGCAACTGCTGGTCTGATTTTTGTCCATCTGATTTGCCTTTTCTAGAACATTATATAAATGAAATCATAGAGTAGGTAACATTTGGTGTCTAGCTTCCTTCCTTTAGACCAATGCTTAGAATATTCATACATGTTCTTGCATTTATCAGCAGTTTGTTCCTTTTTGTTGCTCTATAGTATCTTATTGTATGAATATACCACAATTTGTTTATTTATTCACCAGATAATGGACATTTGAGATCTTTGTAGTTTTGAATGATTGTAAACAAGACTGCTATACACATTCACTTACAGTTCTTTTTATGACCATTTCTCTTGTATGGATATCAAAGAGTGGGATTCCTGTGTCATATGGTAAATTTATATTTAACTTAACTAGACACTGGCTGAATGGTTTTCCAAAGTGTCTGTACAGTTTTTCATTACTCCCATCAGCACTGAATTGAGTTTTATATGTTCTACATCCTTGTATATTTAACTTTTTACATGAAGATATGTACATTCTGTATACATCCTATGCAACTTGATTACAGAATGGGAGAACATATTTTCAAACCATATATCTGATAAGGGATTAATATCCAAAATATTTAAGTAATGTATACAACTCAATAGACAAAAACAAATAACCTGATTAAAAAGTGAGCAAAGGTTCTGGATAGGCATTTCTCAAAAAAAGAAAGAAAAAAAAAAAGCAACCTTGCAAATGGCCAACAAGTACATGAATAGGTGCTCAACATCACTAATCCTCAGAGAAATGCAAATTAAAAGCACAATGAAATATCATCTCACACCTGTTAGGATGGCTATTATCAAAAGACAAGAGATAATAAATGCTGGCAAGGATATGGAGTAAAAAGAACCCTTATACCCTGTTGGTGAAAATGAAAACTGCTACAGCCTTTATGGAAACAGTATGGCAGTTCCACAAGAAATTAAAAATAGAACTACCATATGATCCAGCAATCCTACTTCTGGGTATATATCCAAAGGAAATAAAATCTGAATCTCAAAGAGATATATGCACTTCCATGTTCATTGCAGCATTATTCACAATAGCCAAGATATGGAAACAACCTAAGTATCTATTGATAGACAAATGAATGAAGAAAATGTGAATATATAATAGAATATTTTTCAGATTTTAAAAAGAAGGAAATTCTGCCATTTGCAACAACATGGATGAACCTGGAGGACATTATGCTAAGTAAAATAAGCCAGACACAGAAAGACAAATACTGCATGATCTCAGTTGCATATGGAATCTAAAATAGTCCAACTCATAGAATCAGAGAGTAGAATGGTGATTGCCAGGGGCAGGGGGAAGGGGGAAATGAGATGTTGGCCAAAGAGTACAGTTTCAGTTATACAAGATAGATGAGTTCTGGAGGTCTAATATACACTATGGTGACGCTAGTTAACAATGGTTTATTATACTGTATAGTTGAAATTTTCTAAGATAAATCTTGAATTAAATCTTTCAACATATATAAAAATGCACAATGATAACTATATAGAGCTGATGTATAAGTTATTTAGCTTACATTTGGTGATCTTGCCACAATGTGTACATATATCAAAACATCAAGTTGTACACCTTAAATATGCATATATATAATTTTTAGATGTCAAAGAGATCTCAAAGTTGTTTTTTAAAAAGCTGACTCAAAGCAGTGTGTAGTGCTTTTTAAAATTTACTAAAGTTTTATATATAAAAGAAAAATAAGAAAGTTGTTTTATATATAAATAAAATAAGAACTGGAAAGATGCTTAAAATATCAACAATTTTAAATTATCAAAGTACCTAAATATAGGACTCTATTTAATGTCACTAGTATTATCAGATAAACAATGCACAGTGAGTTGAGAGTGTAAGTAATATAATAATACACTAATAATTGAAAGTTGGGAATAGCTTCTATGTCTAAAAATGAATTATTAAAATATTGATAGTATGATGTGATGGATTCAAATCCAGTAGAAAAAAATAAACTTGCAAGCTTTGATACATGGTATAATTCCAGTTATATGATAAACATAGTGTGTTGGGAAGAATAGACTAAAATATTAACAACACTTATCAATGTCAAAGGAAAGGCTGTGTACTACATCTTGCACTATGTCTGAGGAGTAATCTTAAGGAGAGTAGAGTGAAGAGACAGTCTGAAACCTCAAGGGGATTATGATGTTGCTAAGCCAACATTGGGTCTGTCCTCTGTTAGACAACTTGTTATGTGAGATAAACTTTCTTTATATAGATCACTTTTATTTGGACTTTATATCACTTGCTCAAATACAAAACAAACTACAAACAAAAGAAGAGGGCACATGGTGAAAATGAAACAATAGAAGGGTTTTTTTTCAAATATTATTTATTTACTTAGCAATTTTATTTACTTCCTTTTCCCACTACCTCATTCTCTCAATCCTCTGGACACTATGGAATCACAAGAATTCTATCTATCATGGTTGAAATAATCAATGACAGCACAGTTTTATTGGATAGGTATCTTAGAAATATGCTCAGTGGTCTTTCTGTGTAGTCTGTTTGTTATTGTGCATAATAATTTATGCAATGCTACTCAGGAAAAATCATGCCAAACTAATTTCATGAAAGTTCTGATGAAAGTTTTTAGATCTAGAGAATACCTTAGAAATATATATTTATCCAACAAATAATTTGAAAATATTTGTCATGTTGCACTTAAGAAGAGGTAGTAAAATTTGTTTTCCATTTGTGGTATAACAACAGCATGCAGTGTTATTATTCCTTGTTCACACAGAGGGAAGTTTCTAAGGGCTTAACATAATACTGTTTCCTCAACCATTTCTTATGATACCTTTTTAACATAGATACCTTACAGAATAAATTGAACTTAAGCTTATATACCTCACAACTGCCAAAATAAACAAATACAGAAGCATATAAAAAAATGCAAGCCTTGATGAAATATTGAAGTCTATTTTAACAGATAAAGTATTTTAAAGAGTTAGCATACAGACAAAAAACATACACAAAGATGTTTTAGCAAATGATAAAGTTTCTTGCATGTAGTTTCCAGATACCAATTATTCAAATACAATGTGAAAACCTACCTTGAGGGAATTTCTGGGAATGGGATTTAAGGGTATATTTTATCCTAAACCCATGTTATGAATAACTTCTAAAAATATAAACTTTGGCTCCATGTGCAGAAATACAGTTTTTGTATTGTGGTAAGGGATTAACCACAAAAGTGAAGAGTTTTTAAAGATATAATTAGGTTCCTAATCAGTTGACTTTAAGTTAATCAAAAGGGAGATTGGCTGGGCCTGGCTTAATGAGGTGAACCCTTGTTATGAATTTGTCAAATTAACACTTATTCAGCGGTGCACAGGATGCCAGATGGTGAGCTTTGATTCAAAACCAGACTACCAGAGGAATTGAAATCACAAAGTTTAATACTCACAGGTCCTGAATGAAGTACCTTGTATAGAGGCCACATGGAGATGTCAAGGCAGAATGCACAGAGAAAGGGGAACATGCCTTTATTAGGGTTCATGGGGAGAGTGCCTTGGGGATCCCAGGCTAAGGCCAGATTAATTAATTCAAACAAAAGAGTGGAGTTTTGGTAAACCACACAAGGGTCTTATCTAGGGGCACATAAGGGGAAGGCATTGGGAGGCAGAAGAGACTGTTTGTCTCAAGGACTGGTGGGGACGTTATTTCAGGAACATATGCTTGTTTGTGACTCTACAGGCTGCTATCTCAGGCATGTGCTGGCATGAGGAGACTAGTTTTTGAGGTCACTGCATGCTACTTGGCCAAACAAAATGGACGCCAAAGCAGTAATACCATGGAGTAGCTTAGCTAAACTCTTGACAACTGTTTAAAAGAGTCTGGAGGAGACCTTCAAGATGGCGGAGGAGTAAGATGTGGAGATCACCTTCCTCCCCACAAATACATCAAAAATACATGTACATGTGGAACAACTCTTACAGAACACCTACTGAACACTGGCAGAAGACCTCAGACTTCCAAAAGGCAAGAAAATCCCCACATACCTGGGTAGGGCAAAAGAAAAATGAAAAAACAGAGACAAAAGAATAGGGATGGGACCTGCACCTCTGGGAGGCAGCTATGAAGGAGGAAAAGTTTCCACACACTAAGAAGCCCCTTCACTGGTGGGGATGGAGGTGGGGGAAGCTTTGGAGCCATGGAGGATAGCACAGCAACAGGGGTGCAGAGGGCAAAGCAGAGAGATTCCTGCACAGAGGATCAGTGCTAACCAGCACTCACTGGACTGAGAGGCAGCTCTACCCACCCGCCGGGAGAGGGGCTGGGAGCTGAGGCTCAGACTTCAGAGGTCAGATCCCAGGGAGAAGACTGGGGTTGGCTGCATGGACACAGCCTGAAGGGGGCTAGTGCGCCACAGCTAGCCGGGAGGGAGTCCACGAAAAAGTCTGGAGCTGCCGAAGAGGCAAGAGATCATTGTTTCAGGGTGTGCGAGGAGAGGGGATTCAGAGCACCGCCTAAACGAACTCCAGAGACGGGCGGGAGCTGTGACTATCAGCTCAGACCCCAGAGATGGGCATGAACTGCCAACGTTGCTTCCACTGCCACCAAGAATCCTGTGTGCAAGTGCAAGTCACTATCCACACCCCACTGGAAGTCTGTGCAGCATGTCACTGCCATGGTCCTGTGATCCAGGGACAAGTGCCCCGGAAGAACACACAGTGTGCCTCAGGCTGTTGAAACGTCACGGCAGCCACTGCCGCCTTAGGCTCACCCTGCATTCCAATTATGACTACCATATTCCCCCTTCCCCACAGCCTGAGTGAACAACAAAGCCTTAATCAGCTGCTGCTGCTTTAACCGCCTCCTGTCGGGGCAGGAGAGCCTACACACAGAGGCGGGGCCAAAACCAAAGCTGAACCCCAGGAGCAGTGTGAACAAAGAAGAGAAAGGGAAATTTCTCCCAGCAGCCTCAGTAGCAGCAGATTAAACCCCCACAATCAACTTGATAAAACGCTGCATCTAAAGAGTACCTGAATGGAAAAAGAATGTACCAAAATTGAGGCAGTGGACTTTGGGAGCAACTGTAGACTCGGCGTTTGCTTTCTGTGTCGAATTTGTTGCTGGTTTTATGTCTTAGTTTAGTATTTAGTGCTTATTATCATTGGCAGATTTGTTTCTTGGTTTGATTGCTCTCTTCATTTATATATATATATATTTTTTTTTTCTCGTTCTGTGACGGTGTAGGTGTATGCTTTGTGTGATTTTGTCTGTATAGGTTTGCTTTTACCATTTGTCCTAGAGTTCTGTCTGTTAGTTTTATTTTATTTTATTTTTTTCTTGTTTCTCTCCTCCTTTTCTTCAGAGCTCTGTGGCTGGCAGTGTCTTGGTGTTCCAGCTGGGTGTCAGGCCTGAGCCTCCAAGGTGGGAGGGCTGAGTCCAGGACACAGGACCACCAGAAATCTCCTGGCCCCACATAATGTCAATCAGCTAGGGCTCTCCCAGAGAGCTTTGTCTCAACACTAAGACCCAGCTCCACTGAACGGCCAGCAAGCTGCAGTGCTGGATGTCCCATGCCAAACAACTAGTAAGACAGGAACACAACCCCATCCATTAGCAGAGAGGCTACCTAAAATCATACTGAGTTCACAGATACCCCAAAACACACCACTGGAAATCACCCTGCCCACCAGAAAGACAACATACAGCCCCACCCACCAGAACACAGGCACCAGTCCCCTCCACCAGAAAGCCTACAAAAGCCACTGACCCAACCTCCTCCACTGGGGGCAGACACCAAAAATAACGGGAACTATGAACCTGCAGCCTGTGAAAAGGAGACCTCAAACACAGTAAGTTAAGCAAAATGAGAAGACAGAGAAACACACAGCAGATGAAGGAGCAAAGTAAAAACCCACCAGACCAAACAAATGAAGAGGAAATAGGCAATCTACCTGAAAAAGAATTCAGAGTAATGATAGTAAAGATGATCCAAAATCTTGGAAATAGAATGGAGAAAATACAAGAAACTTTTAACAAGGACCTAGAAGAACTAAAGAGCAAAGAAACAATGATGAACAACACAAAAAATGAAATTAAAAATACTCTAGAAGGAATCAATAGCAGAATAACTGAGGCAGAAGAGTGGTTAAGTGACCTGGAAGATAAAATAGTGGAAATAACTGCCGCAGAGCAGGGTAAAGAAAAAGGAATGAAAAGAATTGAGGACAGTCTCAGTGACCTCTGTGACAACATTAAATGCACCAATATTTGAATTATAGGGGTCCCAGGAGAAGAAGAGAAAAAGAAAGTGTCTGAGAATATATTTGAAGAGATTATAGTTGAAAATTTCCCTAACATGAGAAAGGAATTAGTCAATCAAGTCCAAGAAGCACAGAGAGTCCCAAACAGGATAAATCCAAGGAGAAACATGCCAAGACACATATTAATCAAACTATCAAAAATTAAATTCAAAGAAAACAATGTTAAAAGCAGCAATGGAAAACCAACAAATAACATGCAAGGGAAACCCCATCAGGTGAACAGCTGATCTTTCAGCAGGAACTCTGCAAGCCAGAAGGGAGTGGCAGGATATATTTAAAGTGATAAAAGGAAAAACACCTACAACTAAGAATACTCTACCCAGAAAAGATTTCATTCAGATTCAACAGAGAAATTAAAACTTTACAGACAAGCAAAAATTAAGATAATTCAGCACCACCAAACCAGATTTACAACAAATGCTAAAGGAACTTCTCTAGGCAGGAAACACAAGGCAAGGAAAAGACCTACAAAAACAAATCCAAAACAATTAAGAAAATGGTGATAGGAACATACATATTGATAATTACCTTAAATATAAATGGATTAAGTGCTTCAACCAAGAGACACAGACTAGCTGAATGGATATAAAAAGAAGACCTGGGGGCTTCCCTGGTGGCACAATGGTTGAGAGTCTGCCTGCCGATGCAGGGGACATGGGTTTGTGCCCCAGCCTGGGAAGATCCCACATGCCACAGAGCAGCTGGGCCCATGAGCCATGGCCACTGATCCTGTGCGTCCGGAGCCTGTGCTCCACAACAGGAGAGGCCACAACAGTGAGAGGCCCGTGTACCACAAAAAAAGAAGACCTGTATATGCTGTCTGCAAGAGACTCACTTCAGATCTAAAGACACATACAGACTGAAAGTGAGGGGATGGAATAAGATATACCATGCAAATGGAAATCAAAAGAAAGCTGGAGTAGCAATCATATCAGACAAAAGAGACTTTAAAATAAAGACTATTACAAGAGACAAAGAAGGACACTACATAATGATCAAGGGATCAATCCAAGAAGAAGATATAACAATTGTAAATATATTTGCACCGAACATAGGAGCACCTCAATACATAAGGCAAAGGCTAACAGCCATAATAGAGGAAATCAACAGTAACACAATAATAGTAGGGGAATTTAACACCCCGTTTTCACCAATAGAGATCATCCAAAATGAAAATAAATAAGGAAACACAAGCTTTAAAAGACACATTAAACATGATGGACTTAATTGATATTTATAGGACCTTCTATCCAAAAACAAGAGAATACACTTTCTTCTCAAGTGCTTATGGAACATTCTCCAGGATAGGTCATATTTTGGGTCACAAATTAAGCCTCAGTAAATTTAAGAAAATTGAAATCGTATCAAGCATATTTTCCGACCACAATGCTATGAGACTAGATATCAATTACAGGAAAAAAACTGTAAAAAAATACAAACACATGGAGGCTAAACAATATGCTACTAAAAACCAAGAGATCACTGAAGAAATCAAAGAGGAAATCAAAAAATACCTAGAAACAAATGACAATGAAATCACAAAGACCCAAAACCTATGGGATTCAGCAAACACAGTTCTAAGAGGGAAGTTTATAGCAATACAATCCTACCTCAAGAAACAAGAAACATCTCAAATAAACAACTTAACCTTACACGTAAAGCAATTAGAGAAAGAACAACAACAATTTAAAAAAACTCAAAGGTAGCAGAAGGAAAGAAATCATAAAGATCAGATCAGAAATAAATGAAAAAGAAATGATGGAAAAAATAACAAAGATCAATAAAGCTAAAAGCTGGTTCTTTGAGAAGATAAACAAAATCAATCAACCATTAGCCAGACTCATCAAGAAAAAAAGGGAGAAGACTCAAATCAACAGAATTAGAAATGAAAAAGGAGAAGCAACAACTGACATTGCAGAAATACAAAGGATCATGAGTGATAACTACATACACTAATGATGAAAAATCTGTAAAGGAAATTATGGAAACACTCCCTTTTACCATTGCAACAAAAAGAGTAAAATTCCTAGGGATAAACCTTGCTAGGTTTATGCAGAAAACTATAAGACACTGATGAAAGAAATTAAAGAATATACAAACAGATGGAGAGATATACTATGTTCTTGGATTGGAAGAATCAACATTGTTGATTGAAAATGACTATACTATCCAAAGCAATCTACAGATTCAATACAATTCCTATCAAACTACCAAAGGCATTTTTCACAGTACTAAAATAAAAAATTTCATAGTTTGTATGGAAACACAAAAGACCCCAAATAGCCAAAGCAATCTTGAGAAAGAAAAACGGAGCTGAAGGAATCAGGCTCCCTGACTTCAGACTATACTACAAAGCTACAGTAATCAAGACAGTATGGTACTGGCACAAAAACAGAAATATAGGTCAATGGAACAGGATAGAGAACACAGAGATGAACTCACACACATATGGTCACCTTATCTTTGACAAAGGAGGCAAGAATATACAATGGGGAAAAGAAAGCTTCTTCAATAAGTGGTGCTGGGAAAACTGGACAGCTACACATAAAAGAACGAAATTTGGACACTTTCTAACACCATATACAAAAATAAAATCAACTAAAGACCTAAATGTAAGGCCAGGCACTATAAGACTCTTAGAGGAAAACATAGGCAGAACACTCTATGACATATATCACAGCAAAATCCTTTTTGACCCACCTCCTAGAGAAATGGAAATAAAAACAAAAATAAACAAGTGGTGCCTAATGAAACTTGAAAGCTTTTGCACAGCAAGGGAAGCCATAAGCAAGACGATAAGACAACCCTCAGAATGGGAGGAAATATTTGCCAACGAAGCAACTGTCAAAAGATTAATCTCCAAAATATACGAGCAGCTCATGCAACTCAATATGAAAAAAACAAACAGCCCAATCCAAAAATGGGCAGAAGACCTAAATAGGCATTTCTCCAAAGAAGATATGCAGATTACCAACAAACACATGAAAGTATGCTCGACATCATCAGTCATTAGAGAAATGCAAATCAAAACCACAACGAGGTATCACCTCACACTGGTCAGAATGGCCATCATCAAAAACTCTACAGCAAGAAATGCTGGAGAGGGTGTGGAGAAAGGGGAACCCTCTTGCACTGTTGATGGGAATGTAAATTGATACAGCCTCTACGGAGAACAGTATGGAGTTTCATTAAAAACTAAAAATAAAACTACCATATGACCCAGCAATCCCACTACTAGGCATATACCCTGAGAAAACCATCATTCCAAAAGAGACATGTACCACAATGTTCATTGCACCACTATTTACGATAGCCAGGACATGGAAGCAATCTAAATGTCCATCAACAGATGAATGGATAAAGAAGATGTGGTACACATATAAATGGAATATTACTCAGCCATAAATAGAAATGAAATTGATCTGTTTGTAGTGAGGTGGATGGACCTAGAGTCTGTCATACAGATTGAAGTAAGTCAGAAAGAGAAAAACTAATACCGTATGCTAACACATGTATATGGAATCTAGAAAAAAAAAAAGGTTCTGTTGAGCCTAAGAGCAGGACAGGAATAAAGACACAGAGGTCTCGAGAATGGATATGAGGACACGGGAAGGGGGAAGGGTAAGCTGGGTCGAAGTGAAGGAGTAGCATTGACATGTATACACTACCAAATGTAAAATAGCTAGTGGGAAAGAGCTGCGTAGCACGGGGAGATCAGCTCGGTGCTTCGTGACTACCTAGAGGGGTGGGATAGAGAAGGTGGGAGGGAGATGCAAGAGGGAGGGAATATGGGTATATATATACATGTTACTGATTCACTTTGTTATACAGCAGAAAGTAGCACAACATTTTAAAGCAATTATACGCCAATAAAGATGTTAAAAAGATTAAAAGATATCTGGAGGTGACATTTTCCTTTTGGCCTTCAAGAAGCTAACTGCTATGCAGTAGATAGAGTCAGATGGCAGAAAATGGTGGGCAGCTTCTAGAAACTACAAAGTCCAAGGAACTAGATTCTGCCAAAAATCAGTGAGGACCGACTGAGGACTCAAGCCTCAGATGAGATCTGAGCATCCGTTAACACCCTGATTGCACACCAAGGTACAGGATAATTGTACCTAGCTAAGCACTGCCTGAACTCCTGATCCATGGAAACTGTGAGTGAGTATAGGTGTTTTAAGCCTCTAATTTTGTGGTAATTTCTTATGTAGCAACAGATAACTAATATAGCTATAGTGTGGGGGAAAAGTAGGACCAATACTAAAATTGCTGATTCATTCATTAATTCATTTATTTACTCATTTAGTAGTTACTATTATGTAACAGGCATTGTTTTATAAATAAGGTGAGCAAAAAGTATACAGTTCAGGCCCTACTCTCATGAGGCTTAGAGTATAACAGAGGAGAGTGATGAGTTATACAGTCACAATTATAAAAACTGAGATATGAGCTCTAAAGTAATAGAGTATGATTCTCTCACTACACATAGCGAAGGACTCTTCCTAGGTTCAAGGGTCCTGTAGTGATGTTTAATGAGAGATTGAAAGGATTAGTTGGAAAGAACTTTCCCGAAAGAGAGGAAGATGTGGTTACCCTACTGTCTCATTAGAACAAGATCCTTATTCCATTGTAGTCTTTTTCTCAGTAGACTATAAATTGCCTTCAAGGCAGATATTGTATCTTGTTTTGTTTTATTCAGAGTCTAGCACATAACAAGGTGCTCACTATGCACTGGATGAATGAATGAATCATTGGCATCATAAGGAAGCAGGCTTTGTGCATAAGAAAGATGTTCCTCATCTTAAAACTGCCCCTCATGGAGTAGTTGGATCCCCATTAGTTGACATCTAAGCAGACACAGCATGGTCATGACTCAAGAGCATTGCAAGTGTGGTGAGAAGTCAGTTGAAGCAATTCTAGTTTTCAGTTTCTGCTCAGTCCTCAGAGTGATAAAGTTAGATCATGACAGACAGGGTGGAGTATCTATGCAGTCAGAAACTAGAGAAAAGAATAATCAGAAAATGAGAGACATGGGCCTGAATAAGATGCATTACCATGTAGGGATAGTATAAAGTTTTAAAAGAGCACTTTTGACATAGAGAAACAAAATAATCCAGATATTTGACCTAGAGCTCAAATAAATTAATGCATATTAATAAATGAGGAATCATATAGGGAATGCTGTTTCAAAGGATTATCAGCCTTTCCAAGCTTCTTTCTCAGCTGGGAAATATTTAAGAGAAAGGGCATTCAAGATTTATAAACAAGCATATATGTACACACCCATTTAAGGTGAAGGAATAGTCTTCAGAATTCAAAGAACATTCAGTGTCTCAGTTTGAAGATGTGCCCCTTCTCTCTGTACAAACTTGAATCTCAGGCTGGAAGTGGAAAGTTTAGGCACAAGTCCTGCAACCATAAGCAATAGTGGGTCAGTCTTTGAGGCTGAAACTCTGACAGTTTTATTTTTGGCTTAATCTCCAGTGTACTTTGTTGTATGAAGGTATTAAAAAATTCAGCTAGGTCAAAATGATTTGTTTGACTACAATGTATGATCAAAGTCAGTTATCACTTATTATTTAACAATCTTATTTTGGATTTGTTCTGAATGTTTGGTTGAGCTAGTAGACAATATTGATAAACTAAACACTTTTTGACTATATTTTATTGTGGATAGTTCACATTAAAATTTAGGATATAATTATGTAAATATTTATAAAAGATACCATGAATATCAAAATAGAAAATAAAATTGACTTATATAAAATTTAATCAGTAATCTCTCTGATGAGAAGTGTATCTTTGGTAATAAAAGAAGTTGTTAGCTCCTTGACGGGGGTCACTTGACTTTCACAGTCACTCAGGATATTGGAGTCTAGCAAAATGCCTGAGAAATAGAATCTAAAGTATTTGTTGAATACATTGGTGAAAGCATAAAATGATGTTTTGTAATTAAACTATTCAAAATAGTTGCCTTTCATTAGAATTTTATATTTTAAAACATTTAGCTCTATTTTTATTATTGAAAATGCTTTGAATACAATTTCTACACCACTGTACTAAATAAAAAATTATGTTGATTTTATTCTTTTAGTGTAACTTCTCACATTTAATGGAAAAATTCTCTATGTTATAGTTGTCAGTACTAATAAAATTATCCTGACAACCAGTTTTAAAAAAATAGAGGAGAGCAAAATGATAAATTACTCTGTTAAACAATTTCTAATCCTATAAATGCTAACATGACTTAATCAGCTTCATTTTAGATAAGCAAAGAAACTGAGACAAATGAGAATGATTTAAATTAGCTTTCAGTATAGAAAAGCTGAATATAAAATGTGAATTAATGTAACTGTTATGATGATACCATCCAGAGAATTGGATATGTTCTCACAATTTTTAAGTTGCATAAAATGAATGGCAGATGATATTTTAACATAGTTTATTACTAACAATTATAGAAATTTATCTCCAGGCAGAATAATGTGAAATTAAAATAATCTATAAATGAATTCCAATAAAACTGAAAATATGGTCAACATATCTTCTTAAAATAATTAGCTTAATTATTACTTAAAGTGAATTGATGCCTGAAAATTGTATTTTGTAAGCATGAAAGACTCCAAATTATTTGCCTGGTAAGGGTTTTGAAATTAATAATCATTAAGAATTATTTTTTAGATGATTCTAAATGTTTAATACATACTCTATTTGGTATAATTTAGTTATATAAAAATCCCTCTGAGAAATCACCTCTACGGCATAGTGTTACATTGATAAATGTATTCAAAGATAGATCTCTAAAATAATATTTTGATAGTAATTAAATGAAAATTAAACATTATAATAAGCTTTAAAATGCTATTTTAAAAGTCTGATTCTTATTGTTTATACAGCTTGCTCCATTTTTATTTTAGATAAATATCAATTTTTTTTACTATTAATTAAGAAAATAAAAACAAAACAAATATTAAAAAATAAAAGGAATAAAATTGACTTAAAATGTTTGTGACAATTTGTTCTAGGAAATCATTGAGTGAAGGTCATACCATGCTCAGGATAACTCTCACAAAGGGTAGTTACAACTTAAGGAAGAGGAGGTAGTACCATCATAGGAAAAGTTCATGGTACTTAGTAATAATAATTTGATATGGTCACTCTAAGTTCCTCAAGGATAATATACTGCTTTGGTCTGGGGTTCATTTCTGTAAGTTCCTATATGTACTTGATTTGTTCAGTATACCCTGTGTTGAGTAGTCTGAGAGCATTTACAGACACTATAGAAACTCAAAAGATATTAAGTAAAACAAATAATTGCAAATAATTTGCATAGAATTAAAACTATAGAAAACAAAACTTAGGAATCAGGTATTTATATTTACTGCTTATTCATTCTTTCCTTATAGCAATATGTACATAAGAAACCAAAGAAAACAAAGTTGTTAATAATATTATTATTAACAGTTTCCCTCTTTTTGAGTCCCAGTTATATGCACTAACATGTATACATGCAGGATTAGTAAGGTGACATGATCTTTACATCAAGGCTGTAGGTCAAATATCAGTGTCCTCATTTTACGGATGAGGAAACTGGCTAAGAGGGATTAAGTAAATTATTATTATAGTCTAGCAGGTAATAGAGATAAAATTTGAACTTAGGGGCTTCCCTGGTGGCGCAGTGGTTGAGAGTCCGCCTGCCGATGCAGGGGACACAGGTTCGTGCCCTGGTCCGGGAAGATCCCACATGCCGCAGAGCGGGTGGGCCCGTGAGCCATGGCCGCTGAGCCTGCGCGTCCGGAGCCTGTGCTCCGCAACGGGAGAGGCACAACAGTGAGAGGCCCGCGTACTCCAAAAAAAAAAAAAAATTAACTTACGGCTATGTATTTCCAAAAACGAGGACATTTTCACCAAACACCTCAGCAATTTCAGATGGAGTAAAATAAAATGCATAAAGTGGAATAAATTCATGTACAGAAAAATAAACATTTTCCCAAGGAAGCCACAAACCCTACAGAGTAATTGTTTTGGTAATGCATAATACACCTAATTTACACAACTAGGTTACACTCAGTGTCTTCATGGAAATATTTGCATTTGGAATTTTTCATTTTGTTCAGTTTTCTCCCAGAAATTTGTTTTCTTGAATTATATTTGCATTACAAATATACATATTGTTGTAATTGTCCCCAACAAACAGAATAATTTCAAGGATACGTTTGTAGGAAGAAAACAATCTGCAACTTTAAAAATTTTAAATATGTCCAAAAATATCTTAAAGCTTACTGTTACTTTGGGTCACTTTTTACCTAGGATACACTGTTTTTTGTTTGTTTTGTTTTTTTTTTAAGTAGACTTTAAGTGTGAAGCAGGAATAAAAATTTCTGTGTTTGACTTGCTATGAGTGAGATTCTTAAGAGGGTCTGATGTAAATGTTAGCCAGAGGGAGTTAGCTATATGAATCTGAAGTTCAGAAAAGACTGAATAGAAGATATTGAATTAGAATTCAACAGAATGGTGGTGCCAACTGAAGCCACCTTCATGATAGTGTCATACTGCAAGAGTGGTAGACTGAGAAGAGAAATTGCCTGAAGTTGAAGAACACTGACATTTAAAGGACTGTTGGAGGAAGAGTAAATCTTAAATCTTACTTAAATCTTAAAAAGATACTGAACAGGAATCACTAGGGGAAAAGTCAGTAAGGAAAAGGATGAGAGATGCTAAGAAAAGAATATTTTTTAAAGGAGGTTAAAAGCTGCTGAGATGTCTACTGATTTTATAACATGGAGATGAATGGTGACCTGGGGAAGAATATTTTGGTGCATAATGGGGACTGAAGCCCAATTTCAGTGTGATAAGAAGTAAATGATCAATGAGTAAATCAGACTCAAAAGTTTAGGCAAGTTTATCGATGATTTTGGCTCTAAATGTAGGTAAGAAGCTGAAAAAAGTTGCTGGTGGGGGAAGTGAAGTAAGGGAAGATTATCCATGATTCTTACTCATTTTCTTATAATTATTTTTATATAAACAAATACTGCTTACATGCCAGTAGAAAACATTAGTGAAGATGTTAAAGTTACAGGTGAAAGAAGCACTAAAGAATTGAAGAACCCTAAGAATTTACAATGTTATGGGATGCAAATATTAGGTAGAAAAATTAGATTCTAAAGTATACATGGAAAATGTGACTATCCTTTCTTCTTCCTTTCCTCCACATCCAAAAGAAAACTGAGTATAATAACATAATTTCTTCTTTTCCTTGTAGAATGAACAAGCAAGGGCCCTTTCCTGTGATAACCAAGGAGAAATCTAATAGAAGGTAATTTATTACATTTGTATTCTGATAAAGCATGAAAACAAACCAAACAATATCCTGCATATAAATGAGAATTCCTCTCTTTGTAAGAAGTGGTAGGCAACTTGCTAAACTAGGAAAGTTTTCCTTTTTCCACATGGATTTTTACTGGACCATATTTCCACCTGAGTTTCTGTCCTTGGATTATATATGTGTGCTTGAGCTAATAGGTTCATTAATTAGAGAAATTATCATGTGTTAAGCTCTTGCAGGTGAGGATAACAATACAGATGGATTCATGGCTATTTTCAATGGTAGAGTCCCAGAATTCATTTCACCACTACTATGATCTTCTCCTCCACTAACACTTCAAGCCCCTCACTCCACCTGACACTAATTGAAATTACTTTAGTATTTTAGTGACTAAAAATTACTTTTTATTCACTCCATCTGACACTAAATTGAAATTTAGCAACTATTTGGGAAGGTAAGGCCAAGATATTCACACTCAAATTGTGGTAAATAAATGGGAGAGGAAAAAATGGATTCAGGAAATAAGATCCACTCCTACATATGTGAGTAGGTTTTTCTTCACCTGTAAGGTGGCTGGATATCTCTATGGCAAGATTTATTGAATAATAAAAGTTTCATTCAGGAAATAGGAACACAGCCTCAGAACAAAGAACCAAGTTAGATCCTGGATGGAATAGTGGTGGCACTGACCATGGGAACACCTAGAGGAGATTAACTTCAAAGATGTTTTCCTTGACCTCTGGAAGAAATTTTTTGTCAAAGTTTATCCTTTTTTCTCTTTTGTCGTACTTGCCTTTTAAAATGTGCCAATTAGTAATTGAATAAATTCTTTCCTGGCTGTAGTCTTGGTGAATCTGAAGAGACAGAATAATAATTGGGGAAAATGTTCAAATTCTTTCTGCTCACTGAGGCACATAAAGATGAAATTCATTCCTCTCTCTTTAATTCAGGTAAAAAGGCAAAAACAAACATGGAAGAAAGAAAAATAAGTGGTCAGTATGTTGGTAGTCCAACTTAGATTGACATGCAAAGTTCAGGATAAGACCATGGGAATAAGTGGCACACAGGGAGAAAATTTATTGTGGACCACTAAGCCTAATTACTGAGGGAGAAAATTACAAAGTGGGGTGGAAATTTTTTGTCTGTATGGTAAGAAACTCATAAGAATAGTTATTTTGAAATAATGATTGGGAATTAGCAGTATGGAACTAAGATGACACAGGTCCCACTTCTGGTGCTTTTGGAGCATGGGAAGTGGAAGGGTAACTTTTATTTGTGAAGGTAGTGAGAAAAGTAATACCTTCAGAAAGAAGCTAGGTTTCAGTTTAGTCAGAAGCATAAGGGAATGGTCATTGAAAAACTGATGATGTAGGTGTGGCAGGCAGAATAATGGCCCTGGAAGGATGTCCACGACTTAATCAACTTAATCCTCGGAACCTGTAGTTATGTTTCCTTACATAGCAAAAGGGACTTTGAAGACGTGATTAAGATTAAAGACCTGGAGAGGGGGAGAGTATCCTGGGTTATCCAGGTGGGCCCCATCTAATTATATGAGTCCTTAAAAGCAGAAAACCTTTCACAGTTGTGGTCAGAGGGAGACGTGACTATAGAAGGGTCAGAGAGAAATTCAACTCTGCTGGTTTTTAAAATGGAGGAAGGGAGCTGTGAGCTGCGGGTGACCTCTAAAAGTTAGAAAACATGAAGAAATGGACTCACCCCTAGAGTTTCTAGGAAGGAGTGACGCCTGCCAGCACCTTGATTTTATGACTTCTGACCTTCAGAACTGTAAGATAATAAATTTGTGTTGTTTTAAGCTGCTAAGTTTGAGGTACTTGGTCATGGCAGCGACAGAAAACTTATACGTAGGGGAACAGAGGGGCATGAGTAGCAGAAAGTAACATGGGAACAGTGGTACCCATTTCACAAAGCTGCTGTGTGGATTAATGAAATTGAATATATAAACCACTTACAGTTTCTGGAACTTTCAGAAGTGGTAGTTATTGCTTATTTTCTATTTCAGGTGTTATGAATTAAGCAATGTGGTAAGCACTGTTGATGAAATCCTGTTAAAATTTATACATGGAGCTTCTCCCATGTAGCTCATACTTAGATTTCTGAAAACAGAGTAAATTACATCTAGGTAACTAAACAATTCTGTGTTGAAATTAAAGTGGAATTGTGGAACCCCTCCCCCCAAATAAACATATATAGATAGATAGATAGATAGATATAGTTTTTACTCTTTGAGCCTTTGTTTTCTTATCTATAAAATGAAACTGTCTCGTCAACTTTATAAACTGCTTATGAGGACCAAATCCTTCATGTCAAAGCAATTGAACAAGGGAAAAACATTTTTAAAGCATGGATTTAATATTTTAGTGTGTGTGTTTGTAAAGGATTGAGTGTAGCTTGTGGTGAAAAATATAGCAACTATTTGTGTCTTTATCAATCAATTTTTGGTTACATCAGAGTGGTTATAGAGATGTAAGCAGTATTGGGTAGCGTGAGCTTTTCACATTATTAGCAGTGGCGTCTGTTAAGCAACCCATTTGTTTGTGGAGCTTCCATGGCTTCACAGTTAAGGGGAAACATTAAAATCCAGGAAGTGTTTCTTAGTAATTTGTTGAAGATCAATTTAATTGTCCTTTGGCACTCAGTGCTACTGAAACTCAATAAATAGTTCACTTGGAAGAAATGTGATGATGAGCAAAACCGATAGAAAAACAAGATAGTCACTGTTAGTCACTATTCAGCTTTGATAAGCAAGGATAATGCTATCATGTTGTGCCTAAATTAAATGTTGCAACTTGGAAGCACACAAATAAGAAAATAAGGAACTTAATCATCTGTTGAACTACATTCAACACATATTTATTGAGCAAAAATCATATTGTATGCATTGCTAATTTCCCTTCAAAGATGAGTTAAGAACAATTCCTACATGAAAGATAAGGAATAATAGTAACTGTTATTTCTACAATGTTTTATAAACTATAAAACATTTATTATTTTATTTAAAAAAACTAAAATCTAGTGAGAGGTATAGGAACATATGTGTAAAACTGACTTTCTTAAAAGTGTAAGGCAACTGTAAGGTTTACAAGAGAAGGATCAGTGATTTTGGCTTGACAATTATTAAATGGTTTAAAGATGAAAAATTGAGTAAAGCTGTGAATTGTGACTAGAAATTAAATAGTAAATTCTGTTATTCTGTAAAGGAATTGGCTGCTGTCATTTCAAATAACCAAGTCATAGTACCCTTTTTTTTTAATCGGTATTTTTCAATGTATAACTTGCATATGAAAAGTTCTGTTTTGAAGTATACCATTCTATGAGTTTGAAAAGCATGATATAAAATATTTCCACCACTGTACACTGTTCCCTCATGCCCGTTTGCAGTCAACCCATTCTGTGGTCCACTACTGGCTTCTGGAGTCAGTACTCTGCTTTCTGACACTGTAAGTTTACCTTTTCCAGGATATTACATAAATTAATCATAGAGTTTATAGTCTTGTGTTGGGCTGCTTTCACTTTGCATGTTCCTTTTGAGTTTCATTCATGTTGTTGGTTTTATCAGGAGTTTATTGCTTTTACTGCTGTGCAGATTTCTACTCTAAGGTTATACCATATTTTCTTCATCAGTTCACAAGTTGTTTGTTTCCAGCATCTGGATGTTTAGTGGTATGTCATTGTGGCTTTACTTTGAATTATTTCCTTAATGACTAATGATCATCCTTTAATATGATTATTTCTCAATCTTACATCTTCTCTGTGGAGTATCTGTTCAAATTTTTCCAGATTTTTCTTTTTAATTGAGGTTTCAGTCTTCTCCTTGTTGAGTTTTAAAGCATTTTATATTCTGGATGGGAGTCCTCTATCAGATATGTTTGTGAACATATTCTGCAAGTCTGGCTTGCATTTTTTTAAGGTAGTTTAATATTTTATTTATTTTTTTATTTTGAGGATGGATTTGAACTATTTATTTATTTAAGGATTTTTGATAGTTCTATATATATATATATATATATATTTTTTTTTTTTTTTTTTTTTTTTTTTTTGCGGTACGCGGGCCTCTCACTGTTGTGACCTCTCCCTTTGCGGAGCACAGGCTCCGGATGCGCAGGCTCAGCGGCCATGGCTCACGGGCCCAGCTGCTCCGCGGCATGTGGGATCTTCCCAGACCACGGCACGAACCTGTGTCCCCTGCATCGGCAGGCGGACTCTCAACCACTGCGCCACCAGGGAAGCCCTAGTTTAATATTTTTAAAAATGCTCTCTTGATCCATTTTCAAGGCCCTTGCTAGAGACAGGTCAGTTCTCCTACTTGAGCGGCTAAGTAGGTACACGTGGCAAATACTTTCCTTATGGAGCTCTCACAGTCTGTTGTTAGACACACTATGAACCTTCTCTAATCACTCCAATACCAGATACCAGACAACTAGAGATAGCCCCTAAGCCCTGAATCTGTGAAGTTATTCAAAGTGAACAATCCATTGGAACCCTGCAAAACCCAGCTAATCTCACCCTGCTTGACATACATAAATTGTTCCCTGCAGCTCCAGTTGCTGTTACCCTCTCCTAGGGTGCAAACCTCTGTATGGCCCTGTGTGGCAGCATACTTCCTTTTGAAGCTGTAACAAAGAGTTCTGCTTTCCAGATATCCAGTTGTTAGTGTGTCATGTCCCACCATCAAAAGAATCTTTAAATCTTAGAAATCATCTTTTATTCTGTTAACAGTGCCTTGACAAGCAATAGACCTAATTTTTAATTATTTAATAAAATTTTATGTAAGATTTGTTTTCTAGAGAAGTTTTGAGTTCAAAGAAATTTTGAAGCAAAGGAACATATTTCTCATACATCTCCTGCCTCTACACATGTATAGCCTCTCCCTTTGTCAACATCATCCTCCAGAGTGATACATTTGTTACAACTGATGAACCTACATTGACACATCATAATTACCCAAAGTACATATTGATACTTTACATTATGGTTCATTCTTGGTATTATACATTCTTTGGGTTTGGACAAATACTCAATACATAACTATGTGCATCTATTATTATGGTATCATACAGAGTATTTTCACTTCCCTACAAAATCTTCTATGCTCTATTTATCTCCCCATCCCTGACTACCCAATAACTGATTGTTTTTCTGTCTCCGTAGTTTTGCCTTTGCAAGAATGTCATATAGTTGGAATGGTACAATGGTGTATAGCCTTTTCAGATTGGCTTCTTTCACTTAGTAATATTCATTTGTTTCCTCTGTGGTTTTCCATTGCTTGATACCTCAAGTCTTTTTAGTTCTGAATAATATTCCGTTGGCTGGATGTATCACAGCTTGTTTATCCATTTACTTAAAAAGGACATCCTGGTTGATTCTAAGTTTTGACAATTATAAATAAAGCTGCTGTAAACATCCCTGTAAGAGTTTATGTGGGGGCATGCTTTAAACTCCTTTGGGTAAATACCAAAGAGCAAGACTTCTGGGTTGTATGGTAGGAAGACATTTAGTTTTATAAGAGGCTGCTAAACTGTCTTCCAAAATGGCTGTAACATTTTGCATCCCCAAGAGCAATGAATGAGACTATCACGCCCACATTCTTGCCAGCATTTGGTGCCAGTGTTCTCCACATTCTGGTCATTCTAATAGGTGTATAGTGGTTTCTCATTGTTGTTGTTGGCGTACATATGTGTATGTGTGTGTGTATCATATATAAACTCATATACAATAAAATATATGAGACACACGTATGAGTATGTATGAGTATGTATATGTATATAAAATATTTTTATTAAGATATAATTGACATATAAAATTGTATTTGTTTTAGGTATACAACATACTGATCTGATGTGTATATACAAAAAAAGTCATTAAAATCCATCACTACACAAAGTTACAGATTTTTTTCCTGTGATGAGAAGGACTTGTAAGGACTACTCTTAGCACCTTTAAAATATACAATTCAATATTGCTAACAGTGCTCACCATGCTGTAAATTACATCTTCAGGAACTATTTATAACTGGAGTTTTTACCTTTTGACCATCTTCACCTATTTTGCCCAGCCCCTAGCCCCTGCCTCTGGAAATCACTAATCTGTTCTCTGTACTTATGAATTTGTTTTTTAGATTTTTAAAATTTAACATATAAGTAAGATCAGACAGTATTTGTTTTTCTCTGTATGATTTATTTCACTTAACATATGCCCTCAAGGCCCTTCCATGTTACGACTAATGACATATTTTCCTTCTTTTTATGACTGAATATCATTCCATTGTGTTTGTGTGCATGTGTGTGTGTGACATTTTCTTTATCCAGTTATCTCTTGATGGACTCTTGGATTGTTTCCATGGCTTGGTTTTTGTAAATGATGCTGCAAAGAACACAGGGGTGCAAATATCTTTTTAAGATAGTGATTCCATTTCCTTCAGATAAACACCCATAAGCTGACATGCTGAATCGTATGGTAGTTCTATTTTCACTTTTTTTTTAGAAACCTCCATACTGTTTTCTAGTGACTGGACCAATTTGCATTTCCACTGACAGCGCACAAGAGTTCTCTTTTCTCCACATCCTCACCAACACTTCTTATCTCTTGTCTTTGAGTGATAGCCATGCTAACAGTTGTAACTTGATATCTCACTGTGGTTTTGATTTGCATTTCCCTGATGATTTTTGATGTTGAGCACCTTTTCATGTACCTGCTGGCCTTTTGTGTGTCTCCTTTGGAAAAACGTCTATTCAGATTCTCTGCTCATCTTTTAATTGGATTTTTTTTCTATTAAGTTGCATGAGTTCATTACACATTCTAGATACAAACCGCTTATCAGATAAATGATTTGAAAATATTTTCTCCATTCTGCAGGTTGCCTTTTCATTTTACTGATAGTATCCTTTGCAGAACATTTTAGTTTGACGTGGTCACACTTGTTTATATTTGCTTTTGGTGTCAAATTGGAAAAATAATTGCCAAGATCAATGTCTAGAAGCTTACCCAGTATATTCTCTTCTAGGAATTTTATGGATTTAGATCTTACATTTAAGACTTTCATTCACTTTGAATTGATTTTTGTGTATGTTGTAATATAATGGTCCAGTTTCATTCTTTTTCTTGTGGCTGTCCAGTTTTTCCAACACCATTTATTGAAGAGACTGTCCTTTCCCCATTGTATGTTCTTGGCTCCTTTGTTATAAATTAATTGACCACATAGGTGTAGGTTTCTGTCTGGGCTCTATTCTGTTCCATTAATTCATGTGGGGTTTTTTTCATGCTAATTATGTACTGTTGTGATTGCTGTAGCTTTGTAATATATATTGAAATCAGGAAACACGATGCCTTCAGCTTTGATCCTCTTCCTCAAGATTGCTTTGGTTAATTGGAATTTTTTGTGCTTCCATACAAATTTTAGAATTGTTCTATTTCTGTGAAAAATGCCATTGGAATTTTGATAGGGATTGCATTAAATCTGTAGATTGTCTTGAGTACTATGGACATTTTAACAATGTTAATTCATTCAATCCATGAACATGGAAGATCTTTCCATTTGAGTCATTTTTTTCAATTTCTTTCATCAATGTCTTATAGTTTTCAGTGGATAAGTCTTTCACCTCCTTGGTTAAATTCATTACTAGGTATTTTATTCTTTATGATGCAATTTTAAATGGGATTGTTTTCTTAATTTCTCTTTCTGATCTTTATTAGTATGTAGGAGCACAACTAATTTTATGTCTTGCGGTTTTACTGAATTTGTTTATTCTAAGTTTTTTTTTGGTGGAGTCTTTAGGATTTTCTATGTATAATGTCATGCCATCTGCAAGTAAACAATTTTCCAATTTGGATGTCTTTTATTTATTTTTCTTGTATAATTACTCTGGAGAACTTCCAGGACAATGTTGAATAAAAGTCATGACAGTAGGCGTTCTTGTCTTGTTCCAGGTCTTAGAGGGAAAGTTTTTAGCTTTTCACCATTGAGTATAATGTTAATCGTGGGCTTGTCATCTATGCCCTTTATTTTGTTGGAGTATATTCCCTCTATACCTGCTTTGTTGAGAGTTTTTACCAAAAATGGATGTTGAATTATTTCAAATGCTTTTCTGCTTCTATTGAGAGGGTCATATGATTTTAATTCTTCATTTTGTTAATGTTGTGTATCTCAGTGATTGATTTTTGGATGCAGAACTGTCCTTGAATACCTGGATAAATCCCACTTGGTCATGGTGTGTGATCCTTTTAATGTATTGTTGAATTCTGTTTGCTAATGTTTTGTTGAGAATTTTTGCATCTATGTTCATCAGGGATACTGGCCAGTGATTTTCTTTTTCTTTAATGTCCTTCTCTGTTTTGGTGTCAGGGTATTGCTGGTCTTGTAAAATGAATTAGGACGTATATCCCCCTCTTCTATTTTTTGGAAGAGTTTGAGAATGGCCAGTATTGATTCTTCAAATAGTATCATTCACCAGTGAAGCCATCTGGTTCTGGAATTTTGTTTGTTGGGAGGTTTTTGATTATTGATTCCATCTCCTTACTAGTAATCAATCTGTTCAGATTTTCCATTTCTGCATGATTCAGTCTTGGTAGGTTGTATGTTCCTAGTAATTTATCCATTTCTTCTAGTTTGTCCAGTTTTTTGGTTTATAATTGTTAATAGTAGTCTCTTATGATCCTTTGTATTTCTGTGGGGTCAGTTGTAATGTCTTCTCTTTCATTTCTAGATTTATTTATTTGAATCCTCTTTTTGTTTTCTTTGTGATTCTCGAACATGTCTATTTTGTTTATGTTTTCAAAAAATCAGCTCTTAGTTTCATTGATTTTTTTAAGTCTCTCTTTTATTGATTTCCATTCTGATCTTTGTTATTTCCTTCCTTCTATTAACTTTAGTATTCATTTGGCTTCATTTGTTCTTCTTTTTCTAGTTCCTTAAGGTATAAAGTTGGGTTATTTGATATCTTTCTTTTCTTAATCACACATTTATCTGTATAAACTTCCCTCTTAGAACTGCCTTTGCTGTATTCCATAAGTTTTAATATGGTTTATTTCCATTTTCATTTGTCTCAGGCATTTTATTAAAAATTTCTCTTTTGATTTCTTCTTTGACTCATTGGTTGTTCAGTTGCAACTTGTTTAATCTTTACATTTTGTGAATTTTCCTGTGTTCTTCCTATAATTGATTGATTGTTTCATATCATAATGGTCAGAAAAGACACTCGATATGATGTCAATCTTCTTAAATTTATTGACTTGTTGTATGGCCTAACATAACCCATACCAGAGAATGTTCTATATGTGCTTGAGAAGATTGTGTATTCCTCTGCTTTTAGATGCAATGTCTGTAAATGTCTATTAATTTCGTCTGATCTAATGTGTTAAGTTCAGTGTTTCCTTACAGATTTTCTTTCTGTATGATCTCTCCATTGATAAAAGTGGGGTATTAATGTCCCCTACTATTATTGTATTGCTGTGTATTTCTCCCTTTAGATCTATTAATGTTCACTTTATATATTTAGGTAATCCTATGTTGGGTGAATAAATATCCTTTTGTTGGATTTGTAACTTTATCATTATATAATGACCTTCTCTGTCTCTTATTTTATTATCTTAAAGTCTATTTTATCTAATATAAGTACAGGTATTCCAGCTTTCTTTGGTTTCCATTTGCATGGAATATCTTTTTCAGTCCCTTCACTTTCAGGCTGTGTGTCTCAAAGCTGAAGTGAATCTCTTATAAGCAGAATAATATTAGGTGCTATTTTTTTATCCATTCAACTTTTCTATGTCTTTTGTTGGAGAATTTAGTCTATTTATATTTAAAGTAATTATTGCTAGGTATGGACTTATTGCCATTTTATTAATTTGCTTTCCTGGAAAAACTGTGGTTTCTGTGTGCTGCCTCTGCACTGTGCCCTGAGGGGACAGCTGGCTAGGAACTATTTCTCTTTTTATTATAGTCCTGTGTGTATGAATGTAAGTCCCACTGGCCACCGGAGCCTGATGATCAGGGGTATTCTCTGGGTCACAGTTGCAAAAACTGGGGCACTAGATGTGTGTACAAGTTCCTTTCTAGGATACCAGTGACCTGGAGTAAGGCAGAGGGAGACTACATGGATAGTGCCTGCCAGCCTCCCCAGTCTCTGGAGATTATTGCAGTTAGTCCCTAGATGTGTGTTAAATTAGAAGCCTCAAGTCAAAGCTTCTAAAATAAGCAAATTGTCTGTCCTCTTTCACAGAAAGAGTGCACATGTTTCTGTCTGCTGTCTCTATGCTGGGCCTTGGAGGGATAGCCATCATAAACCCTTTAAGAACTGTCTCCAAGTTCCCAAAAGCCTTGTGAGTCTCATGGATGCAATCCCAGTTGGCTTTAAAGCCATATACTTTGGAGTCCCAACACTCAGGTAGAAGTCTTACAAGGTGGGGTGTTAGATGAAGGGTCCAAATATCTGACTTCTCAGAAGCAGTTGGGAGTTGGGTGTTCCATCCTGGTTGTGTACACTGTGCTAGGGGTGGGGTTTGTGGTGAGCTTGTGTCTCAGCCTCCTATCCATTCCAATGTCGATTTTTTTTTTTTTAATTTGCCTGATATATAAGAGTTGTTCAGCTAGTTTCTGGATTTCTTTCAAAGGGAACTGTTCTGTATGTAGCTGTAGATTTGATGTGTCTTTGGGAAGTGGTGAGTTCAGAAAGCTCCTGTGTCACCGTCTTGAACCAGAACTTCTCCTCCTATTAATTTGCATTTCCCTGATGATATAGCTTGTGGAACATTTTTTATAGGCATATTTGCCATCTGTATATCTTTGATGAGGTGTCTGCTAAGGTCTTGGCTTACCTTTAACCAAGTTGTTTGTTTTCATATTGAGTTTTAAGAGTTCTTTGTATATTTTGGATAATAGTTCTTTATCAGCAGTGTCTTTTGCAAATATTTTCTCCAATCTTTGTCTTGTCTTCTCATTCTCTTGGCATTGTTTTGCACAGAGCAGTTTTTATTTTAATGAAGTACAGCTTATTATTTCTTTCATGGTTTGTGATTTTGGTGTTTTATCTAAGAAATCAGTGTCATACCCAAGGCTACCTAGGTTTTCTCCTATGTTATCTCCTAGAAACTTATAGTTTTACAATTTACATTTAGGTATGTGATCCACCTGAGTTAATTTTTTGAAGGGTGTAAGGTCTGTGTCTCAATTCATTTTTTTGCATGTGGATGATCCGTTGTTCAAACACTACTTACATTGCCTTTTCTCCTTTGTCAAAGATCAATTGAGTATGTCTATGTGGTCTATTTATTGGCTCTGTATTCTGATCCATTGATCTATTTGTCTATTCTTTCACCAGTTCTAAACTGTCATTATTACTGTAGCTTTACAGTAAGTCTTAAAGTTTGATAGTGTCAGTCCTCCAACTTTCTTCTTCTCCTTCCATATCATGATGACTATTCTGCATATTTTGTTCCTCAGTATAAAGTTTGGAATTGGTATGTCAATATACACAAAATAACTTGCTAAGATTTACTGCTCAATATTCTGTAATAACCTAAATGGGAAAAGAATTTGAAAAAGAATAGATACATGTATATGTATAACTGAATCACTTTGCCGTACACCTGAAACTAACACGACATTGTTAATCAACTATGCTCCAGTATGAAATAAAAATTTTTTAAAGACTAAAAAAAAACTAAGCTCACAAACTAAAAAAAAATTTAAAAAATATGTTCAATCTTACAAAAAAGATTTTCTTTGGGATTGCATTAAATATTTATATATATTAAGTTGGGATGAACTGATACCTTGACAATATTGAGTCTTCCTATCCATGAACATAAATAGACCTAATTTTTATTTCACCTTTCTAACAGTAAAAATTGCTGTGGGGAAAGCACACCCTCCCAATTTGCTCTATGTATTTTGGGTAAGCATTAAAAATTTGAGAGTGAGAAACATGTCTTTATTGGGTAAGCAAATCTTAATAGTATTACATATCTTCATGTGGAACTCAGAGATGGGCAAGAATACTATTAGAACCCCAGAAAGAAAAAAAAAGTTTTAGGTATTTTATTGAAAGAAATACTGGCTTTCTACTTAGTAGAAGATAGCTGAAGTGATTTTCTTTCTCTTTTCATGTTGCTTTATGCTAAGGTTTCTATTCCTCAAATTCTCCCATATTTGCAAATATGTTTTTATACTGTGTGTGTTGAGTGTGTGTGACTTGTTGACTGTTTATATTCTTTTGTTTTCTAACTTTTAGTGTCAGGATTAATAGATCCCATTTATTCTTGATTCTTTTTACTTTGTAACTAAGTAGTTATTTATTCTAGAAGCATATAGGGTTTTTTCTTTACTCCTAGAGTTAAAGAATTATATCAGAATACACCTAAGGGTTTTCCTTTATTCGTTGATCCTCTTGGAATTCAGTGAAGCCTTTTAATCTACAGAATCTGATCTTGTTTCAGCTCAAGGATATTTTTTCCTATTTATTTAACTCTTGCCTTTTCTTCCTGCTAGTTTTTGCTCCTTCTGTAATTTTATTTGCTGTGTGCTTTGAAAATTTTCTTTAATTTTAATGAATTCCTAAGCTGGGTCTTATTCAGTAACATAATTCAGTAACCATATTTCTGATATTTAAAAACTCCAATTAAAGTATTGTACAGATACTTAAATAACAATCTTACTATCTACCTACCTACATATCCTACAAAATATTTTGTGCTATAATTAAATCATACTAAGTGCTCATATTTATTTTAAGTTATTCTCTCTTACAGCAGTTCTAGCTCACTATACTGTGAGCACTTTCTTTTCCAACCCCCCTTCCTTTTGTTTGCTGAGACCTCTTAGATTATGTTTCTTTGCCTACTTAGATACTACTCTTGGAATTTTGGTCCAGCCCTGGAGATCCTTAACAGGTAACAATCTTATGAAGCATGGGAGGAACCAAAACTCTGTCCTATGGGTTGGTGAAATGCCAGTTGTGAAGTTCATTATATCTCTTTCATGTTCATGGATGAAATCTTTCTATTCTCTTGACTTCCCATCTGCAAAGGATGGTGCTATTTCTGCCTCAGTGGTAGAGAGAATTCAGACCACCAGTTATTCTCAGCAGCTATCTAGCTACAATGTCTTTAGTTTGATTTCTTTATTTTTTTCTACTTAATCAAGTTTGTACTGTGATATAGAATTGTCAACAGAGTAAAAATACTTTACATGAACCTTAATTTAAAAAAAAACTAATATTTTTGAGGCTTATTAGATGCCAGAACCTTTACAAGCATGTCACTTAGGGTTATTTATGTCTCACAGCAGTATAAAGTAGATGTTATTGTCATACCTCATTTTTCAGATGATAAATATGAAGCGTAGGAAATGAATAGAGATTTGGCTCAAGTCTATTTCACATAACCTGTGGTTATTTCCTCAATTCCAGAATATATAGTTTGAATAAACACATTCAGACACAATGTAGGTAAAATCCCTACATTGGTTCCCTGACCCATGGAGTGTGGGTTATAATAACAAAAAAAAAAAAAAAAAAAACCAAGTGGAAACTATCAGCACTGCCTCTACCTATCAAAATAATAAAATAAACTGAATATTGCATTCCAGGAGGCACTATGGAAATTAATATTACCATCAAGGACAAAAACGATGAAAGAATGATGGCCCCCACCATATTCCCCTTTACCTCATGTATTTGACCTTTGGTGAAGAAGGTGGAGAATGACAGTAAATTATCATAAATTTATCCAGCTGTTGACTCCAGTTGCAGCTGCTGCTCCAGATATGGCTTTGTCACTGGAGCAAATCAATACAATACAAATCAAACCTAATACCTAGTATGAGTTATGCAGTTATCAATCTCATGAACAGTTTCTTTATACCTGTTAAAAAAAACAGTGAAGACCAGTTTTCTTTCAGCAGGGCCAGAAACACACATTCACTGTATCACCTTAGGACAGTACCAATGCACCAGCTCTAAGTCATAATGTAGTATTTAGGAATCTTTTCCAGACATTATTCTAGTCAATCGCATCGATGATAACATATTATTTGGATCTGGAGAGTAGAAAGCTTGGACTACTTCAGATACATTGGTAAGAAACAAACATGTCAGAGAGTAGGAAACAAATCCCACAAAAATCTAGGGGTCTGATACCTCAGTGAAATTTCTAGGTGCCCAGCTATCTTGGGAAGGTTGAATTATCCATTTCAGGGGAAGGACAATTTGCTGCATCTGCTTCCCTACCACTAAGAAAGAGGTCACAGTGCTTAATGTATCTTTTTGAATTTTAGAAGCAACGTATTTCCTCATTTGAGTATAACACTCCAAACCACTTACCAAGTAATATAAAAGGTTGACTGTTTTGAGTGAGATCAAGAGTAAGAAAAGACTGCAACAGATACAGGATCCCATACAAGCAGTTCTGTCACTAGGTCAAATGATCAGCATCTCTGCTGGTGCTTGGAGAGTCAGTAGCAGTTAGGAATGCTAAGTGGAACTTTTGACAAGCACTTATAGGTGAATCATACCACAGTACTTTGAGTTTTCGAGGCAAGCCCACGCCATACTCTGCAGACAACTACTGTTTTTTGAGATAGACAGCTTCTAGCTTCCTACTGGGCCTAATAGCAATGGAAACTTGATGATAATGAGCTGGGTATTTTCTGACACACCAAGCCATAAAGTTGTGTGTGCACAGCAGCACTCTAATGTCAAGCGGGAGTGGTGTATTCAAGATTGGGCTCAAAGAAGCCTTGATAGCACAAGTAAGTTGGATGAGCAAGTGGCCTAAATGCCTATTCCTGACAAATTGCTTTTTCTCTCATAACCATACTTAGGGCCTCATGGCAAGTTCTTAATGACCAAATGACTGAGGAATAAAAAAGATAGGTGTGTTTTTACAGATAGTTCTACACAATATTCAGGCAATACCCACAACTGGATGAATTCAGTACTACTGTAGTTGTATTCCAGGGTGGTTCTGAAGGACAGAAGTAAATGGGGACTGTCCTCACTGGAGAGAACTTTGAGTAGTGCACCTGGTATACATTTTGCTTGAGAGTAGTTGTAGCCAGAGATACGATCTGCACTGATTCAGTCATAGTAGTCAGTGGTTTGGCATAATGATCCAGTACTTGGGACAAACCCAATACCAAGAGACTAAATATACAAATGGACAATGGCCAGACTATGTATAAAAGTAGAACTCAGATCCACAATCTGAAGTAAACTGCCCAAGAAACCAGCCCCATTGTCTACAATAAATAGCCTGGGAAACCAGTCTGCTATAATTCAGACTTACAGGAAGCCAGATTGTTATCCTTGGTAACCATTCAGCAAGTTATTTTTTTAATAGCAATTGACCCAACATGCCCAGGACTTGATTAATAATTGACAGCTTCCCTAATTTTTGTCCCTGCATCCAACTTACTACCAACCATATAAAACCAAATATGTACCCCTAACCAATCACATAAGATGACCCCCTTCTATTTAGCCTACCTACAGCTTCCCTATACCAACCACCTCCAATCAGTGCATACCTGAAGCCTTCTTTCCTCACTGTCAACCTTTTCCATGCTTTTGCCTGCCTTTTAGTCTTTGCTAAAATGCAAGTTATCATGGCTGACTCCCTTGCTATAGCAAGCTCAGAAAAAATAGCTTTTGCTCCTCTCACTTGGTTGGTCTTTTTTATTTCCACAATTCACAAACTGATGACAAAGAGATTGCGGGAAGAGGTATATGGATAGACTTCTGAATGAACACAGTGTGTGAAGATATTTGTATCTCACTTGAATGCTCATCAAAAGCAACCACAGCAGAGGACCTTAATCACTGGGGGGGTGAGATGACCCAATCTGTGGACATCAGTCATACTCTTTTCCCTGGAATCCCTGTGCTAAACATGGTGAAACCCTTTTATCTGAACACTGAGGCTTTTTTCTCCTTTTTTGGTTAAGCTGTTTTCAGTTTAGTCTGGCCAGTGCCTCCTTTCAGATAGTTCTTTTATCTTTTGGAACACATAATTTTTAGGCAGGTTAGTTGTTTTCCATGTTTCATTCTTTTATATTTTTCATTCCTTTTTCTCTTCATTTTCATCCTAGGAGAATTTTTCATAACATTATGTAAATTCATACTTTATCACTTATATTCTTTATTGTCTCCTATGTGTCTCAATTCTGTCATTGCATTTTAACTGTTCATTTTGATTTCCTTTGAATTTTGTGTATCTTCTGGATTATCTTTTAAATAGTTTGGCCTATAGTCTCTATTGATCTTCCTCTTTCTGGGCTTATTTTAAAATATCATGTCTTCTTGCTAGAGAGAATTACAAATAATTTCTATTTAGTTTTTAGTAGTATGTACTTGAAATATACAATTTTGTTTATGGCATCTTTAGACATATATAATTTTCAAATATTACATAATAAATGTATTTTTCTTTCATAGCTTCTTCATTTTGTATCTTGCCTACAAATAAATTCCCTATCACTAGACTATTTTTCTAATGTAGTATAGCATCCTTCTAGTGTTTTCATAGTTTTGCTCTTTATTTGTAAATCTTCAGTCAACTGAAAATTTATTTGGGCTGATGATACTTATGACTTAATTTTCCCATCCTTATTGTTATGCAGTTGTCCAAATGTTGTCTATTGAACTGTGTATCATTTACTCACTGAAAAAGAAATCTAGAGGTTTTAGTGTTAACTACTTATTAAAATAATAAGCCATCATATAACTTCACTGAAACTAAGTATGAATTAATTTAGTTTACAGTTTAAAGAATAATTTTGTAGCACAGGAAAATAATTAAATTCTGCAGATAAATGATTTTCAAAACATGAAAATAAAACAATTTACAACATAGACCAAAAAGTCTAACAATTCTCTCTACCTTCTGCTCAATGTTTCTGGAACCTAAAACTGCTCTAAAAGATAAAGCCTATTAAAAATGTTTGACAATGATTTTGCTGAATTTCTAAAATGAATTGGTCAATAGTACCTAGGATGACTTTCCTAGAACAAGTTACATTAGACTAACTTTATTTCTTTTTTTGATTGTCCTATTGAGTGTAATATCCTTAGTCTCAGGATATTATTCTGTAGTCTTATTCTAAGTATTTGCATTTTAATATTCAGTATATTGTCTCAAGTAGAATGCACATTCAATAACTATTTACTAAATTGCTGAAGTTTTAAATTATAATTTAAATGTAAATTACAATTTACATTTACTACCTTTTAAGAGACTACTGACAAATCCAAACATCATTATCTTAACTAATTAGAGTCCAGGAAAACCAATAATTCTTCTTTCAGAGTAGGTATAATCTCAGGTATCATATACAATTCTGCATATTATTCATAAGATTATATTATTTTGTAATAATGCCATTATTACAAAAGAAGCTTTTTATTAAACTGTGAGTTCTATGTGCATGTGTTGTATGCCTCTATGTTTAATATTCTGATTACATGGTACTTGTTCTGCTGTCTTTCAATTGACATCTGTATGAAGGCAATGGAAGTCACTCCCCCAAACTCTATAATCTCTTCTACATCTAATTCAAAGCCATGACAACAATCAAAATATTTTAACTGCCTCTGATTATAGTAGTGGATGATAATAGTAAAATTCATACATAGACATATATTAACTAACTAGATAATTGATTCATTAAATTAAATTAATAGGTTTATTAAAATATTTTATATTGCTCTAAGTTGTACAGTTGAATCTTTAAAAGAAAAAAAAGTCAGTGCAGTCTTTTATTTTTACTTATGTTTATGAGGTTCCAAAAATGAACAAGGTAAATTGTCTTAAAATATGAGTCAATGATCAAGAATTACTCAAATAAAAGGCCCATATGTAAGCATATCTCACTGTTGCTGTGTTTGCATCCAGATTTATGGGACTTGAGATAAAATGTGATTATTTATTATGAAATCAGAGTAGTACAAATTTTAAATATGATTCCACATTCGATAGATTGCTAACCACTACATAAATTTCACAACCACTTATTCACTTTCTCTCTTCTGAAACCAGAAAAAAACAAATATAAATGAAAGGAAAAGGGAACTATCTTTCTGTAAATTGTTGTGAAAATTCATTATTTCATTTTCTCTTCTGTTATATTACATAATTTCATTTTATATTATTCAATTGTTCAATTAAATTGTTCAATTTAAATAGCAAGTAGAAGCAGTTTACTCTGGTAGAAAGGCTGTAGGTCTGAGAATCAATTATTTGGTTTTAATATCATCTGATTTTATAGGGTTTGCTTTTTTTAAAAAAAGTGGTAAGAACAGATAACATGAACTCTACCCTCTTAAATTCTCTAGAACTTATTCACCTTGCATAACTAAAACTTTCTAGGTTTTGATTTCAGTATGCTTTTGGCATGTCACAATCTCTGTGAATTTTAGTTTCTTCATCTGTTAAATGGGGCTAATAATATTCTATTTCACAATGTTACTCTGGGGATAAGATAACAGAATATGTTAAAAATGTCCTTTGTAAGTTACAATAATAATAGGTAACCTTTACGGAACACTTGCTATGTGAATTGCAAACATAAAATAACTGAATTTTTATGATAACCCTTTGATGGAACTATTATAATTCCCATTTTGTAGATGAGAATACTGAAGTAGAGAGATCTTAATTAAATTGCCTAATGCTGTATAGCTGACAAATGGTGAAGCTGGGATTCAAATACAGGAAGTTTGACTCAAGAGCCTATGCTTTCGTCATTATGTTATACTCCCTCTCTTTATACTATGCAAATGTTTGGTTAAAATAATTTACCTTGTATATAAAAATCACCAGTACGCTCTCCCTGTGTAGATATATATGTCCTTTATAGTAGTTTGAAGATATATATGTCCTTTATAGTAGTTTGAAGTGGTTCTGGCAGTCACACTCAAAAACAAATATTGAGGCCCTTTTATATAAAGCATAGAATTTCCAGAGAGAATAAAAGAACTATGTATGGCTTTTAAAATGGCCACTGAAAGTTTAAATCTAAAATTGCTAAGCTATGACAGAATATAAATCAAAAAAACAAATAAATGTTTTTTTCTCCCACAAATAGATTTGTTCAATGTATTTTTAGTTACTTTTGGCACATTAGAATTTCTATCTGGATCCAAGGAATGGAACATAACATTTCATGCTCCTCCAGTAGATAAACTGTGCCTCTTTTTTAAAGAAAAAGTCATTTAATATAGGCCTCAACACACAGATGTAGAAATATACTATCAATACTATCCAAGATAATGTAAGGATTGAATGCAATCCCTATCAAAATTCCAAGAGACTTTTATTCATAAATGAAAAAGCTGATCCTTAAATTTATATGGAATTGCAAGTGTTCTCACATAGCCAAAACAATTTTGAAAAAGAACAAATTTGGAGGACTTGTACTTTCAAAACTTATTGCAAAACTGTAGTAATCAAAACAGCATGATACTGGTATAAAGACAGACATATAGACCAATGGAATAGAATTGAGAGTGCAGACATAAACATATACATCTATGGACAATTGATTTATGACAGGAATGTCAAGTCTACTCAATGGGGAAAAAAGTCTTTTCAACCAGTGTTGCTGGGACAGACAACTGGATTTCCATATTCAAAAGAATAAAGGTGGACTCCTACCTCACACCATATATAAAAATTAAATTAAATGGATAAACAAGTATGAGCTAAAACCATAAAATACTTAGGAATAACACTCAGAGGTAAATTTTCATGAATTTGCGTTTGGCAATAAATTCTTTTATATGCCACCAAAAACACAAGCTTGTTGCTTGTGAAGGATAAAAAAACAGATAAATTGGACTTCATCAAATTAATTTTTTTTGCATTAAAGGACATTATCAAGAAAGTGAAAAGATACCCTGCAAAATGAGAGAAAATATTTGCAGATAATATATCCTAAAACTCATGAATAAAAACTGGGCAAATCACTTGAATAGGCATTTATCCAAAGAAGATATACAAATAGTCAATATATATATGAAAATATGCTCAACTTCATTAGACATTAGGGGAATGTGAATCAAAACCATAGTGAGTTGCCACTTCCTACCAACTAGAATTGAAGTATTCAAAAAAAACAAAGGGGGAAATATAATAAGTGTTAGTGAAAATGTAGACAAATGGGAACCCCCGTATATCGATGATGCAAATGTATAATGGTGCAGCTGTTGTGGAAAATAGTATGGTGACTCTTCAGAAAATTAAACATAAAGTTATGTGACCCAGCAGTTTTACTTTTAGTTATATAGCCAAAAGAATTGAAAATAAGGACTCAAACAGATACTTGTACACCACTGATCATTGCAGCATTATTTATGATAGCTATAAGGTAGAAATAACACAGCATCCATCAGCAGAGGAATGGGATAAACAAACATGGTATCTAAATACAATAGAATATTATTTAGCCATAAAAAGAAATGAAGTTCTCATACCTGCTACAGCATGGATTAACCTTGATAACACTATGCTAAGTGAAATAAGCCTGGCAAAAAAGGACAAATATTGTATGATTTGATTTATATAAAATATCTAGAATGTGAAAATTCATAGAGACAAAGTAGATTAGAGGTTACTGGGAGCTGAGGGGAAGAGAGAATGAGAAATTACTGCTTAAAGGTTACTGAATTTCTGTTTAGGGCGATGAAAAAGTTTGGAAATAGTAGTGATGGCTGCACAACATTGTAAATTTAATGAAAGTCTTGATGTTTATGCTTAAATTTTTCCATTTTAGTTATTTTTTGTATTATATATATTATCAAAATTTTAGAAAGATACGTTCTCCAGTTGTTTAGGACAAACAGATTTCAAAAATCATACTTGAATTATCTTTTACTTCATCTTCAATATCTGAACCAAGCTATATACCAAGTATGGCTAATGCCCTATTATTGTGGTTCTATTTCACAACAACTACTTAACTCTCGTTAGGGTTTCAAACTCACATTGATATTTATTGGCATTGTAACCTTTGAACCTGACCAGGTTGCTACTAATAGCAAATGAGCATATAAAATGATACCCAACATCATTAGTCACCAGAGAAATATAAATTAAACCTGCTATACATACATTGGAATAATTAAATTAGAAAGACTGATAATGTCAATTGTGGGCATGGAAATGCTGTAACTAGAAATCTCATACACTGCTGTTGCAAATGTAACATGGCTTAACTCTTTGGAAACTAGTCATTTAAAAAAAAAAAAAGGGGGCTTCCCTGGTGGCACAGTGGTTGAGAGTCCGCCTGCCAATGCAGGGGACATTGCAGGGGACTGCGCCACCAGGGAAGCCCATAACCAACTCTTTGACTTCATCTTGAACAAAGTATCAGCAATATTTGTCACAATTAACCATCCTCTCCTTCTTGAAGCAATTTCCTAACATCTTTTGTAATTTTAAGTCACCGTTTGAATTATATTTTTCACCTCACTTACCACTCTTCACAGTTTTTTGTTTTGTTTTTGCTGGCTGCTTCTTGTTCACAAGGCCTCTTTGTGTTTATGGGATCTATCACTGGCTTTCCTTTCTGCACTACACTCTCCCTTGATATCACGTGCTATCCGTTAGCTTATAATTTAGAAATTATTATCTCCAAAAGGAATGTCTCCTTAGTGCTAGAGTATACGCCCAATTGCCTACTCATAAACTTCATTTGGATGTCCAAAATGCATCTCAAACTTAAAATCGTCAAAACATAATTATGCTGTTAATCCCCAATCTGTTAGCCCAAATTTCTTTCTGTAACCAATGGCATAACAAGGGTAGGGTAGTGGGAGCAGCCTCTCTTAGGTATTCTATCTTGAGTACACACCATATTAGAATGTTAGCCTGACTGTTTCCAAAGACCTCATTTATTGAGGTAGCAGTCTATAGAGCAAATAGAACAGCAGCAACAAAATCACAAAAAATAATTATCTTTCAAAATAAAAGAGTGAAAAAAAGAACTATAACAAGCCCACAAAAGATTGATATTTTTCATATTTAATTTTGTGACTGTCAGGATTTCAGAGAACTCTATTCCTCTCCTAGAGGATAACTTATAAGTTGCTAAATACAATGCATGTTTTACAGGCTTTAATTTTCTTGATATTGCTTCTGGTTACAATAAAGTTGGTATTTCTTTTTACCCTCTCTTTTCTCTTGTCATTTGAATCATTCTTCGGAACCCTACTAATACCCTTGACTATTCCTTATCAGCCTAAATTGTTGCCCCTTCTTTCTTGGCTTGTCCTTTGAGTTTGATTTATACACAGGCTCCTGCCCTATCTATATGTATATATTTTTTTCTCCATAATTTTCTACCTGATCACAGTTTTGCCACTTGAATTCAAGTATGTCCACCTAGTCATGCAAGCCAGAAACTTGAGAGTAATCTACTATTTTGTCTGTATCAATACTACAGTCAATAGTTCAATAATATTACCAGTTTTATCACATAAATATTTATCTGATCTACCCAATCCTTTCACCAATGCCAGCTCTGGATCCTCATTATTTCTTGAGTAATTGTAACTAAGTGTAATTAATTTCTTGTCCTGTAGTTATGCAATCTCCTTGACCCTGCCCTTAAGTAGGTTTTTTTCTAAACATCCAGAGGGGTTTATTTTAAATGAAAATATGATTGTGATATTCCTGTGCTTAAAACGTTTTCAGTGCTTCTGAATGATTTAGAACATCAACTTTAGCTTGTTATCATAGCACACAATACCTTCCATGACCTGGTACCTTTCTAATGTTACTCATCTCTCCATTTTTAATTCCTGTGCATCCTTTTTTTTATATCCAACTAGACGAAATTATCATTTTTATAGTTCAGAAATGGTTAAATATTAGTAGTTTCATAGTGTTTGATCAACCCGATACTCTAGTAATACTGGACTACCTAACATTTCCAGAATGTTATTTCTTGACTCTGTGACTCTGCCAGTCTTGTTAAGAAAAATTGACCAAGTTCCTGATTTCAGAACCATAAACTCTTCTGGTAGCTTTTGTTTATGCTTCTTTGTTAGACCTCTCAGTGATCCTTCCCTCCTTAACTATTCCTTGTAACTATACTGAGTCAAATAACCATGGAGTGCCTAACAGATTTTGTACTAACCCACACATAGAATAATTATATATAATGGGAATAAGAGTATGTTTGTCTACCGTATTGTCCCTTTGGTTTTATGATACTGAGTAAGTGATGTGAGGGCTCTGAAGTTAGTTTTCTCTATTATAAAATGAAAAACATAAAACATAAACCCTAATAATGATATAACTCCTTTTATAACCATTATGTTACACAGTAAAAAATATTGTAAACTTTAAAATGTATACTGATATTAATCCTTACGCTTCCAAAATAAATCCAGGGCCAGATAATTATCACCTATGTATTAAAAGTCAGATTTATAAAACATTAGAAATAAATGAATATATTGAAGCTTCAATTTAAAATAAAGATTTATGAAAAATGTTGCTAAGTGATAATAATAAACTATAAAACCCCACAAAAAATCTATGTGCTTCCCCAAAGTAATAAAAACACATTTGTTGCATTAATATAATTTTGTGTATGTCTCAGCCAGTCCTATAACACTATCTAAATTATTATGGAAGGTTAAAAATCTCAGAGAAATTAACTTTCCTAATCATTATTAGTTTTCATTTTCTTTTGTGTTGATTTTAACAAGCTATTTGAAACAAAAAGGTAAATTCATATTGTGCTGTCTCCTGGATTCTTCAGAGAACTTACAGATTATTTTAATGTAACAAAAAATGTTTTATATAATATCAGTACAGTTAGAATATACCTTCATCATACTTTTCTTTGAAACATAACTAATGAGAAAGTAGGATTACTAAAATGAGCGCATAACGGGATGATCTGTGGCTGGGGAGAGGCAGGTCAGGCTCCCATACCTGGATAATACTTGGAATTCTTAGCCGGCATACAGGGGAGAATGGTGGTTGCCCATGAGTGAGACTTCAGAGGCTGGCTCTAAACTAAATTTTGTCCAAACCATGCAGTCATATTTCGGTGATCAAAATGTGTATCTGCATAATCATCATAAGGAGAAGAAAGAGAGATGCTAACATGACAAGAGGTAAAGGACAAGGAAGAAAAGAGAAAGTGGAGGAAGAAAGAGAAAACGGAGAAGAGGAAGAGAGAGAAGAAAGAGGAGGAAGCAGAGTTATATTACAATGCAGTAAATGGAAAAAATTCCAAGTAAGCTCTCCTAATGAGAGGTTTACAACTTGTGGTTCTCAGGTCATGACAGGCAACAGATTTACTATAGGAAATTCTCAAATTCAGTTTCCACACATTATCTTCTGAGTGAATAAAAATTTTATCTCACGTGTTTTTGTGATAATGTACATCTGCAATGAACAAAATTCAAATTACTTTAAATGTGTTACTGAGACCGTTATAGCTTTTGTGTTAAAACAACTTATATTGGATATATAATGATTACCATGTTTCGATCTATAAACAGTTTTTCACATTAGCAAAGAAAAAGTGGGGACCACTGATAAAGACAATGTTTAATAAAGATATAGTGGGAGTTTCAAAGTGAAAACCTAAGCATTGTACCCACTGCACCTTCATTTGTAACCTCACATCTAGAGATTTTTCAAGATAAGTTCTCCTGTGGGATTGAGGCTCTTCATTAGGTGTGTCACTTGACCAGTAGAGCTAATGATTTATTCTCCTTTGCAATAGCCACACTGAGAGTTATGAATCACAATGTAGGTCACCTCTAAATACTGTAAATTCAGTGCACATGAGGAAGTGGATCTCACTCAATATCCCAAAGCATGAGGTTATTTCTGGGAAATAAATGTATATTGGAGGAGAGAGGGTTTTGGAGTTTAGTCACCTAAAGATCTTGTCATCTTTAAGATCTTGTCAGATTAATCTCTCAAGTTTCTCCTACCAGGATTTGCACCAGAGAGATCTGTACAAAAATTTACGAAGTATGAAGGATTTGATTGGAATGTAGAATGATGACTATGATATTGGCCTGTTACAATAGAGGTGGGCAAATTCAAAATACCAGCTGTAACAGAAAAGGAAGCGATGGGAAACTGAATTACTAGAAAGTAGATTGGAAAAGAAGATTAAAACCAAACTTCTGTTGGTGTTTGCTGACACCCCATGTCCCTCTTACAGACCTCCTTGAGGTAACAGGAGCCTCAACTAGTGATGGGGCTGTGAAAATGAAAAGGGAGAGGAGGTTCTGAAGTGATTCCAGTGCAGAGGCTCTGGAATAAGACAGCTTGGATTTAAATCTTGAATCTTCCATGGCCCATTAGTTATACTCTTCTGTGTCTCAGTTTCTTCATCAATAAAGGCAGGAAAAAAAACACTATCTACCTTATCAGTTTATGAGGGTTAAGTGCAGTATTAAATACAGAGCACTTAGGAGAATACTCAGAAGTTAAGAAGTGCTCAATAAATGTTAATTAATATTGTTTCTAACTCCCTTAAGTTTAATTATGAGTGTGGATAGAAAAATGCATGATGAAAACATTTGAAATACTTCATCTTCTAAATATACAGCTCAGTATTTGGACAAGTACATTATCATGTAGACTTATCATGTAGCCTATCTTATTATCATTGTTTATTTAATTCAGAATATTTTTCAATATGTGAGTGAGGAACAGCTCTTTTATTCAAAATCCATATAAATACATTATATCAATGTACATCTTTTCAGAGTGATCACTTCACAAAGAAAAGATAACTGTTAAGAGAGGGTTCAGTGTATTTTATACACATCACATATTTTTCTTCAGATAATAGAATAATGCCAGCAAGAAGGATTATGTAAATTCAGGACTATAAAAGCAGCTTAGTTCAATGGACGATGCTGAGGGTCATGCATTAACAATTTTATGAACAGCCCTATGACAAGAAAAAAAATTAAAGTACTAGATGACAACACTCAATTGAATTATTTTCTTCAGGAGGGAGTACTGAAGTTCCTGCTTGAGAGCTCTTTGTAAGAAAAAGGCATGTTGTATATTTTTCTTGACAACTTACATTTGTGCTAAACAAGGCGGACATACCTTGTGGCAATGTAATCTGCTCCTAAACATAGTTTTTAAAAAAATGAACAAGGCTCTAAGTAATTATCAATAGACAAAGTGATATTGCTACTCAGGTAAGCATGTGATTAACAGGAACTGCATAATATAATAAATAGCAAGGAAAAATAAAATCACATAACCATAACAATACACATCACTATCATCAGTTACTACCTTGAATATCTTGTCAGAGAATAATCACACTAGACATAAGTGAGGAAAGTAATATAATGAGCGCCATTTATAGACTTGCTACCGTCTGCCAGGCATTGTTACCCTTTTACGTGTGTTAGCTGATTTAATCCCTGCAACTTCTTGTGTTAGGTATTATTGCTTAATTTTAGCAGCTTAGAAACTGTGGTTTAGATTTTAGTTTAGGGTCAACGTTCAGTTTAGGGCCAACCTGAAATTACAGTATATGAACTTTTAAATTAGAACTAGCAGGGGCATCTGGTAAAATACACATTTCTAGGACCCACCACATAATTAAGCCAGGCTCTCTGGTGATAAGTTCTAGGATGTTCATTTTAACATGTTCCTAGGGGATTCTGACTTTTCAGCAAAATCTGAAAAACTTTGCTTTATTGACTAGCAAAGTCAATCACTCTTAACTTCATTCTGAAATCACATAACATTAAAATCATTTTACAGATTAAGTGTTAAAAATGTTATTAATTTGAAATTGTAATAAGCTACATATATTACACTGAATAATGGTCAAATTAATTTCTGGATATTTATAAATAGTATACTAATATAGCTAACAAATAAATAAGTGATCTTTAAGAATGAGTCTCCAAGGACATATTATGTTCTTATTTTATGATGATGATGATAATGATGGTTGTTTATAGGAGGTAGAAAAGAAGTCTAAGGCCATGATCTCTGCCTTCAAGCTTCTTATAAATTGTATTGTTTATTGCTGGCTCTATAATGGAAGTCTTCTCTCTCTTAATAAAAAGAAAGGAGAAAAAATGTTCTATATAAGTCTGTCTAATTTATTCTGTATTAAGGATCTCATCATTAGTGTGAACCTTTATTTTTGTATATTCCTTATTTTACATTTAATCGTTATCTGAAAGTAGAAAGTCTGATTTTCCCCATACATGATAAGTACAACAATGTATGCAAGTATCAAAAATCAAAAAACATATTCGTTCATCAAAAATGATTTTTGGTGGAGTTAGGACAATTTTCATACTAAAACAGCCTAAAATATTATGTTATGTTATGGTTTTAGAACTATGACCACTATTAAATTTCATAATGTATTATATGCAGATCACTATTGTGAAACTAATAAAATTGGTGGTTGAATGTATTTTAGTGAAAATTAGAGCTGAATTGAGTTCTATCAGTTTAAAGTTAACAAATTCAGAGCTGCATGGGATCATATAGGAAGCGATATAAAGAAAAGCAGTCTATTCACATGCTAAGTATAAGATAATGTTTCATATACTTCTGTTATTCTCTCAGGATATTATACTAGCTCTATCTAGTGGCCACTACAAATATTACACTTAGCTAATAGATATAATTTAAGAAGCATGCCTTAATATGCAATTATTACTAATTCATTTTTTGTAAACTGAATGCCAAATGATTTAAAGCTACAGAATTGTCACCCCATCCTATCATTGGTACTGTTTGCTTTACAATTCTTTTTTAAAAATTTTATTGTTATAAGAACATTTAACATGAGATCTACATAATTTTTAGGTGCACAATACAGTATTGTTAACTATAGGTACAATATTGTAGTATAGCTGATTTCTAGGGTTTAATCATCTAACTGAAAATTTATACTTGTTGAATAACGACTCCCCATTTCTCCCTCCCTCCAGTCTCTGACAGCCAAGATTCTACTTCTCTATTTCTCTGTTTGACTGTGGCAGAAGTCATTTTTAAACCAAGCATAGTTATTAAAATTGAGACTTTTTGTTTCTATTTTCTTGGCACTGATTTTGATACATAACATAATTTAAATAATGAAAGAACTTAAAATATTTTAAAAGCTCAAAATAAACACAAATTAGATGAGATTATAAAATCCAATCTTAAAAACATATTGATATTATTATTAAGTAATCATAACCAGAGCAAGGTATATCATTTTTGAAAAATTGATGAATATTTTAACCTTGTGATCCAGCCCAGATTTATGCCTTCTGATGGAGTGTTATTTTGTAATGTATTTTATTGTGGAATCAAATATTACTTGTTTTCAAAGAGCTTTCACATATCTCATAAGTAACACATAATCTAATTTCCATGCCTTTGTGTAAACATTGACTTTATCAATTAAGGAATATCACTTAGCTGTTGTCTTAAAAATACTAATCAAAGATCAATGGCTTCAAACAATATTTATCTCATAAGTCAGTGTGTCATCAAGATGGTTCTGGTGATCTGGTCCAGATGTAGTTACCCTCTGCTAATCTCACTCCTGCATGTGTGGTCAGTTGCCAGATCACCTGCTGGGTCAGCTGGGGACTGGCTGGTCTGGGATAGTCTCAGCCGAGGTGAATCCTCTCCCAACCTCCTGTAAAACAGTCTCTGGGTAGGATTTCAAGAGAAAGGGAAGAAGTACACAAAGCTGCTTTTGTGGCACAGAATTGGAACTGGTAACACTACTTGCATTGTGTTCTGTGACTAAAAGAAGTCATAAAGCACATGCAAGGTGAGAGGAAATAGGTTCTCTCTGACATGAGCAGCTGCAAAGTCACATTACAAAGGGTATAGATATAGGAAAAAGTGAAGAATTAAGGTCATATTTTCAATCTACCACAAGTTTCAAGGGATTTTAAAATATGCATTTTTATTCATTTTGAGTGGTAATTTCACAGATGTTCTATTTCTGTAATTTAATATGAGGCTCTTTTTAAGTTCATGGACAAACTTTTATATCTTTTTCCCTAAATTTTAAGAGTGATAATAACTGTCCCTTTTTGATAAGAGTAAGTCAAAACAACATCTTTGTTTATAAATGAAATTCAATTAATTTCAACTTAATTTATTTTATATTTCCATCCTCATTTCAGCCCTATGACCCACCCCAAATCAAAACCCTTCAGTGGAAATAAAAGGTTTGGACTGAAAGTCTGAGGAAGTGGGTTTAGTTCCCTGCTGATACACTTAATCAGCTGCTTGGTCTGAGAAAAATCTCTTCCTGTCACTAGTACTTTGTTTGCCTCCCTGTGCAAAGACAGTGTGGAATTGAGTAGATCTCAAGGTTTCTTCCAACTCTTTTTAAAATTTTAAGGTTTCTTCTAACATTTGTGTGTGTGTATGTGTGTGTGTGTAACAAAATCCCCACTATCCATTGTTTTCTTTGTTAAAAGCAATTAACAATATTTATCTTAACTGGCAATTGTCATGCAATTAAAAACATCTAATTATGCTTAGACTAGGACATGGCCATATCAGTTAATGACAAAGAAATTATTTTCAATATCCTTGTGAAAATAACCACTCTGGTTCATAGGCTTTTAACATGTGATTTTACAAGAATATTCTCTGAAGAACAGAACAAAACTCCCCATTATTCCCAAAGTCAATTGGAATGGTTCTGTAGGGGATATATTAGTACATTGTATTTTCAATAATTCAGTCTTAAAAAATGTTAAGTGTACATATATCTATTTATCTGTCCATCCCTCCATATACCTAGCTACCTACCTATCTACCGGCTATCATCTGCTTGATGGCTATAGATTGTCTATCAGAGATGGAATTGTTGGGTCATAAATCTATCTATATATATCTATATACATAATTTTGCTTTCAAAAGTAAATTTACAATAGTAATGTTGTTTTCTAAGATTTAATAAATGTACCACTGTAATATAACAGAATAACATTAGGTGAAATTTAAACGAATAAGGAGTATTCAGGGGTGAGGGATATTCGGTGACACTCTGAACTATCTTTACAACTTTACTGTAAATCTAAATTTATTCCAAAATAAAAAGTTCCTTTAAATAATAAAAAAAGAAAAATCAATCTAAACATTTATTTGTAAGGAAGTAAAAAATACATTGTTACATACTTAGACTATACAAAATTTAACAATAACTTAACTAAATTTATATATGTCAATATAGATAGAGCACATGACATATAGTTTTGGGAAACAATTACAGAACAACAAAGATTTAATTTAAATTAAGAAAATGTTAAAAAATTACATATTTATCTTCTATATTCATATATATGTAGAAAATTTTAAAAATCGTGAGCAGAATGTACACTTAATTTATACTTAATTTATATAATAACAATGCAATATTACAAGGGAGGGCAACATAAGAGAATTCAACTTAATCTGTAATACTTTGTTAAAGAAAACTCCCAGCAAATTTGTAAACAAAACAAAACAAAATCACTTTGCTTCAAAAATACTTGTTGTGTACCTTAAAATAATACAATGTATATGTTAATTATATCTCAGTAAAATTGTGGGGGGGGAAACCTGTTGTAAAACCATCACTGTGAATTCCCATTAGGTAATTCTAATTTTCACCTCTTCATTTTCTGTGTTTTATCTAAATTTCTGTATTGGAGTAAATATGGAATACACTTCAACATCAACTATTTTGTCTCTGCCAGTATCCTCTAACTCTCAAGTCCACCTTGTCCTTTCCATCCTCATTACTCCATTCCAATTTTAATGAGACCTAATCCTCTCACAAGCCTACTGCCTGTTGCCTTTAACTTAATTGGTGTTCCTGTCTCTGGCTCATCCACACTCTGACTCATTCTATGGTTGATCACTGTTCCTTAAGCAAAATACTGATTTAATCCTTATCCTGTTCAACCACCTTAATTGACATCTAAGGGTCAAACACAAATCCATGTGCCTGATTTTCAAATAATTCCACAAAATGGCCTCAACAGACCTTTCCAGTCTGTTACCCACTTCTGCTGCACATTTATGTAATATTGTAGCTGTTTAGCACAACCAATTGCTCCCAAACAACTTTCATGCTTTCCACTTTCATTCCTTTGCACTCATTAATTCTTCAGTTTAGAATAACTTCTTCAAACACCTTGCCTTATGAAATCCTATCTATTCTTTAAGGGAAAAAAATCTTTAATTATGTTCTTTTGTGATATTTTTCTGATCAAGATTGACTTGCCCCTTATCCTGTCCAAAATTTGACTTTTCTATCTTGTAAGCACACATAGCATTTAATTTGTACCTTTTAATGACACATGAGTATAGATAGATTTATACTTACTTTAAACCTTTGTAAAGTGTTACCCTTGAGAGGTTAGGATTTATGCCAATCACATTAGTTGGTACAGTTTAGGAAATCAGTTAATCTTTTTTAAAATTAATTTTTATTGGAGTATAATTGCTTTGCATGTTGTGTTAGTTTCTACTCTACAGCAAAGTGAATCAGCTATATGTATCCATATATCCCCTCTTTTTTTGATTTCCTTCCCATTTAGGTCACCACAGAGCATTGAGTCCTTGCAGTCAAGAATTCTCACAGTATAACAGGAAGGAAGACATTATAACACTTCATTATGTGATGTCAGCGGATAGAGCTAAGTATAGAGGGTCATGTTGTAAACGCATAGAATTTTCGCCTGGCCCACACTTATCCCTAACTACTTACAAATCACCGATAGACAGGAGTTGGGCCAAGGCAGTTTTACTGGAATAAATATCAAAGCTGAGTTTTAAAGAATGAGAAGTTATACAGACAGGCAAAGGTGTAGCCTGTGAAAATGAGAGAGGGCTTAAGATATCATCGCTCTTTTGAAGAAAGGTGGGTGCTTTGAAATAGAATTCATAACTTGAGAGAAGGGAGTAGTAAGAGAAAACACCAGAGAGGTAAGCACAAGGCAGATTCATCTTCGTGGCCAACTAAAACTTGTGGACATCAGGGTCCACTGGAATAACTTAAATAAAATGACATAAACCAACATGTTTTACAGTTCTGTGAATAGATTAGAGTGGGAACAGTCTGGAGGCCACTGTACACTAAAATTATCATTGTATAGAATGCATTTCTTTCTTATTGTTTTATGTAGTTCATACTTACTTATATCTAGCCAAACATTAATCCCTTGCATTGTTCTTCATTCCTTCATATATCTCCATGATTCCATTTGGAATTATTTTCGATCTGACTAAAGAACTGCCTAAAGAACAGCTTTTGGAATTTCCTTTAATGTAAGTTAGCTGATGATCTTAGTGTTTATTTGCTAGAAAAAAATCTGTATTTTACTTTCAATTTTAAATATTTTTACTGGGCATATAATCTAGATTGGCAGGTAATTTATAAAGCACTTTGTAGATATTTGAAGGCTTCCATTATTTCTTTGAGAATGAACTCTTGATCTTATCATTGATCTTTTGCAGGTAAAATATCTGCTTTCTATTTTTAAGGATTTTTCTCTTTGTCTTTAATTCTCAGTAATTTACCATGATTTGCATAGGTTGGCTTTCTTAGCTTGAAATTCTGGTTGATATTCATAATGTTTTTTTTAATTTTTTAACTTTATTGAGGAATAATTAACAAATATAATTATATAATTTTAAACTACAGAGTGATTTTATAGACACACACACACACACACACACACACACACATTGTAGAATGATTACCAAGGTCAAGAAATTAATATATCCATTACCTCACATTGTTAACATAGGTAACTTCCTTAACGGTGAGAATGCTTAAGATCTACTCTCAACAACCTTTAAGTATACAATGCCATATTATTAACCATTGTTACCATGCTATACATCAGATCCTCAGAACTTATTCTTTTTATAATTCAAAATTTGTATCCTTTGATCTACCTCACCCCATTTCCCCTACCCTCAGCCCCTGACAACCACTATTCTATTCTCTGTCTCTATTAAATCTGTTTTTTTTCTTCTTTTTTTAGCTTCCACATGTAATACCATACAGTATTTGTTTTTCTCTCTCTTTTTTTTTTTTTTTTTTTTTGTGGTACGCGGGCCTCTCACTGTTGTGGCCTCTCCCGTTGCGGAGCACAGGCTCTGGACGTGCAGGCTCGGCGGCCATGGCTCACGGGCCCAGCCGCTCCGCGGCATGTGGGATCTTCCCAGACCGGGGCACAAACCCGTGTCCCCTGCATCGGCAGGCGGACTCTCAACCACTGCGCCACCAGGGAAGCCCCTGTCTTTCTCTTTTTGACTTATTTCATTTAGCCTAATGCCCTGCAGATTCATCCATGTTGTCACACAGGCAGGATTTCCTTCTTTCTCATGGCTTAATAATTTTTCATTGTGTGTGTGTATGTGTGTGTATACACATACGTACATATAAAATAACATTTTTTTGGTCCATTTGCCTGATAAAGGACATTTAGATTGTTTCCGTATCTTGGCTATTGTAAATAATGCTGTAATGAACATGGGTGTGCAGATACCTCTTAGAGATACTGATTTCATTTCCTTCATACATACCCAGGGGTAGGATTGCTAGATCATATGGTAGTGCTATTTTTTATTTTTTAAGGAACCACCATATTGTTTTCCATAATGGTTGTACTGTTAAATATTCCCACCAACAACATATAAGGGTTTCCTTTTCACTACATCTTTGCCAACATTTGTTATCTCTTCTTATCATAACCATCTTAACAGGTGTGAGATAATATCTCCTTGTGGTTTCATTACATTGATTATTATGTTGAGCATAATAATGGATTTTGATCCATTAATTATGTATTGTGTATACAAATACAACTTATTTCTGTATGTTGATGCTATATCCTGCAATTTTACTGAATTCATTTATTAGTTCTAACAGTTCTTTGGTGGAGTCTTCAGGGTGTCTGTATAAAGATTATGACATCTGCAAACAGACATAATTTTACTTCTTCCTTTCCGATATGCATACATTGTATTTCTTTTTCTTGCCTAATTGCTACAGATAGGACTTCCAGTACTATGGTTAGTAGAAATGGTGAAAGTGGACATTCCTACCTTATTCTGGATCTTAGAGGAAATGCTTCTAACTTTTCACCATTGAGTATCATGTTACCTGTGGGCTTGTCTTATATGGTCTTTATTATGCTAAGGAACAATCCTTCTATACCCAATTTGTTGAGTGTTTTTTATTATGAAAGGATGTTGTATGTTGTCAAATGTTTTCTCTGCATGTATTAAGTTGATCATATAATTCTTACCTTTCATACTATAAATGTGATATTCATATTTATTGATTTGGGTAAGTTGAACCATGCTTTTATGCCAGTGATAAGTGCCACTTGATTATGATGAATTATCCTTTTAATGTACTGGTGAATTCAGTTAGCTAATATTGAAGATTTTTTACATTTATATTCATCAGTGATATTGGTGTGTACTTTTCTTTTCTGGTAGTGTCCTTATCTGGTTTTGTTATCATTGTAATGTTGGACTTGTAAAATCAGTTTGAGAGTATTCCTTCTGTTTCAATTTTTTGGAGTGTTTGAAAATGATTGGTATTAGTTATTCTTTAAATATTTGGTAGAATTCAAAAGTGGGACCATCTGGTCCTGGGATTTTCTGTGTTGGGAGGTTTTGATTACTGATTCAATACTTTTATTCATTATTGTTCTATTCAGATTTTCTATTTCTTCCTGACTCAGTCTTCATAGGTTGTATGTTTTGAGGAATTTATCCAGTTCCTCTAGGTTATTCAGTTTGTTGGCATATAATTTTTCATAGTAGTCTTTCATAATCCTTTGTATTTCTGTGGGATGAGTTGTAACATGTCCTCTTCATTTCTGAATTTGAATCCTCTTTTTTAAAATTATTTTATTTGTGTTTTTTTAAAAAATTACCTCTTAGTTTCAATGATCTTTTCTACTGTTTTACTGGTCTCTGTTTTATTTAGTTCTCTCCTGTTTTTTGTTATTTCATTTCTTCTGCTCACTTTAGGCTTAGTTTTTTCTTCTTTTCCTTGTTCCTTGAGATGTAAAGTGAGGTTGTTTATTTGAGAACATTCTTATTTTTTAATGTAGGCACTTATTGCTATAAACTTCCCTCTTAGATCTGCTTTTACAGCATCCCATAGGTCAGGGGTCCCCAACCCCTAGGCTGCAGACTGGTACCGGTCTGTGGCCTGTTAGGAACTAGGCCGCATAGCAGGAGGTGAGCGGCAGGTGAGTGAAGCATCATCTGCTGCTCCCCATCGCTTGCATTACAGCCTTGAACCATCCCTCCCATTGCTTGCATTACAGCCTGAACCATCACACCCCCTGGTCTGTGGAAAAACTGTCTTCCACAAAACCGGTCCCTGTTGCCAAAAAGGTTGGGGACTGCTGCCATAGGTTTTCATGTGCGCTTCTATTTTTTTTTCTAGATACTTCTTTACTTCCTTTTTTCTTCTTTGACTCAGTGATTATTTAGGAGTATGTTGTTTAATTTCCACATATTTGTGACCTTCCTAGCTTTCTTCCTGTTATTAATTTCTAGTTTTATAGCATTGCGATCACAAAAAATACTCATGATTTTAATCTTCTTAAATTTGCTAAGACTTGTTTTGTGACCTATCATGTGATCTGAACTGGAAAATGTTCTGTGTGTACTTGAAGAGTGTGTATTCTGCTGCTGGTGGATGAAATATTCTGTATGTATGTGTTAGGTCCATTTTATCCATAATGTAATTCTAGTCTCTTATCTCCTTGTTGATTTTGCCAGCTGGATGATCTATACACTGTTGAAAGTGAGATATTGAAGTCCTTTTCTCTTATTGTATTGTTGTCTGTTTCTCCCTTCAGATCTGTTAATAATTATTTAATATATTTAGGTGTTCCAATATTATGTGTTCATATGTTTACAGTTGTTATGTCTTCCTGATGACTTGAGCCCTTTATCATTATGTAATGACCTTCTTTTTTTTCTAATTATAGTTTTTGACTTAGTCTGTTTGTCTCACATAAGTATAGCAACCTCTACCCTCTTGGTTTCCATTTGTATGGAGTATCTTTTTCCATTCCTTCACTTTCATCCTATGAGTGTCCTTAAAGCTTAAGTGAATCACTTGTCAGCAGCATATAGTTGGATTTTGCCTTTTTATCCATTTAGCTATTATGTTTTTTAACTGGAGAATTTAAGCCCTTTACATTTAGAATAGAGAGGTAGGACTTACTATCACCGTTTTAAAGAATTGCTTTCTGATAGTTTTGTAGTTACTTTGTTGTGTTCTTTCTCTCTTGCTTTATTTGTGAATTGATGTGGTTTTTTTTTTTGTGCTGGTATACTTTGAATTTTTTTCTCTTTGTCATTTATCTATTTAAGGTTTTCACTTTGTGGTTACCATGTGGCTTTCATAGTAAATCTTAAAGCTATAACTGTGAAGCTCATAACCTAGCTTCAATTGCATATGAAGTTCTCCCTATTTACTTGCCACCCCCCCCAACTTATGTTGATGTCCTAATTTACACCTTTTTATATTGTGTATCCATTGATATAATATTGTAGCTATAGTTATTATCAACACTTTTGTCTCTTAACCTATATGCTAGAGTTCAGGGATTTACGCAGTGACACTGCAGTATTAGAGTATTTTGATTTTACTGTGTATTTACCTTTACCAGTGAATTTTATAGTTTCATATCTTTTCATGTTATTACTTAGTGTCCTTTCATTTCAGACTGAAGAACTCCCTTTACCATTTCTTTTAAAGCAGTTCTAGCGTTATGATGTGATTAACTCCCTCAGCTTTTGTTTATCTGGGAAAGTCTATCTAGTCATCACTTCTGAAGGGCAATGTTGCTGAGTAAAGTGTTCTTGGTTGGCCTTTTTTTTTTTTCTTTTAGCACTTTGAATATATCATTATACACTCTCTGGGCCTGTAAGTTTTCCACTGAGAAATCTGCTGATAGCCTTAATGGAATTTTATTGTATGTAATGAGTCTTTTTTCTCTTGCTGATCTCAAAATTCTCTTTGGCTTTGATTTTTGAGAGATTGATTGTAAGGCATCTCATTGAAGATCTCTTGAGGTTAAATCTGTTTAGGGATATGTGAAGTTCATGTATATGAATGTCATATTTCTCTCCAGATTTAGGATGTTTTCAGCTATTATTTCTTTGAACAAGTTTTCTGTCTCTTTCTCCCTCTTTTCTCGTTCTGCTGTATCAATAATATATTGTTTTGCTTGATGGTATCATATAATTCATATAGACTTCTTCATTATTTTTATTCTAGTTTTCTTCTCTAACTGGATAATATCAAGAGATCTGTCTTCAAATTCACAGGTTCTTTCTTCTGCCTGATTGGGCCAGCTCTTGAAGTTTTCTGTTGTATTTTTCATCTCATTCATTAAATTCTTCAGCTCAGTATTTTCTTCATTCTATTTTATGATTTCTCTTTGTTGAACTTCTCATTTTGTTCATGTATTGTTTTCCTGAGTTCACTGAGTTTTGTTTTCTCTTGACTTTGACTGAGCCTTCTTAAAATATCAGATAACTCAGAAGTCTATTTCTTTGGGGGTCAGTTAGTGGAGAATTCTTTTATTGGTGTCCTATTTCTTAGCTTTTTTTTTTTTAACATCTTTATTTGGGTATAATTGCTTTCCAATGGTGTGTTAGTTTCTGCTTTATAACAAAGTGAATCAGCTATACATACACATATATCCCCATATCTCTTCCCTCTTGTGTCTCCTGCCCTCCCACCCTCCCTATCCCACCCCTCTAGGTGGTCACCCATAATTCAAAAAGAGTCATGTACCACAATGTTCATTGCAGCTCTATTTACAATAGCCAGGATATTTCTTTGCTTTTTAATGTTACTGATAGCTTTGCATTTTTGTCTGCCCATGTGAGGGTAAAGTCACCTCTTCCAGCCTTTCAGACTGGTTTTGGTGGAAAAATATCTTCACCTGAGGGTGGCTGCAAGGGCACTGGCTGGGTGGAATGCAGCATGTTAATTTCCTGAGAAGACAATGGCATATTTCTATGCAGCTCTGTCAGCTGAGATCAATGTCAGCAAAATCTGCAGGGGCCTTTTGTGACCAAGACTGCAGAGGTCCTGTGGATGACAGTGGAGGGTAGAACTGTTGGGATCCTTGGAGGCAAAGGCTCCTGGGGTTTTCCTGTTCTTCTTTTGGCCCATGGGAGGGGAGTTCTAGCTGAGTGGATTTTTCTCAGTACCTGGTCTGTTATACTGACAGAGCAGTAGGAACATGAATCTGGGATCAGGTACATGCAGAACTACAACAGTGCCTCAGTTCTGGGACACAACTGCACTTGCTGCAGCTGTGGCACTGGGGTCTAAGGTGTTGGAGTGTGCAAATCTCTCATGGAACAAGGACCTGGGTTTCAGGCTTAACTTAGTAACTCTAGGGAAAGGGAGAAGGAGGGAGCAGCAGAGGCATAAGTTCTGGGTGACAGGGTAAAGTGGTGGCTTGGTCCCATGGTGCAGGGTACAGTAGCAGCACGGCATAGGGATAATAGGTCAAAGTCACAACTGTATCCCCAGAGGTCAGTCATGGGACAGCAGAAGCATGACTGCAGTTGTGGTCTGTTAAAACCATCTTTCAGGACCTGGGGAACTGGGATCAGAGCAGTGGCAGTATAGCTCTAGCAGTGAGGGTCAGAGCTGTGACCTGGGACTCCTGGGGTAGGGTTCAGGGCAGCAACCCTGGCAACAATGGTTCAGAACCATTACCTGGAATGGGGGTGGGGTTCGGGACAGTGGCAGCTTGCCCCCTTCAATGATAGGTCAGAACCACTACCTGGGATCTAGGGACAGTAATCAAGGCAGCAGTAACTCTAGTCCCATATATAGTTAACTGCTGTGGCATCCTGATCCCAGAAAGTGGGGCACATCAGTGACTGGGGCCCCTGTAAGCATGTCTTAGTGCAGCAACATCTCCAGCCCTGAGGAATAGATGCAGTAAGGTTGGGGGGTGGGGGGCCAGATAAACTTTGTGGCAGCTGTATCAGTTGGGATCAGCATTGAGGAAGACTGCGGAATACCTCTGTAGCAAGGGCTTCAGATGCCCACAGTGATGAGTCTTGCTAGGGTTCTCGTGCTCTCCTTTTACCATGGGGTGAAATTCATATGAAGTGATTCCACCTGTTGCTGAGCTGCCCTTGACTGGGGAATAAGGGGAATGCAGATAATATGCTTCCTGTACTCTTTTTTGAGACCATCCTTGACCCTTGATCTCTGCAGGACTTTTGCTGGGTTTTCTTTGTAGTCCAAAGTTTTCCCTGAGCTATATATTTTCTTCAGTTTATAGTTATGTGTTTATTGTTTCTGTTGTTATTTTTTTGTGGGCATGATGAGCACTGGGATCTCCTAGCCCTCCATCTTGCTGACATCACCTGTCTAGAGTACAGTTCTTACTAAAAAAATCTCATTTCTGTCCCAGAGCTTTATTCTGCTTGCTGAATTCTTATACCTAGTTATTTCCAAAGCAATAATTTGGTAACTGCTCTCAATTGTTGAAGGCTACATTTAAATATCCTCTCCCATCCTAACACACAAGCATCGAGATCTAGGAAATGATATGAATGAAATTTCTTTCTGAGAGTAACCCTGTGAAAGAAATATATTAAAAATCTGAGTTTAAATATGCTTAATTATCTTAGGGAGTGAAACATAGCTTTCAACCAAGAAAAGTGACCAAAATGACCAAAAACTTTAATAATGTATCTAAAGAAATAATATATAAATTAGAAGTTATATTTGGCAGGAGTGGTTTTTATTTAGCCACAAAACACATACCAGAATAATTAAAATTATAATTTTGGCAGTGGTGGTCCAAGCAATATTTCATAGGAAGCTATGTTAGCAAGCAGCGGTGGTCCTATTTGTGTGACTGTTCTTAAAAGTGAGATGGTTGAAAGGGGTTATAGCTAATAGATTTTAATGGATTGACAAATGCCTATATATATAGTCTCATGCTTTTTTGGATAGATGTCTAGGCTGAAAGTTGACTTGTATTGTGTTTAATTCTGGTCCATCTACTAGGCTTGATGAACAGCCATTTTTAGTTTTAGAAGATATTGTATGGATCTCACCCTACTACTGGTTACTTCATGCCACTTGATTTTGTCATAAGGGCATCTCAGACTCTGTCTGTATTGGAACTAACAATAATTTCTCTAAACATAATGCTGCTCCTCTGGTCTCTATCATAGATGCTATTCCCCTAGGCACATATGCAGGATCATTCTTGACTCCTCCCATTAACTTAACCTCTGCTTATGTAATCAATTTTAAAATCCATTTTACCTTCTAGACATTTCTTTAGTCATCACTTTTTTCATGCATAATATTGCAACAGCTTTCTAATTGGTTTTCCTATTAGTTTTTGTCACTTTTAAATCCATTATCATAGTTTCCTACAATCTAAAATAAAAACTTGATTATTTTATTAATTTTCCTAAATCTACAAGTAACCACTTCATTACCTACAAAAAGACTACAACCTCTCGTGTGACTACCTTTTCACCTCCTCCCCTGACCACCTTTCTAAACAGTAATATAGAAAGTTTCATGGTGTCGATTTTATATACAAATCCCCCCAAGGCCAGCTATCTGGTTCGAAAACTGTGTCCAGCTCTTATTGGCTCTGTGACAGCACAAAATTTATATATGTAAATAATATACATATACACATATGAAAATCATTATATATGAGATATATATAATCAGTCTTATTGACTATAAAGTAGGATGAAAATACTCTGTAGTTCATATGGTGGTTGTAAGAATTAAATGAAGTACTATATAAAATTTTTTTGAAGCATTCAATAAATATTAACTATAGTATTTATTGATCAACTTGGATGCCCCAGTCATTGACAATGAGGGTGACATTACACCACGTTAATCTATCTACCTGTCATGTTCCAAGACTATGGACTAGTTCCAAGGACTCATTGTTAAAGAACAGACATGTTTTAAGGGACAACAGAAATTCACACAGGCCAAATTTCAACAAGAGAAAACAAGGAATAGGTCCACCGATCTTCCCATTATCCCCCCCAAGAATTATTCTAGCACCGAAGTTCTTCTGAGCCCTTAGTATAAAAATATTCTACTCCTTTGGGACCACTCTTTTCTGTTATTCTTCTTTCTTATGGAACATGTGAGAAGATGTTTCCTGTGGAGGAATATTCAGAATGTTTGGTGCCAGACCAAACTTTAAATTGGAGTTGCCAACTGTTTATAAAAAATTATCTGGGGAGCTAATTTTCCCAATCACCTGAAAACCTTGGTAGCTTATAGATCTATTTTGAGCAGATTGGCATGATATGACTCACCGGGATGACACAGAGCTGTTTAACAGTACTTACAAAAGCAGGGAGAACAGCTGACTTTTGGCATAATCCAGGTGAAAGATGATAGTGATGGCTTGGATCATGATGGCAACAATGGAATTGGTGAAAGGTGATCATATTATAGATATATAGTGAATATAGAAATGACTGAAGTTTGATGATAATGTGATGTGGGCCGTGAAAGAAACAAGGGAACATAACATGACTATTGGCTTTGTGTTCTGATGAACTGGAAAAATGGACTCCCCCTGAATTGGCATGGATTTCTTTTGGAGCGAGAAGTTGGAGAGGGATTGATCTTCAACACTGTTTTGATAGAGCTCTTCAAAGTATTTATGCAATAAATCATATGATCCTTACAATGGTCCTTGGAAGAGGTCTGTGATCACAGTATAGAAGGAATCATTATTGGTATATCTGTGTTAGTTACCATTGGTTATTATCAACTGTAAGTATATCAAAATGATCATTGAGGTGGTTCAGTTTATTATTTCTAAGCCACCACATTGTAGAATATCCTTTGACTGATTAAGTGCCATCAGACTGATAGTGTAGCAGTTAACAGTGCTGATACTAGAGTCAGGATCTCAGCAATTAACTCCTGATTCACTAAGTGTGAGACATTGAGCAAGTTATTGAACAAATCTAGGTCTCATATTCCTCACTTCGGTAAGAGAAAAATTAAACTCTAATTTCCAGTATTAGGATAAAACAATATAATGCATATAACACCCTCAATAGAGTACCTGGCACTAAGTACCCAATAAATATTAACTTTCAATTTATGAAATTTTACTATATTTTTCAAACTGTAACATATAAATTCTTTCCTTCTTTTTATAGTAAATCACCATATTTTATTAAATCTAGTAAGTTTAATATTCTACTGTTTTTCACATTAAAGATAACCTTGTGTTGGTTCTGTCATTTCAATAATTCTGCTTCTATTGTTTTTTCTTATCTACTTTAGACATGAAATGGTCAATAACTCAACAGCTACAAAGTCTATGTTAAAATAAAAACAAACATATTTTTTCAGCTTTATTGAGGTATAACTGGCAAATAAAATTTTTATATATTTCAGGTGTACAACTTAAGGGTTTGACATATGTACCCATAGTGAAATAATCACCACAGTCAAGCTAATAAACTTATCCATCACTTCACTTCACATACTTATCTTCACTTTTTTTTTTGGTGGTGGTGAGAACACATAAAATCTATCCTTTAAGCAAATTTCAAGTATATAATACAGTATTGTTAACCACAATCATATTGGTATGACTCCAGAACATTAGATCTCCAGAACTCATTCATCTGGCATAAATAAAAACTTTGTAACCTTTGACAAACACTCCTCATTTCACCCTCTCCCCTCCCCCCAGCAACCACCATTCTACTCTCTGCTTCTACCAGTTTGACTGTTTATTTATTTTTAATTATTTATTTATTTTTTTGGTTGTGCTGGGTATTAGTTGCGGCAGGCAGGTTCCTTAGTTGCAGCTTGCCAGCTCCTTAGTTGTGGCATGCAAACTCTTAGTTGTGGCATGCAAACTCTTAATTGCTGTATGCACGTGGGATCTAGTTCCCTGACCAGGGATCTAACCTGGGCCCCCTGCACTGGGAGCACCGAGTCTTATCCACTGTGCCACCAGGGAAGTCCAGAGTTTAACTACTTTAGATTCCACTTATGAGATCATGCAGTATTTCTTTCTGTGTCTGGCCTATTTCACTTAGCATAATGTCCTCCAGGTTCATTCATGTTATTGCAATAGTAGGATTTCATCCCTTTTTATAAGACTGAATATTATTTCCGTGGATGTGTCCCACATATATTTATTTTATCCACTCATCTGTCAACAGATTTTGGGGTTGTTTCCATATCCTGGTTATTGTAAATAATGCTGCTGTGAATTGAGGAGTGCAGATATTTCTTAGACATAGTGATTTCATTTCCTTTTGATATACACCTAGAAGTGGGATTTTTGGATCTTAAGTAGTTATATTTTTAATTTTTTGAGGAAGCTTCATACTGTTTTCCACAATGGTTGTACCAATTTACATTCTTACCAAGAGTGTACAATGGTTCCCTTTTTTTCCACAAACTTGCAACCTGCCATCTTTTGTCTTTTTTTGCAATAGACATTCTAACAGGTGTGAAGTAATACCACATTGTGGTTTGATTTGCATTTCCCTATTGATTAGTGATGTTTAACACCATTGCATTTAACTGTTGGCCATTTGAATGTTCTCTTTGTAGAAATGTCTATTGAGAGTCCCTTGATCTTTTTTTTTAATTGGGAATTTTTTTGCTATAGAATTGTATGAATTCCTCATATTTTGGGTGCTAACGCCTCATCAGATATATGAATTGCAATTTTTTCTCCCATTTGGTAGGTTGCTTTTTCATTTTATTGATAGTTTCCTTCATTGTGCAGAAACTTTTTAGTTTGATGCAATTCCACTTGTCTGTTTTTGTTTTTGTTGTGCTTTTGGTGTCATATCCAAAAAATCATTGTCCAGGCCAATGTCGAGGAATCTGTTTTCTTTTTTCCTGAGTTTTTATTTTTATTTTAAATTAATTTTTATTGGAGTATAGTTGCTTTACAATGTTGTGTTAGTTTCTACTATTCAGCAAAATGAATTAGCTATACATATACATATATCCCCTCTTTTTTGGATTTCCTTCCCATTTAGGTCACCACAGTGCATTAACTAGGGTTCCCTGTGCCATACAGTATGTTCTCATTAGTTGTCTATTTTATACATAGTATCAATAGTGTATATGTATCAATAGCAATCTCCCAATTCCTCCCACCACCCCCTGCTTTGTATCCATACATTTGTTCTCTACATCTGTGTCTCTACTTATGTTTTGCAAATAAGATCATCTATACCATTTTTCTAGATTCCACATATATGCATTAAAATATGATATGTGTTTTTCTCTTTCTGACTTACTTCACTCTATATGACAGTCTCTAGGTCCACCCATGTCTCTACAAATGACCGAATTTTGTTCCTTTTAATGGCTGAGTAATATTCCATTGTATATGTACCACATCTTCTTAACCCATTCATCTGTAAATGGGCATTTAGGTTGTTTCCATGTCCTGGCTATTGTAAATAGTGCTGCAGTGAACATTGGGGTGCATGTGTCTTTTTGAATTATGTTTTTCTCAGGGTACATGCCCAGTAGTGGCATTGCTGGATCATATGGTAGTTCTATTTTTAGTTTTTCAAGGAACCTCCATACGGTTTTCCATAGTGGCTGTATCAATTTACATCCCCACCAACAGTGCAAGAGGGTTCCCTTTTCTCCACACCCTCTCCAGCATTTATTGTTTGTAGATTTTTTGATGATGGCCATTTGACTGGTGTGAGATAATACCTCATTGTAGGTTTGATTTGCATTTCTCTAATAATTAGTGATGTTGAGCAGAGGAAATTTCTGTTATAGTAATTTTATGGTTTCACATCTTATGTTTAAGTCTTTCATCCATTTTGAGTTAATTTTTGTATATGGTGTAAGATAAGGGTCCAATTTCACTTTTCTGCATGTGGTTAACCAGTTTTCTCAGCACCATTTATTGAAGAGATGATCCTTTCCCCATTGTCTGTTCTTGACACCCTTGTTGAAGATCAGTTGACAACAAAAGCATGGATTTAACTGGGCTGTTTATTCTGCTCCATTTGGTTGTATGTCTTTTTATGCCTGTACCATACTGTTTTGACTATAGCTTCATATTTTCATTTGAAACCACAAAGTGTGATGTCACCAGCTTTGTTGTTCTTGCTCTAGATTGCTTTGGTTATTTGGAGTACTTTATGGTTCCATATGAATTTCAGGATTTTTTTAAATTTCTGTAAAGAATGTGCTTGAGATTTTGATATTGACTGTATTACACCTATGGATCACTTTGGGTAGTATTTACATTTTAACAATTTCCTAGTTGCTTGTTTATTTTGGCTCTAATCTTTATTATTTCTTCCCTTCTGCTAACTTTGGATTTTGTTTTTTTACTTCCTTAAATTGTAAAGTTAGGTTGTTTGAGATCTTTCTTTTTTTATAATATGGGTTTTTAACACTATAATTTCCTCTTAGTAATGCTTTTGCTGTACCTCATAAGTTAGGATTAATTACATTTTCATGTTCATTTACGTCTAGGTATTTTAAAAATTTATTTCCTCTTTTACCCAATGGTTGTGCATGATGTGTTTTTTCCACATTTTTGTGAATTTTCATGTTTCCTTTCTGTTACTGATTTATCATTTCATTCCATTTTAATCTGAAAGATACTTGTTATTATTTCATTCTTAAATTTGTTAAGACTTATTTTACAATCTAACATGTGATCTATCTTGTAGAATATTCTGTGTGCTTGGGGAGAAAGTGTATTTTGCAGATTTGGGTGGAAAGTTCTGTATGTATCTGTTAGGCCCATTTTTTTCTATAGTGTCGCTCAGGTCAGTTGCTTCCTTATTGATTTTCTGACTGGATATTCTATCCATTATGGAAAATAGGATATTGAAGTCTCCTACTATAGCTGTATTGCTGTCAATTTCTCTCTTCAGATATGTCAATGTTTGATATATATTTTTGTGTGCTCTGAAGTTGGGTATGTATATGTTTACAATTGTTAGGACTTTATGTAGTGATATTCTTCTAAAACGTTATTCTTCTTCTAGAAGAACATTCTTCTCTAGTGGCAGTTTTTGACTTAAAGCCTATTGTTTCTGGTATAGGTGTAGCCATCCCTATCCTTTTGGTTACCATATGCCTGAAATATATTTTTATATCTCTTCACTATGTGTATTTATATGTAAAGTTAGTCTCTTGTAGACAACATATCACTGGATCTTGTCTTTTTTAATTCATTCAGTCACTCTATGCTTTTTGATTAAGTAGTTTAATCCATTTATGGTTAAGGTAACTATTGCTAAGAACTTACAATTGCAATTTTCTTTTTTCTCCTTTGTAGTTCTTTTGTTCTCTTCCATTTTTGTTGTCTTTTGTTATTTGATGTTTTCTTGGTAAGGATTTGGTTTCATTATTTTACCATTCACGTATCTACTAGAGGTTTCATCTTTGTATAGACCATGAAGCTTGTATAAATCTTTGTTGTTATGATCATCAATTTCAATTTGATAAGAATTTAAGTTTAATTGCATAGAAAAACTCTACACTGTTGCCCTCCCCACACATGTACTTTCTTTTCTAAAAGTCAGAGCTTATTTCTTTTAATATTGTGAATCTGTTATATATTTTTGTGGTTGTGGTTATTATTACTATTTTTAACTTTTATATTTATTAGCGTTATGGGTAATTTGCACACCACCATTACACTCTTACTTTACTCTGTATTTTACTATATATTTAACATTACCAGTGAGACTTATATTTTCACATGCTTTTAAGTTGCTGTTTAGCATATTTTTAATTCTATTTGAAGAACTCCCTTAAGCATTTCATTTAAGGCAGTTCTGGTGGTGACAAATTCCCTCAGATTTTGTTTGTCTAGGAAAGCATTATATCCCTTCACTGTTAAAGATAGTTTTGTAGGTTATAGTATTCCTGGTTGGCAGATTTTTTTTTCTTTGAATATATTTTTCTACTCTCTTCTGGCCTGCAAATGTAATGTTGAGAAAACTACTGATAAACTTATATAGTTTTCCTTGTTTGTGATGAATTGCTTTTCTGTTGCTCCTTTCAAAATTTTTATCCTTGACTTTTGACAAAGTAATTATAATATTTTGGTGCAGAACTCTATGTTCAACCTTTTATGGCAACTTTTGGATATTTAAGACTGGATATCTATTTCCCTCCCACAATTTGGATAGTTCTCTGTTATTTATTTAAATAAGCTTTCTGTCCCTTTCTTTCTCTTTCTGGAATGCCCATACTGCAACATGGCTTGCTTAAAAGTGTCCCATGTATCTTGTAGGCTACCTTCACTCTTTCTTCTTTTATCTCCTCTGAGTAATTTCAAGTCACCTATCTTCAAATTTGTTGATTTGTTTGTCTGCTTAATCAAGTCAGTTGCTGAAGCTCTCTTATATCTTTTTATTCAGTCATTGTATTCTTTACCTCCAGAATTCGTTTAGTTCTTCTTATGTTCTCTCTTTTTTAAATTCTCATTCATTCTTGTATTAATTTTTCAAAATAAGAAAATTATCTGTGTTTCCTTAAAGATTGTTGAACTTCTTTAGAACAATTATTTTGAATTATTTATCAGGCAATTAATGGATCAATATTTATGGTAGATTACTGAAAGTAATCTGCCTTTGCTTTTGTAATGTTTCCTGATTGTTGTATTCTATTTTTGTGTTGCTGTGTGAGCATTTAAAACAGCAGTCACCTCTGCCAAACCTCATAGACTGGCTTCAGTAAGGGAAGATTTTCATTTGGGGATAAAGGGAGCATGATGGTGCTAACTGTGGGGAAGAGGGAGGAGCACAAATGTTCACAGTAACACTGGGCGTAGTGACATGAGATTTGCCAAGTATAGGAGTGTATGGTGGCTCCAGATCCAGATATGCATGGTGACGTGGTGACTCCAGGAGCTGGGGTGTGCAGTATTAGCAACTGTATGGTCCCTTAGCAGAGAAATGTATGAGAGGTCAGCAGTGGCAGCAAAGCTTAAGAGGTCTGCAGGACTATTTAAAAATTCTAACATTCATTCATTGGCATCCCAGGAAAGGACACAAATGACAGGGCTGAAAAAGTATTCAAAAAAATAATAGCTGGAAGTTCCCACATTTGTCAAATTATAGATATCTAGAGATTCAAAAATCAAACAAAACTCAAACAGGATACCCAAAGAAATCCACATCAAGACACATCATAATCAAACTTCTGAAAACTAAGAAAAAGAAAAAATCTTTAAAAAAGTGAGAGTAGAAATTTCCCGTGAGGAAAAACAATTTTAATGACAGCAGATTTCTCATCAGAAACCATGGAGGCCAGAAAAAAATGACAGAACATTTTTCAGGTGCTAAAAGAAATGTCATGCCAGAATCTTATACCCAGTGAAAACATTCTTCAGAAATGAAGATGAAAATTAGACATTCTAAGATGAAGGAAAACAGAAAATTTGTCTTCATTTGACTTACACCCCCCAAAAAAAACTGGCTAAAGAAATTCTTTAGAGGAATTAATGGGAAGGTTGAAAATTTGTTCTCTTAGTTCCACTGGTAAAACAAACAACAACACATGTCAGAGAAAAAGAGAAATGCAGACATCCTAAAGGATGTCTTTCAAAATTCTAAAAGTGGTTTTTCCTAAGCTGTTACAATTGCTGTTGTTGATTGTTTTAAATTTTACTTATTTCACTTTTCTGTTTTCCTATAGAATTTTTTCAAGGAATGTGCATTAGTTTTACAATCAGGCAAAATAGTAAATCTCTTTCATTTTGAAAAACAAAAGTATCCTGATATCACTAACAGCATTATTACATCTGATTCAAACACTGACAACTTTGTGAATATTTTAAAGCATTCCATCACACTACTGATTTCTGAGAAGCAAAGGAGACAGAGTGCAAAATAGGAAAGGAATATTAAGACATGATCACACTGCAAACAATATACATTCGATCCTTGTGCTCTATACACAATTCATGTATACAATGTACTGAAAGGGACCAAAAAATGCACACATTTGTTACAGAAATAATTTTGCCTTCAGCGACTACTGTGTGTGTGTGTGTGTGTATAAAATTGGGGATTTAGCTGTAAAAATCTAAACACAATTTCTTTTATAATGATACCTTAAAGGGGAAGAATCAATGAAATACAAAAAATAGTTGGATTTATAAGACAAGGGATAGTTGTTTGTTCCATAGATAGGCACAACTATAAAGGCTGGTTTGCCCAATTGATTTGCAGGTTTTGGAGTTTTGTTGTTGTAATGCTGTGCTTCATACTAGAAAACCTAACAGTTTGCAATCAAAGATTCATCAGTTTAAAACCATATTTTGCTATTATACCATCTATACACTTTTGGGAAATGTACTACATCTTAAATATCAATTTTCCCTATCTCAATATCATGATCATAAGACCTGCCTTACAGGGTTGAAGTTAGCTTAAAATAATACTTAGTTTTTAAAAAATTGTTCTTTTAGTTATGCCCATGTTTATTTTAATAAAAATTATAAATTCCAAAATGTAATACAGGTGAATTTAGAATATAATTTTTAAAACTTGTAATAATAAACGTCGAAATTTATCTTATTGAGGGCAGGCAAAATTTCTTATTGATAATTTTGTCTGAAGAACCCTAAAAATACTTGACAAAGACTCACATATTCATTAAATATATACTAAAAAGTTAAAAGCACCTCTGTGACTTAACATAATTCAAGCTGTGGGCAATTCTGTCCTTCTACTTTTCAATTGAAAACAAATACTATACAAAACAAATACAGATGAAATATGGGCAGACATACCAGTGATTAAAGAAATACACAGGCACACTTGCATTATGGTAAGTTTTATCTGTTTATCTAATCTATTTCTAATATGAGTCTCTATGAAAATACTCTTTTGTTGTCATTATAAATATATAAATAACATTATTAAAATCTATTAAAGGTTTATGTAAAAAGACTTTTTAAAGAGCTGTTCAGAGAACATTATCTCCCATTGCTACTTGTAGAGTTGAATCCAAATAGTGTAAAACAGAAACTCAAGTCACATTTTATATACACCTGAGAACTTTATGCATTAGAGCTTAGCTATTTCAGGCTGTGCCAAAGCCAGACTATTTGGGTTATACTTTGGCTCCAATGCTTACCAGGTATGTTACCTTGCTTAATATCTCCAAGATACTCTTTTTCCATTTATATAATGTGACTGCTACTATTAGCTATTTCTACTAAATTAGCTACTTGACACTTAGTAAGCCTTCAATAAATATATTTTATTAGTATGATCATCAGTATCATTTATTACTTAGTCATGATATTCAATCAAGTAAATGAGTAAAATTATGCTAATATTGAGAAATTTTCATTCTTTAGAACAACACTGACCCACTTCTTAAAAGAACATTGTTCCTTCAGTAATATCACAGACCATATTACTCATTGTTTTTATTATTATTAGCTCTGGTACTGTTTTTATACATCATTGTAAGTCTAAAATCTATTATGTCATCTGTCATCCCCAGATCTTTACAAATCACATTTTTAATAATTATTTTGTTTATGTTTTGCTTATTTGTCTGCGGATCCCAAACTAATCTTAATTCATTTGGTAATAAAGCTTGACCAGAACTAGTATTAGGCTCTTTAAAGTCTTTATTTATTTATCCCACATATTTGGAATGGTTTTGGTTCATTTGGCCCCAAGCTGTCAGAAAATGGATTATGGACTTATTTAATTTTCATGAAATTATTTTAACATAAGTGCACATTTATAATTTGTAAATAGTAAATAAAGGAGAGTCATTGGCACAATAAATAAATCTAATACAGCCAATCAATTTTCAAGGAATGTAGCAATCATATTAAATGATAATACATTTTATATTGCAATGAATAGGTCTGGCCCAAAGTTAACTTTATTCCAAATCATTCCTACTTACTTTATTTATATTTCTTTTTTTAAACTTTATATTGGAGTATATTTGATTTACAGTGTTGTTAGTTTCAGGTGTACAGGAAATTGATTTATTTATACATATACAGATTCTTTTCCCACATAGGTTATTACAGAGTACTGTGTAGAGTTCCCTGTGCTATATAGTAAGTCCTTATTAGTAATCTGTTTTATGTATAGTAGTGTGTATATGTTAATCCCAACCTCCTAATTTATCCCTCCCCCACACCTTTCCTCTTTGATAACCATAAATTTGCTTTCTAAGTCTGTAAGTCTGTTTCTTACAGACTTTGTAAATAAGTTCATTTGTACCATTTTTTTAGGTTCCACACATAAGTAGTATCATTATAATTGTCTCTCTCTGTCTGACTTACTTCACGCAGTATGATAATCTCTAGATCCATCCATGTTGTTGCAAATGGCATTATTTCATTCTTTTTCATGGCCGGATAATATTCCATTGTATGTATGTACCACATCTTCTTTATCCATTCATCTGCTGATGGACATTTAGGTTGCTTCCATGTCCTGGCTATTGTAAATAGTGCTGCAGTGAATATTGGGGTGCATGTATATTTTCAAAGTATGGTTTTCTCCAGATATATGCCCAGGAGTGGGATTGCTGGATCATATGGCAGCTCTATTTTTAGTTTCTTAAGGAACCTCCATACTGTTATCCATAGTGGCTGTACCAATTTACATTTCCACCAACAGTGTGGGAGGGTTCCCTTTTCTCCACACCGTCTCCAGCATTTATTGTTTGTAGATTTTTTGATGATGGTCATTCTGACCATTATGAAGTGATACCTCATTGTAGTTTCAATTTGCAGTTCTCTAATAATTAGTGATGTTGAGCAGATTTTCATGTGCTTTTTGGCCATCTGTATGTTGTCTTTGGAGAAATGTCCACTTAGGTCTTCTGCCCATTTTTTTATTGGGTTGTTTGTTTTTTTGCTATTGAGCTGCATGAGCTCTTTGTATATTTTAGAGATTAATTCCTTTTTGGTTGCATCATTTGCAAATATTTTCTCCCATTCTGCAGGTTGTCTTTTTGTTTATGGTTTCCTTTGCTGTGTAAAAGCTTATAAGTTTGATTAGGTCCCATTTGTTTATTTTTGCTTTTTAGTACTCTAAGAGGTAGATCAAAAAAGATATTGCTGTGGTTTTGTCAAAAAGTGTTCTGCCTATGTTTTCCTCTAAGAGTTTTATAGTGTCCAGTCTTACATTGAGGTCTTTAATCCATTTTGAATTTATTTTTGTGTATGGTGTTAGAGAATGTAATAATTTCATTCTTTTACATGAAGCTGTCCAGTGTTCCTAGCACCACTTATTGAAGAGACTCTGTTTTCTCCATTGTATATCCTTTCCTCCTTTGTCATAGATTAATTGACCATAGGTGTGTGGGTTTATTTCTGGACTATCCTGTTCTATTGATCTATATTTCTGTTTTTGTGCTAGTACCATACTGTTTTGATGACTATAGCTTTGTAGTATAGTCTGAAGTTGGGGAGCCTGATTCCAGCTTCATTTTTCTTTCTCTGGTGGGCAGGGCCATGTTAAGGGGTGTGTTTATAGGTGACTGTGGGCTCAGAAAGACTTTAATCAGCCTGTCTGCTGATGGATGGGGCTGTGTTCCCAAGCCTAGAGCCTTCGGCTGTTGGGGCCAGGTCTTGGAGTCAAAGGCAGCCTCCAGGTCAGATCACAGTAATGAGTTCCCCCCAGTAACTCTGCCACTAATGTCCTTGTCCCCACAGTGAGCCACAGAAGCCACCTGCCTCTCTAGGAGACCTCTCAAGACCAGCAGATAGGTCTGGCCCAGGCTCCTATGAAATCACTGGTTTTTCCCGTGGGTCCCTGGTGCACATGAAATCTTATGTGTGCCCTCTAAGAGTGGTGTTTCTGTTTCCCCCAGTCCTGTGGAGTTCCTGTTATCAAGCACTGCTGACCTTCAAAGCCAAATGCTTTGGGGGCTCCTCCTCCTGATGTGAGACCCCCAGACAGAGAAGCCTGACATGGGGCTCAGACCCCTCACTTCAGTAGGAGAACCTCTGCAATATAATTATTTTCCAGTTTGTGGGTTGCCCACACAAATGAATATGGGATTTGATCATATTGCGAATGCGCCCCTCCTACCATCTCATTGTGGCTTCTTCTTTGTCTTTGTAAGTGAAATATCTGTTTTGGTAAGTTCCAGACCTTTTTTGTCAATGGTTGTTCAGCAGTGAGTTGTAATTTTGGTGTTTTTGTGAGAGGAGTTATGCTCAGGTCCTTTTATTCCACCATCTTGTCCAGGGGATCCCATCCCTTCCTGCTTATTTTTGAACTGTCACTTCTAAAATAACACTATAAACTGAGAAAATATATTTAATTCACAGACATGTAAAGCAACTCTCTCTTACGAAGCATGTTTTTGCCACTTATGGTCTAATAGAAATGGCATATGGAGGCAAAGGCCTTGTTTACAGGATTATTTCTGTATAAATTTATTTAACTGCTCTAAACCTTATTTTCCTTTCCTATACAATGGGGGACATTAAGAATCGTAATGCCTTCCTTTTCAGCATTAGGTAGTGTGTTGTTTGTTTGTGTGTCTGTATTCACATGTGTAAATGTACTTCCTAAAATTCGCGAATAGTACCTGTATTGTAAAATTCACTCCGGGAACGCTTTATATGAATGTTACACTTTCAACATATCACTTACACCAAATAAGAACGTTGCTCACCATCCAGCTCTACAAGGATTAGGTCATTAGCCACTTTAGTTGACCTCCAACACACCCTGAGAATTTAAGGTGGGGATCAAGAATGAGGCACTCCATGCTCTGGGAAAAACTGGCAGAACAAGCCTTCAGAGAGTTACATATTTTCAAGAGAAAATTTTATGAACCCAATATCTCGCATCTTCTCATACCTAGAAAAGTACTAAAATTATTAACATCAACAAAGATATCTGCTCTTCTGACTAACATCAACTGTTTACCAAAATGTGTGCTTGACTGCCTGTAGCTCCTTTACCAAAATCACATATATACTGACCCCTGCTCCACGTCTTCAGAGCAGTTCCTCAAAGCTGAGAGGCTGTCTCCTGGGCTATAGTCCTCAGTAAGCCCCAAATCACAGCTCTCATGTCAAGTGTTTTTTTTTCAGTCAACACAGTATGAAAGGTGGAAATTTATAAAATATTTTTTAAAAATCTGATACTAACTTGAATAAACATCTAGTTTATACAACTTTTTGAATAATGATAAGCAACTGTTATGCTACTTCCATTTTATATTAAATAAGAACTTTGCATTCTCACAATTTGGTCTAGTTCTTATTGACACAAAATTTGTGAGAAGCACCTACATAATAACCGGTATAGCAACCGAAACAACACAGAAAGTATTTATTGACAAGGAAATATTGACAGAGAAAAAGCCTATCTGAAAGTATGTGAAAAAGTAAGAATGCATACTACATAATGATGTAAGATGAAATGAGTTTGAAATGTGGGGAAGAAAAAAGAGAAATGAAAGAAAATAAACACTGAAGTTAAGCAAGAAAATATGCAGTAAGGAAATAATTAGAATAAAGGCAGATATATCAGGGCAAAGGAGTCTGATTTTGTGTTTCAGTCAGTTATTCTTGAGTTTTCTTTTTAATGAGTATTTCTGGAACAGATTCAGCAGAGGACTTTGGCTGATATTCTGATGGAATGTTGAATTAGATTGATTTCTCCATATTCATATTAACATATGTATCTCTGGCCTCTGTTTTACTTAGAGAACTTGATTTTTTTTTAACTTATTTTCTCTTTTTCCTTTTCATATAACTATGGTGTTGTCTTCCAGAACCCTCAATTCAAATCCATTTGTGGGCAAAACAAACAGTGCTTAAGACAGTAGTTAATTCAATCCCATTATTCAGGAAGCAGCTTATACTGTTTACAATCCCACTATTCAGGAAGCAGCTTATACTGTTTAGTGCCTACATTGCATTCTAGTATGAGTAACAATATCTTCCCTAAACATAAGGTGTAATTTAAATATATATTATATTCCTGTTTCTAAAAAAACTATGACAAAGAGCCAATATTTTATTTTAGGAAACTCATTATGTAAGTAGGTAGTCTTAACATTTTTATCTGACAACATTTTTTTAACCTATACCTTATTAATTATATCCAGATTTTGTTCATATAGGCTTTCATCACTCTACTGTATTTAACTACAGCATATTTTTACCCTATAGCCACTGTCTATCCTGCCTGTTTTTATTTTTAATTTATATCAAAGGAGGAGAACATTTTATAAATTTTAAGGTTGTGTGTGTAATGGCTAACTACGAATTTTGGAGTCATATATCAACTGGTCTTAAAGGAGTTTAAGGAGGTTTTTTTCTTAGTTTAACAAAAATGGTGAGTCTTTCCTAAATTAATAAAATGAAGCAATACAAAAGAAGGACTAGAAAGAAAAATCACCCACTTTCACTACCCTGAATAAGGAAATTGCATTCAGTCAGTTTTTAAAGGACTTTTTCTAAAATTATATTCACATATCTTCAACACGCCTACTCCTACTTTTCACCTACATTGTTCTGTGGTTATTAATACTAGTTATGAATGGTAGTGAAGAATTACATTTCAAAATCTTACTGAATAATATGTTTGAATAGATTGTGTGTTCTGTCAGGGATAAAAGCTACTAGTTTTTATAGCGTCTGACTAAAGAAGAGAATTTTAGTCTTGTCAGTTCAAGATTACAGAGACACAAGTTTTATCAGAATTAAGAATCTATGAAATCTGCTTCCTGTTGAGATGTGGAGATGGTGGAAACAAGCTACATCAGTTCCAGATCCTAAGATTCTTTTGAGACTACCATTAAGTTAACATAACTATTGTGCTCACTGGGTCCCCTGAGAAGCAGACGAGGTTTATTGAGGAGTAATGCCTGTGAAAGATAGATAAAAAGGATGCTTAACAGGATTTAGCAGGGAAAGTCACTGGACTGTGCTGCAGAGCTGACACATCTGCAGCAGGAAGGAAAAGGGAGAGCAGCAGGATTAGACATGGAGAGGCTTAGATCATGATGCAGATATGACAATTCTCAGCTACATGATGAGAGCTTAAGAGCAAAGACTGCCCATTACAGGAGTCCCACAACTGGCAAAAATGTCCAAGTTCTAGTAACGCTAACAGGCTGAGTAATTGGCTGATCTGTCCAGCTCACTGGTGATTTCTTTCTTGACTGAAGATCTGAGCAGCACACTTCCATGTGTGGCAAAGTCTAGCCCTGTACCTTATCCATTTTGGCAGGAGTCTTTCCAAGGTTCCAATGGACCCCTCTAAGGTAAGACTTAAAAGAATGAAGAGACTGGGATAAACCATTGATACAACACTCATCACTACAGTGAGATCTGGTATGTAACTGATACACATCATCTCCCTTCTCCACTAACCATTCTAATTTCTCTCTGCCCTTTGTTATAACCTCCACGGTCTCAGGGATTACCTGATGGTGTCACTCAAATCCTCATTCCTAAGAGTTCTGAGCTTCTACTAATCATTCTGTTGTCAGACTAGGGTTACTGGACTTACCCCTTGTATTCACAGTTGGGAAGGGAATAAGAGTAGGTTGCCAAGGGGAGCACTTGAGCTCCATACATCGTCCTCCTTCTCTCAATTGTTTAACAGCAGTCCCATCTCCTTCTGCTGATCAGAGTCAATTATTCCTGTTTACATGGTGACTCCTCTTCTTGTCTGTAGAGCCCTAGAAGAAAGAAGTCAAAAGTGTCCAGGCAATAGCCATAGCTTATAACTCATTGGAGTCCTTGTATGCTGCTTGGCAAGAGAAGGTTCCATTTTGGGACTAGGACCACTAACCCTGCAGATCCCGGAGATGTGAGGATGGGAAGAGTAAGTCACCCAGTGGGTCATGGAGAATAATTGGTAAGTGGGACACTCATTCTTCCATCCCCTGGTCTCAGACCCATGTGTTCTTCCAACAAGGCCATATAGAGTTCTTTGATTCTGTGTGTATACCTTATCTTAGAGGATACTGCCACTAAGAAGGCACTGCAGCTGCACCTGTTGTAGGCCCTTCCAATGCTCTCTCAGGCCACTTGTTTCTGGATGGTACATTATATGATAAATCCGTTAATTCCATGGTCATAGGTCCTATAATTCCTTTGCTATAAAGTGGGCTCCCTGGCCAGATGCTATGTTTTGTGCATTTCTGTCACTTTGGGTCCTCATGATCTCATTGCTATCAATGAGCCAGGCTCATGAATAGCCTTTCTTATCATCGGCCCTGACCTGTAGAGGAGAACCACGATGGAACTTCTTAGTGTCCCTCTCACCAGCATACACCTGACAGTCTTCCTATACAACATGATACACTAGTGAAACTTTTGGCCTCACACACAGTACATCCATTCCATCATGCCCAATTCTCTAAGCCTTTTAATCCCTTCTTTTATCATTTGTGTTGGCAATTCTGGCATATCAAGTTCACTCAGGATAGCCTGCACTTACTAGAAGTAACTTCTAGTAAAAAGAGTGTGCTTATGCCCTAAGATACTTGTCAGGATGTTAAACTCTGTGTCTTAAGTATGTGAGCTCAAGTCAATAATCTCTCCCTTATCTAGTCCTATGTTCCAGCCCCCTCGATTAGATACACTCAAAATCTAGTCCCAAAGGTACTCCTTCAAACTTCAGCTAATGTGAGCTAATTCTTGTAGGTCCCTGGGGTGCAATAGTTTCCTTCTTTATCAGACCCAGATGTTTCTGGTTGGACCTGGATCAATCACTGAAATGACCAGGGCATTCCACATCCACCAAAACATTCTCTTAAGTCTTTAAATAACTACCAACCAGTGAGAATTATAGCAATTGAGGCAACACTTTGTGCTAGGTATCATCCATCTCTCATTAACTCCCTATAATATGGTCCTTGTTGTCAGTAAAGTGATGTAGTCCCCAAACCTTACTCTCTGTCTGCTGAGTTAGAGCCTCCAAAAAGCAGATACTGATACAGAATTGTGAATGGAAGTGGCCTATTGCAGGTTTATGCCTATAAAAGAAAAAAGGAGGATGAAACAGGATTGGTAAAAGAGAACCTCAGATATTGATACAAATGTGTCCTGGCCAGCCCAATGAAGAGCTCTAAAGCAAAGATTAATTGGTAAAGGAGCTGCATAGGAGACAGAAAAGGCCAGGTCCTAGTAATCCTCTTGTGTTGTTTAATCATTGGCTGGGGTTGCCAGGGAAGAGCACCACCTCAGATGGAAAACCATGCAAGGTAATGGGTATATGCCGTAGCCTTTTAAGGTGTTTCTTAGGAGTTCTAAGAAGTTTCTTAGCCTTGTTGTTGAGAGCAACCAGGCAGGAGGGCAATAGGGATCTTATACAGTGGCCCCTGAAATCATTAATAGCTGGAGGCTGTCAGCTAACTGCACTCCTTGAGCTAGCTGGCAAGTACTTACTTATTTGATGGGATATCTGAGCAGAGCATTCCTCCTTGGCTGGCACATCCATGGTCCTGAACAAAATGGCTGAAATTAGTTATTGTGTATGTGGAACACAATTAAGTTATTTGGTACATATTTTACACTTTGCAATGATATTTGCAATCCAAGCTAGAAAAATCCATTAAGAAGTATAATTCTATTATTGTGAATGTCTTTTATACTTATTCTTGTTCTTTGTGATTTATTTATAGTTAAATAATTACCATTTTTAATGAATTTAATTTAAACAATCCTCACAAGACAAGGAAACACTAGTGGTAGTTGCTTACATATGGCAAAAACAGCAAAACTGGGCCTTCATATATTTAAATGTGGTTTTCTAATATGTTAGAAGCATTTTTGCACGTGTATAGAGCAATGATGCTATTTAAAAATGTTTTTCTGTATCTTCTATTAGCTTGAGACTGATTATAAACATGAAATAGAGACTCATAGCTTGCAAATTGTACTAAACATAACAAATAGCCAAAAGCAAGCAAGCACTGATAATAATAACTTTTAAGTTCATTTTAGCAAGCACTTTTCCAGCCTTTTATGCAATAGGCAGAGTGCTAGGATTGAATAGTCAAATGAAATAACTGACTTCAATGAGGTTTCATTCTAAGTCTGGTGAGAAAGATAATGATGTTGTGGGGCTTCTCTTAAAAGATTAACAAAGGATGCAGGCTTTGATACATTTATTCTGTATCAATAATGTATTGATACATTATTGTATTAAATAATAATAATACAGAATAAATGTATCAAATTTCAATAATATAAAGTTAGGGATCATGTTTAGAGGAGGAGATGACAAGGACAATATACCAAAACTGCAAAACCAAAAATTCATAGTAAATACAAAAAAAATCCTTGTTTTCTTAAATTCTAAAAAGATTTGATATATAAAATGAAATTAAGGCTTACCTAAGGTTAGAGCATTGGATGATTGATAGGTTAAGAATTTTTCCACAGGGCACATTTGAAATCATATATCCTTTTTACAAATCCATAATCCAAGGTTGAACCTATTTTAAAATGTTTTGAAAGGAAAAGCATTTTAAATTCTTTTAAATCCAAGTTGTATCACTATCTGTGTGAAGGGTTCAGCTCTATATAAGCATAATCAACACATTCTGGACAGATAAAGAACTACTATGTCCCTTCACCTGGACAGTGTAGCATCATTTAACAGAATAAATGATAGATCTTGGAGCTAAATGCGAGGAGAGATCTAGGAGTAGATAATAAAGCTAAGAGAATATTATTCATTTAAAGTTGGAATTCAATATAAAAACAATGAGACAAGTTGTGTTTGTGCCAGAAAAAGACACACACAACTAGGAACCACTAAGAAGAATTGAATTAATTCTGAGAGTACAAGAAAGTTACTAACAAAATATTTAATACTTTACATATAGAAATTTTCTGTATCTTAATGATTTCAAAATACAGTTTCAAAAAACTTTAAATTTCTGCTTTATTACAATAAATTAGAAGTAATGAAAGGGTTTGGGTAGTTTAAGATGGGAAGAAGATAGCACAAAAGCCAGACACTGATGTTCATAAATTCATAAGTGTGTTAGTGGTAAGGTGAAACTTAATTGTAGAATTTTGCAATTCTTTACCATTGCTCCAAAGAAAGTACTTTATTGCTTTATAAATAGTTAGTTATTATTACTTTCTTCATTTATTCACTGCCACTGCGGATACCTGCAACATCGGTCACCAAGGATCCCTATGGTCTGTACCAACAGCAACCTCAAATGAAGGAACTAAGAGACTATGCCACTGCACCCTCTTCAGAACCAGAAAGACTGCACCCTTCAAGCCAGTGCCCTTGCAGCCATCTGCAGATGACAATCTTTCTTTCCACACTGAAGCCAGTCTGAAAAGGCTAGAAGATGTGACTGCTTCCTCAGTAATGCAGATATCAATGCAAAGCCAATAGAAACACAATAAATCAAGAAAACAAAGAAACACCATGATTTTTAAGTAACTGACCCCAAAGAATGGAGAACTACAAGTTACCTGAAAAAGAATTCACAAAAATTTTAAGGAAGCTCAGTGAGATTCAAGAGAACACAGATAAGCAACACAATGAATTCAGGAAAATAATACATGAAAAAAATAGATAGAAATCATAAAGTAGAACCAAACAGAAATTCTGGAGCAGAAGAACACAGTAAATGAAATGAAAAATGCAGTAAAGAGCTTCAACAGCTGACTTGATCAGGCAGAAGAAAAAATCTGCAAATTTGAAAACAGACCTCAAAAATGAAAAAGAAAGAATGAAGATCATGTACAGTATGTACAAGAGACCATCAAAAAAGCAAATGCACACATTATGGGAATAGACAGAGGAAAGAAAGAGAAAGGGACAGAAAGCTAATGTTTTTAAAAATGGCTAAAAACTTTCAAGTCTGGAAAGAGATGGAGACATTCAGGTACATGAAGCTCAAAAGTCCCCAGACAGACAGACTGAGCTGATAGAGATCTTCACCAAGATACCTTCTAATCAGAGCTTCTAATCAGAGAATATTGAAATCAGCAAGTGGAACAACTCTCATCACATGTGAGGGAAACTTGGTAAGACTATCAGCAGACTTCTCAGCAGAAACCTTGCCAGGTCAGGCAAGGGTAGGATGTTATATTCAGAATGCTGAAAGAAAAAAGACCTGACAACTTTACCTAGCAAAGTGTCCTTCAGAAATAAAGACAAGATAATGACTTTCCCAGACAAAAACTGAGGGAGTTCCTTACCATGAGACTGGCCTTACAGGAAATGCTGAAGAGAGTTCTTCAAGCTGAAGTGAAGGACATTAATAAACATATGAAAGTCTAAAGTTACTGATAAGGATAAACATATAGTCAAATTCACAATAATATTGTAATGGTGGTGTGCAAGACACAAAAGGTAAAGAGAAATATCAAAATATGTCCCTACAAAAATAAATTCACAAAGTAAGACAGCAACAGAGGAAGAAAAACAAAAGAACTACAAAACAAACAAATTGAAAAGAGTTAATAAAATTTCATAGTAAGTACTTATCTATCAATAACTATGCCAGGGCTTCCCTGGTGGCACAGTGGTTGAGAGTCCACCTGCCGATGCAGGAGACACGGGTTCATGCCCCGGTCTGGGAAGATCCCACATGCCATGGAGTGGCTAGGCCTGTGAGCCATGGCCGCTGAGCCTGCGCATCCAGAGCCTGTGCTCCACAACGGGAGAGGCCACAACAGTGAGAGGTCTGCATACTGAAAAAAAAAAAAAAAAAAAAAATTACTCCAAATGTAAATGAATTGAATTAAACTATTCAATGAAAAGGTAAAAGTTTTTTTCTTAAAAGACCAACTATATTCTGCTTAAGGACTCACTTCACCTTTAAGGATATTCATACACTGAAAATAAAAGAATGGAAAAAGATATTCCATGCAAATAGAAATAAAGAAAGAACAAGGGTAGCTATACTTATATCAGACCAAATCAACTTGTAGCTATACTTATATCAGACCAAATCAACTTTGAGGCAAAACCTGCAACAAGAGACAAGGAAGGTCATTATATAACGAAAAGTGATCAATTCATCAAGCAAATATAACAATTGTAAATATATAAATACCTAACATTAGAACACCTAAATGCATTATGCAATTAACAGATCTGAAGACAGAAATATACAGCAATAGTAGGGGACTTCATACAACACTTTCAACAATGGGTAGATGATCTAGAAAGATTAAGTCAGTAAGGAAATAATAGACTTGAACTGTACTTTAGATCAAATGGACCTCACAGAGACATACAGAACATCCATCCAATAGCAGCAGAATATACATTATTATCAAATGTACATGGAAATTCTTCAACAAGATCATATGTTAGGTCACAAAACTAGTCTCAACAAATTTGAGAAGACTGAAATCATATCAGGTATCTTTTTTGACTGCAATGGTATGAAAACCAAAAATCAATAACATAAGAAAAGCTGAAAAATTAACACACATGTAGAAATTTAAGAAAACACCACTAAACAGCCAATGGATCATAGAAGAAATCAAACAAAAATCTCCACATGAAGAGATACTCAACATCACTAATTATTAGAGAAATGCAAATTAAAACTGCAATGAGGTATCACCTCACACCAGTCAGAACGGCCATCATCAAAAAATCTACAAACAATAAATGCTGGAGAGGGTGCAGAGAAAAGGGAACCCTCTTACACTATTGGTGGGAATGTAAATTGGTACAGCCACAATGGAGAACAGTATGGAGGTTCCCTAAAAATAGAGCTGCCATATAATCCAGCATCTCACTCCTGGACATATAGCCAGAGAAAACCATAATTTGAAAAGATACATGCACCCCAATGTTCATTGCAGCACTATTTACAATAGCCAGGACATGGAAGCAACCTAAATGTCCATCAACAGAGGAATGGATAAAGATGATGTGGTACATATATACAATGGAATATTACTCAGCCATATAAAAGAATGAAATAGTGCCATTTGCAGCAACAGGGATGGTCCTAGAGATTGTCATACTGAGTAAAAAGTCAGACAAAAAGACAAATATATGATATTGCTTATACATGGAATCTAAAAAAAAAGGGTACAAATAAAATTTTCAAAACAGAAATAGAGTCAGAGATGTAGAAAACAAACTTATGGTTAGCAAGGGGGAACGGGAAGGGAGGAATAAATTAGGAGACTGAGGTTGTCATATACACACTATTATATATAAAAATAGATAATAAGAACCTATTGTATAGCACAGGGAATTCTACTCAATACTCTGTAATGACATATATAGGAAAAGATCTAAAAATGAGTGAAGATATATATATATATATATAACTGATTCACTTTGCCTTACAGCAGAAAACACAACAGTGTAAATCAACTATACTCCAATAAAAATTAAACAAAAATATCCCCAGACAAATATAATGAACATAACAAAACCTATGGGATGCAGCAAAAGCAGTTCTAAGTGGGAAGTTTATAGTGATAATCATCTACATTAAGAAAAAAATGGAAATCTTTAACAACCTAACTACATTACAAGGAACTACAAGAAGATGAACATACTAACCACAAACTTAAGGAAGGAATAATAAAGATTAGAACAGATAAATAAAATTAGAGATTAGAAAGGCAACACAAAAGTCAATAAAACTAAGCTGCTGTTTTGAAAAGATAAAATTGACATACCCTACCTAGACTAAGAAAAAAAACCAAGACTCCAATAAAATCAGAAATGAAAGAGGAGACATTACAACTGATACAACAGAAATTCAAAGGATCATGAGACTATTTTGAACAATTATATGTGGACAACTGCATAACCTAGAAGAAATGAATAAATTCCTAGTAAAATATTACTCCCCAACACTGAATCATGAAGAAACAAAAAAATCTGAACCAATAACAAGAGATTGAACCAGTAATCAAAATTTTCTTATAAAAACCCAGGACCAGATGGCTTTACTGGAGGATTCTACCAACACTTAAGAAGAATTAATACCAATTTTTAGTAAACTTTTCCAAAATGCTGAAAGCAAGGAATACTTCTAAATTCATTTATAAAACCAGTATTCCCCCATACCAAAGCAAGGGAAAGACAGTAAAAGAAGAAAAAAATTACAGGCCAATACCCCTGATGAACTTAGATGTAAGTATCCTCAACAAAATACTAGCAAACTGAATCCAAGAGCACATTACAAGGATCATATATCATGAGCAAGTGGGATTTGTCACTGAGATTAAAGAATGATTTGACATATGTAAATCAATAAATATGATATACCACATTAACAGAATGCAGGATAGAAATTATGTTATCATCTCCATAGATGAAAAGAATCATTTGACAGAATTCACTCTTCTTTCGTGATAAAAACTTAAACCATATTATTAGATACAGAAGGAATGTATCTCAACACAATAAAGTCCACATATGACAGTCCCACAGCTAACATAATACTTAATGGTAAAAAGCTAAAAGCTTTTCCTCTGAGACCAGGAACAAGACAGGAATGCCCACTCTCACCACTTCTACTAAATATAGTATTGCAAGTCCTAGCTAGAGCACTTAAGCAAGAAAATGAAATAATTGGCATCCAAGTCAAAAAGGAAGAAGTAAAATTATCTCTCTTTGCAAATGACATAATCTTATATATAGAAAGCCCTAAGGACTCCACAAAAAAACTATTAGAACTAAAAAATGAATTCAGTAGAGTTTCAGGATACTTACAAAAGTCAGTTGAATTTCTATGCAATAACAACAAACTATCAGAGAAATTAAGAAAACCATACCATTTACAATAACATCAAAAGTAATAAAATACTTAGGAATAAATTTAATCAAGGAACTGAAAGACTTGTGCACTGAAAACAAGACTAATCAAAGAAATTGAAGAAGACACAAATGGAAAGATATTCCATGTTCTTGGATTGGAAAAATTAATGTTATTAAAATGTCCATCCTACCTAAAGTGATCTACAGATTCAATGTGATCTGTATAAAAATTCTAATGGTATTTTTCACAGGAATGGGAAAAAAATCCTAAATATCTTTTGGAAAGACCCTAAATGGCTAAATCAATTCTGAAAAAGAAGAAAGTGGGAGGCATCATACTTCCTGATTTCCAACTCTATTACAGATCTTTAGTAATCAAAACAGTATGGTACTGGTATTAAAAACAGGCACATAGACCAATAGAGACAGAATAGAGAACCAGAAATAAACCCTCACATATCAACTAATCTTTGACAGGGTGCCAGGGACACACAATGAAGAAAGAATAGTCTGTTCAATAAATGCTGTTGGCAAAATCAGATATCCACAGGCAAAAGAATGAAACTGGACCCCTAATTTATACCACTAACAAAAATTAGCTTGAAATGAATTAAAAACTTCAATGTAAGACCTGAAACCCTAAAACTTTATTTTTTAATATTTATTTATTTATTAGGCTGTGTCAGGTCTTAGTTGCAGCATGCAGGATTTTCATTATGGCATGTGGGATCTTTAGTTGCAGCATGCGATCTCTTAGCTGTGGCATGTGGGAACTAGTTCCCTGACCAGGGATCAAACCTGGACCCCCTGAATTGAGAGTGTGGAGTCTTAGCCACTGGACCACGAGGAAAGTCCCTAAAACTTTTAGAAGAAAACCTAGGTTAAAAAATCCTTGACATTGTTCTGGGCAATGCTTTTTTGGATATGATGTTGAAATCACAGGCAACAAAAGCTAAAAGAAACAAATGGGACTATATCTAACTAAAAGCTTCTGCACAACAAAGGAAACAACCAAAAATTAAAACAAAAAGCCAATCTATGGAATGGAACAAAATATTTGCAAACCGTGTATCTGATAAAGGGTTGTTAACCAAAATATCTAAGGAACTCATACAACTCAACAGCAAAAAAATAAATCAACCTGATAAAAAAGTTGGCAAAGGACACAAATAGACATTTTTCCAAAGAAGACATACAAATGGCCAACAAAAGAAATGGTGTATTAATAGATGCTCAACATTGCTAAATATAAGGTGGATGCAAACCAAAACTGTGATAAGATATATACCACAACACACTTGTTAGGATGGCTATTATCAAAAAGAAGACTAGTGTTGCCAAGGATATGGAGAAAATACAACCCTTGTACAATGTTGGTAAGAACATACATTGGTACATCAATGGAAAATGGTATGCAGGTTCCTCAAAACATAGTACATATATCTCCTGGAGATACTGATTTGATTTCCTTCAGATATATTCTCAGAAGTCACACTGCTGGATCATATGGTAGTTCTATTTTTATCCATGTTAATTGCCAGCATTATTCACAATAGCCAAGATATGGAAACAACCTAAGTGTCCATCCAGGGATCCAATGGATAAAGGCCATGTGGTAGATACATACAACAGAATATTTTTCAGCCTTAAAAAAGGAAATCCTGCCACTTGCAACAACATGGATGAGCCCAGAGGGCGTTATGCTAAATGAAAATGTCAGAGAAAGACAAATACCATATGAGAACTGAGTAACTGTCACTAAGACACAAAATTGTGTGTGAGAGAAATTTGTGCAGCACCAAACAAAACTGGTCTGTCAGAAGAATTATGTCTGAGCTATTTTAGAAGATCTTCCATATAAAGCTTTGGAATCCCAGAATCATAAAATTCCAGAGTCCTTGGAGTAATTTTTTTTCTTTTAAAATGTTTTATCTGCAAATTTCTTGAAGCTAAAGAGTAAATTATCTCATAACATTAGTATCAAAGAAACAAAAGTATAAAAGTTACTTATTGGAATGAGTTAGTCATAAAACTCTTTTCAGAATTGTATTTTTTTCTACATTTACCAAAGTGGATTTTTAACAAGAGTAAAAAAGCCATAAAAGTATACAACTGGAAAATAGGAGAGTTACTTTAGGGAAGAAAAATCATAGAATAATCATATAATCAAATCATATTCCTCATGCCCTTTAATATAATGTGCTATTTTCCCTTCCTGCCCGAGCAAGTCTCTTGAACTCCCAGATAAAAATGTAAGCAATGTGATAAGGATTTATAATCTCCAGGAAATTGTTTGATTGTATTGATAAAAGAAATAAACTATATTTTACAGCCTAGAAATTCAGTTTTCAGGGGTGTCATTCAATATGTCTTCCAATATGAGATACTATTTAATAGTTAATATAGCCACAGAAATATCAAGGCTGAAAATCTTAGAGCAAAAAATACATGTTATTGACAAATAAATATACCGTGGAAAAAAGGAGTCACATAAGAACACTGAATGACATAAGAAGAATTGATTGTCCAAACTTCATCACATCTAAAACAATTTTGAATTGGGTCCCAGTTTTTTTGAAGGTTGTAGTGTGTTAAGTGGTCTTAGAACACAGAATTAGAAATTATTTGGGGGAATTACTAAAATGAAACAAATCATTGGTTACTAAATTTTAACTACTCATTCAAACTGAAAAAATTTTATATGGCTAAACCAGGTTATATGTTGTTTTGTTTGTTATTGAAGTATAGTTGATTTATAATATTATAAGAGTTTCAGGTGTACAGCATTGTGATTCAGTATTTTTACAGATACTTCATTAAAAGTTATTACAAGATAATGGTTATAATTCCCTGTGCCATACAGTATATCCTTGTTGCCTATCTATTTTATACATAGAAGTTTGCAGATTATATATTAATAGTAGTGAACAGCACAAAACCAATAGACTGGGAGCATGAATCCCCATAGTATTGTCTTAGAGATCCTCAAATGGTTCCTAATCTTAGCTGGGCAAATCAGTAGAAAAAGCCTAAGGCAAAACTGAGACTATAGCTGAGGGGTCAAATATTAATAATAACCTGACAATAAAACAGGCTCTGATAGAATGGCAATCTAGACTTAATTTTTTTTCTTCTCTGAGGAGTGTGTGTTAACATTTATTATCTAAATATTAATTGAGTACATACCATAGCCAAACACTATGGTAGGCACTGAAGAGATGATGTGAAAACAACAAACAGTTTCTGGATTCAAGATCATAATTTCAAACTGAAAATGCATATACAATAAATGACTGACAGAGAATGGAGAAGTCTCAGCTAAAGATTTTTGCATAATTAATCAATTTCATCTCCGTTTAACCCTGGATGATTTGACGGTAAGTTATAAAAACTAAGTTTTTTGGGGTTTTTTTGGCCGCACTGCGTGGCATGTGGAATCTTGGTTCCTGGACCAGGGATTGAACCCACGCCCCCTGCAGTGGAAACGCAGAGTCTTAACCACTGGACTACAGGGAAGTCCCCTAAGTTACTTGTGAGAAACAAATTTTAAGTATACTAGAATGAAATTAAGAAGGAAAAAAATCTGTTGTCAATGTAAGAGTAGCTTAAGAATAGTAAAATAAATAGTTTTTGCTGCATACAAGAGCTAATTTTATATATAAATTTTAGGATGAACCAGGATGAGAATATCATTTACACATGACAACCAGCCATACCAGTTGTTTTACTATATATTGAAAATAAAGTTATAATGTCCTATAATGTGCCTTGTTTATGAAGAATTTAAATTTAACTCATCTTTTTGGAATTTATCCTACTCTAAGTGTTTAAGATTTGTAACTTTTATAATTAAAAGCTTAGGAAGCAGAAGAATTTTTAAATATTCTGATGCTACATAGATGAAGCAAAACAAATAATATGCACTTGACATATATTAAAAAGTTCATCAGTTTATTAATGAAGTTAACCAAAGTGAAAATATAGCTTTCTCTGGTCAGTAATTTTAGAATTTATGTGAACAGTTGATAAACAGATAGCCATCTCCATTGACAGATGGAGTCATCTGTCAATTTTTATCAAAGTTTCACAAAAATATCACAAATCTATATTTTTAAAAGTTGAATATATTAACTAGAGGGGTCAAAACTTTTGCCCTAAAATTCCTAGCCTCCAATACGAAAGCAAACATAATTACAAACATAACATAGCATACCAGTAATGTAAAGGAAAACCAGTTACACAAGAGGAGCATACTTATTCTTGGTAGTGAGGACCAAGAGATATTCATTGTATTCCCCTAAAGAAGATACTTTATGAAACTGACCTTTATAAAACTTCGATATTACAAATAAAATGATTTCTTAGATTCTCAGAGAATATTATTTGCTAGCTAAAAAGGAAGCCAGCAAACCAAATATACACATGATAAATAGAAGATTATAAATAGATGATAGTAGCAGGCCAAATTAACATTTTATAAATGACAATGAAAAAAGTTGTATATTTAATGTAATAATCTGCATACTAATGTGATTTAAGTAAAAATAGTAAAGAAAACTACATATGTGAAATGATCAAATGGATAAAAAATTTGATATAAACAAAATAAATCCATGAAAAAATGAATATAAATTTTGTCCTGCTCCAATAGAAATGTAAATAAGAAGGGTGATGTTGCTCAAATTATACAAAGATGTATTTGACTAGAAAAAACATTTTCATATAAATGGGAAAAAATCATAGGATGCATGGAAGAGTGCTATGTAATTATTAAGTCAAATTTGGGATATAATTTGCATTATTTGAAAATAACATAAAATAGCCTACGTAAAACACAAATCTTATGTTTTTCTATTTATGAACACATGCTACATTCTAAAAGATATTAATGATTGACCAAGATATACAAAGCAGATCTTTCTCATCTAAAACCATTAGACTGAAGTCTTAATATCAAAAAACAGCTTGAGGACTTCCCTGGTGGCGCAGTGGTTGAGAATCCGCCTGGCAATGCAGGGGATACAGGTTCGGTCCCTGATCCGAGAAGATCCCACATGCCGCGGAGCAACTAAGCCCGCAAGCCACAACTACTGAAGCCCGTCCGCCTAGAGCCCGTGCTCCCCAACAAGAGAAGCCACCGCAATCAGAAGCCTGCGCACTGCAATAAAGAGTAGCCCGAGCTTGCCGCAGCTAGAAAAAGCCCGCGCGCAGCAGTGAAGACCCAATGCGCCAAAAAAAAAAACAACCAGCTTGAGAGACATTTGGGAGATAAAATCGTGATTACAAACAACAGTGCTCATATATAAAGACCTAAATATACTAGATAGGCTAATCTGTGCACTGAATTTTAGGTAAAACAAAATATAATTTGGTGGTTGTCTTTGCTTCTAGGATGGGCTCTAGACAAATAATTGTTAAATAAATAAAACTATTTTATTTTTTTATTCCCTCTATCTTCCATTTCTTTGAGCGTACCTTCTTCAATCCCATCCCAGTTTCTCAAGCATTTTATTGTGACATCTTTCTCTTCTCATTGATACATATTCTCTCAGTAACACTGCCTAAGATCTATATCTTTCAAGACTTTATCCACTGCAGTTCAAGGAAATTTTATATGAACCTATTGGATGTTTCATTTTATACTAATCTTTATGGGTTATGTGGTATCTCCCTTAACTTGAAAATACCATGAGTGGACAAAAGTGATCTAAAACTCAATCCATACAGAATTTTGAGATGATAGTATTAAATGATAATATCTTATTTTAAAATTTAACATTGTATTGCTGTGTTTTCATCATTGGCTAAGAGTTTAATATGCAGCACCTCATATAATGCTGATAACAGTATTATAAATTAAGTATAACTGTTATCCCAATTTTATATATGAGAACTGGTTTTAGAAATAGAATTTGTCCAAGGTTACACAGATATTAGATTGTAAAGCTGTTTTTTTTAAATACACACCCTGAGCTTGGAGTTTTGAAAGTTTAACTCCTATAGATATTTCCTCCAAGCTGAGATAAATATGATATAGGAGATCAGAAAAAGCCCAGAGCACACAATATTATAAACTCCTTGAATACGCTTAGATATTGTCTTCGACCATCACATTATCTAGCATCCTTATTATTCTATTATTATCCAAAAATGTAGTTGGTCAGTAAACATTTTAAAATCTTAAATAAAATGATTTCTATTCCAACTGGTTTAAAAGTCTACATGGAAAATGTTAAGCCTCAAACTTTGTGAAAGAAAAACCAACAAAAATTTCAAAAATGTAATCACACATTTCAATGCAAGAACAGTTTTAGAAAGGCACGGACGTGGAATAAGACTCTCAGATTGTATAAGATTGACTGGAGAAGATTAAGGTTCAGTTTATTCTAAGAATTGTTCACTATTAAAGTCCTCAGAAGGAATGGGAAAATGTAGGTTGCATTAGTCAAGATAGGAAATAGAGGCAGCAACAACAGAGTTATGATAGCAGCTGTTGGTTGCACTATTTGAGTTTAGAAAGAGTGGGATGGGACACTTGTGGGCTAAGATCTTGAAAGGGTCACTGAAAGAATATTTTAATACTTTGCGCTCCCTAAGAGTCCTTCCTTTTAGTCGGCATTGGCGAGAGAGCCAACATATTTAGGACAAACAACAGAGTTCAGTACTTTGTTACTGTAATGGTAGCCCCTAAAATGTCTTAATCCCCAGAACCTGTGAATGTTTCTTTAACTGGGGCAAAGGTCTTTGCAGATGTAATTAAATTAAGACTCATGAGATAAGGAGATCATCCTGGATTTTCTGGCTGGGCCCTAAATTCAATTATAAGTATTCTTAGAAGACAGAACACACAGAAGAGAAGAAACATACAAAGAAAGCTATGTGGAGAGGAGGTAGAGATCTGAGTGATGTACAAGCCAAGAAAACTAGGGGATGCTGACAGTGACCAGAATCTGGAAGAGCCAATGGTTTCTCTTCCAGTACCTCCAGAGGGAATGTGGCCCTGCCAACTTGATTTCAGACCTCTGGCCTCCAGAACTGTGGGAGAATAAATCCTTGTTCTTTTAAGGTACCCGGTTTGTGGTAATTTGTTACAGCAGACTAAAAAATTAATGCAATTACTACCAAAGGTTTATGCATCTGAAAAACTAAGCAAGGTCTATAACCTTAGGAGATAGTTTATTATCAAACATGAATATCAGTTTCTCCTTTGAGTTATGGTTTTCTATGGTTACTTCATTAATCTATCAATGGCTGCATAGAAGGATTTGAAACTCTGGACAAAATGCAACATAGGACAGTGATGCCAAGGTATAAAGAAGGTAGAATTATTAATAGGCCCAGAAATGCTGCCTTTAGCCATTCACCTATTTTCTCTAGTCCTAAACAGGAAAACAAATACCATTCCCCACCCCCCACACACACCTGAATTCTGACCTAGAAAACCTGGAAAATGGCACAGTAGTCAGGTTGCCAAGTTTTCTCGTCTCTTCAGTCCTTCCCTTTATGTTTCGAGATTTTTCAAAATACTAGGGATTAGCACTTGGAAACCACACACAGATGTAGAAAACAAACTTATGGTTACCAATGGGGGAGGGATAAATTAGGATATTGGGATTGACATATACACACTACTATATATAAAATAGATAACTAATAAGAACCTACTGTATAGCACAGGGAACTCTACTCAATACTCTAATGACCTATATGGTAAAAGAATCTAAAAAAGAGTGGATATACATATATGTATGACTGGTTCACTTTGCTGTACAGTGGAAGCTAACAACACTATAAATCAACTATATTCCAATAAAAATTAATTTTAAAAAAGAAACCAAAGATATAGAATTGAAACAGAAAACCTTATAGATTTTATCCTTGATAGTTAAGAATCTAGATTTTGAAACAAATATAAAGGGGAGCTATAGCTATTAAAAAAAAGAAATGATATCTGGCTTCCACTTAGGATGCAGAAAGCTGGAAGAATGCCAAACTCAATTTAATAACAAGAAAAAGATGGATAATCTATCCATCATATCTTTTATTGAACCCATCAGAGTTGAAGTTGCAGGGCAAACAGGGCAAACAACTAGACTGACATCTAAAAAAATGCAGGTGCCTCCAAAGAGAGACAGGATGTAAGCACTGGCTCATCAGTGACAGAGCATGGGAGGAAGAGACACAAGACAGTAAGACACATTTAGATAGCATGTTTAATGAATTACTAAAGACAGAGTGAAAGCGTATAACTCTAAGAGCTGCCATTACAAGGCAAGTTCAAACATAAGCACAGGCTTTTATCCATAGATCTCCAGCAGGAGCTCACAAGAAAGTTTGGGACAGAATGGGAGATCAGAAAAAGCCTAAAAGCCTTTGCAGGTGAGGCAGGCTTGGAGGAAAGAAGTGGTCACTGATAGAAACAAGTTTCAAAGCCTCACTCATATTTTTCTCCCCTAAGGAATGAAAGCATTATGCTATTAAAGGAAGGGTATCCAACCCTGTTACCCCCAGAACACAGGTGAAGACCAATTGAAGCCATGGGAAAGTAAAAGAAAGCTTCTAACCCCCAGATAAGAGATAGAAAATGTTTCTGGGTTCACTATCCTATTCCAATATTATTAGAGGTCTCTTAACAATGGGCAAGGGGAAGTATCACTGAGAAAACCCAATTCCTGAGACACAGTGAAGCAGAGCCAATAAGAAAAAGGACAAAACAGGACTCCTATACAGGATCTCTCCTGAGCAGCAGTGACAGAAAGGACCTTTCAGCTGTGGCTGTACCTGGGCCATGGCCCCATCACCCAGCTGGACACCAAAGTATCAATGTTTAATTCAATTTTCCTTACATACTTTTTAAAAAAAGCTTTATTGAGATATTTACATAACATAAAATTCACCCATTTAAAGTGGCTATTCCCCACAGGAACAGGCTAGCAAGTGCTGAGTAATATGCAAAGAACAGTTTCCGACTGAAGAAGAGGTAAGAATATGGAGAGACTCTCTGGGGAAAGGGTAAACAGGTTAGGGTTAAAGCTGAAGACAGAACAGGAACATTGATGAAGTTCCTTCAGCAGACCAGATTTATCCTAGGGAGGAGGTAACTCTAGAGGAATTTAAAGCTGGTGGCAGGACTAAGGTAACCTTAATAATAACAAACCCAAACCTAGCTCAACTTCTGACTCAACTGACTCCAACTACCCCCTCCCCAACAAATATTAATGGCTTAGTAGAGTAAGAGGCATGGCTATTTACATGCTATTTACCTTAGTTGGTACTATCCTAATATGAGTCCAGCATTCAATCAAAAACAGACACCAAAAATCAATCGTCAAAAGAAAATGTAATTAATAGAATTAGGCTCAGATGACCCAGGTGTTGGCAATCTCAGGGAAGGAATTTAAAATAAATATTAGGATGTTAAAAGCTCTAGTAGAAAAAGTGAACAACATTTATGAACAGCAAAGAGATAGAAACTACAAAAAAAAAGTCAAATGGAAATTGAAAAATAAAAAATACTGCAACAGAAATGAAGAATGCCTTTTACAGGTTCAGTAGTAGCCTTGAAGGAGCCAGAAGAAGAATCAGTGAACTTGGAATCAATAGAAATTACCCAAACTGAGAAGCAAAAAGCAAAAATAATGAATATAAAGAAAAGAGCATGTGGGAGTTGTATACACTAACAAACACTGCAATATATGAATGATTAGAAGCTTAGAATCAGGAGAGGTAGAAGACTGTGAAGAAAAAGTATTTGAAGACATACTGGCCAAGAATTTTCCAAAAATAATGAAAGACATCAAACCACAGATCAGGTCCAAAAAGACCAAAGAAGTAAACCATTAAAGCCATAGTACGATTAGAATGGCAAAAACAAAAACAAAAAATAAAACAAACAAACAAACCAACCTGACAATATCAAGTGTTGGTTAGTATACACCATAATACTTGTAACCCTCAAACATTGCAGTGGGAATACGAAATAATGTAGCAACTTTGTAAAATTCTTTGACAGTGAGTTTTAAAATACTACTCATAAAGAAAACAAACTGATAAGACTCAGGTCTGTTATTCTAAGTGAAAGATGTTAGACTCAAAAAATCACATACTGCATAATTCCACTTATATGACATTCTGGAAAAAGTAAAACTGTAAGGACAGAGAACAGAACAGCAACTCACAAAGGTTGTGTAGGAGAAGAAGGTTTAACTACAAAGGGTATGAGAAAATTCTGGGGGGTGATGAAACTTTTCTATATTTTGACTATGGCAGTAGTTACAAAACTATGATTTCGTCAAAATGCTTAGTGCTTTATACTAAAAATAGTCAATTTTACTGTATGTAAATTGTGCCTTAGTAAATATGACTGAAAATAGGGAGGTGGGAGGAGAAGACAGAGAATCATGTGACATTCAGTGGCCCATGGCATTTGTGGTTCTTTGTCTGGGAATCTTACTGTCTAATTTCGGAAGTATGTTGCTTGATCTGAGTTTCTTGAAAAACTATGATGTTATCTGCTTCTGGAGAATCCTGAGAAAACTTCAGTTCTAGATCCCCAAACAGAAGAGTGTTCAGGTTGTGGAAACATAATGTATTGAATGGCTTTGGAAACCTGGATCCCAGGGATCTATGCCTTGTTATTTAAACTGCTTTGTTAGTATTTAATAGTACTTGCTATGGTCCTTTCTAACAAGGCTCAAAACCTGTCTTACATTGGTATCATTTCTATAAACCAGGTCTCTGGACTGAAGCTCATGCAGAGGTTTCTGTGGTTTACTTATGGGAAAAGCTATCTGCACCTATTAATTACAAACTTGGATATACTATGCTAAACCTTCATAGTAATTAATCATAATCAACCCATAAAAGAACAGAGTCAAGGATTGGGGTGTGATCCCAGATGCAGAGGCTCTCTGATGACTAACTCATATGGAGATAGGGTATAAACTCGATTTGGAGTTCACCTAATGACCATAAGAGCTAAGAGCAAAGCTTTTGGCTATGGGAACTGACAGTCCTTAGATACTTTCGCAAATTTCAGTTTGAATATGTCGTTCATTCATTCTATTTCCATGAAAACTAGAATGGTAAGACCAAGGAAGCTTCTAGGTGATAGAACTACCAGAGTTCCTTAATCACTTTGGCATTGAATAAATAGGGACCTTTCCTGGTTACAGTTAAAACAACAGCCTTTTGACAAGGCAAAGCTTTTAGCCATCCAGAAAAAAAATCGTAAGAACGTGTCAATATCCAATAAAAGGAGGCAATTGTATGAAAACTGTGCAAATGGATGCTGAGACGTTGATTTTTAGTTATTGCCAATATTATTTAGCCAGAGTTATAAGGTAGGCAGACAGCACATCACAGAAAAATCCTCAGCAATTTTCAGTGACAAGCAGCATGAGCAAAGACATACAGTGGGGGGGAAAATCGAGTATTATGAGTAGAAGACCAGGCCTACTCATTATTTGTTTAGTACATGTGATAAAGACACCTGGACTGAAATAGTGATTGGTAAGAATGTTACTGAATTTTTACTCTAGCACTGACTCTCAACTAATGCAGGAAGAAAAGCTGCAACGCTCCCTAGGAAAAATTTGGAAATGGGTGAAACTCTACTTTGGGCTGTCAACTATAAGATAAAGAAGTCAACAGGCATTTAGTAATTTGAAGCAAGGGATGCTGCATGTTTAGAAGTGCACAGGACAGAATTGCACAATAAAAAGCCCAAATGTCAACAGTGACCTCATTGATAGATACAGAAGGAGTAAATACATCCCTAATGAATCCTAGGAAATTCAGGAAGAACACAAGTGAAAATGTGGTTAGAGAAGGGTACTTTGCTCCAGATCTGCAAAGCACAACTTGTAGTACAATTTGTATTTTCCTCATGGAACATTTCTCCTGACTGCTTCAGAAGCAAAATTCATTTAACATTGTAAAATAAATAGGCTCTGACTTCATGGCTAAAGTAATAGGGAATAGGCTTAAGAATAACAGTTTTAATTGATACAATGACTTTTAGGACAATCAAAGCATGTGTGTGTAGAGGATGTGTTGAGTACTTTGGGGGAAGATTTATCTTTGTAATTATATTTTCCTTTGACTAACCTTAAAACTATTTTGCATAACTAGTACATACAGACTGACAAAAAGGCATACTCCAGGAATATTTAGGAGTTGATAGAAGTGAGCATAGTATTAAACATTCTCCATAGCATTAAATATTGTGTATTATACCTTACTAGGTAGCTTTAGTCTTTTATTATATTTAAAATCAGGTAAACAATAGTATCTTTTTTGGTAAATGAAAAATATTTATATTTTGTAACAATTCAAATACAGGTTTAAATCACACGATTTAATGTTACAAGTTTATAGAATCTTTCGATTTACGTTCATTAGTCAACATACATATATTACCATAACTAAAACAAAAAATTAAATAAGGAACATTCATATGAAATTTCAGAATAGGCAAATCTACAGCAACAAAAAAATGGATTTGTAGTTGTCTGGGGCTAGGAGTGGAATGGGTAGGGGAGGGGGAGAGAAGAGTGCTTATGGGGCTCTTTTTGGGGTGAAATATTCTAAAATTGTAAAGGTTGTGAATATACAAAAGCCACTGAATTGTACATTTTAAATGGGTGAATTTTATGTTATGTAAATATCTCAATAAAGCTTTTTTTAAAAGTATATAAGGAAAATTGAATTAAACATTGATACTTTGGTGTCCAGCTGGGTGATAGGGCTATAGCCCAGGTAGAGCCACAGCTGGAAGGTCCTTTCTACCACTGCTACTCAGGAAAGATCCTCTCTGCTTTCCAGATTATTTCTACTCAAGATATAAATCTGGTTGCATTTAAAAAACTTCCAGAAGAGACCACAAATATCCACACCTTTCATGGACAAGAGCTGGCAGCATTTTGAGAACATGGATTAGCACCTATTCTTACAGCTGCTGGGTGCTGGGCAATTTGCTTTTAACTGCTCTGCAGGCAGCTTCCAGAACTCCCATTTCAAATGACGTGCAGCACCAGAGTGGTAGCAAGTCCTCAACCAGAGCTGGGCCCCCTTGGAGCCTCTCCCTCAAACCCAGGGATACTGTCCTGGCTGGCCACTATGCCCTTGAATGCCAGGAGAGCCCAACTACTTCCAAAGTCCCTTTTCCTCCTGTCCCTGCCCAGTCCTGGCTTAGGTCCACTCATCCCTTTTGGGAGAGCTCACAGTGGTCTTAGGCTGGGAGGCAGGGACAGGGAGGGACAGTCAGTGATCACTTGGCCTGGCATCACCCGCTTCCTCTGCATCCTGTCGGCCTCTAAACTTGTTCTCTAAATGTTCAGCAGTAGAAGTGTTTTTATTATTATATATTTTTGCAGCTTTAAAACAAATGGATGGTTTTATCTCAATTTTTTTAAAGGCGATAATTTGTGTAATGGAAATACCTAATAGATAAAAACAAAATTTTCCTGTTTTCCTATTAAACTGTTGTAATGAAATCATATATACTTAGACTTTAAATTTACATTAAAACGATTTTAGGCATATCAATGTAAAACTTAATCATTTAGTTTCCATGTAAAGAGGGAAAGCTTTGTTTTGTAACAAACTAGACAAATTAACTCTAAAGGCTGTTTGTAAGAATTAGTGTGCAAAATACCAAGACATTTTTGGAAACAAAAAGAAAAGAAAAAGTACTTGACATACTGGATATTTTAAAAAGCTATATATTACTCAGCCATAAAAAAGAATGCAAAAAAAAAAGAATGAAATAATGCCATTTGCAGCAACATGGATGGACCCAGAGATTGTCCTATGAGTGAAGTCAGAGAAAGACAAATATCATATGATATCACTTATATGTGAAATCTAAAAAAAATGATACAAATGAACTTATTTATAAAACAGAAATAGAGTCACAGATATAGAAAACAAAATTATGATTATCAAGGGGAAAAGGGGGGGAGGGATAAATTGGGAGATTGAGATTGACATATACACACTGCTATATATAAAATAGATAACTAATAAAAACCTACTGTATAGCACAGAGAACTCTACTCAATACTCTGTAATGGCCTATACGGGAATAGAACCTAAAAGAGTGGATATATGTATATGTATAACTGACTCACTTTGCTGTACGGCAGAAACTAAAACAACATTGTAAATCAACTATACTCCAATAAAAAAAAAAGAAAAAGAAAAGTAAAACAAACTATAAGTGTGCATTAACAGAGTTGGTAGTGAAACAAGAAAAAAAAAACTACAAAATAATGGCGAGAAAGTCAAAAAACTATGTAGAAAGAAACAGAGAGAAAGAAATCATATTACAGATTGATTAAAGACTTTAATTATAAAAAAAACTATAACTGAACTGGAAGGGGATATAAGACTATATAAACTTGGATAAAGAACAAGATGAAATATTAAATATCTAATAGAATTATGAAATGTATAAAATGCATAATAAAATGGCAGAAGTTTACTTAGAAATGAATAAAGTTCTTAAGTCAATGAACAGAAAAAGTCAAGCTTAAATATGTTAAAAAATTATGAATTTCTCTATGATGCCATAGAGAAATTTTTAAAACAAGTAATACATTGGAAAAAATATTTCCAACATATTACAAAACTTAGGGTGGAGGAGGGATAGTTGCATAAATTCACTTGTAAGTATTGTAACCTCTTTTCTTTAAAAGGTATGCTCATTATCTTTTTCTTGCTTTCTCTGTGTACAGATAGATTCTTAGAAATTTATGATTTTGGATTTTTTGTCTGTTGTTTTAGTGCCTGCTATATACAAAGTTAACCTTGGGGCAGACACAAAATTATTTGTAACACCTTATCCTCATTTTCTTAAGAAAAGTAATTCCATGGATAACTGAGGCGAGAGGGAGTCATAGGCAAAAAAATGAAAATACACAATGTATATAAAAAAGTTGAACTGCAGAAGTAATTAGAGTAGTTCAATATAAAACAATAATTAGATAAAGCACTGTTTATTATGTTAGTATATTTTAAAATTTATAAAGCTCAGTGTAGGTGAGGATGTCAGGGAACTTCCATTCTCACAGCCTGTTAGAGTATAACTTGCAAGAGGCTATTTGGAAAATAGTATCAGATTCTGCCAGAATCAAAAGCTGTATTTACTTTTTTCAATCTGTTCTACCTTTAGAAATGTGTCCAGTAGAAATAGTTGTTGCTTACAGTAATAGAAAAAAATACCCAATATAAATTTAGTTTCAAGAAGAATGATTTAATATATACTAACTTCTGCCAATTATTAGCTAGGTAACCTTGGGCAAGCTACTTAACTTGCTTCTATTCCAGTTCCTTTTCTGAAAGATTAGGATAACAGTCATATCTAACAGATAATATTTTTAGAATTAAATGAGTTAAGTATGTAAAATATTTTGCACTTAGCGTTTTGCAAATACTATAATGTGAAGCTGAGACAGTTTTAACTGTAAAGATATGGACATTGTGGAGGGAATGACATAGCAACGTGATGGAGGGAACCTGGGTTCAAGAAAGAGTTAATGTATCAGATGTGACCACGTGCTTTGGACCACAGTGTATATTGGGACCTCTTTATTACAACAGCTTAGATTTTACTCTAACTAATAGAATTACTATTCCATTTTCATATTTCTATATGTATGCTTTGTCAATAGATAAAATTGAAAAAATTGAGCTGTTAATTGTAGTTCCTTCTCAGCAGGACAACAATGCTATGGATGAAAGTGGACTTGAATTTTTAACTCTATGAGTATTTAAAATCCTTGACGTTATTTTTTTCTAATAAGCATGTTTTTTTTAATAACAAAAAAACAATGGAAAGAAGAATGAAGAAAAATAACATTAATAGCCCAGTTGTCCACAATTTAATAGAATGTATCTCATTTAATTTTTATAAGAACCATATAACATATATGTTTCTATTTTTAATATTAAGGATCTTGAAGATCAGAGATTAAACAATTTACTTAAAATTATTCTGAGAATATATTTTTAAACTAGGATGTGAGAATGAGATTTAGGACTCATTCTCTTTCATTATGTGCTGAATTTTTAAAGTTTCTTTTTCTTTTTTTTTTTTTTTCCAGTACGTGGACCTCTCACTGTTGTGGCCTCTCCCGTTGCAGAGCACAGGCTCCAGACGCACAGGCTCAGCGGCCATGGCTCATGGGCCCAGCCGCTCCGCAGCATGTGGGATCTTCCCGGACCGGGATACGAACCCGTGTCCCCTGCATCGGGAGGCGGACTCTCAACCACTGCGCCACCAGGGAAGCCCTAAAGTTTCTTTTAAATTATGTGTTCTTAACATAATGTGAAATATGTTTTTTTATTAGTGTCTTTCTATGTAGTCTCCTTTTGTGATAATGTCTCCATTTTAGTTATCTGATAAATTTATTAGGACATCTTTATTGAATTCTCATTTTGTACTTGGCACTGTCCTACATCCTAAGAATTCAGACCTAAGTATTAGTATACTGCTGTTTCTCAAGAGGCTGATCTCGGACAGCTCACAATAAAATATCAGTCCTAAGCTGACAGATAAAATGTTACATATGTCTCTATTAACATGATTATTATTCCAAATGATCCGATTTTCAATTTCAAAATTCCCTTTAAGAAACCACTATAAGTGAAAGACTGAACTGGTTAAAAAAATTAAAAAAAAAAGAAAAGAAAACGGCATAAATAAGCCTAAGCTAAGGAAAATTGCTTAGAACATTTTATTTATTATTATTATTATTAGTTTTGCTATGTTGGGTCTTCGTTGCTGCACGCAGGCTTTCTCTAGTTGTGGCGAGAGGGGGCTACTCTTTGTGCAGTGAGTGGGCTTCTCATTGCAGTGACTTCTTTTGTTGCAGAGCACGGGCTCTAGGAGCGTGGGCTTCAGAAGTTGAAGCATGAGGGCTCAGTAGTTGCGGCACATGGGCTCAGTAGTTCTGGCTTGCGGGCTCTAGGGTGCAGGCTCAGTAATTGTGTCATATGGGCTTAGTTGCTCCACGGCCTGTGGGATCTTCCCAGACCAGGGATCGAACCCGAGTCCCCTGCACTGACAGGCAGATTCTTAACCACTGAGCTACCAGGGAAGTCCCTAGAACATTTTAAAAATAAACATTTTTCCTCTCTACTGTTCATATATTTTCCCAATGCTGAACATTTCTGAAGAACCATAATATGATACTAGTGCTTCATTTAAACATCAATATCCATGTTCACTTTACAAATTTCAGTGGTTTTTAGGTTTGGGTCTAACAGTGAGCAAATTCCTCATTTGTGCTATTGAAGATAATACTGACAAATACTACTGAAATATTGATATAACAATGTCTGATCATATTTTAAATATTCAATTTATACCCAATACTTTTGTGTGGCTATCATTCATATTTCTTCACTAGGGAGAAAAAAATGTCTAATGAAATGAATAGCACAGATCATTTTTCATGACTGCTGAGAAACCTTGACTAGGAAGGGACTTTGTAGGAATTAATTTCTATGTGTTTTCTACTTTTTTTTTGAATTCACTCCTTTGTGTGTGTGTATTTATATATGTGAAGAAAGATGATAGCAATTGATTTGCAGAAATATATATTAATTTGTTTAATGCCTGATATTTACAAAGTGACTTATTAGTTCCTGGAGGCAACAAACAAATAAACACTCTCTTTACTTTCATAGGGACTTATACTGGGAGACAGTCACATATCCTTAAGTAGTAAAAAAGTGACTAGAAGAGAAAGTGCAGGGCTTCCCTGGTGGTACAGTGGTTAAGAATCTTCCTGCCAATACAGGGCACACAGGTTCAAGCCCTGGCCCGGGAAGATCCCACATGCCTCAGAGCAACTAAGCCCGTGCACCACAACTACTGAGCCTGCACTCTAGAGCCCTCGAGCCACAACTACTAAACCCCCGGCACCTAGAGCCCATGCTCTGCAACAAGAGAAGCCACCACAGTGAGAAGCCTGTGCAACTCAACGAATAGTAGTCCCTGCTCGCTGCAACTAGAGATAGCCCATGTGCAGCAACGAAGACCCAACACAACCAAAAATAAATAAATAAAATAAATATTTTTTTAAAAATAAAGGAAAAGTGGAGAAGAAAAAAGGAAAAAGTGGTGAGTATATATTAACCAGAAACTGTTTTGCCATTTTTGATTTTCTTTTTTTTCATTCCATACCAGCCATTCTTGTAAAAGTAAGTACTGGCTCATCACATTTGGAACTGTTAAGAAAGTTATTAACATTCCATGACATACCATGGGAAGTATATTTGAAGCTTTTAAAAATTATGCAGCTTTGGGCCAACATCAAAAGAGTTTACACTTCTCATACTCATCTGAAATCTAAAGAAGACTTGTATGCTTCCAAAAGGATCACCTTATTAAGTTCAGGAAATGATTTCTCCTCATATTCACAGCAGTAGAATTAGATGAGAATGCACAGAAATGCATTCTGAGACCTCTCAGCCTCACCAGTAATCCAATCACTAAACAGTATGCAAATTATCTAACAGGAATACGCTCAGGGCCATAAGAGCAAGTAATTTCCATTTCCATTACTGCTTAATGAGAGTGTGCAGTAATTTTAAGGCAGTGGAAACCTCCAGGAAGGGCTTTTTTCTTCTTCTTCTTCTCTTTTTGCTTTATTGTAACCACTTCCTCCAATTAGACTGGGAGAGAAATTATTGCCTTATCTGATCCAAGGAGTACAAAATGTTTCTAAAATAAATTTTTCCCCTTATAAGAATGTTTTGAAGCCTGCTAACATAAGAATTAAAAAGTAAATGTAGTCATAATGATCTTGACTTTTTTCACACTTACAAGTGTGATATTTAATAATCTAGATTCTGTAAGACCTTCTTGCTCTCTACCCTAACACTCAGCACATCAACTCTTTTAAGCTTAAAATACATTCCAGAGAAAGCTACTTCTTAGGCATTTTCACTGAATAGAAAAGTTGTTCGCAGCTTGTTGTAGTTAGGGCTAGCACAGGGCACAGTTATGAAAATCACTAAATGTTTGAAATGAAAGGACACTCTGAAATCACTATCCACCCACTATATTTCTCCTTCATTCTACAAATGAGATGCAAAGAGGTTAAATTTATCTATCCAACTCTTCACAAAGAGCTGTTGATGGAGCTACCTCTCATGCCTCCTAATTTGGAGTTAATTAGGTTTGTATTTCCGTTTTCTTCCCTAACTTTATATTCTTTTCTTCGTTGCATGGTGACCCCATAGTATTAATTGTTAATGTTTATTAAGTATTTAGCCTATGTGAATTTACTAGATGTGAATTGTGCTTAGTGCTTTTTATCTTTAATGCTTAAAACAGCCTGTGAAAGAGTCACAATTATTTATCCCCTTCACAAATGAATTAATGTGACCTGGAAAGTTTAAGTGACTTTCTTCAAGTTTCACAGTAAGTGATGGTATCAGGAAAATGAACACATCTGTATAGCTCAAAGCCTATGCCTTTAAACATGACTGGAAATTGCCTCCAGTAACATTCTGTGCTTAAGTTGCCCAACCTCTTGGATCCAGATATCTCACTTCCCTATAAAGGTCTTCCGAAGCTAACTTGATTAAAACAAAACAAGTAACTTAATTTTGTACAAATCATTTACTTTAAAGCTAAGCAAAATACCTTAACAATATTCTACACTCTATAATATACCATATTGTACAGAATGCATGTTTCAGCAAAACTGTTCAAATTGGTCTATTATCAGTCTTTTAACCATATTTTTATGGAAGATACCTTATAAGTATAAGAACCTATTCCCTTCAATATTGTTTAAAATGTGTTAAATTCAGTACATGGTTTAGTAAATTCCCAAGTGTGACCATAAACCTTTTTTCTGGCAATAATATTTGTTTTCCTCTCCTACTTAAAAAAAACTCAAATAAAAATATCTAATATCTGTTTATGATTTTCACCTACATAGCCATTTTTCTCTTTCTACATAAAATGGCTTAAGTGTATCTTAATCTTTATTTTAAAACAGTAACTTTTTTCTTTATAAGTTTTTTAATAGTTATAATTCTAAATACTATATTGAACTCATGATTTGGATTGTTTCTTTTTCCTAAATATGTTAATAGCACAATTTACACCAAATCAATAGAATCTAAATACCATTCATTGTTATTGACCAGTTTAACTGGACTGGACCCATAATTTACTATAACTGGACTCATATTTTACTATATTAATTGACTTTTAGTAATATACTAAGAATATTACAAAACCTTAAAGCAATTATATTCTGATACTTCGTGAAATATTAATTACAAATGTGTTTTGAAAACCTTTAAGTGAAACAATGAAGAACTAATTTTATTACATGACAGAGGATCCATGGTTAGAAAGTTTTGTTAGAAAAAGTTATACGAAATACTGATTGCATTTACTGTTTCTGTTTTTTTGATTATACTTTCATGAAGTATGTAATATCCTTAGAAAATACTAAGTGTTTCTTATTTTCTTTATACACTTACATTTTACTACATGTAATTTTCTGTGCTTTACCATTTATGTTCAACAGTTATTCTAATATTTATCCATGCTTGTAAAGGCAACTGTAGGATTCCATTGTACCACAGTATATTTGTACATTCTCTTGTCAATGTACACTGGGGTTATTATCCTCAGTGTTTTGCTGTTAAAAAAATAGTAAAATTTTACAAGCTGCTCTGTATATTCTTATACATGTATCCTGGTGTATATGTGAAAAATTTTGCTTATTCTACACCTCAAAATGGAATTTATGGCTCAGAGGTTAGAAAATCTCCCACAAACAAAAAAGGCAAATTGTCTTCCATAGTGCTTCTATAAATTTGGATTAATACCAGCAATGCATAAGTGTCTTAAGTACTGTATTCTTCAAATCTTTCTGTATTGTCAGATGTCTTCATTTTTTATAAATCTGGTAGATTATTCAATGATATCTCATAGTTTTCTATTTCTCTCATTACTATGAGATAAAATATCCTTTCTAATGTTTTGGGGCTATATTTATTTCTTCTATTAAATGCTTCTTATCTCTTGACCACTTTTATACTAATTTCTAACTTTTAATTTGTTTACAGGAGTTATTTATATATTCTGGGTATTATCCCTTTGCCAATTAGATGTGTTACAAATTTTTTGTCTTAGTTTATAAATTTCCCTCTTATTTATACCTTTAATTGTGTCTTTTGGGGAACACAAGTTAACTTCTATTTCTAATGTACAAGGAGATTTTATAAAAAGATGCTGAATTTTATCACATATTTATCCTTAAATTTATTGAGATGTTTTACATGTTGTGTTTTTCCCTTAATCTGTTATACCTTGTGTATAAGGCTTCTCCAAAGAAGCAGAAGGCAGGAGGGAGGGAGTTACATTTACATACATAACAATCTATCTGTCTTTTTGTCTATCTAAAGAACTTTTTAAGGAATTGGCTCACACAATTGTGGAAGCTGTCAGTTCAAAATCTGCAGGGTAGGCTGGAAGACTAGAGACCTAGAGAAGAGTTGATATTGGAGCTCTAGTCCAAAGGCAGTCTGCTCTTAGAATTCCCTCCTCCTTGAAAGGTTATTATGGACTTCAACTGATCAGATTAGGGCCCACCTGGTTAGGACTTCAACATATGAACTTTAAGGAGGCATAATTCAGCCCATAACACCTTCCATATGTTTCCAGAATAAATGAAACTAAGTTATATTTATATGAATATTTATATCGCAAATACTTTATAAAAATGTGCATACATATACATGCATTATTATACATACACATATATATACACACATATATATATATATACACATATATATATAAAGTATAATTAGAGAGTATAGCATTGTAGTTAAGAGCACAGAGCCAAATTGCCTGGTTTTGCATCCTAGACCCACTACTTATGACATGTGATTTACAGATTGATAAAGTTTTTAGAGCAGGATATAGTACATACTAAATACTCAGAGTATTTTCTAGAATGTTGATAAGGGTGATGATAATATATTTCTAAATTTTTATGTTTTTTGAGTTATTTTTGCATTATTTTGTCCACAAGTGAGATTGGCCTGTATGTAGACAGAATAATGGCCATCCAAAGATTCCCATATCCTAATTCCTGGAACCTGTGAATATGGTCTGTTACATGACAAAGAAGAAATTAAGGTAGCACATGCAGTTGCTAATCAGCTGATGTTAAATTAAGGAGAGTACACTAGAGTATCCAGGCAGACCCTATATAACCACAAAGATTCTTAAATATGGAAGAAGGAGGCAGAAGACTCAGAGTTAGAGTGATGTGGTGTAAGGATTCACCCATCTATTGCTGAGTTTGAACATGGGAGGGGTCCACAAGCCAGAAATGTGGGGAACCATGAGAGGCTAGAAAAGGCATGAAAATGGATTCTCCCTTAGAACTTCCAGAAGGGAATACAGCTCTTGATTTTAGCTCAGTGAGACCTATTTTGGACTTGTAACTGTAAAATAATTAGTGTTCTCTTAAGTCACTAAATTTTTGGTAACTTATTACAGCAGCCATAAGAAACTAATGGAGCTCTCAGAACTTCAAAGTGGGATGCTTCTGTAACAAGTACCTGAAAATGTGGAAGTGGCTTTGGAACTGGGCAACAGGCAGAGGCTGAAGAATACTGAGCAACATGGATAGTAAAGGCTTAGTTTGTCTTCAACAGATTAGTAGAAATATGGATGTTAACAATTCTGCTGGTGAAGACTCGGAGGAAGTGAGGAACATGGTAGAGAAGACATTATGGCCATTATGTTTCACATTAGGATTCAAAAACCTATACCACATCATCCTTTACATTAACAGAATCACAGTCCTCTTAAGGAGAAACATAGGTTCATAAAAATTTCTAGGGATTGGAATATAATGTACAGGGTGCACAGGGTAAAAAATAAATACCAGTTTAGGTGTAACTTAGGCCAGTTTTAAATTCAGTAATTAGCATGACTAAGGTATCAATCTATGTAATGCAACAAGAATTGTCCATCAATCCACATCTTGCAGGATGTTATCTATGTACCAAAGCATCCCCCTTTAGCTTCTCCAGTTTTTTTCCTGCTATTTCCTTAACCATGTTAATCACAATCTATATCTTTCTTTACATCCTTCAGCATATAATACAATAGCTCCTTTAAAATTCTTATCTACTAATTCCAACATGTGGTTATCTTAAGGTTAGAATCACATCCTTCTATTCATAATATCAACTAAGATACATGATGTATGAACATATTCCTTCTGTTCTATTTGCCTCAAAGACTAGAACCTTAAGCCTAGAGTAAGACCACCTTTAGAGTACCTGAATATCTCTCATCTCTCCCTCAAGTTGTCATTGAGCCTTTTTAAGTCTACTTTTAATGTATGATATGTCAGCATATTTAAATAATTTTGTACAGATCATAATTAATTTTAAACTTTTCTTTCTTGGCACAGATGTCTTTTTTTACATGTTAAACTTACACAGGTGTGGCATGACAGATATTGGTGTGAAAAGCATAGAAGTACCTGTACATGGTAATAATAGGAATTACATAAAACTTACAATTTATGATTTTATCATGTGTGGTAATTTATGCCACATATTTCACAATTTACTTAGCTGTTTTCATGTTATATTGACAGATCTCTCCTATTATCTCATGTAAAAAAAATCCTCCCTCTCTTGGGAGGGCAGAGGGGTGAAATGAATTTTGCTCACTATTTCTGTGTTTGATCAGATACCTCACTTCTCCTCTAACTGAACAAGAATTATTAATACCAGAAATCAATTATCTAAAGGGTATAAAAATATAAATCTTTTTAATAAGCTCTTTCAAAGGAGTCTTATTTTATTCTCCATAATTTTTAAAGCTGATAAACTAAAATTACAAGGAAGATGGCCAGTTACAAGCTAGTCTTGATTAAAACAAAACAAATACAAAAAAGTCCAAAATTAGTGAATAAACTCAGTGGAGATACAACTATTCAGATACCTGTACCCCAAATTTAAAGAATCTGTTTTTCTAAGTTTTCTAAGTTTCTAAGTTTTGATACTGTCAGATGCCATTTTTCTCCTCTTGCAAAACTGAACTATTATGGTTGATCCTTCAACAACGTGGGTTGGAGATGTAGGCCCTCCATGCAGTCAAAAACCCACCTATAACTTTATAATTAGTCCTTTGCATCCGTGGATTCAACCAACTGCAGATCACACAGTACTGTAGTATGTATGTAGTGAAAAAGTATCTGCGTATAAGTGGACCCACACAGTTCAAACCTGTGTTTTTCTAGAAGATGATTGAAAAAGTAGATTTTTCTTTCAAAATTCAGCAATTGAGAAACACAAAAAAGTGATAGATATTACAAATTGTATTCATTAAAATGTTTAGGAAAGTACGAAGGCTTTTTCTGGAACCATACCTGTGTTCTACACACACACATTATTAAATTCAGATTCTGAAATATTTTAAAATGATCTTTTGAAAACAGTGTCATAAACATCTTAAAATCTCTTCTGCTCTGACTGAGATAACAAGATAAGCATAGCAGGAATCCTAATATGCTTGTGTTTCTATGCTTTCATTTTTTGTCCACAGTTCATAAATTGCTATATTATCTGTCAATGTACTGATTACACTTGTGAAAGAAATAATAAGATACTTTTAGGGTGAAAAAGAAGATATGCATCCTCAGTTCTTTAAATATATTATATTTGATATGGTTAATAGCATTATAATATAATGATGTCATCTTCTCTCTATAAAAGTGACCTTCCTGAAATATGCTCAGTTGAGTGGAGGCTATAAATTGCTATCCTGGAGCAATACAATGTATGACATTACTCAACTGTACTCTTTGTTCAGCCTTCTTGTAACAAGCACAACACACTTGCAATAATTTATTTTTAGGTGTACAATTTGTGATATACCTAGACCCATAAAGATGATATCTTAGAGCAGCAGGAGGTTGCAAAATGTATTTTAGCTGTGGAATTCTGTTTCCAAATAAAATCTTCTTGGAGGCACAAAATGTAAAACATAAAAGTTGACCTACAATTCCAGATGAGGTGCAATTCTCACTTTTCCTTCCTCCCCTTCCTAGGTATCTGTACAGAGCACTTAGCCAGAAGCCTATGAATTGCTATTTAAACCCCTCATAAATGAATGCTCCATTACAAAATATTCAACTAAGGACCAGACTGTGAAATGCTTAAGAATTGCATTATTGTCATAATAGCAATATTTTTAATTATTATTTGTCAACTGTTATGCTGATTTTTTAGTTGCATTATCCCAGATATTCCTTATTCATCATCTGAAGGGAAGTACTATTTCTGGGTACTATTCTTCATCCATTTTATAGAATGAAAACTGGGGCACAGTATGCTTAAGGAAACTTTCCTTATACGATAGCTAGTAAACACTAAAGGCAGGATTTAGACTAAAGCAATCTGACTCAAAAGACTACTTACATATGAACATGTATTATTTTCTATCTGACCTCACTGTCATCATTTCTAGAACTACCTCCTTCACTACCTAAATCTATGTGATTCTAATGGGGATGAAAGTAGAGACCCACTACCCCGCCATAAAAAACAGGCATTTTGGAAAGCGCGGAATCCAGAGACGGGCGCAAAACGCGGCTAAAAGCGCGGACCCCAGAGGCGGGCGGGAGACGTTAAGGCTGCTGCTGCCGCCACCGAGGGACCTGTGTGCGAGCACAGGTCACTCTCCACACCCCTCTTCCGCGGAGCCTGTGCAGCCCGCCACTGCCGGGTTCCCGGGATCCAGGGACAACTTCCCCGGGAGAGCGCACAGCGCGCCTCAGGCTGGTGCAAAGTCACGCCGGCCTTTGCCACCGCAGGCCCGCCCCGCACTCTGTGCCCCTCCGTCCCCGCCGGCCTGAGTGCGCCACAGCCCCCAATCAGCGGCTCTTTTAACCCCATCCTGTCTGAGCAAAAAACAGACGCCCTCCAGGGATCTACACGCAGTGGCAGGGCCAAATCCAAAGCTTAGCCCTGGGAGCTGTGAGAACAAAGAAGAGAAAGGGAAATCTCTCCCAGCAGCCTCAGAAGCAGCGGATTAAAGCTCCACAATCAACTTGATGTACCCTGCATCTGTGGAATACCCGAATAGACAACCAATCATCCCAAATTAAGGAAGTGGACTTTAGGAGCAAGATCTATGATTTTTTCCCCTTTCCTCTTTTTGTGAATGTGTATGTGTATGCTTCTGTGTGAGATCTTGTCTGTATAATCTTGCTTCCACCATTTGTCCTAGGGTTCTATCCGTCCATGTTTTTTTTTTAATTTTTTTTCTTAATAATTAATTTTAATAACCTTATTATACTTTACCTTCGTTCTTTCTTTCTTTCTTTCTGTCCTTCCTTCCCTCCTTTAGACAACGAATCATCCCAAATTGAGGAGGTGGTCTCTGATAGCAAGATTTAGGATTTTTCCCCATTTACCTCTTTTAGTGAGGGTGTATGTGTATGCTTCTGTGTAAGATTTTGTCTGTATAGCTTTGCTTCCAACATTTGTCCTAAGGTTCTTTCCGTCCCTTTTTTTTTTTTTTTTTCTAAATAAGAAGTTTTTAATTCAATAACTTTATTATACTTTATTTTATTTTTACTGTATCTTCTTTCTTTCTGTCTTTTTTCCTTCTTTCCCTCCTTCCTTCCTTCCTCCCTCCCTCCCTCCCTCCTTTCTTTCCTTCTTGCCTTCTTTCCTTCTTTGCTTCTTTCTTTCTTTCTTCCTTCCTTCCTACCCTCCTTTCCTTCTTTCTTTCCTCATACTTCTACTAATTCCCTCTACTTTTTCTCCCTTTTATCCTGAGCCTGTGGATGAAAAGCTTTTGGTGCTCCAGCCAGGAGGCAGGGCTCTGCCTCTGAGGTAGGACAGCCAACTTCAGGACACTGATCAACAAGAGACCTCCCAGCTCCATATAATATCAAACGGCGAAAAGCTCCCAGAGACCTCCATCTTTACACCAGCACCCAGCTTCACTCAACGACCAGCAAGCCACAGTGCTGGAAAACCTATGCCAAACAACTAGCAAAACAGGAACACAACCCCACCCATTAGCAGAGAGGCTGCCTAAAATCATAATAAGGCCACAGACACCCCCAAACACACCACCAGATGTGAACCTGCCCACTAGAGAGACAAGATCCAGCCTCATCCACCACAACACAGGCACTAGCCCCCTCCACCAGGAAGCCTACACAACCCACTGAACCAACCTTAGCCACTGGAGACAGACATCAAAAACAGGAGGAACTACAAACCTGCAGCCTGCAAAAAGGAGACCCCAAACACAGTAAGATAAGCAAAATGAGAAGACAGAAAAACACACAGCAGATAAAGGAGCAAGATAAAAATGCACCAGACCTAACAAATGAAGAGGAAATAGGCAGTCTACCTGAAAGAGAATTCAGAATAATGATAGTAAGATTGATCCGAAATCTTGGAGATAGAATGGACAATAGATTGGACAAAATGCAAGAATCAGTTAATAAGGACCTAGAAGAACTAAAGATGAAACAAGCAACGATGAACAACACAATAAATGAAATTAAAAGTACTCTAGATGGGATCAATAGCAGAATAACTGAGGCAGAAGAACGGATAAGTGACCTGGAAGATAAAATAGTGGAAATAACTACTGCAGAGCAGAATAAAGAAAAAAGAATGAAAAGAACTGAGGACAGTCTCAGAGACCTCTGGGACAACATTAAACGCACCGACATTCGAATTATAGGGGTTCCAGAAGAAGAAGAGAAAAAGAAAGGGACTGAGAAAATATTTGAAGAGATTATAGTTGAAAACTTCCCTAATATGGGAAAGGAAATAGTTAATCAAGTCCAGGAAGCACAGAGAGTCCCATACAACATAAATACAAGGAGAAATACGCCAAGACACATATTAATCAAACTGTCAAAAATTAAATACAAAGAAAGCATATTAAAAGCAGCAAGGGAAAAACAACAAATAACACATAAGGGAATCCCCATAAGGTTAACAGCTGATCTCTCAGCAGAAACCCTACAAGCCAGAAGGGAGTGGCAGGACATACTGAAAGTGATGAAGGAGAAAAACATGCAGCCAAGACTACTCTACCCAGCAAGGATCTCATTCAGATTTGATGGAGAAATTAAAACCTTTACAGACAAGCAAAAGCTGAGAGAGTTCAGCACCACCAAACCAGCTTTACAACAAATGCTAAAGGAACTTCTCTAGGCAAGAAACACAAGAGAAGGAAAAGACCTATAATAACGAACCCAAAACAATTTAGAAAATGAGAATAGGAACATACATATCGATAATTACCTTAAATGTAAATGGACTAAATGCTCCCACCAAAAGACACAGATTAGCTGAATGGATACAAAAACAAGACCCTTATATATGCTGTCTACAAGAGACACACTTCAAACCTAGAGACACATACAGACTGAAAGTAAGGGGATGGAAAAAGATATTCCATGCAAATGGAAGCCAAAAGAAAGCTGGAGTAGCAATTCTCATATCAGACAAAATAGACTTTAAAATAAGGACTATTAAAAGAGACAAAGAAGGACACTACATAATGATCAAGGGATCGATCCAAGAAGAAGATATAACAATTGTAAATATTTATGCACGCAACATAGGAGCACCTCAATACATAAGGCAAATACTAACAGCCATAAAAGGGGAAATCGACAGTAACACATTCATAGTAGGGGACTTAAACACCGCACTTTCACCCATGGACAGATCATCCAAAATGAAAATAAATAAGGAAACACAAGCTTTAAATGATACATTAAACATGATGGACTTAATTGATATTTATAGGAGACTCCATCCAAAAACAACAGAATACACATTTTTCTCAAGTGCTCATGGAACATTCTCCAGGATAGATCATATCTTAGGTCACAAATCAAGCCTTGGTAAATTTAAGAAAATTGAAATTGTATCAAGTATCTTTTCTGACCACAACGCCATGAGACTAGATATCAATTACAGGAAAAGATCTGTAAAAAATACAAAAGCATGGAGGCTAAACAATACACTACTTAATAATGAAGAGATCACTGAAGAAATCAAAGAGGAAATCAAAAAATACCTAGAAACAAATGACAATGGAGACACAACGACCCAAAACCTGTGGGATGCAACAAAAGCAGTTCTAAGGGGGAAGTTTATAGCAATACAAGCCCACCTTAAGAAGCAGGAAACATCTCGAATAAACAACCTAACCTTGCACCTCAAGCAATTAGAGAAAGAAGAACAAAAAAACCCCAAAGCTAGCAGAAGGAAAGAAATCATAAAAATCAGATCAGAAATAAATGTAAAAGAAATGAAGGAAACAATAGCAAAGATCAATAAAACTAAAAGCGGGTTCTTTGAGAAGATAAACAAAATAGATAAACCACTAGCCAGACTCATCAAGAAAAAAAGGGAGAAGACTCAAATCAATAGAATTAGAAATGAAAAAAGAGAGGTAACAACTGACACTGCAGAGATAAAAGAGATCATGAGAGATTACTACAAGTAACTCTATGCCAATAAAATGGACAATCTGGAAGAAATGGACAAATTCTTAGAAATGCACAACCTGCCAAGACTGAATCAGGAAGAAATAGAAAATATGAACAGACCAATCACAAGCACTGAAATTGAAACTGTGATTAAAAATCTTCCAACAAAGAAAAGCCCAGGACCAGATGGCTTCACAGGTGAATTCTATCAAACATTTAGAGAAGAGCTAACACCTATCCTTCTCAAACTCTTCCAAAATATAGCAGAGGGAGGACCACTCCCTAACTCCTTCTACGAGGCCACCATCACCTTGATACCAAAACCAGACAAGGATGTCACAAAGAAAGAAAACTACAGGCCAATATCACTGATGAACATAGATGCAAAAATCCTCAACAAAATACTAGCAAACAGAATCCAACAGCACATTAAAAGGATCATACACCATGATCAAGTGGGGTTTATTCCAGGAATGCAAGGATTCTTCAATATACGCAAATCTATCAATGTGATAAACCATATTAACAAATTGAAGGAGAAAAACCATATGATCATCTCAATAGATGCAGAGAAAGCTTTTGACAAAATTCAACACCCATTTATGATAAAAACCCTGCAGAAAGTAGGCATAGAGGGAACTTTCCTCAACATAATAAAGGCCATATATGACAAGCCCACAGCAAACATCATCCTCAATGGTGAAAAACTGAAAGCATTTCCACTAAGATCAGGAACAAGACAAGGTTGCCCACTCTCACCACTCTTATTCAACATTGTTTTGGAAGTTTTAGCTACAGCAATCAGAGAAGAAAAGGAAATAAAAGGAATCCAAATTGGAAAAGAAGAAGTAAAGCTGTCACTGTTTGCAGATGACATGATCCTATACATAGAGAACCCTAAAGATGCTACCAGAAAACTGCTAGAGCTAATCAATGAATTTGGTAAAGTGGCAGGATACAAAATTAATGCACAGAAATCTCTGGCATTCCTATATACTAATGATGAAAAATCTGAAAGTGAAATCAAGAAAACACTCCCATTTACCATTGCAACAAAAAGAATAAAATATCTAGGAATAAACCTACCTAAGGAGACAAAAGACCTGTATGCAGAAAATTATAAGACACTGATGAAAGAAATTAAAGATGATATAAATAGATGGAGAGATATACCATGTTCTTGGATTGGAAGAATCAACATTGTGAAAATGACTCTACTACCCAAAGCAATCTATAGATTCAATGCAATCCCTATCAAACTACCACTGGCATTTTTCACAGAACTAGAACAAAAAATTTCACAATTTGTATGGAAACACAAAAGACCCCGAATAGCCAAAGCAATCTTGAGAACGAAAGAAGGAACTGGAGGAATCAGGCTCCCTGACTTCAGACTATACTACAAAGCTACAGTCATCAAGACGGTATGGTACTGGCACAAAAAACAGAAAGATAGATCAATGGAACAGGATAGAAAGCCCAGAGATAAACCCATGCACATATGGACACCTTATCTTTGATAAAGGTGGCAGTAATGTACAATGGAGAAAGGACAGCCTCTTCAATAAGTGGTGCTGGGAAAACTGGACAGGTACATGTAAAAGTATGAGATTAGATCACTCCCTAACACCATACACAAAAATAAGCTCAAAATTGATTAAAGACCTAAATGTAAGGCCAGAAACTATCAAACTCTTAGAGGAAAACATAGGCAGAACACTCTATGACATAAATCAAAGCAAGATCCTTTCTGACCCACCTCCTAGAGTAATGGAAATAAAAACAAAAATAAACAAATGGGACCTAATGAAACTTCAAAGCTTTTGCACAGCAAAGGAAACCATAAACAAGACCAAAAGACAACTCTCAGAATAGGAGAAAATATTTGCAAATGAAGCAACCGACAAAGGATTAATATCCAAAATTTACAAGCAGCTCATGCAGCTCAATAACAAGAAAGCAAACAACCCAATCCAAAAATGGGCAGAAGACCTAAATAGACATTTCTCCAAAGAAGATATACAGACTGCCAACAAACACATGAAAGAATGCTCAACATCATTAATCATTAGAGAAATGCAAATCAAAACTACAATGAGATATCATCTCACACCAGTCAGAATGGCCATCATCAAAAAATCTAGAAACAATAAATGCTGGAGAGGGTGTGGAGAAAAGGGAACACTCTTTCACTGCTGGTGGGAATGTGAATTGGTTCAGCCACTATGGAGAACAGTATGGAGGTTCCTTAAAAAACTACAAATAGAACTACCATATGACCCAGCAATCCCACTACTGGGCATATACCCTGAGAAAACCAAAATTCAAAAAGAGTCATGTACCAAAATGTTCATTGCAGCTCTATTTACAATAGCCCGGAGATGGAAACAACCTAAGTGCCCGTCATCGGATGAATGGATAAAGAAGATGTGGCACATATATACAATGGAATATTACTCAGCCATAAAAAGAAACGAAAGTGAGCTATTTGTAATCAGGTGGATAGACCTAGAGTCTGTCATACAGAGTGAAGTAAGTCAGAAAGAAAAAGACAAATACCGTATGCTAACACATATATATGGAATTTAAGAAAAAAATGTCATGAAGAATAAAGACGCAGACCTCTTAGAGAACGGACTTGAGGTTATGGGGAGGGGGAAGTGTGAGCTGTGACAGGGCGAGAGAGAGTCATGGGCATATACACACTAACAAACGCAGTAAGGTAGATAGCTAGTGGGAAGCAGCCGCATGGCACAGGGATATTGGCTCGGTGCTTTGTGACAGACTGGAGGGGTGGGATGGGGAGGGTGGGAGCGAGGGAGATGCAACAGGGAAGACATATGGGAACATATGTTTATGTATGACTGATTCACTTTGTTATAAAGCAGAAACTAACACACCATTGTAAAGCAATTATACCCCAATAAAGATGTTAAAAAAAAAAAAAAAAAACAGGCATTTTACCTAAGGTGCCCTTTCAAAATAATTCTCCCTTGTGTAAAGTGACTGGTCCAAGGTGAGACATATAAGTCCAATCTCTTTTTCTGAGATTGTTACATATGCAGTGAGAGATGTCTCTCTCACAAAATTTAAGTACTCCTGTAAACCTGAATCTTCTTGAAGGGGTGGGATTGGCAGGTGTCTCTCTCACCACGTGAATAGAGTGTACAATAAGACAAAGCCAAGAGGAGAATGGTGCTGGTCACCTTAATTTCTCAGTCATGAGGAAAAAAAATACATTATTTTAATTTTTCCCATGAGCCAATTGGAATTGGCATTCTATCTCTTGTATCTATTTGATCCCAATAAAGGAAAATATCTTTACATCCCCTATACTACTGGGGATGCAGAAATGCATAAGACCCAATTTTATTCAAAGAAATGGTTGAAACAGATATATAAATAAATTGCAGTACAGAGGGACGCAATATAACTGGATTGTGCTTAAAATATCAACTTTTCCACTGGAGAAGGAGATTCATGGACTGATTCTTAAAGATAGATAGTCATGAAAATGAGGGTTAGGGAACTTTTCAGCCTGAAGAAATACGATCTACAAAGCTCAGAGTCAGAAAAGAACATAAAAGTCCTGGCAGAACAGAGACATTCTTTGAAAGAATCTGTATTTCACACTAACAAACAAAATACAGTCAATGTTAATCTAAAAGCTGGCCTATGACATTTTATATAACTGAAGGGCATGGTTTAATGATAGGTGCTATTTTATATATTTTATTTAGTTTGAGATACATTCCTGAGTTCAGGGAATAAAGATAATCTATAGCCATTATGAATGAGCAAAATCTCCTCTAGTAAAATGTAAGCTCTTTTGTGGGAAATAAGTATTCTTTGTAACTAAAATGATATTTAGAATTATATTTTGGTTGAGTCTCAAGTCCTTAACCTCTTTTAATATGCATTTACTATACAGATATCCGAATCATTTTTTTTTCTCAGAGCCAAGATTTAGTTGTATAATTTCACTGTTATTGGTAATTGCTGATTTTCCCCAGTGTGATAAAAGAGAAGGGCAAGAGAAGGGAAAAAAAATCTAATATTTTTTTATGACAACTGTTTGACTCTGAATAAATATTAAGCACAGGTAGGTAGTAATACAAAGAGGAGATGCTTCATGCCAGTTGATCAATCACTAGTATTAGAGGTCCTAAGATGAAAAAAATTGATTTCCCCCTCCTCTAATTGAGAACCTATTAAAATTCCACATTAAAAAAAAATTAATAAAGCCTGATTCCCTTAACACCTTGACAACTTATCAAGTTTCTGTTACCAATCTCATTTCCTCCCACTTTATTGACTCTATTTTCCAGTTATGCCAAAACTGTCCCTGTTTTGTATAGTACCACGTGTATTGTTCTCTCTTTCAGGCCATTTCAACTTCCTCACTCACTCTTTTTGTCCTGAGGAAACTCTTCTTAATTTTTAAAGATATAGCTCTGAAGTTGTTCCTTTAAATACTGTATTTTTAGATTTATATTTGAACACATTACTGTCACTATCACCACTGTTTAGACAAAGGCCTGGCGTATAGTATTTGTCACTTGATAAACAGAGAAAATAGAGGGAAAAAGAGAACCAACCACAAAATATTCAGTCTAATGACAAGGTATAGGAATGGTCTTTGTTTTCATAAAAGCACCTCATTGTAGTAGGGGATTTGTGATTTCACTACTTACTTTTGCAACTAGTTTTCATTTATTCATTCATTCATCCAACAGTTAGGTGCCAGGCATTGTGCTAAAATATTAAATATAGCATTCTTTCCTTCAAGCTATACCTTTATTAGGAAAAACATTTTTTTTGTTTTTGATATACCCTCACAAATAGTTTCACAGTTAATTTTATTAATATTTCTTCCTAAAAAATCAGAAATAAATCTGAATATTTTATTTTACAATGGAATTTCTCATACATGTTTTTAGCTGAAATCACCAGAGTTCCTTGAACATTCTATATAAAGTATTATATAATATTTTATATAATTCTTCTTTATATGATCACTTATGAATGCACTAAGCAAAATAACAAATCAACCAAATCAATTGTATGCCCAAACAGAAACACACCCTAGGAGACCTTCACCTTCATCTTCTACTACACACAAATGGTTTTTCAGTTACTTATGCAAGGAAGCCCATATAGAGTCCATCAATGTCAGGGCTGTATTTTAATTATCATAAATAGTTTACTATTAATTATTTTCCTAGTAATTTGTTTTTTCATTAAAATAGTTATGCTCATTAATCATCATTGTAATCGATAGTTTTCTGAAACAAAATCTTTATCTTCATATAAAGTCTACTTTTATCTTATTACCCACAATTATACTAAGGAAACTCTGTATTACAAACTTGAAACAACTAGTTTCTTTACATTTTGTTTCAATATTAACAATGTTCTTGGGTCTATCCATCATTATAATGGATTTTGTCATAACATGATTAACTGAAGCAGTAATTTGCACTGCTGTGAAAATAGCTTTGGTTTTGAAGGTATCGTGCTTCCATCAGGTTCCTTTAGCCAGGGTTTTGCTATAATAGGGCACACTAATTTTCATAATGCTAAAAGGTATAGAGGGCCAGATTGTCACAAAGTACCATTAAAATACTAAATACTTACTGTCTAGTTTCTGTTGGTTATTTTAGACAACGTAAAAATACTTCTATATACTGCTCCTTGAGAAGATAGATTTGTTTTTGTTGCTTTTCTTCTTATAGAAGAAACAGTGAACTGATGCATGCATTTATATTCCAATTGTGGTTCTGCTGTTTGGATTTGTATATGTGTGGGCATATACAAATTTTCCCACACAAATACATTTGTATATGTGTGGGCATAAACTTAATAATCATCAGTTCTTTCATTCATATATCGAGAATACACTGAATGCTAAGAATTGTGTTAGTGCTGAAAAAATGGAAGGTGGACAGAGCTTAGAGCATAATGAGGAAATCTTTTTTAAGCTATTACAAACAAAATCTTAAAAAATGAGTACAAATGCAATTAAATACTCTGTGTGAAAGAACTGTGTAAAGGGAGAGGAGGAAAGTACTTTAGATGTCCTCTTGAGGCAGGACTTCTTTAAGGTACTATTTCTACTGAGGCTTGAAGGAGGAGACCAGAAGAATGAGGCAGTAAAACTAGAGAAAAGAGACTCTAAGAGTGAAGAAATAGCACTTGAAAAGGACTTGGTTTTAGAAAAAAAAAAAATGTGTGTTCAGGAAACCTGAATTAAGGAAAATAATATATTAGATTATTTATCCCATATTTTAAAAATAGTAAATCTTCAGCATTATTATGCATATTATGCATCACATATTTTGTAAAATGTATACTGACTCACCTAACAATTTGATGCAATTGATATAAAAGCAATGTGAGGCAATGATCCACTACAATCCAGATTAGAGGAACTGTCAAGACAGTTATTCATGGATTCGAAGTCAAGATTATACTTTAAAGATTATGGGCAATAAAAACTCTCTTCTGATGAACTTCATTTAATCACTAGTCATTGAGTTCATATGGTATTGTTTCAGTTGTTGAAACACTTTATATACATTTGTATATCTCAGAGAAGAGTTTGCTTTCTTTTCACATCCCCTAAAATGAAGTCAGGCTTTGATAATGACTCAAACACAGAGGACATGCATGTGGAGAGGGAAATGGTACTTAGAAATGCTGAGAGTTCACTCAGTAGCATATGTCATTCTTGTGCTGTCTGCATGTATTATCTTGACTGGAATATTGTTCATTAAATCATTAAAATATTTCTAATAGCTAGTTGCTGAGAAATAATTCCTGCTTTCTTTTCTCAATAAAATTTAGATTTTTTAAAACTTTATGGGTCATAAGAATATTGACAGCTTTTCAGTTAAAATACAGAGTTGTAAAATATATAATAAATCTGTGAGCAAATTTATGTTACAGAATTTGTAATAGTAATAATTATTTTTCTCCTAGCAAAAAGACTGACCCTCTGGCTGTCATGCAAAAGGTAAAGTAGAGGATGTCACGTTTGATAAAGGAGAAATTGAGGATGTCTTATAACCAGAGTCAAGAGTGAAAAATCCTTCCCCACTAACACTATAGTCCTACGTGGAACTGGGAGCAGACATCCCTACTTTTCTTCTCTTTTCATGTTTCACATTGCTTGCTGTTATTAATATAATTCAGGTACCATCTCTCCTAAGTCTCATGCTTACTCTACTGTATTAATCTCTTAGGTCTAATTCATAAAGAGTAAAGTTCAAGTTGTTTAATAATATTCATTTGCTGTGTAGTTCAACAACTGGAACTGAACAGTCCAAAACAAGTAGATGACAGTGAGGGAGATCTCCAGAGTGCAATCTCCAGAGCTATGGTTAAAGGGCATGTCTCTCGCGGTGGGGAGACTAGGTTTCTAGACAGTTTCCTATGAGAGAAGATTCAGAAGTATACAGAAGAAGGCAACCTGCTAAAACCGCTGAACAACAGAAAGAAAGAAAATTGTAGAACAACACCCATGGCCTTGGAACAAGGCAGAGGCTGAGTTACTGCCACCATGTTTTCTGTCTCCAATAATATGCCAGATACTGGCAGTGCCATCACGATTTTGATTAGTATTGATAAAATGAACAAAAATGATAAGAATCTGGAGGGTTGTGGTGAAGTATAAACAAGGTTAAATAACCTGAAATGTAATAGGTAGATACTGCCTGTTTCTTATCCTTCTTTTGTATAAAAATACATAGTAGTATCTGAGTTAATACTTGGGAAATAATTGCCATGATCTCAGAGATATTCGCTGAACCCCACTGTGACATCATTCTTTTTTAGAATCTACACAAATTCTAACAAAATATAAAGCTTGTATTATGCATTAGATCCACTTTCTTGCTTGATAAATTTTATAAATGTGATTGCCAGCACTCCCCTCACCACTATCACTGGGTTCCTTAGTGTTGCTTCTTACCATCTTATTAATAAGAGAATACATGGAGGATCAGAGGGATGGCATTAAAATGACATTCTTTTCAAATAAGGAGAGGTTGGAGGAGGCTGATTTAAATAAAACTGAGTCATATGCATGCCCATGCTTTTAGTTTAATAATCCTTTGGCATATGACTTATATGAAGCAAAATTACTCATGCTATAATAAAACGTGTCTATAGCTATGAAGAGAGTAAATGTGTCTAAATTCAATGCAAAAATTTGAAAAAGTGAGGGGAGATAATGACTAAATTAAGAAGAACATGATTGGTTTTCATTTTTATTGTAAAGAAATTTCAGGGCCTTAGGAAATGTGATTGATCATTTGAGCCATTCAAAATTGAATGGACTTTTGGATTGAAAAAAATGTAGGATAGGATATATATTGGGGCAAAATTTTATTAGTTGATTTGCTTTTATAATAATCCATTAAAACATGATTTAGAAATAAGTGTTTTCACTGTGTGACCATAATTCTTTCCCTTCAGGAGAGATGTAAGCAATTATAGAGTATTTGTCTTTAATAAAACTAGTCCCTGATGTACATTTGGCACATACATGACAATACCAAAAAACTGATGGGTATCATTTGATGTAAAGTAACTCTAGTTTCCCACATGTGAAGTAAAAGAGGAAAATAAATGTTGTTACCAGGAAAAGATGTATCATGCTGCTTGTGTAAAACTACTAACTTTTCAAACACACACATCTGAAAGTGTATGTCTTGTTTTGATAACCTGTGATACTTTAGGTTAATGCCTCCCCACCTAAAATACAGCAAAAGGAAAAAAATATATAATTTTATTTTTAAAATTTAGTTTATAGTTATATCAACAATGAACTCTAATAGAACAGTTTAATTCTTGGTGGTGTAAAGTAAATGGTTTTAATTTCTGGAAAATTTGTTTGAGCAAACAGATGATGAATTTCAGAAAAATCAGTTTTGCATCCAGATTTTGTGGAATGACATTTCCTGGTTTTGCTCCTTTTTGTGAATTAGAAAGTGCTGTGAGAGCTAAGGGACACCTGGTGTGACACACACTCTGCTACTCCAGGCTTCTCTTTAGAACTGGAAGTGAGTGACTCCCACAGAATAACTCTAAGTTTTAGTTTAAATTCCCTTTCTATTTTACTTGTCTCACTCTAAATTATAAAAGCAAGTCAATAATCACCACAATACTCAGAAACCAAAACTTGCATTAATATTCGAACAAAGTGACTTACATTAATGTCTGCATAGAACTGACATATATATGATTCTACAAAGTTTTAGATTATTTCATAGTCGACAATTCTTTTTCTATTGAATAATGCTTAAAATGATTGGCTTATCATATTTCATACATATACACACATATGTATAATACATAGAGTTATTCCTCCCAAATCTTCCTTATCTCAGTAAATGGTATCAGTATCCAATTTTTCAAGCAAAGAAACATACATTTAAAAAGTAGACATTTTTAAATTATCAAATTCTCTCATCTCCTACAGCTGATATGATTAGTTTGTCCTATCATTTCTACCTTTAAAGTAGGTTTCAAATCCTTTTGTTTTCTCTGTTAACTACCAATCTAAGCCATCATCATCACTTCTCTGTTCTAAACGGAGTATCCTCCATACCAGACTTCCTACTTCCACTCTCTCTCTACACAGAAGAGAGCATAATCTGTGGTAAGGTTATAACATTCTACTACAATAAGTCCGCTACAAAAGAACCTTCAAGTCGCGAACTTTCAAAGATGCAAACGTGTGTGCCAGCCCCTGTATGCCAGGTATTGTACTGTACTACTGTACTTTTCAAGGTACTGTACTGTCAGATTTAAAATGTTTTCTATATTTTTTGTGTTTGCTTTTTATGTATGTGTTATTTGTGTGAAAAGTATTATAAAACTATTACAGTACAGTATTATATAGCCAATTGTGTTAGTTGGGTACCTAGGTACAAACAAACTGGACTTAGGAACACGCTCTTGGAATGAAACTCATTCGTATGTAGGGGGCTTACTGTACTTGTATCTCTTCACTGGCTACCCTGAACTTAACACCCAGACTCTTTAGCTGATCTCCATGGTTTTATATAATTTGGACCTCTCTCCCCACTGATGATCATGCCCCAGCTATATTGCCCTTGTATCCAGATTTGGGGCTTCATGCCTGCAAGTATCTTTGACTAGACTGCTCTTCCACAGGCTATTTGAATGGATGTTTTCTTCTCATCCACAGGAATCAGTTCATGAGTCATCTCCTTGAAAAGATTTTTCCTGATTGCCTTAACTAAAATAACTCTCATACTCTCTAGTAATTATCATATCATCCTGCTTATCACCTTAGTGGCATTTCATTTTACTAATTAACACCATTTTATTGTGTATCTTTGCTCCCAAGCATATTGAAGTAGTAATAGAGGCAGGAATAAAAGAACAACAACAAAATCTATCTCATTCACCACCATAAATCCAGCAATTAGAATAGTGCTTTTGCATGTTGTTAAAACTTAGAAAATATTTATTGAATAAACAAAACAGTTTTTAAATTATTTTCTATTATCATTATAAAATTCAAATATATTAAGCTAAATGACTGTGTTCTCATCTTGAAATATTTCTTTCAATGACACCATTAATAATTCTCTGTTCACTTATTTATATCATTTATTATCACATATTTGTTGTTTTTCTTTGTTGGTTCCCCCGACCTCCAATCCATAGCCCATCAATTACAAAATTCAATGGACTATTTCTAGTTAATGTCCCCTATATTCTTCTTCTTTTCTTAGGATCCCTGTTTCAAGCTCTTATATTTATACTTTAACCATTGTTAAAGTCTTAATTGATCAAACTATCTCGTTTTATTTTTATTTCTAAATTGTGCTGCAACATTTTAAATAAATCATCCAGAGCACTACTTTATTCTTGCCGTTCTCCCATTCCAAAGGTTTTCAAAATTCTATATAATGTATTAACTAAAATACAAACCTCTTTGGCATTCAAGCTTTGTAGAATTCTGGCTCAGACTACATTTCCAACTCATTGTCGCCCTTTTACTAAGTATACCTTCTGCTTCATTTAAAATTTAAAATATACATTCCTGAGGCCACATGTTCCTTCAATATTCACCCTTCATATTTAAATTTGGTCTGTCCTTCAGAGACTACTTCAAATCTTTCTATAGCAAGCCCAGCCCACAGTCTGAATTCTTCAAGAAATCATCTATAAGTGGTCCCAACATCTCTCTTTAGTTCTATTTTCATCCACTCATCTTCCAGAATACTTCATTCTAGTGGCTGGTTTAGGAAGGATTATAATGCAGTAGTGAAAAGAGCAAGTACTTTTGGATCTCACAGTGTTGATTGAAATCCAAGCTCTACTACTTTCATACAGTCTTAGAAATAAGGAAAAGGAATTTAACATCTCTGAGCACTGGAATTTTCCACCCATAAAACTAAACTAACACACTAGAACATTTTTTTCAAGGCTCAACTCAATTCCCATCTCTTCCAAAGAGGCTTCAATGATCCTGACAGTGTGAAATGTTCGCTTTCTTCTCCAAGTTTCTGGAATGACAATTTTGTCATTTAGGATGGCTTTTTGGCATGTATTCTTTTGATATTAGTTTTATCTTTTATTTCATTTAAATAATAAACCAGTATTTACTGAGCCTGTGCTATATTTCAGCACTGTGCTACACACTTTGCCCACATTACAGTAGGTGGTAAAATGGTTTCATGGGTGAAAAAACTGAAGATAAAATAAATCATTCAGAGTTACACAGCTTCTTAAAGGCTAAGGATTCAAACCCAGGTCTGTATAGTTTATGATCTCAATTTATTTTTTGTTTCATGCCTTATTTTGCCGAAATGACTGCACCTCCCATAAGAAGTCTAAAATATGCTAGAGTTTCTTCATTTTATGACTTAACAATACCTTCAAGAACCCAAACTCCCTCCATTTCTCGATGTCATCATATTTGGCTTTTTGATATGGTCTCTTATACGTGCTCACTTCTTTATCACTATATTACTACCCAGACAACAATGTCTAGGAGTTCCAAATGAACTCTTTATTCCTGCAACTTCTTCTTAAAAAAAGTAAGAAAAGCCTTTCTCAGGAGTCCCTTTTTCTCCTGCAATTTCCTTTTTATAAAAGTGAGAAAGCCTTTTCAGGAGTCTCTTTCTCAGGATTTCTTCTCATTTCTCCTTAGCTAGAAATTAGTCATATACCCCTATCGAAGGTAATTGCTGGCAAAGAAATAACATTTCCATGATAACTCTGTCTATTCCATTGATTATCAATCATGTCTGCAGTTTAGAATGACATGGGAATTTTCTCAGTTACAAATTCATGTGATCCATCTCAAAATAATTAAATTAGAATCTCTCATGCTAGGGCCTAGGCATTATCAATTTTTAAAAGTACCCAGGTGATTACAGTTTACAGTCTAGTCGCTAGACTAATCTGGGGCTAGGCATAGAGGAAATCATGGCAGATGGAGGATAAACATCTACACAACATACAGACTCTGCCAGAATGAGCGGAGTGAGGCAGGGGGAGAATAAAATGAATAAACAATCAAAATATCTCCTACATAGTATTAAATTTTTGTCCTTATAAAAATTTAGAGTAATATTAAAATTATAAATGGGTGTTTTTTCTTTTTCCTGCAAATAAATTATAAGTTTAGCTTGATTCAAATTACTAAGTCCATTCTGTTTAATTGCATGTATTTACAGGTGCTGCAGCATGCCAAAGTTATTAGGGAAAGAGGCTTCTGGCTTTCAGAAAACCTGAACAACCTTTAAAGCTCCAGGATATTCTTCTCACATAGAGAGCTATACGGCTCTACAACACTTTGGCACTTTGGTACCAGCAATAACCAATTATATTAACTTTCACTGTTTACCTAGTGTGTGACTGACATTTTGAAAATCAAGGGAAGCAGCAAACTTCTCACTACACCTCTCATGGATGAAAGTTTGTTTTAATCTTGTTTTCTACAGGCTTTTGTTGCAGACCCACTAGCCAGCAGATTGACTATATAATTTCCTCAAGGGAATTGCTCTAGGTTGCAAGCATAGTTCTTCTTTCTGGGCAATGCAGACTGATCCTATAAAATAAGTTAGTCTTCTCGTAACTACTACTTCTCCTAGGTGATTCTGTGAGAATCTTAGGAGAGACACTGTTATTTCATAATCTGTCGAGATCCATTCCTCTGGTTATTCTTGGTACAGAATATGAGTACTTTCAGTTATAAAGACAGCAAGTTTGCTTATAAAGACTCACAATGTGGAAAATAATTAAAATGCATATTAGATCACTGATCATACAAATATTTCATAGCTAAATATTTGACATTTAGGGTTGTTGTTAACATAACACCATTACTTGTCCACATTCCTCTTAATTTTCAGCATTTAACAAGTCCAAGTAATTGCAAGTTTCAACTACTAGCAGTATTTTCCCTGAAGCATCATTAGCAGACACATTTGGGAGTTTTTCTATTGTAAATTAAGACATCCTATGGAAAAAACAGAGTTTATTCCTTAGTTACCTTGTTTCTCACTGAGATGACCTTTAAAATTTAAACAGTAAGTTAGATGCTCCTGTTAATATTTAACTACATAAAGAACTATGTCTTTAGAGTATTAAAGGTATTTTTGCTTCCATACAACTTCAAAGACTGGGTACTGGTACTCACTATATCCTAAAGGGAAACAGTAACCTCTCAAGGCACAGATCATAAAGTGCAAATTGGCTTTTAATCCTGAATCAATGGTTTACCCTGGTCTCTATTCTCTTGAGTAAACAAGTGAGATTTTTGTCTACAAAAATAAAATTAAAACAGAGAGGACAAAACCTGATACCTGTATGAGACTCTCTGAAGGCTTGTTATCAGCAACTGTGAAATGGTATCATTCTCATTATTTATTTTTTCCCTTAGAAAAATATTTATTCTCTTTGTATACTCTAAGAAACTCCAGGGCTTCCCTGGTGGCGCAGTGGTTGAGAGTCCGCCTGCCGATGCAGGGGACACGGGTTCGTGCCCCGGTCCGGGAGGATCCCACATGCCGCGGGGCGGCTGGGCCCATGAGCCATGGCCGCTGAGCCTGCGCGTCCAGAGCCTGTGCTCCGCAACGGGAGAGGCCACAACAGTGAGAGGCCCGCGTACTGCACACACAAAAAAGAAACTCCAGTAGAGAGTGACAGGCTTTCATTTCTTCATGGATGATCTTTACCCTGGAAAACTGAATGACTTCACTGTCTCTACATTGGCTGGCAAGAATACATAATGATTCAGCAAGGTGTTTTGAAAAGAACTCAAGAAGTACTAGATCTTTGACAACTTATATGACAAAAGGAACTCTAGGAATGTAGAACAAATTGATTTATTATTTCTTTTTTTTTTTTTTTTTCGGTACACGGGCCTCTCACTGTTGTGGCCTCTCCTGTTGCGGATCACAGGCTCCAGACGCGCAGGCTCAGCGGCCATGGCTCACGGGCCCAGCCGCTCCGCGGCATGTGGGATCTTCCCGGACTGGGGCACGAACCCGTGTTCCCTGCATCGGCAGGCGGACTCTCAACCACTGCACCACCAGGGAAGCCCTTGATTTATTATTGATTATTACTCGAGTGATGGGATGGTTGATTGGTTCATTCAATAATATTTTGAGTATGCAATTTGGTCTAAGTTAAATTTTATGTAGAAATGTAGAGGCATGATAAAGAGTGAGGTGGTATATTTTTATGCAGTTATAGTAGACTGATGTACTGCCACATTAAACTGGACCTAGGCAGTCATTTAGCTCAGAGTTTGGCAAACAATGGCCAATGGTTCCAATCCAACTCACTGTGTTTTTATTTAAATAAATTTTTGTTGGTACAAGCCATGCCCATTTATTTACTTATTGTCTATGGCTCCTCTCTGCTATAATGGCAGAAGTGACTAGTTGCAACAGACAACCTATGGCCCACAAAGCCCAAATGGTCAGTTGACCATTTATAAAAAAATTTGCCGACTCCTAGTTTAGTCTATTCTTCATTCCAAAATATGTTACTTAGTGTTAAATTTACACATAGGCAGCTCAGAGGTGAGCCTAGAATTTTATACATCACTTAATGGCATTGCACTCTTGAGCTCCTTTCTCTTTGCAGTCTCTCTAAGATTATCCAGCTCCTTGGAGGCTCCTTTATATGGTTTTCTATCTAGAAAGCTGGGGCTTTAGTTTCTATGTTCTACCATACACCTCCTATGACTGTGTCTGCTACCAGAGCCCAGTGGTAGGAAGACAGAGAGAGAAAATAAGCAATGAAGATTTGCCCGTGTTCTTGGTACTGGTGAGGGGATAGAATTCCTCTCCCTCAGAATTTTGGGCACTTGCCCAGTTGTCACTGCTGTCACCATGACCATTGCCACTTGTTCTAGTATGACACTGCCAGAGAGCTAAAGCAGGAGAAAAGGAGGAAAGAAAAAAAAAAAAAAAACTCAGGTGATTTCTCCCACTCTCGCTGGCTGACCCTTGTAAGTCCTCTTTTCTGATTCTGAGACCACAAAGTGAGGGTTTTCTTGAAGCCCTTTTTGTTCTCACCTGGGGTATACATCCAGGTATCTGGATGCCTGCCACTGAGTCTAGGCCTGACAATATGGGTTAGGGGGCAGAGGTACTTGGGAGAGTCTCTGCAGGTCTGGCAATGCATCAAATTTTTGTCTCTTCCCCAAGACTCCTTCAGATACTGACTTCTCAGAGTCCTCATATAACTACTGAATTTTGCCAAGTTTGTAGTTGCATTCAGTAGGAGAGACAGGGCAGATAGATGACACTTAGTCCACCTTATGAAGGAACCAGAACCATTCTAACAAGGTTATTTTCATGTCTGAATAATATATTTGTAGAAGACCACACACCAACACTCTATAAATATGACTGGTAGATTTAATTTTTCTATTACAGGGCATCTGTCCAGCTTCTATTCCTCCTCCCCCAAATTCCAGCAAACTCAGTTAGGAGAAAGAAAACCATAACTACATTTCTGAAACAATTCTTCAGTCCCAAATAGGCAGAATACTATTTGATCTTCTTGAAGCATTTGTAAAATATGTTTCTGGGTCTTAACTCTTCCTTGAAAATATTGTCTAGTTTCATGCTATCCCAGAGTATATACTTGTCTTAAATGTATTTATCCTAATAGTCAAAATATATAATTATTGATACTTAACATGAAATATACTAAGATGATTTTCCCTTCTTTGGAAAAATACTCTTTCATCTTTAGAGAAATTTTCCAGTAACATTTGTTCCAAATGGCATCATATTTCACTCCCGTTATACTTCCTAATCTCTTTACCACTCTAAGGACATACAGCCTTCTAAAATCTTATGTGATTGACAAACAGGAAAAGAAAACACAAAAAGGTCCACACAGATAACACTGATATAGTAGTAGTTTAAGAAAAATATATGACATGATCAAGAATATGTGATCAAAAATAATTCAAGACATAAGCACTCTTGAGTAATTGTCTATTTTGATAAGAACTAGAATTTCAGTATTCTAGTGCACAATATTACCTCGTAATTTTCTGCATTCATCAGGAAGGAAATTTAAAAGAATAAAATGCTTTGTCCTAGAAAACACAGAAAATAAATGCTCAATCTGTGTATCAGATCTCTATATTTTCATTTTAGTATATTGTCCCCTACCAAACTCTCCATTATGATCTACAGTAGTCTACCTGTTTCTAAGTTATAATTCACAGGATTATAATTATTTCTACTATAGGTTTAGGAAGCTAGTGAAAGCAGAACATAGTTTTGTTGTTTAATTACAACTAATTATTTATTTATTTTTAATCTGGAAATAATTCTGTCAGACAAAAAGCAGAAAAATTAGCAATCAAGTAATCACTATTTTAGTAACATACAAAGAGTCTAGTTAGTAATACTAAAATACTAAAAAAGATCAGGTGCTTAGATTCTTAGTGATTTTAAATTAAACATAATTGTTGTATTGCTAAACTCTTAATCCAATTGATATTAGTGCTCTAAACTATGAACTCCATATTAAAGTAAATTGGCAGCATAATGGGTTGAAGATGTAATTGAAAAATAAAGACAAATATTGTGAATGTCTATGTATACAAAATTAACTAAAATAGATCAGGCACCTATACATAAAACCTAAAAATAAAAAACTCAGAGAAAATATGGAAGAATATTTTTGTGACCTGGGTTACGCAAAGAATTTTTTGAAATGAAACCAAAACTACGATACATAAAAGAAAAATTGATAAGTTAGACTTCATCAAAAGTAAAAATTTCCAACCTTCAAAAGTTATTGTTCAGAGAATGAAAAGGCAAGCCATAAACTGGATGAAAATACTTGCAAAACATATAACTGATAAAAGGTGTCAGGGCTGTATAAATAAGTCTTAAAACACAAACATAAAAAGAAAACAGAATAAAATTGTGCAAATTAAAAATGGGTAAAAGTTTTGAACAGATACTTCAAAGAACACATATGGTTGTAAAATAGGCATGTGAAAAGATGCCATCACTAATTAATGGGAATATGCAGATTAAACTACAATTTGATTTATTAAACATCTACTAGAATTGTAAAATGAAAGACTGACTATATCAAGTGCAGGCAAAAATGTGAAATGACTATAACTTCCATACACTACTGGTGGGAATGTAAAATGGAACCACTTCAGAAAAATAGTTTGATAGTTTCTTAAAAATTTAAACATAAGCTACTGTATGATTCAATTCTTCAACTCCTAGGTAATTACCCAAAAGAACTGAAAGCATATATCCATACAAACATTTATGCACAAATGTTCAAAGCAGCATTATTTGTATTAATCAAAAACTGGGAACAAACCAAACATTAACAGGTCAATGGATAAACAAGTTGTGGTATATCCATATATTGGAATAAAACTAAGCAATAAAAAGAATGTTTGATGAGCATGAATGTATATGGATGAATGTAAACAACATGATGAATCTCAAAATAAGTATGTTGGGTGAAAGAAGCCAGACAAAAGAGGGCATTCAGTTTATAATTCTATTAGTATAAAATTATAGAAAATGCAAAATAATGTCTTGTGACAAACACAGATCAATAGTTAGATGGAGATGAGGATGGGGTAGAGGAGAGTCTCGTGGGAGGAATTTCCAAGGGGCACGTGGAGACTTTTGAGAGTAATATACATATTTGTATTTTGATGGTCATAATGGTTTTACAAGTGTATATATGTCCAAACTTATTGTATTGTAGGACTTCAACAGGAATGACATCAGCAAGATGATGGAAGCCCAAGACCCACCTTCCTCCATGGAGACATGAATTTAATAACAACAAACCAACAAAATACCTCTGTGAGAAGTCCAGAAACTAGTTCTTGCACTCCAGGTGAGTGCAAATTCCTGATACTCTCCACTGTCTCTGGTTCAAAGCCCCTCCCCACTGGCACAGTGCCATGTAGTGCATTTGGGAGGAAATCTTTAACTCCTATCTTCTCCCTGGGGAGGGAAAGGAGTAAAATGTATGTCCACCTGCCTTTTAGGGGGGCTTCCCAAGCGACCAGAGTCTGTTCTGCCTTCATTCAAACATTGCAGGAGGGGTGGGGGCAGTTAGGGGATCTCCGAGAACAAAGACATCAACCACACACCAAAGTCTATAGTACCTCAGACAGACAAAAGATGGAGCACCAGGACTGTGATTTACTACAGCACCACAGAAGCCACAATACTGTAGAAAGACAAGGGGAAGTCGGGCAGAGGCCTGAGTAAAAACTGACAAACCTTTTCAAACAGGAGATAAACACACAGAAACCCAGAGAGGATAAATACCCAGAAAAGCCTTGAGAGGTCTCCAGAATGTCTAGCTACTCTGTATAGAGAAAGTTCTCTCTGTATGAAACCAGACTGCAAAGTCTGAGAGAGTTGACTGATTCCTTGGATGCTTAATTCTCAACAAAAACAACAACAAAGCAAGAAATTCAAAAACAAGCAAGCAAAAACAGGCAACCATAACACATCTAAAGCAACATATAAATCTCCAGAAACTGAACGTTAAGAAACAGAGATACATGAATTAAAACAAAAAATTCAGACAAAGAATTCAAAATTGCTGTCATAAGGATGATAAAAGAATCAATTCTCCAGGAAGATATAAAAATTATAAATATGTATGTACCTAACATTAGAGCACCTAAATAAATGGAGCAAACACTGACAGAAGTGAAGGAAGAAAGAGCAATACAACAATAGTAGGAGACATCAATATCCTTTCATTTATGGATATAAATCAAGAATATCAACAAGGAAATACAGGACTTGAACAACATTACAGACCAACTGAAAGTAACTGACACATACACCACACTCTACCCAACAGTAACAGAATACATATTCTTCTCAAGCACACATGAAATATTCCTGAACACAGACCACATTATAGGCCACAAAACATGTCTTAGCAAATTTAAGAGGCTTAAAATTGTACAAAGTATCTTCTCTGATCACAATGGAAATAAACTGGAAATCACTAGCAAAGGAAAAACAAGCAAATCCACAAATATATGGAAATTAAACAACACACTCTTAAACAGTCACTGGATAAAAGAAAAATTACAAGGGAATTTAGAAAATACCTGAAAATGGATTAAAATTAAAACAAAACATTGGGATGCAGCAAAAACAGAGGGAAGTTTATAATGGTTAATACTTATGTTAAGGAAAGAAGAAAAATCTCAAATTAATTACCTAACATTATGCCTCAAGGAACTAGAAAAAGAACAAACAAAACCAAAGTCCACAGAAGAAAGGATATAATCAGATGAGATAGTAATAAAAGAGAATAGAAAAATAATAGAACAAATCAATGAACACAAGATTTGATATTTTGAAAAAATCAACATTAACAAACCCTTAGCTAGACTAAGTAAGAGAGAAGACTCAAAATGTCTACAATTAGAAGTAAAAGCGAAAATATTACAACTGATGACACAGAAATAAAAAAGAATTATTGGAGACTATTATGAACAATCATACACAAAAAAATATAAATACCCTAGAAGAAGTGGATAAATTCCTAGAAACATACAACCTACCAAAGCTGAATCATGAAGAAATAAAACATCTGAACAGACCTCTAACTAACGAGGAGACTGAAGCAGTAATTAAAAACCTCCCAGCAAAAAAAATCAAGTACTAGATAGTTTCACTGAATAATTCTACCACATATTTAGAAGAATTAATGTCAATTCTTCTCAAACTTTCAAAGAATTAAAGTGGAGGGTATATTCCCTGGCTCATTCTATGAGGCCAGCATTACCCTATACCAAAATCAGAAAAAGACACAGCAAGAAAAAAAACAAAAACTGAAGACCAATATCCATGACAAATATTTGATGAATATTAACACAAAAATCCTATACAAAATTCTGCCAACCTGAGTTCAACAACAAATTAAACGAATCATACACAAATTAAAAGAATCATACATCATGACCAGATAGGATTTATAAGGAATACAAGGATGGTTCAAGATATAAAAATCAATCAATGTCATGCAACGTTAACAAAATGAAGGACTAAAACCACATGATCATCTAAATAGATGCAGAAAAAACAATTTACAAAATTCAACACCCTCTCATGATAAAAACAATAAACTAGAAATCAAAAAATAAAAATAAAAGGAAAGAAAACTACTTCAGCATAATAAAAGCCATGTATATAAAACCCACATCAAACATTATACTTAATGGGAAAAGACTGAAAGTTTTTCCTTTAAGATTAGAGACAAGGCAAGGATGCCCACTCTTGCCACTACTATTCAACATTGTACTAGAATTTCTAACCAGAGTATTCCGACAAGAAAAAGAAATTAAAGGCAAACAAGTTAGAAATGAAGAATTAAAATCATCTCTGTTCACAGACAACATGATCATATACATAGAAAACCCTAAATATTCCATAAAATCTATCTTAAAACTAATAAGTGAATTCAGCAAAGTTGCAGGATACATCATTAACACTCAGGAATCAGTTGCATTCCTATACACTGACAATATCCAATCCAAATAAGAAACTAAGAATAAAAACCTATTTACAATAGGATAAAAAAAAGATAAAATACTTAGTAATAAACTTAACCAAGGAGGTAAAAGACTTGTACACTGAAAATTACAAAACATTGCTAAAAGAAATCAAAGAAGATACAAATAAATGGAAAGACATGCCATGCTAATATACTGGAAGACTGAATGTTGTTAAAATATTCATACTACCCAAAGCAATCTACAGGTTCAGTGCAATCCCTATCAAAATTTGAAAGCCATATCATGCAGAAACAGTTCAAAATATCCTAAAATTTGTATGGAATCTCTAGGGACCTTGAATTACAATCTTGAGCAAGAAGAACAAAGTTGGAAGCCTTATACTCCCTGATTAAAAACATACTACAGAGCAATATTAATTAAAACAACCTGGCACTGGCATAAAGACAGATATGTATACCAATGGAAAAGATAGAGAGCTTAGAAATAAACCCTCCCATATATGATCAAATGATTGTTGACAATGGCAAGAAGACTACACAATGGGGAAAAAAGGCAGTATCTTCAACAAATAGTACTGGGAAAACTGGATATCCATCTGCAAAAGAATGAAGTTGGACCTTTACCTTACACCATATGCAAAAATCAAATTGGATTAAAGATTTGAATGTAAGACTGAATCTATAAAATTCCTGAATGAAACATATGGGAAAAACTTTCCGTCATTGGTCTTGGCAATAATTTCTTGAACATGACACCAAAAGCACAAGCAACAAAATCAAAAATAGACAAATGAGGCTATACTAAACTTAAAAAATTCTGCATGTCTGAAAAAACAATAAAGGGAGTGAAAAGGCAACTTATAGAATAATAGAAAATAATTGCCAATCACATATCCACTAAAGGGTTAATATCCTGAATATATAAGGAACTTCTACAACTTAACAAATAACCTAATTTCAAAAATTGGCAAAAGACTCAAATAGAGGTTTCTTGAAATAAAATATAAAAAAAACACATGTAAGGATGTTCACCATCACTAATCATTAGGGAAATGCAAATCAAAACCTCATTGAGACATTATCTCATACCCATCAGGATGACTACTATCAAAAGAACAGAAAATGATAAATGTGGTGAGGATGCAAAAAATTTAGAACCCTTCTTCTCTCTTAGTGGGAATAGAAAAAGTTATAGAAATTATGGAAAATAGTGTAAAGAATCTTCAGAAAAATAAACATAGAATAGCCATACAATCCAGGTATACTTATGCAATAGAATATTATGCAGCCTTAAAAAAGAAGGAAATCATATCACAGGCTACAACATGGATGAACCAAGAAGACATTATGCTAAGCAAAAGAAGCTGGTCACAAAAGGACAAGTACTCTATGATTCCACTCATATTCTAAAACTTTTAGTATCAATTTTAGAAGATTTGCATATTTTCAGTTTCTGCTCTATCTAGTAAATTTAGATTCCTGATACCCAAATCAAAATTTTTTTATGTTAGACATGCTGGTAGTATAGTCTAAGAAAATTCATTTTGGGTATGCACTACCCTTGATTGGCTATATACAAGATAATACTTGTTTTCCTCTGTGCTTTGGTAAGAAGGAATACAATCATTTTGTCTAAAATTAGCACTTAAATGCACAGTTGTCTTTATGTTTTTACTTAAAGGTTCAAAAACTTTATACAGCTGTTCTGAAGTTTGTCCTTCTATTAAAATGCAGACTTGAATGACAGGTCAAAATGGCACTCTATTTCAGGGAGCCCATTAATTTTCTAAACCTAATATAAAATATTGAGTGAACATAATTACTCCCTTGGGGAGAGAATACATAATCTTCATTAGATTCTCAAACAGATTTGTGACATAAGGGAAAAAATCTTTACAAACCACTATAAAGTTTTTTCAAAACCAATAATTGTCCTTTGTCTAAACTATCCAACTGATAGACAGTAGTTGCAATCAAGATTGAAAGTTTACAATGATATAAATGACATAAACTGGTACTTTTGGCTGATATTATCTGTGCATCTTTAAGCCAAACTTAGATGTCCTCTGTATTGTTTCAAATTAATCCAGATATGTTACTGTGACATTCAACATCTTTATTCCATTAATTTTCATACTTTCCTTTTCTCCAATTGCAATATTTGCATAATCCTTTGTAAAAAATATGTACAACAGAGAAATAGAGGGAATTAAGGAAGGTTACAAAGACAATTCTCAGATTGATGAAGATTATTAAAAGTCTATTTAAAGGGGAGAAAGAAAAGAGTTTAAAGAAGAATGAAAGGAGTCTCTATGTTCCCTAGGTAGAGAAGAGAGAGGAGATGGTACAAATCTGGGTTTTTCTCTTCACTGTGGCACTTGTTTTTTACCTCCTACTGTCATTTGCAGAGTATCTGTGCCTGAAATAGGAATTTCATGACAGATGATGTTGATAGCACTGAACACACAGGTACATTTTTAACCTACTGTGAGTATTCAAATAAAAAACAGATGGTAACTTCTTAGAAACTAAGTATATTCCTCTGGAGATAAAGCAGAGTGTTAAAACATTTTAATGTTGCACTGGAGCAGATAATTAGGGTAATTATGACTCTTCAAAGACAAAATAAATAAGGTCTCAGCCAACTTCCTTTACTTTAAATTGTAAAGATTATGAAATTCTAAGGGGAACATGGGCAAAAAGAATAATTTTGTAAAATGCAACAATATTTACAATGGTGGCATATGAGATTGAATAGGTTGTTTACTTCAACATTATGTTCAAATACCAATTATACAATTAAGGAAGTAAAATCAGGTTGCCTGTAATTTACATGAAAACTGATAAAGTTGCAAAAAGATAAAAGCTGTCAAGCTGGTTTAGAGAAACAAAGAAATAAGTGCACAAACACATACACATACACCAAATAAGCAGAAATACTAAGTGATTTAATTTGATTTGATTTTAGACTATTTCAACCATGCCAGCACATCGTGGTTTGCACAAATAGTCTCAGCAATATTATCATCTTCTGATTTTCATTTTTACTTATTTTAATTACGTTTCCAAATAAACAATTTTTGGAGTATCGTATTGTAGAACTATGATAATGACTGAAATTAAAACAATATATATAGGGGAGGGGGAAGGGTAAGCTGGGACGACGTGAGAGAGTGGCATGGACTTATATACACTACCAAATGTAAAACCAATAGCTAGTGGAAAGCAGCTGCATAGCACAGGGAGATCAGCTCGGGGCTTTGTGACCACCTAGAGGGGTGGGATAGGGAGGGTGGGAGGGAGGGAGATGCAAGAGGGAAGAGATATGGGGATATATGTATATGCATAGCTGATTCACATTGTTATAAAGCAGAAACTAACGCACTATTGTAAAGTAATTATACTCCAATAAAGATATTTAAAAAAATGGAAATGCTTATTTCACCTTGGAAAAAAATATATATATAGCCTGTATGAAACACTTTTGAAACAAAGTAGAGATACCAATATACATACACAGATAAATGCAGCATCCTGTTCTTTCTAACCTCTATATATTTTCATAATAATCAACCCTTCCTATCCATTATTACATATTACACACTTAGTTTGGGTCCTCTCTATAAGTTCCTTTGACTTTTTTAAAAGTATCAATATTGGTTCTGTGTATCCATTCTCTGTCTTTCCAGGGCCACTTCCATTGTACATCTCTAGGATCTTTCAATAGCCTTCCTGGTCACGTGCTTCCATTCTTCACCCCACCTCTACACGCATACATATTACATAATGAGAAGAATTTTGTTTTTAAACAGATAAACCCTCTTACATGACATTTCTGTTTAAATATCTTTACAGTTTTCCTTAGACTTTATCATACACTGACTAACTACACTGACCATCTAGATCTTTCTTCCCATTCTCGCCTTTTTCACTACATTCCAGCTACATTTGTGTCCTATCTAATTTTTCAGGCAGATCAAAATTATCTGGTCTTGGGCTTTCTGAATTAACTCTTATCTCCTCCTAATTAGATTTTTTGCTAGGCTAACCCTTTCAGATTACAGTCTTCACTTAGATGTTTCTCCTCAAAGCACTCCTCCTTAATTCACTCGCTAGAGGAATGACCTGGCTATGCTTTATCCCAGAACTCTCAATTTCGCTATTTTTCTTGACTAGATTTTTCATGGTTAGTTTTTTTTGGGGGGTTAATATATTTTTGTTGTTGTTTTCTTCTTCCTCATTTCTCATGTGCACATCTGTCTTCCCACTAGGATGGAAGATACCTGAGAGCAAAAAATTTCTATGTCATATTTGTTCCATTTCCAGGGAACCTAGAATATTACCTGACATAGAAGAGATGTCTGTGGATGCTTTTGAAATAAATACATGAACAAGTAAATAACTAAACAAATATAAGGTTGCTATCCTCCATATGACTGTAAATTTTTCTACCTTAAGCTTAGATTTAATAATATCAATAACCTGCTAAAAATCTTTAACACATTTGCATTGCATGTTTTAAATCCAACTTCATTGTAATGTCATACAAGGACCTTTAGAAGCTGGTCTCAATGTGTAGTTCCATACTTTCTCCAATCACTTCTGACCATAAAGCACTCACCACGTTAACTGGAAATCCTATTAACCACATTAACACTAAAATGGGAAATACCATGGACTTTTGTGTCTCTTAAATTTTAATATAATGTGCTCTTTGCCTGTAATGACTTCTTTTGTTTAAATAATTAGAAAGTTCCTAATTATGTTCTAAAGTCCTACTGAATTATTACCCCATATCTGTAGTTTACAAATTATCCCAGAAAGAATTAGGCAGTCACCCCTCATGTTCTCAAAGTAGTATGCATGCACACCTCTCTGTATTTCCTATCACATTTTCATGTCATTATATATTTGTGACAAATTGCTCAAAGATAGTGAGCTCCTTCAGGATAAGGACTATGTAATAATCATTCTTGTATCCTTGTGTTCTAGCAGAATGCCTAACACATGTAAAATGAATGCATATTTTTGGGAATTTATATTTTCCTGGTAACTTTTTAAACATTACAAAATTTTATGTGATCTTTGAACTCAAAATTAACATCCATTTATCTTTTTCATGTATCCTCTTATTGTTCCAGTTTTCGATCTCATGATTTGATGACTTTTAATGTTGAGTAACAACTCCATTTATCTTTTGTCTTAAAATATGTTCTAAACATATATGGCATTGATATCAGATAAGACAATAGCCCTAGAAGCTCCTAGATCCAGGCATTGTTTATTCAACGAAGAGTTAAGTGCCTATCTTATTCTAGGTCCTATATTTGGAGCTGGAATTCTGAAATCTACAAGTTATTAGGTAGTTTGTTGGTCCTTAAATTAGAATACCCTAAGTGATTTTTGAATGCCCACTTAAACTATCAAATTCTGTTCCTATGTTAAGTATAAAAGAAACAAATGAGATAGGATTTAGTGCGCATCATAACTGAATCCAACCCATTATTACATAACAGAAGCATTTAGAAAATCAGTGGCTAGCTTTTAAGTGTAAATTGTTCCCCTTTTTATGTGAAAGTGACTGAAAAACAAAACTCTTTAGATCATTAGAAGCAGTTATTAAAGTTTGGTTTAATATCAATAGTCTTTCATTTTCCTCAGTGTTTAAATGTCATACTATGTTTTTCTGTGACTGTTAGCCTCAGAGTTTTATAGCTAAGGATTGCCACTACACTAAAGGACAGCTGCTTCAAAATTTCTTGTCAATATATCTCATTAAAATATGATCATAAGTGGAAAAATCCAAAGATACAACTAACGGGACAGTACTGACAATTCTATATAGTGGGACTGTTACTTATATACAAAGGAGAACAAATCCTAAACTTAATAGCTAAAATATGTATATAAGTATATAAGAAAGCTTTAAGAACTATAATTATACATATATATGTATAAATGAGAAAGCTTTATAAACTATAAGATGGTAAAAATATATATAAGCAATTATTTTTGTTTCTATCTAATCATTTGGTTGGGAAGACAAAGTTTATCCTCATTTACTTATTTAACAAAAACATTTTGAGAAATTGCTTTGGGCCAGGCAGTATGCTAGGTACAGAAGAAGGAAACATCAATAAGAAACAATAGCAATAATCTGACCCTAACAAAATTAATTTTTAATGGAAGAGCAGACATGTCAACACAAATTTAAAATGCAATGTCACAAGTGCTCTAAGAGTAGTTTTGCATTGCATGCTCTGGAAACATAGAAAGCTTGGAGAATTATTTTTTCAGGATTCATTGGCAGAGAATATGCTTGAAGTGAATTCAAAAATATAAATGTAATAAATCTATAAAGACTACCTTTTGATTTGAGAAGGGGAAGAGGTCAGTGTGAAACTATCTTTGTGAAGCTGAACTTTATCAGCAATGCCACAATCCCTGTTAACTCCTGACATACTCTCCTTGTTGTCACATCAATTACTGTATTAGTTTCTAATCGCTGCTGTAACAAATTACCAAAAAATTAGTGGCTTAAACAACACAAATTTATTGTCTTACAGTTCCACAGATCAAAAGCCCAACATGGCTCTCACCAGGCTAAAATTAAGGTGTTGGCAGGGCAGAATTTCTATCTGGAGTCTTTAAGGGAGGATCGGTGTCCTTGCTAACTCAGGTTGTGACAAAATTCAGTTATTTCCAGTTGTAAGAATGAAACAAAGGAAACCATAAACATAACGAAAAGACAGCCCACAGAACAGGGAAAATATTTGCAAATGAAGAAACTGACAAGGGATTAATCTCCAAAATATACAAACAGCTCATGCAGCTCAATATTGAAAAAACAAACAACCCAACCAAAAAATGGGCAGAAGATCTAAACAGACATTTCTCCAAAGAAGATATACAGATGTCCAGAAGCACATGAAAAGATGCTCAATATCACTAATTATTAGAGAAATGCAAATCAAAACGACAATGAGATATCACCTCACACTGATCAAAATGGCCATCACCAAAAAATCTACAAACAATAAATGCTGGAGAGGATGTGGAGAAAAAGAAAACCTCCTACACTGTTGGTAAGAATGTAAATTGTTACAGCCACCATGAAGAACAGTATGGAGATTCCTTAAAAAACTAAAAGTAGAGCTACCATATGATCCAACAATCCCACTCTTGGGCATATACCCGGAGAAAACCATACTTCAAAAAGATATACATGCACCCCAATGTTCATCGCAGCACTATTTACAATAGCCAGGCCATGAAAGCAACCTAAATACCCATCAACAGAGGAATGTATTATACAACGGAATATTACTCAGCCATAAAAACGAATGAAATAATGCCATTTGCTGTGACGTGGATGGACCTAGAGATTGTCATACTGAGTGAAGTAAGTCAGACAGAGAAAGACAAATATCATATGATATCACTTATATGAGGAATCTAAAGAAAGGGTACAAATGAACTTATTTACAAAACAGAAATAGAGTCACAGATGTAGAAAACAAACTTATGGTTACTGGGGGGGAAAATGTGGGGGGGAGGGATAAATTGGAAACTGGATTGACATATACACGTTACTGTATATAAAATAGATAACTAATAAGAACCTACTGTATAGCACAGGGAACTCTACTCAATACTCTGTAATGACCTATATGGGAAAAGAATCTAAAAAAGAGTGGATATATGTATATGTATAACTGATTCACTTTGCTGTACAGCAGAAACTAATACAACGTTGTAAATCAAACATACTCCAATAAAAATTAATTTAAAAAAATTGAATGAAGTCTCTGTTTTCTTGCCAGCTGTCTTCTGAGGGCCTTTTCCATTTTGTAGAGGTGACCCTTGTTCCTTTCTCCATCCTCAAAGCCAACAAGGGTGGGTCAAGTCCCTTGCACACCTCATATATTTCTTCTGTATTATTTTTCAGATTCATTGTTTTGCCTTCCTTGCCCAATTTTTAGTATCCCCATGATTAGGTTGGGCTCATTGTGATTATCCAGGATAATCACCCCATCTCCATGTCTTTAATCTTAATCAATTCTACAAAATTCCTTTTGCCATGAAATGTAACATGTTTACAGGCTACAAGGATTAAGCTGTGGGATCTTTGGGGGGCCATTATTTTACCTGTCACAACTATCTTCTATTGATATCAAACCTTTGACAGGTAAACTCCACAGATAACAACAGTAATTTAAAAATAGCCTGTAATGCCTGTTATGTTTTATGAATTTTGACAGACAGTGTTATAAGGCATCCTCTTTGGAGGTGGTAGTGTTGACGCAGAATTTTAAAAATCAAGTGTCACTGCACATAGTTACTTTTATATGAACAGTTTTAATTATCATATACTGTATTTTTGTCACTTCTTAGCAAAATCTCCATAAAAATATCTAATGGAATAGTTACTTTTTATAATTTTCTTGCAATATAAAATAACCTCAAAATATTTTCTTATCTGAGCCTCACCGTAACCAGTAGTATGTCTACCATAGATAGTATTCCTTTGACTGTATAGATTAAATAGTAGGTACAGAGAAAGTGCTGGTTTGCTCAAAGTTGGTGGGACAGCAAAAGTAAAAATCTATTAGCACTGTATTCTTTCCATACAAATGTGTGGAAATAAATACTATTTTATGTTTCTATAGTTTACAGATAAACTCTACAACTTTTTGTTGTTGTGGTGGTTTGGGGGAAGGAGAAGGTGACAGTAGTTGGGGATGGAGTCATTTTTTACGTATTACATGGACAAAATAATAGCATTTAACTATTTAATAATAAATTAGCCTAATGAGAACCTAATACCTAAATATATAGTAATGTGTAAAATAAATAATATTACTATATTACTATTGTATTTGAGAGAAATGCCCATGATGAAAATGAAATGTTTTATACATAATGTTTAAGTTCAGAGCTAGTGAGTTAAAAATAAAAATTCAATAAAGCCTTGAATTGTTTTCCTTCATTATCAAATTGATACATAGTGCATGAAGTAGTGAAGCAAAGAACATCTATTTGATGGATAGACAAAATAATTTAATTAAGGAAGCATGAAGCATGATAACAGGGAGAAATGTAGATTAAGAATTATAACAAGACTAAAAATAGGGGTTATTTTAAATAATGCTGGAAGCTTGATTAATGTTAAAATATATCAAAAAGCCTATATCATAATAAACAGAACTTGGCTGTGTCTCTTATCCCCTCTGATAACTAGAAAATTATACATGTTATGTATAATTGCTTTGTTGTTTGCAGCTGCTGTTGAGAACACACTTGACTTTTTCCTTTTCACAAATTTATTTTATAAATAATTTAAATGTGATGATTTTTTAAAAGCTTGGAGTGAAGCTGTCACCATTTTTCTATCTTCATCAAAAGAAATCAGAATTTCTAAGGAGTCACAGACCTTTCTTTAAGGGTCATCACCACAGGGAGTCACTGGTACAGGTGAAAGAAGAGCATACTCTTTCAAGTAGTGGAGTGGGAAAATAATTTTACAAGTATTATCTCAAATTGACATATATCTTTCCTCATTATTCAAAGGTTCCATATTTGCTAATTTGCCTATCCACTAAAATTAAAATGTATTTTTAACCACCAAATCAACACTTGCAATGCTTTTGCAGTCATCCTGGACATGCAGGAGTGGCAAAGAATTTGAGTTGCCAGTTGTGCATGTTCCCATCTGAGGTCTAACAAGAGGAAGCTCTGCTTGCTTGTTTCAATTCCCATAAAAGATGACCAGCAGATGGAGTTGTAGGGACAGTGCAGTGAATTTGAAGAAGTTCTGGCTCTGGGCCAGTTGGATGGGGTTTGAATCTCAACAGTAGGTTATTTTATTCATCATAATGCTATAACAAGTAATTCTTGACATTGTCTTTTTTCACTACTTAACTTGTTCTAGAGTGTGTGTGTACGTGTGTGTATGTGTGTGTGTGTGTTTATCCTCTTGGTTGGAAATAAAAACAATAGAAATTAATTCAGAGAGCAAGAAATTTACTTTTTGGTATTAACGTGTAAACTATTACTTAAATATGCTAGAGAACCTAAAAAAACATTTATGTCTGGTATTTTAGGGGATTGAATTTATTTTTTCCATTTATTCAAACTAATCTATTTTCATTAATAATATCAAAAGCAATGGACGTTCAGCAAAAACCTCTAGGTCTTTCTTATTTCATATGAGCCGTATAATGATAGGTCGTTCTTATGTATTTTTCTTCTTATAGAGAACTGTTCAGAAAACTCCATCATATATAAACTACAATTTAAATTTTATCAATAAGTACAAAGCACTCGTAGCTTAGCCCACTGAGGGCTACTTTCCTGTGATACCAACATAGGAGTCATCACTGATGAAATCAAGTGGATATTTTGAAAATTTTCCATGACATGCTGATGTTTTTTCTTTGCTGTTGTAATAATTTGGTCTGAGTTGAAAATGTTTTTAAATAGATGACTAATGCAAATTGTGAAATCATAAAGAAGAAAACTAATAATGTTAAAACTGTAAGCTCCACATTTATACTCACTGTGTTCAAACTGTGGCACCAGAACTTATTGTGTGCATTTGGACAAAATATTTCACTTTTTTTTCCTCACTTGCCTTTTCTGTAATATTAGGATAATTAGACTCCTTCCCTTTCAGAAGTGTGATAATTAAATGTGTTAATACACGTAAAGTGCTTAGACAGGGTTGCTATGCAATCAAAGACAATTCACTAACTCATTCAAATTCCAAAATTTGATGTGGGAAGAAAAGTTGTACATATAACTTGCTCCTATTCCATTGGCCACCTATGATTAGCTGTAAGGGAGGAAAACCTGTAGCATTTTTTTCCTGCAAGTTATAACCCTAGACAAGATTTACCATTTACCATTTTTAGTACTACAGAGGGAATGAAGAATTGGGGACAATGAGAAGTTTCTAGAACCTTACATTTTCAATACATATTAGCTAATGTATGTAATAGACTAAGATCGCATTACCACCTTATTCTCCTGGTATTCATGTCCTTCTTGAATATGAGCAGAACCTGTGACTTGCTTTGGACTAATAGAATACAGCACAGATGGAATGCCACTTCCATAATTATATAATATTGTAACTTCTGTCTTTTCTAGCAGACTCTCCTCTTGGCTGGCTTTGATGAAGCAAGTTGCTATGTTGTGACCTAGCCCTGTGAAGGCCCATATGGTGAGGAACTAAGATTAGCCTCTGGACAAAAGCCCAGAGGGAGCTGAGGCCCTTGGTCCAGCAGAAGAAGAATCCTTTTAATAACCATATGAGTGAACTTGGAATCGGATCCTCCCCCAGCTGAGCCTTCAAGTGATAACACAGCTCCAGTTGACACCTTTACTACAGCCTTCTGAGATGCCTTAAGTAGAGAACCCAGTTAGGTCATGTCAAGACTTCTGCCCCATAGAAATCCTGAGATAATAAATATGTGTAGTTTTAAGGTTGCAGTAATTTGTAGTCCAGTAATAGAAAACATATATATATGTATTATAATATATTTATATGTATTATATATGCCATTAAGCAAAAACAATTTATATATAAGTCCTTTCATTTAGTGAAAGAAATAAGGCACTGAAGGAAGCCAGAAAAGGAAGGAGGGAAAGAATGTATTATTTTTAATGATATTTACAATTATTTCCAAATTGCCTTACTCTAATTCAAAGTCAGCTCTTATTTTAACAAAACTACAAATATTTAGTTTTTGGTTTTGTGCTTATGTTTTATAGAAAGACATGGAAGAGTTAGCTTACATTTCCTAAAATACATCTTTTAGCTGTGAGATACAAAAATAAAAATATATTTTTCCCAAACCTATTGCCAGGGAAGCCCTTAGACATTTTCCTTTTCTTCTTTTTTTAAATTAATTTTCCCTTTTTTTGTTTCAGATTTTTTACTCTGAATATAGTAGGCACAAAAACTTGAACTGTATCTCAAAGGATTTTTATTTTTGTTTCACCGTTATGAATTGGAAGTCTCCCTTAAATGAGAATTTGTGTTTATTCAGAATGGGACTTTAAGTGGTTTGCAAATAACAGTGAATGGCACAAAGGAAGACTCATCTGAAAGTAGACTTTTTAGACTTTGTTCAAGTATAATCAAAGTGAAGATGCATCTCTTATCTGGTGCCAAGAAAGTTTAAAAAAAAAGGTCCATTATTTGGTGAATAAAAGATACAGCTTTTGATACAATACAATCAAATCATAGTAAAATTGTTTCAGAGATGGTGTTGGAGAACTAATGGATTTTGAAACAATGTAATTACAGCAAAGGGAATTTCAGGTCCTTGGGCATGAAGTAATTTTATGAATAGCCTTACCTACTTTGATAAAATTATGTTTTAAGCAGAAGTGAAGAATGTTATATAAGTAGGTGAGGATTTTAAATATCCTCCTTAGATGACTATAAAATTATTATTATCACCAGATTTCTGTACCTTTACCACTCAAACCATGGAAATATAGCTTTTGTTTTAATTGTTTAATAACAGAATATATGAATCCCATTCTGTTGCTGGTAATAAACTTTATATTTTTGACCTAAATTTGGGGCAATAGAACTAATACCTAATTGACCTTTAAAGGCAGTTGTCTCTCCCATATTAAGAACTAGAGTTTGATAAATATATGTGTTGATAAGAAATGTCTGTTCTCATATAACATAAACCTTCACTGTATAAAATACAACTTAACTCTCTCCCAGATATTTTTCAGATGGTAATGGCTCTAAAGAAGGTTTCACGTTCAAGTCTTTTGAACAGTATTTTTAAAAGAATTCTACATCCTTAAAGTATTTAATATTCTGTAGCCAAAGATTTGCCATTTTCTATTATTTCCAACTGTTATAGGAGATATTAGTGTGATTTAATTTGTGCATATTTTTTGGTTAGAAATGTGAAGTACTGTGCATGTCAGATTTAGTCTGCTAAACTGGAGATAACCCCTATACATTATTGATGTGTTTTACTTTTTGTGATACTAAATCATTTCACAATAAATTGTCAAGATAGAAGACTTTATGGATAGCTTTTACCTCTGTATCACATATGTTGCTTTATCATCTTGTCAGCTTCAGGTATTCTATGCCAGGTTATTCAATAATGTAAGAAAATTGTTAAGCTTTTTACAGGTTAGAATAATGATCTATTCATATTTATAATTTCTTTGTTTCAGTACAAATCAATATCAACTTTAGTTTCAACTTAGAATCTGTACATCAATACCATGTTAGACATCTCAGTGTGAAGGAAAAGTTGAATTATGCTAATTACTGTCACAAAATTAACTATAATATATCAGGTTTTCTTAACCTCAGCACTATTGACATTGGAACTGGATAATTCTCTTTGGGGTCGTGGGGGCATGCTATCCTGTGCATTGTAGGATGTTGGGCAGCATCCCTGGCATCTACCCACTAGATGCCATTGGCACCCCCTCCTCCAGTTAATGACAGCCAAAAACGCACCAGGCATTGCCAAATGTCCTCCTGGGGAGGAAAAGAGGAGGACTGCCCCAAGTTAAGAACCACTGCTATACAGAAAATTATTCTTATGTAGTTATTTCAGAAAATTTAACTTGCAATGGTTTAGGAATTTCGTTAGAATTTTATACTTAAATTTACACAGAGATTCTAATAAGTTTGGAATTATAATGCTACTTATTTTTTCTGTTAGGTTTTAGAAAACTCTTTTAGTATAGTCTTTGCTTCTATTCGGGTTGGATTACGGATGAATTCTGTTGGTCAAGCAAAATGAAAATGGTTTACATTGATATTTGATTAGTCAGTATCATAGAGTTCAATATTTAAAAGAAGCTAAAACTTTATTTGCTTCTGGGATTTCCTTCTATCCCTATAAAACACTTGACTTTAAGACACTAAAACTTTGTTTTACCTGAAACCCTGGACCATCTATGATATACAGCTGTGAAAAATAAGTTCATGCTTAATTTCACCTAATTGCTTTAGATCACTTTGGCCTGAGATATTGGTCCTCTGCTATGTTTTTTTTTTTAATTTTTTGTGATATTTCTTAAAATAAGTTGTAATAGTGAAACTGATGAGAATTTTAAGTAATAATATATTAGTGCACTAATTACGTATTAGTGTACATTTGAATACATAATGCATTAAAAAATAACTGAAATGTGGAAACAGAAATTAAAATGAAAAATATGATGCTAATTTTCCTTGTTGAAAATAAAGTAAGAGAACTCTCCCTCTTTTTTTAGAGCATTTACTTTAGAAAATTTATAATTGTTAAGTACTTTCTCCTTTTGAAATTTATATAAACACTTTTGAAAACTAGATAGGTCTTTTGTTACCTCTAAGACCCAGGAATGTCTTTCTCAGGGACCTGGGAGCCATTCCTTTGAAATGTAAACATCAAAGGAGAAAGCTCTCCGGTCTTTCAGTTTCTGTGGGAGGGTAGGAGCCTAACTTGCTGCAAGCTGCAAAACTACTTCCTGTCATAAAAGGTATGAGAGGTTAGTTTCTCCTCTGGGTTAAGACAATTAGCCAACATAGATGGTCACTACAATTACTAGGATGAACTATGTGTGACCAATAGTACTCTCAAGTCCTCTTATTTGAGGATTAGTTATTGTTCATCTTGAGAACATGTATGTAACAGGTTGTATCTGCTTGGCTCTGTAAAAGGGTGGGATTTCTTTCTTTCCCATTTCTTAGTGGATTGCCTGTTTTGTATATCACAGTCTGATTTAATGTTTATTCAGTAATAAAAATGTTTTCTTTCATTACTACATTTGTGGAAACAATCTGGGTTGGGAAAAGATTTTGTTTTTAATTATATTTCTCCAACAAAGGGGACTAAAAATGCAAGTTGAAAGATATGTGTGGGAGTGTGGGAGTGTGTGTGTATTTTTCTGCTCTCCCTTTTTTTATTGATCTCTAGCTATAACAGAGTTCCGGGACACCAGAATTGACATTATGTTAATGATCTTTTAGTTTTAGTTTCACCCATGCTTTCATTCCTTTTACCTGAAAACCAGGAAGGAAGAAGTTAGGCTTCTTGCATTACCACTGTATGGTTACTGAGGCCCAAGTGATTATATTCTGGTGTTGGAATGAACACTGTGGCAGAGAAACATATTGAAGGAATCTACATTTTGCTGAATAGGGCTTCGATTCTTACTGCTGCTATAGCTTAAAATAAGATGTATTGGGAAAAGAAAATACTGGCAGATATGCCCTGGAGAGTAACTGCTAACTGAATCCTCTGCTAACTCAGTCCAGAAATAAAGCTATAAAAATAGTGCAGTTGGGTCTGGAAGCAGTAAGTTAAAAAGTGGAGCTTTGCTGATGTCAAGGGCCTTTAGGCAAAATACCTTAAGAGGTTTTCTTTCTCTCCCTTCTTTCCACACTCTTCCTCCTTTCTCTTCTTTTCCTCTTTCCTTTTCTCCCTCTTTCCCTCATGTGCCTTTACTTTGTCTTTATTAAAAATCCAACCATAATTTAAAGGTTTATTAACTTGAAGCATGTGACAATTTAATATCTAGGTAGTTTTCTTGAGACTATTCCTTGTGGGTAGGTAACAAAGAATTACTAACCTGATTTCAGTCAAGGCAGAGAACCCTAACTCATGCAATTCTGATAAAAGCCTATCTAACAGATCAGCTGGCTGAGTTTTTAGTATATTTTTTTCACTATTTCTCTCTGTCTTCAGTATCTGCTGATACACTGGTTTAATGCTTTTTCTAACCATTTTTCAAAAAAATATTACAACACAAAGATCTATTCCTGTATTTCTCAGCAATACTGTACTCTGTTTCTGTTCATCCATGGTAGTCTTTAACCCTTTTTCTCATCTACCATGATACAAGCAATAATTGTATGTATTGGTTGCTGTTAAAATAAATAGACATTAATAGTGTGTCTGATCATTACTTGTCACTAGTTGTCAAGAGTACGGTATTTCAGACACTCATGTATCCTACAAAGACTAAAAAATAATGTATGCGAGGTTTGCAGAGGATGTATGCTACTTTCCTAGATTTGAATTTATGGCAAATTGATTTCCAGTAAGTTCTCTAAACTTTTGACACAAAGGCAGAGAAAAAAATCCATATTACATGTAGCAATTTAAAGTAATTTTGAAAACGTTTTTATTATAATGGGCCCTCTATCATACCTTAACTGTTCATATTGGTTTCTTAAACACAATCTAAATGTTTTATGTACGGACACCATAAAACAACAAACACAGAACATTATTCTCCATCAATTTGGGCTTTCTGTGCTGATTCTGATACTATTACCCTTTTGGCAGTCCAACCTATTTTTTATTGCTATTCTTTTCAAACTCTTCATTCCTGTATCTTTTCAAATAAAGGTTTGGCTCCAAATAAGTGTTGATACCTCCTAATCCCTAATATTATAATTCATTTCAGTGTCATTATTTTCCTTTTATTTCTTCACTGTCCAACATTGTTTCAGCACTCCCATATTAGAGATTAGAAAATATAATAAAAAATCCAAGCAATTTGCATAATTTTGTATTTTTTGTTTGAATATTTTTGTAATAAAATTTGAATTTAGCAAAATTACTAGTTGATATGATAGAAAAAATGCTTGTTCTTTGTTTACAGTTTATAAAATCTCTAGTATATCAGTTTACTTGAATTACTTTGGCATCATCTTGGACTTTTATTTCACTGAGTTTGAAAAAAGTTATCTTGATTATGTATATGGTTACAGAACTATACATATTTTCCCAAATTCATTTAATAGTACACTTAAAATTTTTAAATTTTGTGATATATAAATTTACCTCAATAAAGTTCATTTAAAATAGAAAAAGCATAAACTGCCTATGACATAACAATATGGATGAATCTTAAAACTGTATATATTTAGCAAAAAAAAAGCCAGATACAAAAGCAAATTGAAGAATAAATTTAAAAATTGAGGAATAGGCGAGAGTAATTTCAAGCTATAGCAATCAGAATAGTAGTTTCTGAAGAGGGGTAGGAATTGACTGAAATGGGATGTGAGTAAACTATCTGGGATAGGGGAAATATCTCTATCTTGATTGCTATGTTTATTACACTGGTACCCATTTGTCAAAACTCAATTACACATCTAATATCTGTATTTTACTTTAATAAGCAATTTAAGGAATAGCAATAATTTTAACTTTGCTTTATTCTATTACACCTAGGTACTAGTGGAACATTCCAATTCCTTAAAAGTCCCTCTGGTGCCTCTGTGTAACATATTTCCATTATCGTTCTTATATATTCCCTAGATTTTGATGCCATACAAAGTATTATTGAAGAGTTACTCTTCTCCAGCCTCAGCTGCACAGAGCCTGCACTTCCTCGACTAGATCTTCCCTCCAACTACCCCATTAGTGTGGGAATAGCAGCCTGGCTCCCGTGACATTCTAAACAACACATCCTTGGTATTGCACTGGCATCATCCTATGAGTTTTACACAGGCAATATAAAATTATGGCCTCAAAATACAGGTTTGCAAATCTAGTTTGTTATAGTTAATGCCATACTCTCCAAGGCGAAAGGAGAACTACAGAATATACACTTCACCTGCAACATATTTCCTCCTAAGACACTCATATAATTTCAGTGAAACTCCCAGATTCATAATGGAAGTACACTTAAACCCAGAGCCAGGGGTTCCATTTCTAAATATTGCTTAAACAGTGTCATTACACTTGTGTGATTTGTGGTGATGTTATGATAATCAGTTTCCTGATTATAACTTTAGAGACATCAATATCAGAGTTATGCCAGGTTTTTGAGGTTAAGATAAGGAATAAGTCATACAGTCTTAGTCAACATTTAAGCAATGTACTGTGCTTCATTGGGACCATTAGGAGAGGTCCCTGTTTGTACTCTATCAGATTCTCCATGACTCTGGATTCCTGCACTTGAAATAAATATTATACTATTTGAGCCTCTGAGAGTCTTCAATAAATATCACCTCACCAATTTATCAACTGAATTCTGAAAACATTGTGAAATGAAACAAAAAAGAAAGCACAGGGAATGAGATATCACCTATAGTTCTCATGAAGCAAACCTGGAAAACTCAGCTTAGTGTGAGAGTCAGGCCACGCACCTGATGCCCAGAATGAGTCAGGCTTAACCATCAGGCACCAACAACACTGAACCAAACAAAGTCACTGTCTATAAGAAAAAGCCTGGAAGGAAAAGAAGACCATGTGCTCTTTGCAAGCAGTTTGCTCCTGTGAGAAACTAGGAAAGAGCTGAGGTTTGTATTCCTACCCAGATATGATTCCCAAATTTATCAATTCTACTTTCCCAGCATAGAAAGAAACCTGAGTATGCCAAATGGAGTTATATTTCCTCCATTGGTAGGAAACACAAAGAGAGGCGATAAGCATTCTGCAGTAACAACTACAAGTTATAATTTCCTAATTGAAATGTAGTAGCTCCCCATATCTTATGAACATCACAACCTAAGTTTGGTATGTTGGGCTTGGTTTCATCCCAATAGATATGATTGCTTCCGAAGCTGAAAGTTCTAAAGTATCTAACTTTCTCGTTTCTTTAATTTGGAGAAAATATTATAAGTACCATCACTTTCATGATTACTGAAGTCTCTTTAGAATTACCCTTATTATTAATTTCACTACACAGACCAACTCTTCAGAGTCAGGGAGAAAAGAATGGATCTAATCAGGAAAGCAACAAGTGCATTTCTGGTGTCCTTAAGCAATGTCAATTTCACTACCATTCCATCTGTTCCACTTGTCCATATGAAAAACATGAGGTCTTTAAACACTATATTAATACCGAGACCATATTTCTCCAAATATAACCCTACATGTGTATTTGTTCCATATTTATTCATTTACTCTCACTGCAGGTCTATACATTCAATCTATACTTTAGGTGTTGTCAGATACAGAGAAGCTAAATATGCCATCATAGTTCTGAATGTTTCTAGACACTGTGACCATCTCCTAATTCAGGAGAAATTGGTTGGACTTACAGACCATTTATGGGGTCTTTGCCCAACTTCAAAATTTGCCTGGAATATTTCTTCTACTGAACGAAGCTGAAAATATCTCATTTGTGCCTAGCATAATCTTGCTAAGAACTATAGAATTTCTTAGTTTTTCAAACTACTTGCACAAGGTGATAGAGAATATTCATCAAATTTTGAGTAGTTATATATCTTATGGTGGTTCACTGCACATCAGCATAGTGGGGTATGGAGTATCCACAGGGATTGACTGCTGCACTACTTTCATATAGATGAAGAGTGATTTTCTGTAGTGTGGTACAGTGGAATGATTATGTTTTGGGGTCAGTCTTGAATTTAAACCCTAAATTTACAACTCACTAGGGACAACTAGACAAGTTACTTAGTTTTTCTGAACTTTAATTTTTCACCTGGAAAATAAGGATAATAACAACCCCTGTAGTATTGTACATATTTAACAGCAATGCATATATATAGAAGATAACATGGTGTCTAGTAAACAGTAGATATCCAGTAATATTTGTTCTATTTACTCATAGCATTTATATCTTGTATAAAATCATATAGGAGAGCTTTTGTTAGACTAAGTATTATTATTTTATTTCTTATACTTTCACTTTTTTATTTCAAAAAGTAATAACACTTGATCACCACACAGTTATAATACTTTATCACTATGTGATAAAAGTGGTGACGCATATCAATGTAGCAAAGTTTAAGCAAATATCTGAAATACATTTTAACATATCAACAATAGTAGACATATTTTCATGCTTTGTTATAAGTTTGAAAGTCATTTCCTATAAATTTAAGATATGTGCATATTTTACTGCTAATCATGATTAAGCTTTATTCTTTCTGTGTTTTACAGTTATTTTGGCAATACAGGTATTTTCTCAACTTCATTCTAATCTATGATACAACAAGTAATTCCTACATATCTTTCTCAGAAAAAAAAAGTACTAATATCTCTGGTAGAAGAGCACCTCTGACATTCCCTATCCTATTTGAACTCTCTAGGGCACAGGTAATAAATGATGTTATGATCAAAAAGTAAGACTAAAAGGCTCATAACACAGGCCTTCTTTCAGAAAACATTATGATTTACAATAATTATAAAAGATCACTGCAATATTTACTTTTCATTACCTACTCTGTGTTATATTTTCTTATTAGTCCTCACAATATCTTTTTTGTGACCTTTGGCCTTTAAAATAACCTCTGAAAATAATGCCATTTTATCCATTTTAGGTTATAACATACAAACATATAACATAGAAACAGCAAGGGGGGGTGTAGTAAAGTATTTTGTAATAGGTAGAATGTTCATTTAAAATGCCTTCAGGATTTGCTTTGTGAATACATACCCTTATTAATTCCAAGTATTTTTATTACAATGACTGAATTTTGAAGTCCAATGGACTCTTTTGATAGAATTTTTTGAGTGCAAAACATTATTACCAAACACAGAAATGAGTAATAAATCTGAAATTGACAATTCTTCTTGTCTGAAGATAGTTATTGGTTTTGCAACAAATTTCAACTCTCCATTTGCTACATTTTGTCAGCCTCATTATTTTTGGTTACCTGCAGGTGAAATTTTCTGTAACAGAGGCTTTTAAGTAGCTTGTTTTGCTTTTAGCTTCTTACAATAATAGAAGAGTCTGCTTTCAGATGGCTTAACTCATACTTTTTTTTTTTTTTTGGCCTTCACGAGCAAATGTGTGAATGCAGGAGAGATTGTGGGGTTTCACTTTCCATCCATAATGGAAATAACAAGTTTAAAAGACAAGCTAGGATGCATATGATGCCCAAACACTCTCAAAGTCTAGTCCAATGCTCTGCATTTCTATAGCAGTAATTTCTAAGGTTACATTATTTTTTCCTGTTCAATCTTAGTTCCTCTCAGAACCTATCATGAATTGAGAGTCCTGAGATGAAAGTAAAAATAACAATGTTATATTCCAAATGCAACTATAAGCCTTCTTTCTCTTTCTGACTCAAAACTTAAGGTACAGACATGACAGCATGAGTATGAAGAGTCTGAAAGGATCTTGAACTTGCTTTAGAATTTAACTGAATGAAAACAGAAGAGTAATTTCTGTATCCACTGGGAAGAAGAAGAGTAAAGAAAAAGGAATACCTAAGTGCTATGCTACATTTTCCTTTTTGGTGTAAATCAGTTATTTTTTCCTAAGATGATCACAAACATTTTTTATTAATTTAATAAATTTACAATTATTAATTTAATAAATGTAAATCTTCCTCCACATGTGTCTATATCCATATTCATAGTAAAACAAAAAGAATGGTACCTTTTATTAGTTTTCTCTTAACTAATTTTATGGGCCTCATAATTTCTAAAATATGATAGCACACAAAATTAAGTGTATAATGACCATATGATATCAATTAGGATATTTCTGTGTTTAAAATACACTGAAGCCCATATTATTAAAGTGCTAAAATTTTCATATTGCAAATAAAAATGTGGTAAGTCAAGTAATTTTATTTCAGTTGCTAGTAGGACTATGACATTATGTTTTATTAAAATACAAATATTTTATTACCTTTAATTTTGTTGGCTATAGCATTGCAATATTGATAGCTGGTTTGCTGAGTAGAACTACTGTGGTATTTATTAGGAAACAATAAAAAAGAAAAAAGGTCTCTGCCCTACTTTTTGACATCATGTAACTGCTTAACTTTCAAGATCTCTGGGGTACAAAAGAAGTATTACAACGTTAAAGAACCATATAGCTGAAAAGTTTAAACTTTAGCATTTCTTGCTTCTACTCTGCTAATGTGATTCTTCCAAATTTAACTATATGTGAATCCTCTCTCTGAATTTCTCAACTAATAGGAAATACAGTGTTTCAGATGTTATGGTTTTAAGCCAGTAAGATTTGCAACAACTGACTTATTTCTCATCATAATTCTGTGGGTCGGGTGGGTGACGCCTCGAATGGTGCTGTCTGGGCTCATGCATAAGGGTGCATTCAACTTAAAGATCATCTGGGCAGGCAGATCTAAATGTCTTCACTATACTGTTCAGCAATTCATGTTACTGTCAGCTGGGGCTCCTTGGTTCTTCTCTATGTGGCAGAATTCCAATAGATTAGAACAAGTTTCTTTACAGGACAGTCTTAGGGTAGAATTCCAATGGAGCAAGGACAGTAACTTCAAGATTTTTTCAGGACCCATGCTTCAGAAACCTCAAAACCTTTCTTCCCCAACATTCTGTTGGTCAACACAGGTCACAAGGCCACATAGGTTCATGGTGTAGAGTAAGACTTCACTTCTTGATGAGGGCTGTGAAATATTATCGTCGAGTTTTCAATCTACCATTCCACACACAACTTCTCTACATGGACTGCTTTCCTGTTTTCTTTTTGGTTCTCTAGCTTTATTGAGATATAACTGATATATAACATTGTGTAAGTTTAAGGTGTACAATGTGTTAAGTGATTACCACCATAGCTTCTGCTAACACCTTCATCAGGTCACACAATTATATTGTATGTTTGTGGCAAGAAAGTTTAAGATCTACTCTCTTAGCAACTTTCAAGTATATAATACAGAATTATTAACTATAACCACTGTGCTGTATGTTAGATCCCCAGCCATATTCAGGTATATATCCAAAGGAAATGAAAACAGGGTCTTGAAGAGATAGCTTCATGTCCCTGTTCATTGCAGTGTTATTCACAACAGCTAAGGTAGGAAACAATGTAAGTGTCCATCAATGGATGAATGCATAAAGAAGAAGACATAGTATATATATACAATGGACTATTATTCGGCCACGAGAAAGAAGAAGATATCTCCTGTTTCCTATAAGCAAATATTTGAGTCATTTTGAATTTGTCACTTGTAAGGGGAAACTTTGGAAAAACAGTAAGATTTGTTTCTTCATGTTTTTGGAAGTAAGAGCAGTCTACCAGCCTTTTCCCCACTCTCATATCATTGAAAGTATTTAGGCTCCTTTAGTATAGAAAGACTTAGTCACTACAAATTTCTGAGCCAATTCTAATCAACATGAGCAGAGTATTAATAGCCTCAAACCCAACAGCATATGAGATCTCCAAGTATTGTATATTGCTCTGAGCACCTTTATTCCATCTGTTCTCTCTTAGTTCTTAGTTGTACTTAGTGTAACAGTTCTTTGCTGGAATAAGAATTTTATCATAAACCTAATCCTTTGACTTTGGTACTGAGGAACTGCCTAGCTAAGTCCATTTACTGCCCTTAAGGGCTATTTGTCTCCACTAAATAGCACAGTATTTTCACCATTTACTTTGTGTCAATTCCACTGCCTAGAGCAAAGTTTGCAAACTTGTAGATTTCGGGAGAAATTTGATCTGTGACTGTGTTTTTCTTAACCAAAACAGTGTTTAAAAATAACTGCATACCTGACTTCCCTCGTGGCGCAGTGGTTGAGAGTCCACCTGCCAATGCAGGAGACACGGGTTCGTTCTCCGGTCCTGCGAAAATCCCACATGGTGCAGAGCTCTAGGTGCACGAGTCATGGCTGCTGAGCTTGTGCGTCCAGAGCCCGTGCTCCACAACGTGAGAGGCCACAACAGTGAGAGGCTTACGTAAAACTGCAAAAAAATAGCAGAAAATCTTGTACTTTTGTGTATTTGAAATAGCTCGTTTAAAATAACAAATTTGATGTAAGCTCAATACCACCTTTAAACACATATGAGAAAAAAATAGTGAAAAAATATTTTGTTATACATCTGTAAGTTGAGTTACTCATATTAAATAACTAACCAAAGATGCATTTATAAATGTCTTGTTTCTGCTACTGAAGAAAAGTGGTGCGATTTACATAATGTGAGCTATGAAGAAAGCCTGGAAAAATCCTCAGCAGGTAAGGTGAACATGGATGGGTATCTAATGTAAGAACTAACTAAGAAGCCACTGGGAGATGCTTTGTGAAGCCATCAGGAAAGAAGATTAAGACCTGTGCATGTAAGAAGCTGCCAGTGGGCTTCTACTGATGTTGTTCGTACACAATTTGGAACTTATGTTGTCTTTTGCACTAGGTAGAGGTTAGTCTTCACTTAGCAAGTACCAGAAGCTTCTAGAGGAAAAAAAATCCTTTTTTACATGAATAGTTTAAAAATTATATGCTCCAGAAGCTATTGGTGCATTCTGAAAGTGCCTGCCAAATAATATTTTCTTAGCTTTCTGATGACTTCTTAGATTCTGTGAATTTATTATTTAGCTTTAAATTTAAAACTTGCTTTCATTATTGACTTCTAGGCAATGCAAAAGTGATCGATATTAACCTTCAGAAACCTCAAGAATTAAATTTCTAGAATGTTAGTTTCACACAATTTTATATACCACGTTATATTTGCCTGACACCATGCCTGATACAAATGTTTTTATATAATATTTAATTTTCTTGCCCAAATGACTTCTATGGAGGCAGAGACCAAAGTTTTGAGGGTTTAAATGACAGCCCAAGATTACAAGACTAAAAATTCCTACTTAATGTAAGAATTATGTTTAAAATTTTTCTGTGAGAGGCTTTTTGATCATAGATAGGGTAACCATATAATATATTGTCTAAACTAAGACACTTCATTTCAGAGACAAATTCTGAACCAGATGCAAATTACAACCATTTTGTGCAAACTGAAATGTATATATTTACTTTATTGGAGATACTGGAAAACATTAAAACCTAGACAAATAGGTAAGATTTTAAAAATTAAAAATTCTTTAGCAAAACTGCTAAATTTTTGATTTAGTATCTACATATGTTGCTGTTTAAAACAAGGGAGATATGTAAATTGCATAGTTGTCTATCATGTAAAATGCGTTAAGTATGTATCAACTCAAATAAAAAGATCTTCTGTGCGAATACTGTCAGGAAAATGATCCCTCTGATATTCCCCTCTTTAATTATGATACTACTCTTCTATCCATACACAAGGTTATAACTCTCATTATACAACATGCTGGTAACAAAGTGGGATGAGGAAATTATATATGGAATAAGTAGCAATAGATTTTATTCTCAGACATAAAGATCCCTCTTGTGGACAAAAATTTTGAGTTACACATTGGGAAGTTTTAGTTTTTATGCAAAAGGTCCAAAGAATACTACAAGCACCATAAATACCTGGAGTTTTTTTTCTTCTTCTTCTTTCTAAGCAGAGAACCACAGAGTGGGAGCACAGGCAAATCTCACCTACTAACACCTTAGATAAAAACCCACCAGAAACCATGAATTGGGTACAGCCAGTCACAATCTCTAGCTTTAAGTCTGAAATAAGGCCATGGAAGAAACCTAACAGTACATCAGCTTTCTTGACAAATCTAATTCCTAGATTGACTACACAATGCTTGATGTTGGGAGATCAATCAGCTAACCAAACAAAAATAATAAAAAAGACATAGTGATGATGATGAAACTGTTCCAAGGAATATAATGCCCTGAAGAATCAGAGGAAAAGAATATTTTGGGGAGTATTTACTTCAGATATCAAAAGAATGTATGTTAAATCTTTATTTTCTTTTCTCCAGAAGGCTGAAAATAGACTTTGCTGAGACAGAATATATTGATTATATTTTCTCAAGTTCTGTATTCTTGATGCTCTAGCATTTGAAGCCATGATCCTGGAAAGATGGCCCTTGCTGGAGCTAGCAGGTGATTCCTAGAGGTAGTAAAGGATTCTCCTTAGAGCATGCCTTTGACGTAGAAACCAAACAATCCAGAGCCCACACCCACAACCGCCTCCTTTATCAAATTCTCATATACCAAGCCAATACTCCCCCTGCCCTAAATCAGTCCAGGGCCAGGTACTGGACAATGATGGACCATCAACATTACCCAGAACCCTCTGAAGTTATTCAAACTATCCAGTCTTAAACTTACTCAATGTCCTTACCCTGCCTCATTTTTGTTTTCCCTTGGAAACTCCAATAAAGTCTCTGGGCCATGCTCTTGCCTGTGCCCCTCTGCCTCCTGACCAACCAGATTGACTCTTAGTACTTGTATCAACTTCCCATGGTTTCACCTCTCTAGACTCTTCTATAAAATACTGACCTCATAAGCTTTGATGAATGTAAACTTGGGTATGTGAATAGATAACTTAGCTGAATGCTTGGCATTTAGCACTTGCTCAATAAATTGTAGCTCTATTAATACATAAAGTGATCAAAAAAAAAAAGTGTGAAAGAGTAGAAAGTCCACCTGTGAATAGTAATGGGATTCCTATAGAAGAATTTAGAATTAACACTCAAAGATATGACAGGATAGTGTTCTAAGATTAAAAGTACGTGAACCTGAGAATTTAAAAGACCTTATTGTATTTCAGGAATATTTATGGGGAAGAGACCACTCATGCTTAGTTTTGTAAATTTACTTTTTATATCAAGATACCAAAAGTTTTCTAATATTCCAAAAGAATGAAATTATGTAGTTCTAATTTAGATTAAATTGTAATTAGATTAATTAAAACTTCTTCCTAACACCAAATGCCAGATGACAATGAAATCCTGCTAATAATAGGAACGTATTTCTCTGAGTTATGGGGGATGATGCCTAGCATGTTCTGGCATAGAGTCTGTTGAAACTTTCACACATCGTGAACTGGTGTGATAAACCAAAGAAGTACATGCACTAGTAGGAGTTAGACAACTGTAGCCTACTTACTACCTGTTGTGAAGAAAAAAACAAAAACAAAAAAAACAACTTCTATTGAAACTTACCCATGTTTTTTCTATGACTGCTTTTTCCCTACAACAGCAGGTTGCAGTAGGTGCTACAGAAACTGTATTGGACCCAAAGCTAAACTATTTACTATCTGGCCCTTTACAGGAAAACTTCGCTGAGTCCTGTACTAGTGAGCGATATATCAGGCATTTGAAAAATATGGGAGAAATAATTAACAGGATATTAAAATTTGATAGCTGTTATTGGGGTTAATCGATGCTTAAGACAGAGACAATGTAAAGCTAATCAGTTAAAAGCTATGTGTGAAAGTCAAAGGGACTTTTTGGTAGTATATAAACAGATACCAATCCCCTGTTGACGGAGTGCTGAGAAAGCTCAGGACCAGGACCAAAACAATATAAAGACTAACAGAGTGCCAGAGAGCACTAAATTCTTACTCTAAGCAGGTCTGCTAAATCAAGATCAAGGCACTGATTGGGAAATAGTGGGACCTTCAGAATGTAATGAAGATGTCTGAGTTGTTTAAAAATCTTGAGTTCCCATATGCCTTCAAACACTTGAAGCCAGCAGAAACCTGCAGAATGGTTTACTCCTTCCTCTAAAGGATTTTAAGATGATGGAATCACCTTCATTGTTCAAGACAGCACACCCCCATACTTCCAAAATCAGTTCTCACCTTTACTTCTGATTACTATCTTATTAATAGAATTAAACTGCAACATTACCAGTGGAGAAAGTGCTGAGCCTACCAAGGAAGGTAGGGGTAATTATTACCCCAAAGAAACTGGCCCCTGATCAACATACACCACAGGAAGCCAGGATGGTACATCTAGAAATGTATTCTGAGTGTATCAAGGTATATGGAATATAAAGCTGTGTGAGGAGGACAGTTTATTGATATGCAGCATTTTCTCAGGATACAGGATCAAAGGCCCTGTGAGATAGTGCAAAGGCACCACAAGGATGTCTCCTAGAAACTTGAAGAAAGCAATGCTCTGTTAAATGAAATAGAAGTTCAGAGAATTGAACATGTTAGAGTGAATAAATTGTGTACATCCAGAAAACCACCGGATAACTGTTTCTATGGAAATGCTGTATCTGCCCCCTTCTCTTCCTCCAAAAAAAAAAAAAAAAAAGGAATCGAAAGTAAAGAAAAAAATGAAAGAAATTTGCTGGTGAGAAGGGTAGCAGATTACTTAAAATCTTGATGGTGTGTCTCTTTTGTTGCCCATGGCCAACAATAAGAGGTTCCTTTAATGAACTTATGATAGGATTCCAAAATAATGGAGACCAAGTGAAACAGCTCTTACATAATTTAGCACTAATTATTCAGGTCCCTCTTCTGGTAACAATTCAGACCCCAGGAAGCAGACTCTAGGGTGGAGGTTAGCATGCAGGGAAGGAGGCAAGATTATGCAAAGAGAGAAGATGGGCTGTGATTTATTCGCCAAATGCTCAGTCAACACTTTGGGGATTGTTTGAAGCTCAGCTTTTCGGAATGGACTGGAGTTGGAGTGAAGGGGCCAGGGTTTTATATCTTTATACAGACAGGTCATTAAATGAAGCTTGTCCCTGAAATCACAGCATGAATTTTGGCAAGGTGGCACTTTTCAGCTTAGGGAAATTTTCAGAGAAGGCTGAAAGATGAGGGCTGTCAGTCAACAGTAGTTCCTACAATTGGAGAGCTATGCCCTGAAGGGGGATCTCGGTATGCCTGGTGACTGGTCACAGACATATGCAGATACTGAGTTACAGCTTTTCCTCACTCTCTTTGATTTCATTCCAACCTCTTGCTTTCTGCAGATCTACACAGAGGCAACAGTTCCCCATAGGCCACTCTATGTGGCCCTACTCCTTGTTCTCCCTTTGGTAACTGGGAAGTTTGGCTTCTCAGGATGAGATTGGATTTATCTTTTTTTGATCCCCAATTTCCCATTTCTAGACCTTCACCAGCTATACCAACAACTGTGAAAGGTATCATTTCTATGATATATTGCTATCCCATATTCCCCTGACTGAATCTAACATGATTGTAGCAATTATGAGTATTTTTCAGCTTGTTCATATAAATATATACTGCCACTTTTTCCTTTTTTAGTTTGTTTACTCTTACATAGATGTTCTAATTGTGGTTAATCTTACATGTCTATACTTAAGTTACATATTTCAAAGTGTAGAGTGAAACTCTACATCATTTCCAGATGGATTAAGGACCACTTGGGACTTTTTATCACCACTTACGGGGAGAGGGTTAATATATTTTCAGTAGTACAAGTTGTATCGTTAGGTGGGAACATACTTTTATTTTACATTGAAGTTAAATATGGTTAAAAAAGGTGTATATAGATACCATGTAGAGGTGGACTCTGGTGTACAATGTTTTGGCTAACTTGGTTAAACTGGGAAATGTGTTTCCTAGTATCATTTCACCTTCATACCTCTGTGTAAGAGGGGAAATATGCACAAGATCTGGAATGTGGAATTGAAGGAACTCTCTGGTCTTTTCACATTCAGATGAAGTGGCAATAGACAGACTCAGAGGTGCCTGTGGATTCCATCACTCTCCACTGTTCTACATCTACTTTGTCATGACTGATAGCCCTACTGACCTGCAATGTCCTCAAGCCAACCACCAGGTGTTTGGCTGTGATTAAACAAAGACAGCCATAGCACAAAAACAGTTTCCCAAGGACCTCTCACTCTATTCATTCAGAAGGGTGCTAGACCAGGTTTTATCACATGGTGGCAGCAGAGTTCTAACAGGGCAAGCCCCCGTGTAGAAGGACTTAACTAAGTCTCCGCTTGCACCACTTTGCTGATGTTCCATTGGCCAAAGCAACCACCAAACTTAGACTCAATGTAGGAAAGGGATACAAAAAGGCATGGATGTGGAGGGACATGATTAAAATCTCAGTTGAATTTTACATTTGTTGTAATTACAAGTATACTTAGTTTCAGTGTATAGTACTCTCATATATTGACTATAGGTATTTATTTCCAAGCTAATTTTAGAATATATTAATTGCAATTTCCCTACCTTCTTTTTTTTTTTCTACCTTCTTGATAGTGAAGTCTTATTGTCTTTTTAAGTTTGCTAGCCATTAGCACAGTATATTGGACTCCGTGATTTTTTAGATAATATTAAAAAATAAATATGCCGTAGAACTTGTAATAAACGCTACATAAAGATTTTTCTATCGTCCTGTGAAACTGATAAAGCTCTAAGCTATCAGTACTTTGCTTTTTAGGGTAATGAAGTTAATGTTACGTCAGATACACAAATAGAAATGCCTTTATTATTTTTTTTAATCAGCACTAGAGAAACTCTCTTAGACCTAGACTGATTCTTACATTTTAACACAGGGTTTTGAGATCATTTCTAGAATAGAATAAATGCAATCTGTAGCTGAAAAATTCAGGTTAGATAACATAAACAAATTTTTTTAAAATGTATCCTTAAATGTCCTAAATTGAACAACTAAAACTAAGTTAAATTGAAGGGGGATAAATTTGGGGGTATTTTGCCATTGCTATCTGCAATGCTCATCATGAGGTTTTTTAGACTCTACTAAATATTCAAACTCAAAAGATAGACAAAGACCACACTGAACCTCAATCTAATGAGAAGAATTTAGGACAGGAACATCCCTTGCCAGAAGAATGTCAGTCATTCTTCTTTTGCCAGAGTTCTGTAGTAGACCAACACAGCATCCCATATGTGTCAAAATCTTTGTAACATCTCTACAGACTTCACTTTCAGGATCCTCATAAGAGGCATAGCCAGTTACAAGAGTCATTGCAGTCAGGGATGAATAGAATAGTTTGTACCTATCACATTTTTATAATTTTTCCAGGCCAGATGCAGTACACAAATGAGCAGTCATTTTTTAATAATAAATGATGTTGCCTAGCAATTTAGTTTTCATTTTCACCTATATTCGGTTTCCAGGGAAACAGGAACAAAGATGTTTGCCTCATGCAGCATGGGAAAGGTTTTTGTTAGCTCTTTGCCCACACTGTCAAATATTTCAACCATATTTTTTGAATAAAATTTATAATAAATCAGTGGGCTTTCATTCCACATAGATTTTCTTAAATGCCACTTATTTTCCTGAACTGAACGGATGGTCCATGTAGTTGAGGAGAAAGTAGATAGTAGCTATTGCTTTTTATTCTGTAGTGGTGAAAGTGATAGTGAAAAGAAGTGCCTTTAGAAAAAAATGTCACATGCTCATTGCCAACTGTGACAGGCCTGTGCTCACTGTGTAATGAAGTTCATACTTCACTATCTATAGATCATGCTCCCACTGCAGGAGAGGAATCATGAGCACTGCTTACAGATGAGGAAACCAAGACTAAACACTGTCCAGCTGATCTCTAGATTCTCGTTACTAAACACAGTTTAGAAACATACATGAAATCACTTTTCACTGATTCTGAACTATCATTGAAAAATCAGAATTTTTAAATAAAACAGTAAAGCAAACAGCATTGCATTGTTTAGGTTTCTCTTGGCTCTCATTAAGACATAATTGTTGCTGGCTAATTATTATTTGAATATTGTTTATGACAAGAGGAAACAGGGATTTCTCAAACAGGCAAACAATTCAAATTGAAATCATTTCACTGAAAGTGTAACTCTTTAGCATAATTCTTTGAACTTTTTGGTTGGGGATCTATCAGAGACTATGATGATTCAATCAGAAGCACTAATGGAGGTGACATTAACACAACCATTGGAAACCAGACAGGAGAGCAGAAAGTTAGGTGTAGTGAGCGATCCTAATTTTACAGAGTGCCTTAATGGACTCATGTTTTTTAACCCTTTATAATATCCTATAATTAAATCTAACACCTTAAAAGTTAAAAACCAGAGCTCTTATTTTTTTTTTTTAACCAATGAATCTATTCTCTCTCATTTGTGTTTGTGTTGATTTTTTTGTTTTTACAATCAAATTTAGTGATAAAATAATATGGGTTTGATTATATACTCATATTAAACCCTTCACATATAATCATACAGTTGTTGGTGAGCCACCTTTGAATTATAAGTATACTTATTTATTTATATTTATTTATATTATAAACAGACATCATTATTTCTATACTACTGTCTTACGTTTTTCATATCTTGTGAGTTTCTGGGTAGTTTCTTTTGTCAAAAATGTTAAAAAAATAAACTTTTACAAGTAACACCTCATTTTAATTGTAATTCATTTTCCTTACCTTAAATTTTTATTAGCATATTATACAGTATATACTCAAGTTTAAATATTATAACAATAGAATTTTTTTATCAAAGCCTCAACTCAATTTATGGAATCTTATTTTTAATATAATTTCTAATAAATTAAATTGTGTTAATATATTTTTTCAATTATCTTAGTATTTATTGCATGGAAAAATTTATTCCTAGTAAATAAGTATCTAGTCAATATTTCTGCCCCCCATTCAACACTTTATCTTTTTTTAAAAGGGATTATTAGATTTATAATGATATCATGTAGTTTTTTTTTAAATATATCTATATTGGAGTATAACTGCTTCACAATACTGCACTAGCCTCTGTCGCACAACAAAGTGAATCAGCCATATGCACACATACATCCCTATATCCCCTCCCTCTTGAACCTCCCTCCCACCCTCCCTATCCCACCCCTCTAGGTGGTCACAAAGCATGGAACTGATCTCCCTGTGCTATGCAGCTGCTTCCCAATAGCTATCTATTTTACATTCAGTAGTGTATATATGTGGATTCTACTCTCACTTCACCCCAGCTTCACCGTCCCCCGCCCATGTCCTCAAGTCCATTCTCTATGTCTTTATTCCTGCCCTGCCACTAGGTTCATCAATACCATTTTTTTCTTTTTTTAGGTTCCACATGTAGTTTTAATCCTCTCTTTCTTGATCAAGCTATTTTTTTATAATTTCACTGATAGACTATAGTCAAAATATTTTTGTGGTGTACATGACAAACATTTTAAATTAATTTACGTAGTCTCAGTATGAATACTGGTTCTGCCTTATAAAGTTTTTATCAATACTTTTATTTCAAATAGTAAGGAGATTTCAAATATTAAAGGGGTATTGTGATTCAAGATTCAAGAGTACATGATACTAGGAGAAGTTTTTTAGGTCCTCTGATATTTTCCATATTTCTAAAGATTCAGAAAAACAATGTAGTGTTAATAATAATGTCAATACACTAAGAGATTTGGAAATTTTTATGTCTTATTTTTGACCAGAGGTATAGTTAAGCTACTGATTGTACGATTAGGAATTACTATTAAACTGAAAATGAAACTGAGTTTTCTTCCCCACTGCTTTGTTCACTATCCAGGAAGTAAACAAAACAAAACAAAAACAACAACAAAAAAAACAACTTGACATCAAAGGAAATATACAGTTTATCTTAAAAGTTTTTACTTCCACTTCTTACTTTTTATTTTTGGTTTATAATCTCATGATTTAGGGAGAAAAATAATGACCTAGAGGCAAGAATTCTTAGCAGCTAATGTTCAGATGAATAAAATGCCATGGGCCAACTAAATTGTCATAAATAAAGCAAAGCTAGAAAATGAAATGTACTGCTTTTCCCCAGAGATTGGACAGTTATTGATTCACAGTTGTATAACAGGTAAAGCAAAAATGAACCAACACACTTCAAGGTCAAGGAACACTTAAATTACTGCCTTTAGTTCTAAAGAATATGTCTATTCATTAATTCATGTATGTACATTTATATAAATGTTCAGTTGTCACATAGAGATAGAAAATCAAAATCAAAGCAGGTAAGAGAATTGCACAATAAAGAAATAGGTTATTTTTGTTTCAAATGTTTAGGAATAGTATAAATTTGAAAGAAATTTCTACTTTTAATAAAGATCATTTATTTCATTGGTGCTGATCATTCCACTACCTTTTAAGTTGCTTCTGAATTAATGATTATAAATAATTTTTAAATTAATAGTTATACGTGTATATAATTTCTGATAGTTTTATACACAACAGAGTGTTTGCTGTACATATTTATGAATTCTATTTAAGCATATCTAGGTTGCTTTTATACTCCCACCATTAATGCACATTCATTTTTTCCTGCATCCTCAATACTCCTTGACATTATCTCACTTTGTGTGAATAGCACCCGTAGTTGCTTTTTTTTCCCTACCATATCCATGCTTTTGTTTTCCTCAAGTACCAATATCTTCGCAAAAGAACAGAAGGTGACAGTGTTTGGACTTACACTATCATATTTTCCTTCTCTCTGGGATCTTGATTCAAGTCCAGGCAACCTATTCTTCTGTCTGGTGCTATCAAAGAGATATTTTTTATATCCAGCCATTATGATTCTTCAAGGGGAGATTCTTTATAATATAGGCAATTTCACTGTAGCTGGTAGCAGAAGTCAATATCTATGCATACGTTTTCCTTCACATACCAAAAATTGATTTGATTCTCTTAAAGAGGAAAACTGATGCATGGAAAAGAATGAACAAGACAGGAAAGGAAAAAGAATCAAGGATAAGGAACAAAAGTAACTCAATATTTCTGAAGATTTCACCAGAGAGGGTGCAGGGTTGGAATATTTTGATTCTTGGAAACCAAAACCTAATTCAGGCTAATTTAAGTGAAGAATAGTCTTTGCAAGAGGGCTGGAGAGATCACAGAATATGTAGAAAACTCAAGGGGCAGCAGAAATCAAGGATACTGACATGGAGAAAGCCCAGATGGAATCTAAAATTTCATTTTTCTATAGATCATTGCACTGATTCATATAGAGTTTTCAAAGGCTCAAAAAAGAATGTTATATGGGCTGAGTTTAATCCACAAGTTGACTGAGATGACAGACAACAAGAAGATGACCTTTTGAAAATGCACACATATGTCCTTCACAATTTTAGATGTGCAAGTAATATAATTAAATTTTTTTTTTGTAACTCGTTATTCTGCATTTGAATTTCCATTCAAAATAACAAAAATAATCTTAGTCATGTTGAGTTTTCTACCATTCTTTTTCCTCCAGTATAATGTTTATGTTTCCAGTATAATTTAGTAGTGACAAGTTATAAAGGAATTTTAATCTTATTCTCAGTCTTGTCTAGTCTACATTCATAGCCAATGAGTGTGTCTTTCATTTCATTTTACCTCTGGTCTTGATCTAACAAAGTAATTGTATAATTGGGCTTTCTTTCTTCATTGGCACACATCCTCCAGTGCTGTCAGTGGCTTTGTCTGTTCCTTATTTATCCTTGGGTAATTTTGTCTAGTCTCAGAAGTGCAGTGGTATTAAGGTGTCCCCATTGTGAGCAAGTTGGGAGTATCACTGTGAATCTTTCTATTACTTATGTTGCCTTAGCAAACAGTATCAGTCTTTCTCTCCAGCCTTTCTGTGGTCTGTGCACAGTGTAAGTAAAAAAGTTACTTCTGATCCTACGTCTATTCTAAAAGTTTTGTCAAGATAGGACCCACTATATTAAATTAATGGTAGTTACTGTAATTAACCTACCTAATGAACATAATGGATCAAACATGATAAAAACTAATCTTTAATGATTGTATTAAAGATTTATTTAAATCTCTTTCGATGAATTGTACTTGACAGAAACTAGTAAGCAAATGTAAATATAGGTTTCTTAGCATTTGTCAGTAAGATAAAGATTTTAAATCCAAGAAGTATACCTAAAAAGACAGGTTCATAGTATATGATTATTAGATATAATTAGATATTATCTTAAAGTTATGGTTTATCTAAAAATTAACACTTATTGGAGAAAGAAATGAATATTCAGTAACAGTATTTCCTACAGACATATTAGTAGGGATCTGCCTTTTAACTGAACTGGTAAGTCTCTTAATCATGCTTATAACCTCAAGCATATGTGAAGACACTATGACCGTGGGGAAGAAATTGTCCAACACATAACTAGCAAAACCTGCAACACTGCAGGGACGAGTAGTTTTAAATGGCATCTGCATGAGAGAGAAATTTTCTTTGCCCACGTGTAAGAGTGGGCATGTGGGCAAAGAAGCAAAAAGATATAGTTAACTTTCTAAACATTAATCAATACGTATCACTTTTCTCTTCCCCATTCCAATTCTACCCTCAGCCAATTTCATGCTTCTTGTTCTGTCTTCATATTTTCACTCTTTTATTAATCTAGAATTGTCTCTGATCCTTGCCTTAAGAAAGCTGATTTCAGAAGAAAACTGACAAATTAAGTACTCTTTTTCTGTCTTGTCTTTTTTAAGTATTTAGGTCCTAGAGAAGACAGGAAGCAATTTTTCCCAAACATGTGAGAACATATATAATAATTATCTGCCTCACCACCCCCAGAATAGATAAGGCTTCCTCAGTGGAGTAATGAGAGCTGGATGAGAGAAATACACAAGTGACAAGTAGATTCCTTGTATACTTGTCCTGATCCTGTAGCCTTTCTCATTTTTGAGAAACCAGTCCCAGCCCTGAGGTTGGATGATAGACGAAATTTCAGAAAGGGATCCAAGAGCAAACGTGGTTTTAGTTTATGTTCTGGAGAGAAATCACAAAAACGAGCATGACCACAGAGATTTCAAAAAATGTTGGCACAATGTGTTCAAAGTGGGTCATAGGTGGCCTCACAGTGTTACTACCTACTCAAAGTAATGTAGAGAGTAATACCTAAGTTTAACAAAAGACGTACTAGGAAAATTACCAAGATGCTCAATATTTTTTTAACTTTTAGTATCTTTAAAAGACATCATTTAATATCTTTAACATTTAATATATTTAATAAATGTGGCAGAGAATGCCTAGTTATTCAGAAAAACACATTTATTTGTCCTGTGAATATGAATAGATTAACTTTTACAGCTTTTCTTATAACTATGTATTGGTGGGTATTTAGTTCTAGCTTGTGGAATATGTATACAAGTGATAAATAATACTCTTGGGCCTGACCAGTACAAAACCTCTGATATGCTATTCTCCATTTACTCTTCCATTTTACATGATAATGAACAAGATATTTCCTAATAAAATTATAGTGCACTTTGGACAACACCTGTTGTTGTAAGATGGAAATGTTGTTATAAGATGGAAAAGTCATTGTAAGATGGAAAAGTCATTGTAAGATGGAAAAGTTGTTGTAAGATGGAAAAGTCGTTGTAAGATGGAAGGAACCCAGATACTGAATAATTGCTTAGAAGAGAGCTATCTGTTAATTAACAATTCCCTTTGAATAAGGATGGAAGTAAATATGTATCACTTCAATGCTCAGCACATAATAGTCTCTATACTAGAATCCTGTGCAGTATGTCCCCCTCTGCCAGTGTGTTAGAGACAGCATGATGGAATTGAAGCTATACTTTGAAGATTGTGAAGACAAGAAATTTTAACAACCATGTCTTTGAATCTTTGGAGAGATCACGACACAAATCAATTATACCAATTTCAAGTCAATGTAAGGGAAAATAAATTTCAAAAAATTTTAGCCATTATACAATTTGGGGTATGTTTGTTAGAGAAAACAGTAGTACCTTAACTAATATAAATGCCCTTGTCTTTAAGGGAATTCATTTGAGATTCTGAAATTTTAATTTTACCAGCAAACTGGTACACGATCATACATTTTATTCTTCCTGCCTTCTGCCAAATATCCTGTAGCTATCCAGGAAATGTAAGCCATTTTGTAGTTAAGTCGAAAACACAGAAAATTTACTCTGAACTGGAAAGGATCCCTGACATACAGAGTACCGTTTGATACCTTCTCCACACAAAATTTCTGCAACAAGAACACAATCTCAAAAATAACTGATAATCCAAAAAGGATACAAATAGGAGCTATACAAGATTATTATGACCCAAATGGAATAAAGTAAAGGAAACAAACGTTACATTTGTTACATGAGAATATCCATCAGAAATCAATGCTGTAATAAGCTAAATTTTGATTAAAACAAAAAAAATCTGACCCTATGGCCATAAGTGCACATAAATTAAAGAACTAAAAGCAGATATACAGTGTCTCAGGTAGATGTATGAAATAACATAAAGTTGAAATATGCATGGACAGGGATGAAATGATAAATAAAGGAAATCCTTCAGAGAAATGAAAAACAGAGAGAAAAATAACACAAAAGTATACAGATAGTGTTTAAAGAGGGGGAAAAAGTGACATGAGAGATAGAGTGAGAAAAGTCAATTGAGAGACAGAGAATGAAAGAGAATAGCTATGGAAGAACAACAAAGGAAGAGATGTAAACACACTGAAGTGAAACAACATTCAAAGAGGATTTAAGAAAAAAAAAAAAAAACTTGTCCAGCTTAAAAGACCATGCTGTGAAGATTGAAATGATACCTTGTGTTCAAGGGGAATAAAAAAAATGGTAAACCACAAGATCTGGCCTCATAAAATACAGGAATCCAAAAATGAGAAAGAAGGCTTTGGGCACTATGGAAAGAGAATAGTTTTAATGGTAAAGTAATAGTAGTAGTAGTAGTAATAGTATCATTATTACTATTATTAAAAAGTGCTAATCATAAACTCTGCATCATGTTTTCTACATCAATTCCAAAAAAAAAAAATTAAGAAAAAATAACTGTGGCTAAAGAATTGACTACCCAGGCAAATTGTCCTTCAAGCATGAGGATAATAAGTACACTTTAACCATAAAATAATTCAGCAATTGTAGTTTTCATAAACCCTTCTTAAAGAAACTGTGAGGCTGAATTCTATGTAATTGATAAGTGAATAGAGAAAATATTTAAATCTATAGTTTAGACTAAAATGATATTGGTAATTATTGTTATAAAATAAAATGGTAATACTGTAAAGCTGTCAATATGAAAATTATATTTCATAACCAAAGCTGTCCGGAAAAATGAAATAGAATAAGAAATTCACATAAGTATTCCAATTTCATCATTCTTTAAAGATGAAAAAAGTCACATTAATTTAATAATACAAGTAATAGATATATAAAGAATTATCAAGGTATAGAAGTAAATTTTAAGCCAGTATTAAACTTATGCCTGTTATCTGCTATAATTAGTATTCATTTTTTCCTTGTTTCAAAACTTTCTTTAATTTTTTAATTCTTTCCCCCCTAAAGAATTTTAGGTTCAAATTTTTCTTTCTTTCAAAACTTTCTTGCATTTTATAATTCTTTTCCCCACCTAAAGAGTTTTAGGTTCAATATTTCAACTTAGGTAATATACTTTGGGAATTTTTTGTTCCAACTGTATTTAATGTATCAATGAAATTCTGAAGAGTCATATTCCTATGATATCAAAAGAATCTATCCATGATTATTTCAGTGGCTCATTTATTGTGACCAGTAAAGCACAGGATATGTGTGAATATAGGCACAGACACCATGAACAGCAACTTGGAAATATCTATTATATTTGAATATGTCATGCCCCATAAAGCATGAAAAAGCATGTTAGATGCAGCAGAGTTTGTAACAGAGAAGTACGGAAGTAAGCTGTTTCTCACTGACAGAGTAAATATACTTAATTTATTAATTCATAAAACTAAAATGTAGCCATCAAAATGATAAACATAAATAAATTTATCCAATGGTAATAAATATTAAAAATTAATATTGAGTGAAAAGAGTAAACTGATAATTAATGGAGATGAAAACCATTTAAAATAAGAAAACACAGAAAATTCAATAAATCAGGAAAAATACATGAATAAAATGACAAAGTTAACAAAGAGAAAAATCATAAATAAAGAACCAAACAAATTCTAGCACTGAGGAATTCAATAAAAGAAATAAAAAATGCAACAGAGATCATCATCAGCAGTAAAGCAGAGAAGTGGAAGACATAATAAACAATCTAGAGAAGAGGAACTTTGAGATAACTCAATCAGGGAAGAACAAAGAAAAAAGAATGATAAGGAGAAAAGAAAGCCTACATGATCTGTGGGATTTAATCAAATGTAAAAATATCAAAATAGTCAGGGTTCCAGAAAGAGAAGAGTGTAGGAAGTGGATAGAATAGCCTACATTCAAAATTCTCATCTCATTCTCTCCTTTTGTGGGGGTGGGAATAAGATGCTAACTAAGTCTGACTTTTGTGGTGGGATGCAGAATTAGTCTTTTTATGAAGGCTTATATGGTAGAGAATTTTATTCCATTTTCCTCTTGGTTTTAATTATCATTTCCATAAGTTTTCCTTGACATCTCTCCTTACATCTCTATGGTTTTGGATATGTTTATCCAGACATTAAATTTCAAATTCAACAAAATTAAAATAAGGAAATAGTTATTCCTAAAAAATAGAACCAATAAAATTTTTGTATAAAAAAGATTGGGGTTCTAAAGTGTGACTGATACTGGAAATTCCACAATAAATATACTGAACTCACATTTGAGATATTTTCAATATCTCCTCACTTAATCAGCTTTATTTCTGCAAATAGTATCTTTATTTTTCTAGACCTTTTGGCTTGAACAAGAAAAACCACTGGCTTACCTGTCCTTTTTTTTTTTTTTTTTTTTTTGCGGTGTGCTGGCCTCTAACTGTTGTGGCCTCTCCTGTTGTGGAGCACAGGCTCCAGACGTGCAGGCTCAGCGGCCATGGCTCACGGGCCCAGCCGCTCCGCGGCATGTGGGATCCTCCTGGACCGGAGCATGAACCCGTGTCCCCTGCATCGGCAGGTGGACTCTCAACCACTGCGCCACCTGGGAAGCCCCTACCTCTCCTTTCTTGTTCTCTATATTTAATTTCACTAAGTCTGGACTCATCTTTTATTCCTTCTAATATCATTCACATTTATTCCTTTTACCTATTCTTCTGATCATGCCCTAGGGCAGAGTTATGTTTTTATGCTTGAACTATCACTTGTAGAATTATGTCCTTGCTTTCAAGCATTTGCTTTTTATACTCTATTCCCCATAGCATAACCATATTAATTTTTGGAAACATGTCTGTTGATATATCACTATCATGGTATAAAAATACGTCTCTTCAGCAATTTCAATTTAAGGTTTGCTGTTATATTACAGTATAAATTACTCTATGAGGGCAACAATTAGTTTTAGGACTCATATAACATGGGATATTAATCTTGAGGGTGCTGTATTTATTAAAATTTTCCCTTCATAGAGTCTATATACTTCCTTCAATAGACTGATCATAAAATAGTGTTCAAAATCAAATGGTTTTAAAAACATTTCAGTGAAATCACTATGTTTAAAGCACCTACATGAAGCTCTATATCATGTATTTTTATAGTCTTTAGATTTTCTCTTGTGTGAACTTCATTTTTCCTCATAATAAATCACACCAACTATGAAACAATATAAATTGCCTCCTTTAATAGGCAAAAAAAGCCCCCAAAATTGGAATGGTTGTGCTATAGATTTTTATCATACAAACACACAACATGAACATATTTAAACAAAGCCTAAGATTAAGTGTATAAAATCATGGAAAATTTGTTTTTTCATTGAGTTATCTTTACACAAAAAAGAGTACCTCTTTGTATTTCCTAAGATGGTAAAGCAGGAAGAACCCAAGCTCACCTTTACTCAAGGGCACACCAAAATTACAAATATTTACAGAGAACCTATTGAGAGAAAAACTGGAACCTACAAGAAAAGACCTTCTACAACTAAAAATATAAAAAAGGAACCACAATGAGATGGGTTGTGGTTCAACATAATAAAGGCCCTATAAAATCCCACAGATAACTTCACACTCAGTGATGAAAATGATACTACTCATAGAAAATCCTAAAGATGCCACCAAAAAACTGCTAGAGCTCATCAATGAATCTGGTAAAGTTGCAGGATACAAAATTAATATACAGAAATCTTTTGTAGGTCTATACACTAACAAACTATCAGAAAGAGAAATTAAAGAAACAATCCCATTTACCATCACACCAAAAAGAATACCTAGGAATAAATCTAACTAAGGAAGTAAAAGACCCATACTTGGGAAACAATAAGACAGTGATGAAAAAATTGAAGACAACACAAACAGATAGAAGGATATCCCCTGACCTAGAAGAGTTCATGGTCCATGGTGGGCACACAGAAAAACACAGAATAAATGCCTAAATCTATTAAAATAAGAAGTTACTGGAAAAAGGGCTAATTCCTTATAACAGTTTGCTTCTACTTTCAAAAAAGTTTTCAATAGTTCTAGTTTAATAATATGCATGATGCAGGTATTTGGTGGAGGGGGCATGTACTAATGTCTAACTTATTCTGAAATGAATAAGAACTAAGATGAATTGATGGATGGATAGAGGGAAAAATAGGTGGATAGTTATGGGTAAAGCAAGCATAGCAAAATGTTAATTATAAAATCTGGGTGCTGTTACATGGGTTTAAATTTTTTCACTCTGCAATAGGTCTGAAAATGTTAATATGGTATTGAAAAAATGTGTTGAGTGCTATTTCAAAAGAAATCTTTTTATACCTTCAATTTTCTCTTTTGAAATCACCAGTGACACCTTTAATATGTTTATTAAGAATAAAAAAAATTAAAGAATCTCTAAATTTTGAGATTTCTCTGTAGAATGAATTTGAGTATCATGTTTTCAAAGAAAACTATTTCCATGTGTTTCAACATTGAGATATAATATTAATGAGACAGGAATACAATCCTATATATAAAATGATTTCTCTAATGGCATTTACATATTTTTAGTCTCAGTCTTTCCATTGTTTCCCTAAGTGCTTAAAGAATGTCATAAATAATGCAGTTTTATTTAGCAGTGTTGTGCCTTATTCTAATCCAGTTTTAGTCATACTCCACCACTTTTTCTTGGATCTACTACCAGTATAGAATTATATTATCAAGAGTACCAAAATTATTTATTAAATAAATGAATGAATGTGTGACATCTCTTGTACCCTTTGTTTTTCCTGTACAGCCATAAAACCATTTCTTCTTTTTCCTGGTTTTCTTCTTCTATTTTTTTTTTTTTTTTTTTTTTTTTTTGCAGTACACAGGCCTCTCACTGTTGTGGCCTCTCCCATTGCAGAGCACAGGCTCCGGACGCACAGGCTCAGCAGCCATGGCTCACGGGCCCAGCCGCTCTACGGCACGTGGGATCTTCCCGGACCGGGGCATGAACCCGTGTCCCCTGCATCAGCAGGAGGACTCAACCACTGCGCCACCAGGGAAGCCCTCTTCTTCTACTCTTTATGCCAGACTTCTGAGGATCTCTTTAGTAAATCTTCAAACATAGACATTACTCATCACTCCCAATGCCCTTTCCCAGGGTGGTATTTTGCTATATTAGAGACATATTACACACTTTCTATTACATACTTCCCTCTACTACATTTTTTTCTTGAATTTATGGCTAATGGTTTGGCTAAATTTTTTTCATAATTTATAATTATTTCCTTTCATTTGTTATGACTCATACCTCTTACCTGTCCAGCTCCATGGTTTAACTCCTTTACACTGCTCTTCCTTTGCTATTCTGCTATGGTCCACAGAGTAGCTGAAGGACCACTTCAGTACACAACACTTTGAAATCTGGAGTTCTTTTTAAAAAATCCATTCTGAATTTCTGATTTAAACTAATACTAATATTTTTTGCTCCACTACTGAAGTACACCACTTAGCCCTTATTTCAAAATTGTATTTCTTTCAACACAAACACAGCAAACAACTCTGGTTCTTTTTCAATACTTTGTTTTCTGCCACATTAAGTAAATACAGTGTTCATACTGTCACAATATTCTCACATCAGCCTTGCCATCTGAAACCAGGTATTACATTGTCATCACCTTCTCTCCCAGCTATCATTTTTGTTGCAATAAACTGGAGTTGGGGATTGAGAGGTAAGTGTTTATTTAATGATCTATATCAGTTGAGGGGCCTGGTATCAGGGCTGAAATTAAACTGATTTCTTGGGGTCAGATGAATACAGAGAGTCAGAGGGCACATACATAGAGAGTTTGTTTCCATACACAAAGTTGGTGATTCCCCCACTTTCCAATTTCAAGAAGTTGTCTGAGACAACTCCATGTATGTAAACAGATAAAATAGTCTAGTGGACAATAATCATATTTCTGTAGTTGTGCCCTCCAAATAAACAGACATGATTCTGAAATAGAATATGATTCCTTACTTATCCCTCTTCTTTTGTTCCTATAATGTGGTCAGTCAGCACACAAGAAAATGGGGGGATGATGGGGGTAGTTAATTAAATTTGCAGCTAGAGCTCAGGCTGGCTGTCATTAGGTGTACAATTAGGGAAGTACTTCTGCAGCATCATTTACAGTTCCCATTGAATTAATTTCTTACTTTTCTTTCTTCATGCTGACAACTTTTTACTTATGTCCTCAGACCTTCTTATTGGGCTTCTTATTCATCTTCTAAGACTCAAAGATGTTACCTCTATCTAAAAGCTTCTTTTGACTCTTCTAATTTGGTAGGAGACTTTCTCTATATCTTCAGTTACTAATCTGTATATTTTACTTAATAAGGTATGTTGTAATTGTCTCTTCATGCATCTACATATGCAGCATATCATACTCTGAGGTTATATTTAGGCCATGGTTATTTAATTTAGATTCCCCACTACTTGCACCTGTAACTACCAAACCACTTGACATTTCAATGTTTACATGTCCAGATATTAGCCACAAGCCTTATTATCTCATTTAATGTTTTAAATGAAATTATGAGGTATATAGTCTTATTATTTCATTTCACAAGTAAGGAAGCTGAGTCATAGAAATATAACATTCTACCCACGAATATACAAAAAAGAAATGTCCACCGATTTTTTTAGTTCTGCAATATCTGTAACTACAATGTATAGTCAAGTTTTTCTTTTTCAGTGTTAGTGAATGATAATTAGAGTTAGTGTATGAGAATCAAATACTAATCTAGAAACATGGCAGAATGTCTACATCTCCCCATCTTCAGAAAAGTAGTATATTTGGAAAAATGTAAGCTTTGTATCATAAAAAAATCAAACTGTAAAGCACTCAAATTATGAGTTCAAGATCAAGAACTATTTTCCAAAAATCAATGCAATTTAGCATTTTGGGAAAATAATATAAAATCTAAAAGTTATCACAGGCTGTTTGAAACTATTTTCAAAAATTTATATTTCTATGGGTTTTGATTCTTTGAAGTTCTGATACTTCAAAACATGAAATAAGTAGCTGCATATGTCTTGACATCTTAAAATTAATAGTAACATTGTTTTTAAAAATGTTATCTTATTTCATTGGCTGACTTAAGGGCTCTCTGCTAGTTATACTCCAATTTCTTTTTGATTTCAAATGCTAAAAATAATGTATAGTTTTATTTGTTGGGAAATACAATATAATTAAAAATAAAATATCATCTCATCTCAGAAAACCTCTCCTACAAACATAAAAGAGAGTGAAACAGTTTTATTATTGAATAAGCATTGAAGCAGATTGTGATGTGCATCACAGATAATCTGCTAAGGGATTTCTGAAGAAAGAAATTTCACCCTTTTATTTAGCCAAGAAGTTACAACCCATTACATACACATTCTCAAGCTAAACAATAACTAGTCCTCAAGTAAGAGAACTTGACAGCACCATTTGTCACAACAAATTACTCTAAATTTACTCGGCAATTGGGGTGACTATTTGTGTCAATTATTTGGTTTTACACTAAGGAAAAAATAAACTTTTCATATATTTATGACAAGAGGTAGTTCTACAACTTGACATTCACTTGTTAGGCTCCTCTCTTACCAGAGAAACTTGGAAATAGGGGTGCTCTCTATCTCAGAGAGATGATTTACACGTCCTTGAGAAAGGCATTTCTGGGTCTTAAAGTTGGCAAAAGGCAAAATTAGCTTTTAAAGGGCTTCATACATTTCAAGGAGATGAGAAAATTAACAATTACAAGTCTCCTAATGTAAAGGCTCTAGGAGAAAGAAGATGTCTCCCTTATTTTCAACAAGGAGAATTAAGCTTATTATTTTCTGTCTGTATTTGTCCTTACATTTTTTTTTTTTACATACATACAAACATGGTAAAGTTAGCAACAGTAAGGCAGTAAGTCAGGTGAAGGCAGATTACATCATTAACACCAAAGAAAAATTAGTTTGACCTCAATTCACCTGATTGCTGTCATCACTTAATGAGTATACTAGAAAAACACTTGACTCTTCAATTAAGTTGAAGAGTCTCTGCTGCTTGAATTAAATGCCTGATTGCCTAGCTTACCTATCACATGCTTGCTATCCCTCCATCTTCTGCTTGTACAAGTGAAAAAATTTTCATATGATTTTTGATGAGTATTTGGTGAATTTTCTTCAAGAATAATAAAATTTGTTTTGAAATTTTGTTTGTAAAAATGCTCTGTCACTACCATTTTAGTATTGATTGTACTATAATTACCTAATTAAAACTAGGTAAGTAAATTGACCATACCAAATGCCTAGGACATTGTAAATCTGAGTAGACTAGAAACATGTTGTTGATATGGCCAATAAAATTAATCGTCACAGAGAAGAAAACAATATTCAATGAGCCTTAAATTAAGTAATCAGTTGAAAGGGTTTTTAATTTCTGTCTGGTTTATATTTCATGGTTAATTTAGCTTAATTTGTTATTTTAAACCAGGTTTATTTTCATACTCATGTGTTCCTGCTTGATAAAATGCTGTAGTATGACCATGGCAATAAAAATAAAGCCCATGATTTCCTTTTATAATCCTCAAATTAGCAAAAATGCTCATAAACCTGCTGTACAGTGTGCACTATTTCAGCTAGCAATAGAGTTTTCCGGTCAGCCGGTACTCAATCAGTAATGAAAAAGACTGCCTGGGTAATGCTGTTATTAGATTTGAAAAATCCCAAACATTGGACCTAATATTGCATTGATGGAGGGATAGCAAGCATGTGATAGGTAAGCTAAGCAATCAGGCATTTAATTCAAGGAAGGTTTAACAGTACACAATACACATAATTTACAAAAGTGAATAAAGCGTATCAAAGGACTTCCAGGTTCCAATCCACATGTAAGGAACTTGGAATTCACTGTTCCCTCCAAACGGGTGAAAAGCAGATCAGATTGAAAAGTAAACAACCATTCTATCATCCATAAGAGAGGTAAAAACACAGAGCAAATGCTGCCCCCAAGGCCAGAAAGGCAGGCAAATACAGGGAGTCATGGCTTACCTTACTGGAGCAAAGATTCATGAGGAGAAACCTCCAAGGAACCAGTACCAAGACAGGAAAAGCTGAACTGTAATCGAAGAATTGCTGCATGCCCAGTGTGAACAATTCTGAGACAGAAAAACTTCAAGAGAGCTCAGTCAGAGAAGAGCTCCACATTTCTGTGAGATTTACCTCCAGGAGCTGAACCAGGTTCTCACAATAAATACTGGAGAAAAATCCCTTCCTGCTTCCGGCAAGAGAAGGGGAAAAGAAACTTTCGAAATACAACAGAGCACTCTGCTCTTCTTAAAAAGGTCTGTGCTCAGGAGAAACTGATTAACCACAGCCTAACCTGTTACAGTATTATCAGAGCCTAACTGACTTGGGGGGAGGAGTAATGCCCAATTCCAGCCCACTCTAGCTGTCTTCTCCCACCTGACAGGAAAGAAAAAAAAAAAAAAAAAACCTGAGAAACACTTGTAAATTTCACAGAGTGGCAAGGGCTCAGTAAAAGACTGTGACCTAATCATTAGACTGTAGAATGCTTCTCCTCCCTCACACATCACCACATTATTATAGGCTGATTTATAGCAGTTCTTTTCACTGTTTATACCTATCAAGAAAAAATGGCAAGGCATATCAAAAAGCAAAAAACACAGTCTGAAGAGACAGAGCAAGCATCAGAGCAGAAATGGCAGGGATGTTGGAATTATTGGACTGAGGGATTTAAAATAACTCAGGTAAATATGCTAAGGTCTCTAATGGGTAAAGTAAACAGCATGCAAGAACAAATGAGCAATAAATCAGAGAGACAGAATAACTAAGAAAGAACCAAAAAGATATACTCAGGATGAAAATTATTGCAACAGAAATAAGATTGACTTTGATAGGCTTATTAGTAAACTGAGAACAGCTGAGGAAAGAATACTGCACTTGGGAGTATCTTCTTAGAAACTTTTAAAGCTAAAAAGCAGAAAGAACAAAGACTTAAAATTAAAAAAGAAAAAAAAAAGAAAAAAGAACAGCATATCCCAGGCCTGTGGGACAAACAACAAAAGAAGAAACATGTGTCTAATGGGAATACCAAAAGGAGAAGAAAGAGAAAAAAGAAGAAATATTTGAAATAATAATAAATGAGAATTTTCCAAATTAATGTCAGACACCAAGCCACAGATCAAGGAATCACAGAGAACACCAAACAGGAAAATTGGAACAAAAAACAGGTATAATTTTTTGACTATACCTAGGCATATCATTTTCAAACTACAGAAAATAAGGAAAAAAAAAAAAAACTTTGTAGAGGAATAAAGATTTGAATTCTATCCAACATATCCTCAGAAAGCATGCAAGCAAGAAGAGAGTGAAGTGAAGTATTTAGTGTTGAGAGAAAAAAAAACACAAAGCTACCAACATAGAATTTTGTACCCTGCAAAATTATCCTTCAAATGTGAAGGAGAAATAAAGACATTCTCAGACAAACAAAAATTGAGGGGATTTGTTGCCAGTATACCTGTCTTGCAAGAAATATTAAAAGTTCTTCAGAAAAAAAAAAATCTTAAAGTTCTTTAGAGAGAAGGAAAATGAAATATGTCAGAAACTCCAATCTACATTAAAAAAGGAAGAGAACTAAAAAAGGAATATTTGAGGTAAAATTAAAAACATATATATTTTTCTTACTCTTAATTGATCTAAAAAATAATAGTTCACTCAAAATAATAATACCAACAATGTATTTTATATGTGTGTGTGAGTAAGCTTATGTATGCTTGTATATAAATGAAATGAATGATAGCAATGACACAAGAGACAGGAGAGAGGAACTAGTATTATTTTGTTATTTTAAGGCACTCACATTACCTGTGAAGTGGTTTAATATTATTTCAAAGTGGACTTGGATTAGTGGTGAGTATATATTGCAAATTCTAGGGCAACCACTAAGAAAAAGAGAAAAAAAAAAAAAGAAAGAAAAAGTATAGCTGATATACTAAGAAAGAAGAGAAAATGGAATCATATAAAATGTTCACTTAAAAACCACAAAAATGCAGAAAAAGTGGAAGATAAAAATAGGAACAAGGACAACAAATAGAAAAGAGTAACAAATATGATATTAATCCAAAAATTTAATAATCCCTTTGCATGTCAGTAGCCTACATGCACTAATTAAAAGACACTGCCAGAGTGGATCAAAAAAACACTACCAAACTACATGTTGTCTACAAGAAATCCACTTGAAATATAAAGACACATATAGGTTAAAAGTAAATGATGGAGATAAACATACCATGCTTACACTAATTAAAAGAAAGCAGGAGCAGCTATCAATATAATAATTTCAGACAGAGTGGACTTTAAGGAAAACTATCAGGGATAAATAGGGGCATTACATAATGATAAAGGCGTTAATTCTCCAACAAGATATAACAGTCCTTAATTTATATGCACTCAAAAACAGAACATGAAACTACATGAGGCAAAAACTGATAGAAATGGAAGGAGAAAGACATGAATCCACTGTCATAGTTGGAGAGCTCTAACAGAAATGGACAGATCCAGCCAGGCAGGAATTCAATTAGGGCATAGCTGAAGTCAACAATATCATCAATCAACTAGATATAACTAATATCTATAGACAGCTTCATCCAACAAGAGCAAAATCCATAGTCTTCTCAAGCATACAGGGAACATTCACCAATATAGAACACATTCTGAATCATAAAACATTCTTTAACACATTTAAAGAATAGAAATCATACATGTGTGCTTTCAGGCCATAGTGAAATTTAAACTAGAAATCAATAACAGAAAGATAACTGGAAAATCCCAAAATACACAGAGATTAAACAACACACATAAATAACACATGGGTGAAAAGAAAACTCAGGAGAAATTTTAAAATATTTTGAACTAAATAAATTGAAAACACAACTTAACAAAATTTGTGGGGTTTAACAAAAGTGATGTTTAGAGGGAAATGTACAACACTGAATTCACATATTAGAAAAGGACAAATATCTAAAATCAGAAATCTAACTTTATACTTTAGGAAATTAGAAAAAAAGAGAAAATTAAAACAAAATAAGTAGAAGAAAAGAAAGAATAAGAATTAGAGCAGAAATCAATAAAGTTGAAAATAGTAAATCAATAGGGAAAATCAAAACCTGGTTCTTTGAAAAGATCAATAAAATTGATAAAACTCTAGCCAGGCTAACCAAAGAAAAAAAGAAAGGACACAAATTACTAATATCAGAAATGAAAGAAAGGACATCACTACAGATCCTATGGACATTAAAAGGATAATAAAGAATATTATGAACAACTCTATGCCCACAAATTAGAAAACCTAGGTGAAATGGAGAAATTCTTTGAAAGACACAATTTATCAAAACTCTTATTATGATAAGAAATAGTCAGTCTGAATCTATAGAGCTACAATAATCAAGACAGTGTGGAATTCATAAAAGAATAGACTAATAGATGAATGGACCAGAACAAAGAGCCCAGAAATAAACCACATAATAGAGTCAACTTATCTTTGACAAGGAAGGAAAGACAATGCCATGAAGTAAAGATAGTCTTTCCAACAAATGGTGCTGGAACAACTGGACTTCCATAACAGGAAGAAAAAAAAAGGAAAGAAAAAAAAAAGAAGGAAGGAAAGAAGAAAGGAAAGAAAGAAAGAAAGAAAGAAAGAAAGAAAGAAAGAAAGAAAGAAAGAAGAGAAAAAAGAAATTTAGACACAGACCTTACACCCTTCACAAAAATTAACTCAAAATGGATCTTAGACCTAAATGGAAAATTCAAAACTATAAAACTCCTAGAAGATAACACAGGAGAAAATGTAGATGACCTTGGGTATGGCAATGACTTTTTAGATACAACACGAAAAGCATGATTCATGACAGGATAATTGATAATATAGACTTCAGTAACATTAAAAACTTCTAGTCTGTGAAAGACAAGGTCAAGAAAATGAGAAGATAAGCTACTGACTAGGATAAAATATTTGCAAAAAACATATCTGGGGGCTTCCCTGGTGGCGCAGTGGTTGAGAGTCTGCCTGCCGATGCAGGGGACACGGGTTCGTGCCCCGGTCCGGGAGGATCCCACATGCCGCAGAGCGGCTGGGCTCGTGAGCCATGGCCGCTAAGCCTGTGCTCCGCAATGGGAGCAGCCACACAGTGAGAGGCCCGCGTACAGCAAAAAAAAAAAAAAAAAAATCTGATAAAGAACCATTATCCAAAATAAACAAATAAATATTTAATACTCAACAATAAGGAAGAAAACAACCCAATTAAAAAATGGGCCAAAGACTTTAACAGACACCTCACTAAAGAAAATATTCAGATAGTAAAGATGTATATGAAAAAATTCTCCACATTTTATATCATCAGAGAAATACAAATTAAAACAATGTGACACCACTACACACCTATTAGATTGGCTAATATCAAGAACATTAAAAACATCAAAAGCTGGTGGGAATGTCTAGCAACAGTAACTCTCATTTATGGCTGGTAGGAATGCAAAGTGGTACAGCCACTTTGGAAGAGAGTTTTGTATTTGTTTTGTTTTGTTTTTAACAGAAACCAAACATACTCTGCCATATGATCTAGCAATTTTGCTCCTTGGTATTGACCCAAAGGAGTTGAAAATTTATGTGCAAACCTATACACATTTATAGCAGCTGTATTTATAATCATCAAAATTTGGAAGCAACCAAGATGTCTTTCAGTAGGTGAACAGGTAAATAAACTGTGGAATATTCAGACAATGGAATATTTTTCAACATTAAAAATAAATGAGAGGTGTCCCCTCCTCTGGTGAGACAGGGAGATGAGACGCTCTCCTCAGCTCCTTGCCTGGGTGGGCAAGTCAGGGTGTAGGGCCAGCAGAAATCCTCATTTGAGGGTCCCACCAACTTCCCCAGTCAGAGTGTTGCAGCTGAGTGGAGTGGCTGCTTGGGACTGCTGCTCGGGTGCTGCAGAAAGCCTTCTTGGAATCTGACACGTTATCACTTTGGGTCTGTTGTCCATCTGCTTTTGACTTAGACACATGAAGGCTCAACTGTCCCAGTCTCTGAACTGAAGAGAACCAACACTATTAGCATATCTCTTATCACAATGAGTGCAAGGTATTTCAATGAAGAGTATCAAGAGGACATCTACAAATCCCAGACTGGCCTGTACAAGTTCTGAGGAATGGTGGAATAACACAATGTACCTGGGTGACCTTTGGAGACAGCTGAGACAGAGCTACAAAAGGGCAGTGGCTGACACCCAACTCATAGCCCATCTTCTCCAGTCATGTGGCTGACAGGGTCTTGGTGCTCTGGCCAGCTGTCAGGTCTGAGCCTCTGAGGTATGAGAGCCAAATTAAGAACACTGGTCCACCAGGCACCTCCTGGCCACATGTAATATCAATTGACAAGAGCTCTCCCAGAGATCTCAGTCTCAACGCTAAGACGCAGCTCCACTCAATGACCAGCAAACTACAGTACTGGACACCCCATGCCAAACAACTAGGAAAACAGGAACACAACCCGACCCATTAGCAGAGAGGCTGCCTAAAATCATATTAAGTTCACAGACATCCCATAACACACCACTGGACATGGTACTGCCTACCAGAAAGATGAGATCCAACCTCATCCACCAGAACACAGGCACCAGTCCCCTCCACCAGGAAGCCTACACAACCCAATGAACCAAACTTACCCACTGGGGTCAGACAGGAAAAAAAAAATAGGAACTACGAACCTGCAGCCTGGGTAAAGGAGACCCCAAACACAGTAAGTTAAGCAAAATGAGAAGACGGAGAAATACACAGCAGATGAAAGAGCAAGGTAAAAACCCACCAGACCAAACAAATGAAGAGGAAAAAGGCAGTACACCTGAAAAGGAATTCAAAGTAATGATAGTAAAGATGATCAAAAATCTTGGACACAGAATTGAGAAAATACAAGAAACGTTTAACAAGGACCTAGAAGAACAAAACAGCAAACAAACAATGATGAACAACACAATAAATGAAATTAAAAATTCTCTAGAAGGAATGACTAGCAGAATAACTGAGGCAGAAGAACAGATAAGTGATCTGGAAGATAAAATAGTGGAAATAACTACCACAGAGGAGAGTAAAGAAAAAAGAATGAAAAGAATTGAGGACAGTCTCAGACAACTCTGGTACATTTAATTGCACCAACATTCGAATTACAGGTGTCCCAAAAGAAGAAGAGAAAAAGAAAGGGACTGAGAAAATATTTGAAGAGATTACAGATGAAAATTTCCCTAATATGGGAAAGGAAATAGTCAATCAAGTCCAGGAAGCACAAAGAGTCCCATACAGGATAAATCCAATGAGAAACATGAAAAGACACATATTAATCAAACTATCAAAAATTAGATACAAAGAAAAAATATTAAAAGCAGCAAGGGAAAAGCAGCAAATAACATACAAGGGAATCCCCATAAGGTTAACAGCTGAATTTTCAGCAGAAACTCTGCAAGCCAGAAGGGTGTGACAGAACATAATTAACGTGATGAAAGGGAAAAACCTACAACCAAGATTAATCTACCCAACAAGGATCTCATTCAGATTTGGCAGAGAAATTAAAACCTTTAAGAAAAGCAAAAGCTAAAAGAATTCAGCACCACCAAACCAGTTTTACAACATATGCTAAAGGAACTTCTCTAGGCAGGAAATACAAGAGAAGGAAAAGACCTACAATAACAAACCTAAAACAATTAAGAAAATGGTAATAGAAACACCTATGTTGATAATTACCTTAAGTGTAAATGGATTAAATGCTCCAAACAAAAGACAGAGAAGGTCTGATACAAAAACAAGAACCGTATATGTCTTGTCTACAAGAGACCCAATTCAGACCTAGGGACACATACAGACTGAAAGTGAGGGGATGGAAAAAGATATTCCATGGAAATGGAAATCAAAAGAGAGCTGTAGTAGCAACTCTCATAACAGACAAAATAGAATTTAAAATAAAGGCTATTACAAGAGACAAAGAAGGACACTACATAATGATCAAGGAATCAATCCAAGAAGAAGATATAACAATTGTATTTATTTATTTACCCAACATAGGAGCACTTCAACACATAAGGCAAATGCTAAAAACCATAAAAGGGGAGATCGACAGTAATACAATCATAGTAGGGGACATTAACACCCCCCTCTCACCAATGAACACATCATCCAAAATGAAAATAAATAAGGAAACACAAGCTTTAAATGACAAAATAAACAAGATGAACTTAACTGATATTTATAGGACATTCCATCCAAAAACAACAGAATACACTTTCTTCTCAAGTGCTCATGGAACATTCTCCAGGAGAGATCATATCATGGGTCACAAATGAAGCCTTCATAAATTTAAGAAAATTGAAATCATATAAAGTACCTGTTCCAACCACAACGCTATGAGACTAGATATCAATTACAGGAAAAACACTAAAAAATACAAACACATGGGGGCTAAACAATACACTACTAAATAACCAAGAGATCATGGAAGAAATCAAAGAGGAAATCAAAAAATACCTAGAAAAAAATGACAATGAAAACATGATGACCCAAAACCTGTGGGACACAACAAAAGCAGTTATAAGAGGGAAGTTTATAGCAATACAATCCTACCTCAAGAAACAAGAAACATCTCAAATAAAAAACCTAACCTTACACCTAAAGCACTTAGAGAAATAAGAACAAAAAAACCCCAAAGTTAGCGGAAGGAAGGAAATCATAAAGATCAGACCAGAAATAAATGAAAAAGAAATGAAGGAAACCATAGCAAAGATGAATAAAACTAAAAACTGCTTCTTTGAGAAGATAAACAAAATTGATAAATCATTAGCCAGACTCATCAAGAAAAAAGGGAGAAGACTCAAATCAATAGAATTGGAAATGAAAAAGAAGTAACAGACACTGCAGAAATACAAAGGATCATGAGAGATTACTACAAGCAACTATATGCCAATAAAATGGACAACCTGGAAGAAATGGACAAATTCGTAGAAAAGCACACCTTCTGAGAGTGAACCAGGAAGAAATAGAAAATAGAAACAAACCAATAACAAGCACTGAAATTGAAACTATGAATAAAAATCTTCCAACAAACAAAAGCCCAGGACCAGATGGCTTCACAGGTGAATTCTATCAATATTTAGAGAAGAGCTAACACCTATCCTTCTCAAACTCTTCCAAAATATAGCAGAGGGAGGAACATTCCCAAACTCATACTATGAGACCACCATCACCTTGATACCAAACACAGACAAAGATGTCATAAAGAAAGAAAACTACAGGGCAGTATCACTGATGAATATAGATGCAAAAATCCTCAACAAAATACTAGCAAACAGAATCCAAGAGCATATTTAAATGTTCATACACCCTAATCAAGTGGTTTTATCCCAGGAATGCAAGGATTCTTCAATGTATGCAAATCAATCAATGTAATACACCATATTAACAAATTGAAGAAGAAAAAAACATATGATCTTCTGCATAGATTCAGGAAAAGCTTTTGACAAAATTCAAAACCCACTTATGATAAAAACTCTCCATAAAATGGGTATAGAGGGAAACTACCTCAACATAATAAAGGCCATATATGACAAACCCACAGCAAACATCATTCTCAATGCTGAAAAACTGAAAGCATTTCCTCTATAATCAGGAAGAAGACAAGGATGTCCACTCTCACCACTATTATTCAACATAGTTTTGGAAGTCCTAGCCATGGCAATCAGAGAAGAAAAAGAAATAAAATGAATACAAATTGGAAAAGAAGAAGTAAAACTGTCTCTGTTTGCAGATGACATGATACTATACATAGAGAATCCTAAAGATGCCACCAGGAAACTACTAGAGCTAATAAATGACTTTGGTAAAGTTGCAGGATACAAAATTAATGCATAGAAATCTCTTGCATTCCTATACACTAATGATGAAAAATCTGAAAGAGAAATTGAGGAAACACTCGCATTTACCATTGCAACAAAAAGAATAAAATACTTAGGAATAAAACTACCTCTGGAGGTAAAAGACCTGTATGCAGAAAACTATAAGATGCTGATGAAAGAAATCAAAGATGACACAAACAGATGATGAGATATACCATATTCTTGGACTGGAAGAATCAATATTTTGAAAAGGACTATACTTGAAAAGCAATCTACAGATTCAATGCAATCCCTATCAAATTTCCAATGGCATTTTTTACAGAACGAGAACAAAAAAAATTTTAAGATTTGTATGGAGAGAAAAAAGACCCTGAATAGCCAAAGCAATCTTGAGGGAAAAAAGCAGAGCTGGAGGAATCAGACTCCCTGACTTCAGACTATACTATAAAGCTATAGTGATCATGACAGTATGGTACTGGCACAAAAACAGAAATATAGATCAATGGAACAGGATAGAAAGCCCAGAGATAAACCCACGCACCTATGGTCAACTAATCTATGACAAAGGAGGCAAGGATATACAATGGAGAAAAGACAGTCTCTTCAATAAATGGTGCTGAGAAAATTGGACAGTTACATGTTACAGAATGAAATTGGACAACTCCCTAAAATCGTACACAAAAATAAACTCAAAATGGATTAGAGACCTAAATGTAAGACTGGACACTATAAAACTCTTAGAAGAAAACATAGGCAGAACACTCTATGACATAAATTGCAGCAAGATATTTTTCGACCCACCTCCTAGAGTAATGGAAATAAAAACAAAAATAAACAAATGGGACATAATGAAACTTAAAAGCTTTTGCACAGCAAAGGAAACCATAAACAAGACGAAAAGACAACCCACAGAATGGGAGAAAATATTTGCAAATGAATCAACAGAAAAGGGATTAATCGCCAAAACATATAAACAGCTATGCAGTTCAATATTAAAAAAACAAACAACCCAATCAAAAAAAGGGCAGAAGACCTAAATAGACACCTCTCCAAAAAAGACATATAGATGGCCAAGAGACACATGTAAAGCTGCTCAACATCACTAATTATTAGAGAAATGCAAATCAAAACTACAGTGAGGTATCTCCTCACACCAGTTAGAATGGGCATCAACAGAAAATCTACAAAGAACAAATGCTGGAGAGGGTGTGGAGAAAAGGGAACCCTCTTGCACTGTTGGTGGGAATGTAAATTGACACAGCCACTATGGAGAACAGTATGGAGTTCCCTTAAAAAACTAAAAGTAGAAAGAAAAAAAAAAACTAAAAATAGAATTACCATATAACCCAGCAATCCCATTACTGGGCATATACTCTAACAAAACCATAATTCAAAAGGACACATTCACCCCAATGTTCATTGCAGCACTATTTACAATAGCCAGCCCATGGAAGCAACCTAAATGCCCATTGATAGATGAATGGATAAAGAAGATGTGGGACATATATACAATAGAATATTACTCAGCCAAAAAAGGAACGAAATTGGGTCATTTGTAGAGACATGGATGGATCTAGAGACTGTCATACAGAGTGAAGTAAGTCAGAAAGAGAAAAACAAATATCATGTATTAACGCATATATGTGCAACCTAGAAAAATGGTACAGATGAACCAGTTTGCAAGGCAGAAATAGAGACACAGATGTAGAGAGGAAACGTATGGACACCAAGGGGGGAAAGCGGAGGGGGGTTGGTAGTGGTGGGTTGAACTGGGAGATTGGGATTGACATATATACACTAATATGTATAAAATAGATAACTAATAAAACCCTGCTGTATAAAAATTAAAAAAACTAGGGGCTTCCCTGGTGGCACAGTTGTTGGGAGTCTGCCTGCCAACGCAGGGCATACGGGTTCGTGCTCCGGTCCGGGAAGATCCCACATGCCGCAGAGCGGCTGGGCCCGTGAGCCATGGCCGCAGAGCCTGTGCATCTGGAGCCTGTGCTCTGCAACGGGAGAGGCCACAACAGTGAGAGGCCCACGTACCACAAAAAAAAAAAAAAATTAACAAAACTAAAATTCAATAAATAAATAAATAAGGAAAATACTACCTAAAAAAATACAATGAATTAAAAGATTCTCATATTTATCCTACTAAGTTGATCTCTACTCTTCCTATTTAATAGGTACATTTGTTACAGAGTAAATAGCAAAAAACAAATTTTATAAATGAATAATGTAAAATTTTCTTTTAACCTCACACTGTTTTGAATGCACTCTCAAATATATTGACCTAATATCACAGTCTTTCTTTGTAAACATTTTGGTAAGGGTATAAGAATATGCATTCTGTGTTCAATGTGATATCTTCTCTTTTCTTTATTTAATTCCTCCATTCATTCACAATAATTCCTCCCTCTTAGGGCATTCACCACAAGCACTGAGTTAAGTGTAAAAGCAAAAAATAATTATGAGTCTATTATTATATGTATCCATATAGTTAAATAACATTTAAGCTCAATCAATTAAAAAGGCTACTGTTGGTTAGATTACTAATGAACCTCTATTTCTTTGTTTCTTCCTCCTTTGAGTCGGCCCAGAAGTCTTTAGCAGCAGAAAGAGAAGGCAATCAATTTACCGAGTTGCCACTATCTTCTAACTCTAAGGAAGGAAAGCCACCAAGTGAATAGTCTCTGTCAGTTAGAATGGAAAAGGCAATGGGGATTTATAAACATTTAATTCATCTACCCTAATTAGAACCACACCGTCATCAACAACAACAAAAATTATCAAGCAGTTGTCTTTGTCAGGATACTCATTTTCCGGGAAGCTATATTCATTTTTTAACCACTTGTATCAGTTTTCTAGGGTTGCCATAACAAAGTAACACAGATTGGGCAGCTAATACAACAGAAATTTATTTCCTCATAGTCCTGGAGGCTACAAGTCTGAGATCAAGGAGTGGGCACAACTGGTTTCTTCTAAAGCCTTTCTCCTTGACTTGCAGATGGCCAGCTTCCTCTGGTATCTTCACGTAATCGTATGTGTGTGTGGGGGGGGGGGGGGGGGGTGTCTGTATTCTAACCTTCTTTTCTTATAAAGACACTGATCATACTGAACTAAGGTCCACCCGGAAGACCTCATTTTACTTTAATTTCCTCTTTAATTGCCCTACCTCCAATACAGTCATATTCTGAGGTACTGGGGTTAAGACTTCAACATACGAATTTTGTGTTGACACAATTCAGCTCACAATATCCCTTGAAATTTTCTTCCTCCGTATAACTGCTTTCTTAGCTTATATTAAAACCTCTCCCAAACTCCATGACAATCTCTCCTTAAAAAATGATTTGACTAATTACATGCTCTGCACCTGCTTCCCTTTTTCTTAATTTTATTTTTTTTGATTATTCAGGAAAAAAGCTCTTGAAACTCACAAATTTGAGTGATGCTTACCCTAGTCTTGGCTGGACCTTCACTATCTTATTCTAAGTTTGATTTTTTTACACCTCACATTTGTAGTTAAAGGAAATAATTTTTTGTGTGGCTCCTGCCCCTTTCTCAGAATTGTTCTCCTAAACCATGATCTTATTTATAACAGTATAATATGTTGAGTATTTCTAAGGACAACCACATAACTGTTCCTGTACAAACCTTTCACATAAATTTTATGAATTTATACTTAACATCTGTATTTTCCCCTTTAATAAAATAAGTTTTTCTCCTTATCAATAATACCCAACACTGAATATCGCATGATGGGAAATTGAGAAGGAATGTAAAAGTATAGCAGTTGATTCTAGTGTATAGTAATGTTTATAGCCACAAAGCCACGTTGCTATGGCAGCCTTTAAGTCTTAGCAACTGAATCACTTTTACGATTTAGGATCAGGCATTCTAGAAGCAATGTGAACTAAGTCTTTTCAGTTGAAATGGCATTAGAGAGGCAAAGATGGAATTATAAGGCAAGTCCTAGAGACAGGTAACCACGTGTAGTAAAGGATAGGAAGTTAAGGCATAACTGCAGTTATTCAGTATGGTTAAAACATAGGTTTGTGGCAAGAGGTGGGGCTCAATAATTAGGCAGATCCCAGTTCATTAAGGAGTTTACACTTTATTCATCCTGAAGATAAGCAGAGTGATCTAGGAACAAGTCATTAGTCACCAACAAAACAAAAACAAAAAACAAAAAAATCAACCCATCTGCTAATGATAGAAGTTTCTTAGTCTTGAGAGTCTTCTCTCAAAAGAAGCCTGTAGAGTCTAGTGGACAATGAACAAGTGTCTGTCACATTCTGAAGATTGTTGGGTGATTGTTCAGGAGCGTGGCATTATAGAATAGAGAGGTTGATTTACCAGAAAGTGCTAAAAATAAATAAGACAAACAATTTAAGACAAGACTTGGGAGTTCTACATATTTCTGACAAAACCTCCACCATTCCTACCCATCCACTACTGAGTTTCATCATCTTCTCCCCATTATGGAACAGTCCTCTCAGTGTCCAAGGAACTCCAGGATCTTAAGACATCCAAGTCATTCCTCAGCACACAGGCTCACCCCCACTCAGTTCTATAAATCCTCTAATCTGACTCCATTTCCAAAATCCTGCAATTCTTCCACTGTGTTCTCAAAGGCCAAATTCCCTTTGTCTTCATATTCTTTTTGCTGTTCCATTTCCTTCTTGCTCTTAGGAATACAAGCTCCTTCCTGATAACATTCCTTCTCATTACCTCTCTTCAGTGGTGACTGGTTGCTCTCTCTCACTGTTCATAACACTGGCCCAGAAGGTGAAGTACAGTAGGTGCCTCTTTGCCACTGGCTGGTCATTTGTGCTTCCAGACCACTTTCCTTCCTTACTTCAATTCTTTTCCCAAATGCTTTAGGTTCATTTCATTGGATGATTTCACCACTGCCCCTCTCTGAGTATTCCTTTAGTATTGATATAATGTTCTATAGAAGTTAATTTATTTATTATAGTGAGATATATGTGGATGATAGATTAGATAGATAGGATAGATCATTTTAGTTAGTCAGATTGTCCAAATCTTCTATTTCCTAATTGACTTACTGCTCCTTGTCTTATTTACTGAGATATGTATTATTCATCCCTCACAATGATAGTAGAGTTTTCTAATACTCCTTTTAGTTGTCTCAACTTGTCAATCGGGCATTATTATTAAATGCATGCAAGCTTAGACACATTGTGGCTTTTTGGTGAATGAAAGCATATGTCCACACAAAGACTCATATATAGCTATTCATAACAGCTTTTTGAATTCCCCCAAATCATAGAAACTTTTTGTAATACCTCCAAGCTGGAGAGAGCCCAAACTTTCATCAACAGGTAAATGGATAAACACATTATAGTAGTATAGGCATACCATAGGGTACTAATAAAAAGTAACAAACACATGAAAAGATGCTCAACATGACTTATTATTAGAGAAATGCAAATGAGAACTACAATGAGGTATTACCTCACACCGATCAGAATGGCCATCATCAAAAAATCTACAAACAATAAATGCTGGAAAGGGTGTGGAGAAAAAGGAACTCTCCTACACTGTTAGTGGGAATGTAAATTGGTAAAGCCACTATGGAGAACAGTATGGAGGTTCCTTAAAACACTAAAAATAGAAATACCACATGAGGGACTTCCCTGGTGGCACAGTGGTTAAGAACTGGCCTGCTAATGCAGGGGGTGTGGGTTTGATCCCTGGTCCAGGAAGATACCACATGCTGCAGAGCATCTGAGCCCATGCACCACAACTACTGAGCCTTTTCTCCAGATCCCATGATCCAAAACTACTGAGGCTGCATGCTGCAACTACTGAAGCCCACATGCCTAGAGCCTGTTCTCTGCAACAAGAGAAGCCACCGACAAATGAGAAGGTTGGGCACTGCAATGAAGAGTAACCCCCACTCACCACAACTAGAGAAAGCCTGCGCATAGCAATGAAGACCCAACGCAGCCAATAAATAAATAAGTACACACATACATACATACCTACATAAAAGAAATACCATATGACCCAGCAATCCCACTCCTGGGCATATACCTGCAGAAAACCATAATTCTAAAAGAGATATGCACCCCAATATTCATTGCAGCACTATTTACAATAGCCAGGACATGAAAGCAACATAAATGTCCATCAACAGATGAATAAAGAAGATGTGGTGTATATATATACATACACACACACACACACACACACACACACACACACACACTGGAATATTACTCAGCCATATAAAGGAAAAAAATCATGCCATTTGCATAGACAGGGATGGACTTATAGACTGTCATATAGGGTGAAGTAAGTCAGAAAGAGAAAAACAAATATATAATATTGCTGATATGTGGAATCTAGAAAAATGGTACAGAAGAACTTATTCGCAAAGCAGAAATAGAGACACTGATGTAGAGGACAAATGTGTGGATACCAAGATAGGGAGGTGGGGTGGGACGAATTGGGATTGACATATATATACCACTATATATAAAAAAGTAACTAATGGGACCTTGCTGTATAGCACAAGGAACTCTACTTAATGCTCTGTGGTGACCTAAATGGGAAGGAAATCCAAAAAAGAGGGGATATATGTATATGTATAGCTGATTCACTTTGCTGTACAGAAAAACTAACACATCATTGTAAAGCAACTATACTCCACTAAAAATTAATTTAAAAAAATAAATAAAAGCCCAAGGGAAAATAAACAGCAAAAATATTAATAGTTTTATGAGGTTAAAATAAATTTATAAGAAATTAACCATTGAGGAAAAGGAAATTCAGCTGTAAAAATAGTTTTAAATTGCCTAAGCTTTTGACTTACTAAATCTAAAAATGTCTCCTGGATTTTCACAGAAGAAAAAAATCTTACTGTGTTATTTGGGAAAGAGGGGGCAGGAACCCCTCACAACTTCTGCATGCTCCTTCTGCTAATTTCAGAAAGGTTGACTCTTCTACTACAGGGTCACAATATCAGGCTAATATTACAAAGAAGTTTGCTGTAGTCTAACATAAACTCAAATATTTTCAAATTTGCCCACCCAAAAAGGTAACAAAGTACTGATAGATACAACTTGAATGAATCTCACAATTATTATGCTAAGGGAAAAATCCAGACAAAAAGAGTACATACTATTTTTATTCTGTTTATATAAAATTCTAGAAAAGGTATACTAATAAATACACAGGATATATTTAGCTTGGGTATAAGGAGAAAGGGATTACTAATGGGTAAAATGGAACTTTTAGAGATAAATATATTTATTATCTTGATTGTGGTGATGGTTTCAAGGTGTGTGTATACCTGTGTTGAACTCATCAAATAGTTCCCTTTACATTTAAAAAAAATATTTCAATGTCAGGTTTATTGAATGTCAGATGTACCTCAATAAAACTGTAGAATTAATTAATAATTACTGCTTTCTTGTAATTTTATAATACTGTCCTCTGCAGGATAAATCTCAAGCTCTTTAGCAGCAGATGCTAAGCTCCAATCTCACTCAACAACTTCCCATTCCCCAATAAAATAACTTTTTCTAATGCAAAGGAATATTTATCTGAGATAAAGGAGTATCTCTTCTGTGGTATTAGAACTTATTCTTGGGGGAGGGTTGTTTCTTTTATTAGGTGAAGTAAAGGAGGGGGCTTTAATAAAATCTACCATGTAGGGATAATAGCATGTTTAAAAATCATGATGGCCTAGAAGAAGATGATGATATGTTAAGGAGTAGTACTAGCTAATCAAAGAAACTAATTTGTTTTTATGTCTCCATCAGTGAGAAAATATTAACCTGAAGGGGCAATACTTGGCTATTACATATAATTCATGTTCCTATTATACCTTCAGACTTGCCATTTCACAAAATTTGATCTGAAAAACCAAATACTCAGTTTCCCAATTACTTACAATTGTAAGCTATAAAAGTACAGGTAAAATATTATAGACCTAGTAAAAATAAAAACAAATATAATGAAATGAAGTCCTTTTCTAAAATATTTTGCTAAACATCATAATTATCTCAAATTATAGTGTAGAAGATATATTTGATTACTTGAGTAGTAATCACTAATATTTCAAAGAACTTACTAGCATGCTTTGAGGGTAAGATTACAAGTTGTTTAAGAATAGTTTGTTTTTAGGAGTTAAATTTTATTCCATCTAAGTAATTAGAAATTCAACTTCCTTTTTGCTGAATAGACAATCTTTAGAAAGAAATACAAAACCACACCTCTGACGCTTTAAATGTTCCTCAGTATTTTTCATCAAGCAGAATTATTACCATACTGTCATCACAAATGTGATTAATTGCATTCTGTAAACCCGAAATTCTCCTACAAGTTCAATTGTTTTTGACATTACTTTCTCACCATCCCATTATATAAATAGGCTGCTAATGATAAGTAATGAAACAGTTTATTCTCCCATACAGGAAAATTAACAAATGTTATTATAAGAATACATTCTTATTTTATGTTTAAACATGTGAAAAATGAACAATGAACCAGTTCATTTCACAGTTTATTAAAGAAAACAAATATAGAAACCAGTTGTTTTAAGTAGTTCAATAGCTTAAGTCTTATATAAAGAGGTGTAGAATAGCAAGCCCATTGCCTAAGTATCCAAACAGGATTTCAGGCAGCTATAGTATGTGTCAACACAGAGGATGTCAGAACCCTAAATACATTTATCTCGGTATTGGCTGAAAGTCTGAAAATACATGAAATATTTTGAGACAGTTATAATGATCCAGTGAGAGTTTGAGAATTCATTTGTTATTTTTTTCTCACTAAAATTAAGCTCCACAAGAACATAATTTTTGTTCATTGCCCTAGTCCAGTGGCCAGAACAGTGCATGAAAAATAGCACTCAGTAAATATTTGCCGAAAGAATGGATAACTATACGAATGAAGTTTTGGAATTAATCCATAAAGATAAAAAAGAGCTGATGTATTATATTTTTTAAAGGTTCAGGCTACATTTATAAAGTGTGTCTATCCAAATAGAAGTGGAAGAGATAATCAGAAGCAATCCAAGAGTCAGGTTATCTGCAGAAGTTCATATGGGCAGACAGAGCAAGCCAACATAGATCCTGGGACACAAAGACAATAACAAGTATTCCGCAGCTATTTCTACAGGAGAAAATCAGGACATTAATTACCACAGTACTAGATGCATAATGAAGATTCATACAGGGATATATGTGTTTTTATATGTGAGTTGTTGAGATACCCTCTGCTTCTTTTCCTTGCTATGCCATGTGAGACTACAGATAAACTACGAGAATCAATGAATTCATCTGTGGGGTCAGTTTGGAAAAATCAATTGTACTTTTACGTACAAGCAACAGACAAAAAATAAAATTTTAAAATAATGTCATTTAAAATAGCATTAAAATTTATAATAAATGATGCATAAGAAGTCTACCAAATAAACTACAATATATTATCTACATAAATTAAATAACTTCATAAGTGGACAGTTATGTCATATTCTGGTTTTCTGACAAATTTTATACTATAATATCAAAAAGTCTCCAAAACTAATCCATAGATATAATGTTATTTCATTCAAAATATTAGCAAGTTTTTACTGTAGGAAAACAAGATGATTATAAAGTTTATACGAAATACAATAGTCCAAGAAGAGTTAATAAAATCTCAAAGAAGAAAAAAGTAGCTGACCCCATACTTATGACTTATTTACAGGTCATCATAATTAAGATAGTATACTTCTGGTGAAAGAAGAGAAACTAGTCCATTGATGTAAAGGGAAAAATCCAGAAATAGATATAACACCTTAAGTTTTGTTCCCCAAGAAGCAGATCTTGAGATCTGCTTTAACATGAGAATTCATGTTAAAGCTATATAGTTAGGAAGTGCAGGAAACCAACCAACTAACAAAAAACAAAACAATGGGGACATGGGGAAGTACAAGAGGGAGGTCATGATGACCTGTATAGAATGACTTTCAAACAAGATTCTGCTGGATGTCTAAACAATTGCCCCTTCCAGACCATGAACAATGAGAGTGGCTTCTGTCTGCAGGATGCATTCTACCTTAATCATCTCAAGTAGGAAGTCCTACCTACAGTGGGAGGTCTAAAACAGGAACTTAGAAAGCCACATTTTATTGTTCTCTCTATATTCAATGTATTACAGAGTGTCTGAATCATAATAGATACTCTGTAAACAATGTCTTAATCAAATGAGCTAACTGTAGACCTATTTCATTCACTGTTATATATACCCTGGGAAAAACATTTCCCTTTCTAAATTTCAGTTGGGTCATCCTAAAATTATAGATAATCACAATAATCACTGTGTTAGTATTTGTCAGTGAGACAAAATAAATCCAAATCCGTGGGGCCAAAGTTCCTTATAATTTATTGTTCCACCATTCCATCCTTAGAGTTCCAACAGGAAACACAGAGATAACTCAAATTAGGATAACATGGGAATAATTTATATAATGATTATATTAAAGGATATAGTTGAGATATACTAAAAACTCAAGGCTAGTAGCAGCAGATTCATTAATAACCTTAAGTCAAAAGGGACAGTGGGTGAACAGCTACCCAAACCCAGAAGAGAAGGCCTTGTACAGAAGACAACGTTGAGAGGAGTGGTGACTCTTAGTTGAGGGGCACTCTTAGAACACCATGACATAGGTGGGAGGGAGCCAGTAGCAAATAATAACGTGAGCTCACTCTCAATTCTTTCTCCAGTCTACTGGCTTGGTTTCCCATTGCCTAAACCTAACTGGAAATCGGAGGGCAAATGAGCCTGTTAATGTAGCCCATGCAGATCAGCCTCCTAGGGCACCAAACAAGATTGAGAAGGATGGAGAATCAATCTGAAGGAGCAAAGGCAAGATACTAGCACAGCCATCTTCAACATAATACTGCCACAAAGAGACATGCTTGTGTTGTAACAATATACTTACACTTCATCCAGCAGGAAATAATCCAGAAATTAAGGAGGCCCTTCCCACTTCCTTTAAGAACACATCCCAGAAATCATCCTCAACACTTCTATTTTTGTGACATTGGTAAGAACTTAAGTTATAGGACCAACTAACTGCAAGGAAGTGGAGAGATACCATTTTTATTTCTGGCAGCAATGGACCCAGCTAAAATTCAGAGATTTATTACTAATTAACATTGGGAGAATACCTAGGTATTTACTTTCTGCTTTTTCCCCTCTTTGAGCCACCTTTCAGAAGTGACTGAATTCCTCAGTGACCACAGTGCCTACCAAGGGAGATCTTCTCCAGGCTTTCATTTCACTACTGGTCTATGAACATACTACCCAACCCTTATCTCCCTTCAGGGCCCTAATAATCAGAATGGCTTCTTGTTGTTGCTGATATCTAGGTGGTTTGGTACCCTCTGTTATTTTCTTAATCTCCTCATATCCCTAGAATAGTTCTTTCATTCTCAGTTGAATATTTCATTTTTTCTGATGACAAAGAACCCAAATCTTATGTTTATTTTTTGAGTATATAATCACATGAGATATGTGACTACATTTTGTGAATTCTAAAATACTATACAGATCTAAGAGGTAAAATGTTATTGTAAATCTATTTGCAAGTAACCTAAAATAGTAATGTTTTAATGATTTTAAAATAACATTTTTTTCTGTTGAAGTGTTCTATTAAAAAAAAGTAAACTAGCTTTAAATATTTTATTTTTCTTCAAGAAACTATATACATTTATTATTTTAAAAGATTTTCATGAATATATTTTTTTCACAACAAAATACTTTGCTTACCACTGAACTATATCCATGCTGTGTTACAGATGTCACAGTGAATGAGTTAGGCATCTTTTCAATTTGCACAAGAGTAAATGAAATCATTTTCTTTAGGTAGAATAAATGCTGTTTTACATTTTAAAAAATAGGAATTAGAATGTTTAAAGGTACTGTAATATCCTAAGAATGGAAATATATCATTAAAATTTTTATATAGTTTTTAAAGATATCTAACTCATTTAAAGTGTTTATTTGCAGTGAAAATCTGATAAATATGTACAATTAATTGTATCTCTTAATTTTAAAATATTTTCATATACAACTTATGAAAAAATAAATACCTATCACCTCTCCACTAGAAAAATACATATTGAGAGAGAATTACAGAAAGAAATATAGCTAATCCAGTGATATAAAAAATGTTGATATAAAGAAAATCAAATTTCATATGCATATGAATACTCATATGCATATATATGTAGATATATATCCATATATAAAATTTACATTATACATATCTCTCTAAATATAGAGATATATACAGTGAATTGTCATTTTTATCTAAAGGACCCTCAAAACATGTAATTTCAGAATTAGGCTATAGATCCCTATAGCAAAGCACAAGTTTTATTAATATAATTAAAACGGTTAATATTTGACAATAATCAAATATTGTTGGTTAGGTTTTCTCTCAACTCATGACCATGTGTTCTCTTCAACTGCATATTTAAGTTTCCAAGCTAAATATCAGAGAGGATATGGCATCCTTCACTCTTCCTGTCTAGGTCTCTGTTCCTATACATGTAGACTGGACAATTTCAGACTCTAAATAGTGTTTAGCCCACTTTTACACTTAGGTCACTCTATGATTTCCATGCCCTAACATGCTTCCAAGTAACTCCATTAAGATAATCTCCATTCAGTCTCACTCTCTGTAACATACAAAACCTTGTTGTCTTGAGTTCTCATTGTCTTACAGAGATCGAAGTGAATTATACTTCTCTAATCCTTCTAGTCCAGTCTCCTTCAAGCCTGCATGATAGGTCAATTTGAGTGACACTCACCATTATGTGCATAAAAACTCCTTTTCCTTACTATCTTATTTTCTTTAAAGTGAGTTCCATTCTTTCCTTGCTCCCATATATCTCAGGCAACTAGCACCCTGACAGTCTTGCCTCACACATGTTCAAGATCTACACTAAATATAAAGCTGAGACCCCCTCATCTCCAAGTACAACCCATAAAAATAGTACAAGTTTTCCTTTTTACCTGACTTCAAGGTAACTTTTTAAAATATAGGGGTTTGGTGCTCCCCTGTTGGTGCAATGGTTAAGAGTCCGCCTGCCAATTCAGGGGACACGGGTTTGAGCCCTGGTCCAGGAACAACTAAGCCCGTGCACCACAATTACTGAGCCTGTGATCTAGAGCCTGTGAGCCACAACTACTGAGCCCACGTGCCACAACTACTGAAGCCTGCATGCCTAGAGCCCATGCTCTGCAACAAGAGAAGCCACTGCAATGAGAAGCCTGCACAGCGTAATGAAGAGTAGCCCCTGCTTGCCACAACTAGAGAAAGCCTGCACGCAGCATCAATGAAGACCCAATGCAGGCAAAAGTAAAAATAAATAAGTAAATAAATTTATTAAAAATATATTTATATAGGTTTTTTTTTGCATTTTTTCTTTTTTTTAAATACATCTTTATTGGAGTATAATTGCTTTACAATGTTGTGTTAGCTTCTACTGTACAACAGTGAATCAGCTATATGCATACATATATCCCCATATCCCCTCCCTCTTGAGCCTCCCTCCCATCTTCTCTATTCCACCCCTCTAGGTCATCACAAAGCACTGAGCTGATCTCCTGTGCTATGCAGCAGCTTCCCACTAGCTATCTATTTTACATTTGGTAGTGTATATATGTCATTGCTACTCTTTCACTACGTCCCAGCCTTCCCTTCCCCCTCTGTGCCCTTGAGTCTGTTCTCAACATCTGCATCTTTATTCCTGTCCTTCCACATATATGTGTTAGCATACAGTATTTGTTTTTTCTCTTTCTGACTACTTCACTCTGTATGACAGACTCTAGGTCCAACCACTTCATTACAAATAACTCAATTTTGTTCCTTTTTATGGCTGAGTAATATTTATTTATATATGCCACATCTTCTTTATCCATTCATCTGTTGATGGACACTTAGGTTGCTTCCATGTCCTGGCTACTGTAAATAGTGCTGCAATGAACATTGTGGTACATGACTCTTTTTGAATTATGTTTTTCTCACAGTATATGCCCAGTAGTGGGATTGCTGAGTCATATGGTAGTTCTATTTTTAGTTTTTTAAGAAACCTCTATCTTGTTCTCCATAGTGGTTGTATCAATTTACATTCCCACCAACAGTGCAGGAGAGTTCCCTTTTCTCCATACCCTCTCCAGCATTTATTGTTTCTAGAGTAAAAATAGTTTTAATTCAGTAATGTATCTATTTAATTTTTTCATCAGTTATGATCTATGAATGTAAATAGTAACTCCTAAGAAGTCATTTTCTGATATCATTGTGATAGGTGGTATACAAAGGAAGATTTGTTATCAATTCAACTGAGATCTAAAATAAGTGGAACTCATTTAGTAATTCAGGAGTTTCATTGCTTGTGAGAGTGAAAGGGAGTTATGACAAGAGTTTACTTGCAAATTTTAATTAAATTTTATCTGATGGAGTAAGAAAAGTTATTTTTGATTTATAAACAAAGAAACTTTTATATTAAAGCCTTGAAGATATAATAAATATAGTGTTACACAATGCCATTTTAATATTAATTTCCTTGGTTCTAGCATGCCATACTTGAGCAAACAAGATTAAGAGCTGTTAGATGATAGATTATTCAATTTTATTATTTAATTGGATACATTAGATAAGTTACAAGTTAACAAAGCAGATGAACTGATTGATAACACTTAAGAAGATACCACTATCACTTACAAAATCACTACAATTTGTGATTAAAGAAACTATACTTAAAATATGCCAACATTTTGAAAGGTGTTATAAAACTATAACCTAAAAGAATAATTTGTCCAATAAGTATGTGTATTTCTGTGGATATGTGTGAACATACAATCTAGAAAAGTGAATTAAAACTTAATGAGGGTAAGGATACATACTCAAAAAAATGTCTAATTATGGAGTGGTCATTGTTTATTAATTTTCACCAGAAAGTAAACATTTTCTTGTCTTGAAATAATGTATTAATTTTTGATATTTCTGGTTTATGCTATAAAAATTGACCACAGTGCTTTTTTTTTTTTTCTTTTTTTTGCGGTACGCGGGCCTCTCACTGTTGTGGCCTCTCCCGTTGCAGAGCATAGGCTCCGGATGCGCAGGCTCAGCAGCCATGGCTCACGGGCCTAGCCGCTCTGCAGCATGTGGGACCTTCCCGGACTGGGGCATGAACCCATGTCCCCTGCATTGGCAGGCAGACTCTCAACCACTGCGCCACCAGGGAAGCCCCAGTGCTAATTTTTAATTCAATTATATACATACGTATTGAACTTCAGTTGTATTAAACTACACTAGGTGAGAGATTTAAGGCTATTTCTCAAATTTGGCACTATTGATATTCTGGGTCAGATAATTATGGGACTTGTGGGACTGTCTTGTGCATTATAAGATGTTTAGCAGTGTTCTTGGCCTCTACCCACTAGATTCCAGCAGCTCTCTCCACCCAGTTTGACAGCCTAAAATGTCTCCAGATACTGCCAAGTGTCCCCTAGAGAGAAATCAACCCCCATCAAGAACTACTGATTTAAGGTAATAAATCACTCATTTAATTTACACTCAACAAAATTTGGCAAGTATCAATCAGGATTAACAAAATAGGAAACCTGCTTTAAGAAGTCAACGCTGAGAAAAACTAAAACCACAGAATCGTATGGGGCTTCTTTCCAACCACAAGCTCCCAGAAACTAACCTCACCACACACACACACACACACACACACACACACACACACACACACGCACGCACAATTAAGAATCACTGTCACAGTGAGACACTAAATATAATATGAAAGTGTCATGTATTTTGAGATGGAAAAAAATGGATATCCAATACTTTAGTGTTACACTGATTAATCCTAATGTCCTATATGTGACATAAAAACAACATGATTTTTGAATTTTGTTTCTAAGTATACAGTGGAAAAGCTCCACAGGTCAAGTAAGATTTAATTTCGGCTTTAAAGTGCATTCTGAGTATAAGGAAAATCTTGACTAAGACTCTGGATGCGTGAGAGTATGTAAAGTAGTGTAAGATAATCAAGAAGTATACTGAGTTCAGAACATGATATGAGATGGAATAGCAGAGGGGATGAGGTTGAAAATACCTGAATCTGAAGGTCCTAAATGTCAAGTTACAGAGTTGGAACTTCATTTAGTAGCAAAAGGTAACCAAAGGGTTTTTTTTTATGTAAAGTGTGACATGATCAGATTTGTGTTCTGTTTTTGATTTTTTTTGTTTGTTTGTTTTGGGTTTTTTTTTTTTTTTTGGTTAATACAACAGCATTAGGAGTTCAGAAGTGAAGTGTAATAGTAATGAGGGAACTCTACAAGCAGTAAAGATATTATTCTGTTGTACAAAGAACTAAAATGAGTAATAGTGGTATGGAAAAATGGAGAGCAGTGGTTTATTTAGGAGGCAATTCAGATTTAGAAACAATAGAATTTTGTGATAAATTAAAAAGAAAAATTTAGGTTCAGTATCTAGAGAAATTGATAGATGATGATGCAAATTTTTAGAACTGGAAACAGCACTGACACAGAAAATCACAGAAGTGGAAATAATGTGTTTTGAGAATGTGAAGCTTAGTATCTTGTACAGTTGTTTTTTATTGTCCCACAAGTAGTGGGGATATTCTGAAACTCAAGAGAATGATGAGGCTGGAGTTGTTGATATGGTTGTTACCAACATGCAAGGCAGTAGATTTGAAGTAGATTATAAGAAATATAAAATAGTGTGAGAAGTAAAATGGCTAAGGAAAAATTACTGAGAATAGTGACACATCTTTAGAGGATGCATGATGTTAGTCTTTTTTTGTATTGTCACTTAACTGAGATTAAGAGGAATCTATAATTTTACATACAACCTAAATAGACAACAAGTAAATACAAGCCATATATGAAATAATGAATGAAGAAAGTGCTTACTCATGCTTCACTACAGTTTGTGGATTTCTTGAAATTCAAACAGAAGTTAGTTTCCAAACTCATCGAGTTGTATACATTAAATATGTACAGTTTTTCACAGGTCAATCATACCTTAATAAAGTGGTATAAAATAAAATAGAATAAAATGACAAAAAAATACAATTTTGGAGAATTGATGCACTGTTAGTCACAGTTATAAGCTATAATATAAATTTAAGAAAATGAATTAGACATAGTATAGGGAGAAACTATATTTATTCAAGGCATTAAATATATCCAGGGTGAATGAGAAGAGTAGTGTAAATATTTAGTCTAAGTGAAGGCTCACCTAATAACTACTCTTTTTTGACCTTTTAATATTTGTCAAGCATTGTGCAAAATTATTCCTATACATATAGAGAAACACATACATAGGTATATATGCATTTGTGTCTTTATATAACCTGTATACACTATGAAAATTTCCTCATAAATATTTGTATTCTCATTTCACACATGATTTTTTTTAGGATCAATTTACCTTTCACTAAAAATTGGTGAAGGAGGCCGGAGGGGAAGATGGTGGAAGAGTAAGACACGGAGATCACCTTCCTCCCCACAGATACACCAGAAATACATGTACATGTGGAACAACTCCTACAGAACACCTACTGAATGCTGGCAGAAGACCTCAGACTTCCCAAAAGGCAAGAAACTCCCCACGTACCTGGGTAGGGCAAAAGGAAAAACAGAGACAAAAGAATAGAGACGGGACCTGCACCAGTAGGAGGGAGCTGTGAAGGAGGAAAGGTTTCCACACACTAGGAGGCCCCTTCACGGGCGGAGACTGCGTGTGGCGGAGGGGGGAGCTTCGGAGCCACGGAGGAGAGCACAGCAACAGGGGTGCGGAGGGCAAAGTGGGGAGATTCCCGCACAGAGGATCAGTGCCGACTGGCATTCACCAGCCTGAGATGCTTGTCTGCTCGCCCGCCAGGGCAGGCGGGGCTGCTAGCTGAGGCTCCGGCTTTGGTCGGAACGCAGGGAGAGGACTGGGGTTGGCTGCCTGAACACAGCCTGAAGCGGTTAGTGCACCACGGCTAGCCGGGAGGGAGTCTGGGAAAAGGTCTGGAGCTGCCGAAGAGGCAAGAGACTTTTTCTTCCCTCTTTGTTTCCTGGTGCGTGAGGAGAGGGGATTAAGAGCGCTGCTTAAAGGAACTCCAGAGACGGGCGCGAGCCGCAGCTAAAAGCGCAGACCCCAGAGACGAGCGGGAGACGCTAAGGCTGCTGCTGCCACCACCAAGGGGCCTGTGTGCGAGCACAGGTCACTATCCACACCCCTCTTCCGGGGAGCCTGTGCACCTGCCACTGCCCGGTTCCCGGGATCCAGGGACAACTTCCGCGGGAGAACACACAGCAGGCCTCAGGCTGGTACAACGTCACGCCGGCCTCTGCTGCCGCAGGCTTGCCCCACACTCTGCGCCCCTCTCTCCCCCCGGGCCTGAGTGAGCCAGACCCCCCGAATTAGTGGCTCCTTTAACCCCGTCCTGTCTAAGCAAAACACAGACGCCCTCCAGTGACCTACATGCAGAGGCGGGGCCAAATCCAAAGCTGAGCCCCTGGGAGCTGTGAGAACAAAGAAGAGAAAGGGAAATCTCTCCCAGCAACCTCAGAAGAAGCGGATTAAAGCTCCACAATCAACTTGATGTACCTTGCATCTGTGGAATACATGCATAGACAATGAATCATCCCAAATTGAGGAGCCGTGTGGATGATAGGCTCTTGGTGCTGCAGCCAGGAGTCAGTGCTGTGCCTCTGAGGTGGAAGAGCCAACTTCAGGACACTGGTCCACAAGAGACCTCCCAGCTCCACATAATATCAAATGGCGAAAATCTCCCAGAGATCTCCATCTCAACACCAGCACCCAGCTTCACTCAACGACCAGCAAGCTACAGTGCTGGACACCCAATGCCAAACAACTAGCAAGACAGGAACACAACCCCACCCATTAGCAGAGAGGCTGCCTAAAATCATAATAAGTCCATAGACACCCCAAAATACACCAGCAGACGTGGACCTGCCCACCGGAAAGACAAGATCCAGCCTCATCCACCAGAACACAGGCACTAGTCCCCTCCACCAGGAAGCCTACACAACCCATTGAACCAACCTTAGCCACTGGGGACAGACATCAAAAACAACGGGAACTACGAACCTGCAGCCTGTAAAGAGGAGAACCCAAACACAGTAAGATAAGCAAAATGAGAAGACAGAAAAACACACAGCAGATGAAGGAGCAAGATAAAAACCCACCAGACCTAACAAATGAAGAGGAAATAGGCAGTCTACCTGAAAGAGAATTCAGAATAATGATAGTAAAGATGATCCAAAATCTTGGAAATAGAATAGACAAAATGCAAGAAACATTTAACAAGGACCTAGAAGAACTAAGATGAAACAAACAATGATGAACAACACCATAAATGAAATTAAAAATACTCTAGATGGGATCAATAGCAGAATAACTGAGGCAGAAGAATGGATAAGTGACATGGAAGATAAAATAGTGGAAATAACTACTGCAGAGTAGAATAAAGAAAAAAGAATGGAAAGAACTGAGGACAGTCTCAGAGACCTCTGGGACAACATTAAACGCACCAACATTCGAATTATAGGGGTTCCAGAAGAAGAAGAGAAAAAGAAAGGGACTGAGAAAATATTTGAAGAGATTATAGTTGAAAACTTCCCTAATATGGGAAAGGAAATAGTTAATCAAGTCCAGGAAACACAGAGAGTCCCATACAGGATAAATTCAAGGAGAAATACGCCAAGACACATATTAATCAAACTGTCAAAACTTAAATACAAATTAAGCATATTAAAAGCAGCAAGGGGAAAATAACACACAAGGGAATCTCCATAAAGTTAACAGCTGATTTCTCAGCAGAAATTCTGCAAGCCAGAAGGGAGTGGCAGGACATACTGAAAGTGATGAAGGAGAAAACCCTGCAACCAAGATTACTCTACCCAGCAAGGATCTCATTCAGATTTGATGGAGAAATTAAAATCTTTGCAGACAAGCAAAAGCTGAGAGAGTTCAGCACCACCAAACCAGCTTTACAACAAATGCTAAAGGAACTTCTCTAGGCAAGAAACACAAGAGAAGGAAAAGACCTACAATAATGAACCCAAAACAATTTAGAAAATAGGAATAGGAACATACATATCGATAATTACCTTAAATGTAAATGCTGTCACCAAAAGACACAGATTGGCTGAATGGATACAAAAACAAGACCCATATATATGCTGTCTACAAGAAACCCACTTCAGACCTAGAGACACATACAGACTGAAAGTAAGGGGATGGAAAAAGATATTCCATGCAAATGGAAACCAAAAGAAAGCTGGAGTAGTAATTCTCATATCAGACAAAATAGACTTTAAAATAAAGACTATTAAAAGAGACAAAGAAGGACACTACATAATGATCAAGGGATCGATCCAAGAAGAAGATATAACAATTTTTTTTTATGGTACGCGGGACTCTCACTGTTGTAGCCTATCCCATTGTGTAGCACAGGCTCCTGACGCGCAGGCTCAGAGGCCACGGCTCATGGGACTAGTCGCTCCGCAGCATGTGGGATCCTCCCAGACCGGGGCACGAACCTGTGTCCCCTGCATCAGCAGGCAGACTCTCAACCACTGCACCACCGGGGAAGCCCTAGATATAACAATTGTAAATATTTATGCACGCAACATAGGAGCACCTCAATACATAAGGCAAATACTAACAGCCATAAGAGGGGAAATCGACAGTAACACATTCATAGTAGGGGACTTTAACACCCCACTTTCACCAATGGACAGATCATCCAAAATGAAAATAAATAAGGAAACAGAAGCTTTAAATGATACATTAAACAAGATGGACTTAATTGATATTTATAGGACACTCCATCCAAAAACAACAGAATACACATTTTGCTCAAGTGCTCATGGAACATTCTCCAGGATAGATCATATCTTGGGTCACAAATCAAGTCTTGGTAAATTTAAGAAAACTGAAATTGTATCAAGTATCTTTTCCGACCACAACGCCTTGAAACTAGTTATCAATTACAGGAAAAAATCTGTAAAAATACAAACACATGGAGGCTAAATTATACACTACTTAATAATGAAGTGAACACTGAAGAAATTAAAAAATACCTAGAAACAAATGACAATGGAGACACGATGACCCAAAACCTATGGGATGCAGCAAAAGCTGTTCCAAGAGGGAAGTTTATAGTAATACAAGCCCACCTTAAGAAGCAGGAAACATCTCAAATAAACAACCTAACCTTGCACCTAAATCAATTAGAGAAAGAAGAACAAAAAAAACCCCAATGTTAGCAGAAGGAAAGAAATCATAAAAATCAGATCAGAAATAAATGAAAAAGAAATGAAGCAAACAATTAATAAAAGATCAATAAAACTAAAACCTTGTTCTTTGAGAAGATAAACAAAATAGATAAACCACTAGCCAGACTCATCAAGAAAAAAAGGGAGAAGACTCAAATCAATAGAATTAGAAATGAAAAAGGAGAAGTAACAACTGACACTGCAGAAATACAAAAGATCATGAGAGATTACTACAAGTAACTCTATGCCAATAAAATGGACAACCTGGAAGAAATGGACAAATTCTTAGAAATGCACAACCTGCCAAAACTGAATCAGGAAGAAATAGAGAACATGAACAGACCAAACACAAGCACTGAAATTGAAACTGTGATTAAAAATCTTCCAACAAACAAAAGCCCAGGACCAGATGGCTTCACAGGTGAATTCTATCAAACATTTAGAGAAGAGCTAACACCTATCCTTCTCAAACTCTTCCAAAATATAGCAGAGGGAGGAACACTCCCAAATTCATTCTACGAGGCCACCATCACCTTGATACCAAAACCAGACAAGGATGTCACAAAGAAAGAAAACTACAGGTCAATATCACTGATGAACACAGATGCAAAAATCCTCAACAAAATACTAGCAAACAGAATCCAACAGCACATTAAAAGGATCATACACCATGATCAAGTGGGGTTTATTCCAGGAATGCAAGGATCCTTCAATATACGCAAATCAATAAACGTGATACACCATATTAAAAAATTGAAGGAGAAAAACCATATGATCATCTCAATAGATGCAGAGAAAGCTTTTTGACAAAATTCAAAACCCATTTATGACAAAAACCCTGCAGAAAGTAGGCATAGAGGGAACTTTCCTCAACATAATAAAGGCCATATATGACAAACCCACAGCCAACATCGTCCTCAATGGTGAAAAACTGAAAGCATTTCCACTAAGATCAGGAACAAGACAAGATTGCCCACTCTCACCACTCTTATTCAATATAGTTTTGGAAGTTTGAGCCACAGCAAACAGAGAAGAAAAGGAAATAAAAGGAATCCAAATCAGAAAAGAAGAATTAAAACTGTCTCTGTTTGCAGATGACATGATACTATACATAGAGAATTCTAAAGATGCCACCAGAAAACTGCTAGAGCTAATCAATGAATTTGGTAATGTTGCAGGATACAAAATTAATGCAGAGATATCACTTGCATTCCTATATACTAATGATGAAAAATCTGAAAGTGAAATCAAGAAAACACTCCCATTTACCATTGCAACAAAAACAATAAAATATCTAGGAATAAACCTACCTAAGGAGACAAAAGACCTGTATGCAGAAAATTATAAGACACTGATGAAAGAAATTAAAGATGATACAAATAGATGGAGAGATATACCATATTCTTGGATTGGAAGAATCAACATTGTGAAAATGACTCTACTACCCAAAGCAATCTACACATTCAATGTAATCCCTATCAAACTATCACTGGCATTTTTCACAGAACTAGAACAAAAATTTTCACAATTTGTATGGAAACACAAAAGACCCCGAATAGCCAAAGCAATCTTGAGAACGAAAAACAGAGCTGGAGGAATCAGGCTCCCTGACTTCAGACTATACTACCAAGCTACAGTAATCAAGACAGTATGGTACTGGCACAAAAACAGAAAGATAGATCAATGGAACAGTATAGAAAGCCCAGAGATAAACCCACACACATATGGTCACCTTATCTTTGATAAAGGAGGCAGGAATGTACAGTGGAGAAAGGACAGCCTCTTCAATAAGTGGTGCTGGGAAAACTGGACAGGTACATGTAAAAGTATGAGATTAGATCACTCCCTAACACCATACACAAAAATAACCTCAAAATGGATTAAAGACCTAAATGTAAGGCCAGAAACTATCAAACTCTTAGAGGAAAACACAGGCAGAACATTCTATGACATAAATCACAGCAAGATCCTTTTTGACCCACCTCCTAGAGAAATGGAAATAAAAACAAAAATAAACAAATGGGACCTAATGAAACTTCAAAGCTTTTGCACAGCAAAGGAAACCACAAACAAGACAAAAAAACAACCCTCAGAATGGGAGAAAATATTTACAAATGAAGCAACTGACAACGGATTAATTTCCAAAATTTACAAGCAGCACATGCAGCTCAATATCACAAAAACAAATAACCCAATCCAAAAATGGGCAGAAGACCTAAATAGACATTTCTCCAAAGAAGATATACAGACTGCCAACAAACACATGAAAGAATGCTCAACATCACTAATCATTAGGGAAATGCAAATCAAAACTACAATGAGATATCATCTCACACCAGTAAGAATGGCCATCATCAAAAAATCTACAAAAAATAAATGCTGGAGAGGGTGTGGAGAAAAGGGAACACTCCTGCACTGCTGGTGGGAATGTGAATTGGTACAGCCACTATGGAGAACAGTATAGAGGTTCCTTAAAAAACTGCAAATAGAACTACCATATGACCCAGCAATCCCACTACTGGGCATATACCCTGAGAAAACCGTAATTCAAAAAGAGCCATGTACCAAAATGTTCATTGCAGCTCTATTTACAATAGCCCGGAGATGGAAACAACCTAAGTGCCCATCATTGGATGATTGGATAAAGAAGATGTGGCACATATATACAATGGAATACTACTCAGCCATAAGAAGAAACGAAATTGAGCTATTTGTAATCAGGTGGATAGACCTAGAGTCTGTCATACAGAGTGAAGTAAGTCAGAAAGAGAAAGACAAATACTGTATGCTAACACATATATATGGAATTTAAGGAAAAAAATGTCATGAAGAACCTAGGGGTAAGAGAGGAATAAAGACACAGACCTACTGGAGAACGGACTTGAGGATATGGGGAGGGGGAAGGGTGAGCTGTGACAAAGCGAGAGAGAGGCATGTACATATATACACTACCAAACGTAAGGTAGATTGCTAGTGGGAAGCAGCCACATAGCACAAGGATATCAGCTCGGTGCTTTGTGACCACCTGGAGGGGTGGGATAGGGAGGTTGGGAAGGAGGGAGATGCAAGAGGGAAGAGATATGGGAACATATGTATATGTATAACTGATTTACTTTGTTATAAAACAGAAACTAACACACCATTGTAAAGCAATTATACCCCAATAAAGATGTTAAAAAAAAAGAAAATAATCTGTTTTACATTTCAAGGATTAAAAAAAAAATGGTGAAGGAAGTACAAAAGTTAAGCTCTTCATACCTTCTACTTATAACTCTGGTGATACCATACTACTCAATTAGAAAGAAATGAATTATTTTCTTTGACAATGAGTTGCTTATTCACTCAATAAAACTTACTTTGAAGAGAAAAAGAAATATATATTTAAGAGAGTTTTGTTTCCCATGCATGAAAAGAGGAAATAAATAACAAATAAATTCACCCAGACTTCATTTACCCATAAATAACTCAACCTTTATATAATATTACTTGAGTTCCTACAATGTGAATCCCTGTGCTAAGTGTTCTGTAGAGGGTAAAATGAATTAGACAAGGTCTTAGCTATCAAAATATTTACAATCTAATACAATGGAAGGCAAGTACACACATTACTGTAATATATGTTATACTCTACTGAATTCTAATAGATATTATGAAATTGCTACGCATAATCAGAATAAGAACAGTAGTGGCAGGGGAAAAAAAATGTTCCCTGTATTGTTCAGGGTCTTGGAAGAAAGAGATGGCGCACGCAAATTAATCTGAAAAGAATTTAATAATGGCTCTATTTAACAAAGGTATGAGGAAACTCAAGGGAGATAGTGCAAGTCATGGGGCTAGCATGAATGGCCCCAGCATCACTGGCCCTCTTATGACTAAAGGGGTGAGAAGAGGGATCACTTACCCTGCCAGAAAAAAAAGAGAGAGCCGAGTGGTATCAATAGAAGCTCTGGCTTTGGGTGGTGTAAAAAAGCCACACTTCATGACATTACAGAGAGAAGGAGTCAAGGGAATACATAGCTCAGTTTCAGTCTCCCCTCTCCTGACATATTGCTAGTGCTCAGCATTAATTAAAACCAAGGAGAAGCTAGTGGGCAAGACTGCCCAGTGAGGTGGGCCAGCTATCCCAAGCTCTCAACAGGGTGGAGAAGAGTAAGAAATGGACTAGAAACAGCAAGAAAAATTATTCCACATATTCCCATATCTTCAGTTAATCATATTATATTTGGCCCGGATTTTTTTCCCTTAAGGCAGAAACAATACCACCCCATTATAAAAAAAAAGACAGTATTTCCAGAAGAAATACTAAAATATTAACTAAAACCCAAATCAAATGTTTTCTATAGAAGATTTTTTTTATAGAAGATATTTTTAAAGTAACTCTTTATATCAAGATGGAATGGGGGTGAGGGGAATGTCTTACACAATCAAGTTAATCTTTCACATCAAAAGATAGATATGTGATGGATTATTTAAATATATGTGAAAATTTAGACCAAAACGGTTTCCTATTAAAATAAGAGCTGTAACCTTGACAATGTATAAGTACATATTGGTTTCCCTAATGTGACGAAGTCTCTCTTTCAAAATAAGATAATTACCGCAGGCTATTAAGGCAGGACGTCAAGGCCATCTTTCTAAAAGAGAAAAATATTTGTTCAGAAACAGTTTTCCTTGAGTATAAAACAATATGCACAGAATCTACATTATTGAAATGAATGTAAAATTGAGTGGGAACAAAGGGCAATGAAGCTTGGATTATATATTTGTTATCTGTCTGTTTCATCAATTTTCTAGAATTAAGGAATCAGAATGGGGAAGTGGATCATTTCTCTCTCATTTCTCTCCTCCTTACAGCTCCAGGGACATCATTTAGCCACAGTGGTCCTGTGAAAAACAAACTGCCAATTAACACCAGGAGAGTTTCCTCTAAGCCACTGTGGAGCATTGCCCAGGAAGCCAGCTGCTTTCTGATAAATCTCACCCTGCATGTATTTGAGCACAACTATGAAAATTATATCTATTCTGAGATTTCTTTTTAAAGGGTTTATCTGAAAAAATTAAAATAAATAGCTGGATAAATTCATTTATTACATTGAAGTGTTTATTATAAATCCCTTAAATCCCAATAAGCCACTTTCCAAGTAAAGAGGAAGACTTAATTTGACATTGCAATATTGTAATTTCTGTTTCAAAAGATCACAAAATATTTCTCTTTGCTATTTTCTCAGTGAAATATTGTAATGGTTAGCTTTTTCATTAAAATATCTCACATTATCCAGATTTAAATGTATAAATAAATCCAATATGATATACTGTGTTATATTAATACAATAAATGTAACTACAGATAGAGCTTTCAACAATAACATATAATCTTCGTAAATGTGTAGCTATTGTAAATAACTGTCTATATTATCAGCCCACTACAGAGACTCACTCAGTGTATTTAGTTTAATGTCATCATTTATTTGAAATCCCAAGTGGTATTTATTGACAATAATGTGTATAATAAAAATGTATGAAACTGACATCCATAAATTATGAACTATTTCTTTCAATTCTCCTGGCATGAATTTTAACATCCTAATTTATAGAGGAAAAAGGAATTGTCAAGTTAAATTTCTTTGGCTGGTTTGATTTGCTCCAGGACTTATATTACCACAGTTACATTGAGTCTCTGGTCATAGTGCTTTTATATTGCTCATGTTGCTTTTGTAATGTTTTTATGGCACTGGTTACCTGAACTGCAAGGAAAATACTAATTTTAATCTTAATTTTGTACCTGAGGAGGATAATAGATAATGAATATTCATAATGTTTGTACATTTCTTGGTATGTATTGTTTTCTCCTTTTTTACTCTTCCTCTGTTTGTTTGGCCCTCTCCACTAAGATGTAAGTTGAAATGAGAAATGTTCAGTTCATCCCCCGGTTCTGAGAACTGTGTGGCTAACATCATAGGAACTCAGCAATGTTTGTTATATGCCAGAATATCATTATTTATTGATTGCTTTAACCCATGTTCAGTCATATGGGGAATATATCCTTTTCTTAAATTATGTCAGCCAACACTCAGTGAATGTCCTATCCACCATCAAAGGCCCAAGCATACAAATTTCATTTAAAAAGCTATCCCTGATTCTTTTTCAACTCTTTTAGTCCACTTGACATTAATCATCTTGCCTTTACTTCTGGAATACTTCAAATGGTAATCACCATCTATGAGATTTTTATCATAATTATATGCATATATATAATATCTTCCCCAACAGGGTTCAAATCCTTGAAGATAAAGACCGGGTCATTTTATTCCTTGTATTTTCAATACAAGGCTTGATACATAGCAAGTATTTCAATGATCTGTTTGACTTTACCTTTTTTAACTCATTTATACTCATATATTCATTCAAGTCCTATTTTTGACCATTTGTCAGCCACTTAAGTGTTCTGGGGCTGCAAAAGAATAATATATCTTCCAGTTTTCATCAGTGAAGCCTCTGTTTCTCCCATTCTCACGACAATATAAACCTTAGTATTCAAGGCAGTTCCCTTCTTTTTACCACTTGTATTTAAGCTATGAATAGAGATTTTCTTTTCTTTCTAAATATCATGTAATAGACATCTACTTTCATTAGCTTAGCATCTCTTCCTTTTGGAAACAGCCTTCCCTGCCATATGTCAACTTGTTTCACATTCCTTGTTACAGGCGTGGGAGTATCATTTAGCCAATAAATATCATGTTTAGTGATTGGTATGGATGCTGAAGGAGAGATGCTTAATCTTTTTCCTTCTAGAAGCAAGCACTGGCAGTAAGGGTTACAAAATCCTAAACTACGGAGTCACCTCCATTGATACATGAAGAAAGCATGCTTGAGAATAAGACAAATGATAATAAGTGAAGATGAAAATATTACTTGCTAAAAAAAAAAAAAAAGAAGAAAAAGGAACTAATTACTGACTAGGGAAAAATAAGTATCCATTCCTTAAATGTTCTGCACTTTTGTAGTACACCACACTAAATAATTGGTCATAAGCATATCCATGTTCTTTTATTGTTTATTTAAACTAGTTGATCCTTCCTTATAGACTTCTTTATCAATTTTCAATATTCATCTTACATGAAATCTAAATTTCCTGATTAATTTAAAAATTTCTATTGGCTTAGTGACACCTGTTACTAATTGTTAGCATATAAGCTCAACAGCAGTAAATACTTACCTTGTTTTTATCCCCCTTTTAGCTCATACATAATTTTAAAAATGCTCAATCAGTGCATGCTGAATGATTGACATGAATAGTTATTTGGATAGTATTTTGGGAAAATATTCATTTTATTTGATTAATCACTGAAAAAAAAATTCAGATAATACCAGAAAGATAACCTCTGTGAACAGAGCATTCTGTCTACATGGCTTATTCCGTGGCCCATATGAAGAATTAATTACAGATATTTAGATCATAAATCACTGATTATAAGTAACTGACATTGATTTTAGTGAACAGTATTGTAGCATATATTTAGAGACATATCATTATGCTTTACAGCAATTAGTATATACACATATTTTTAGTCTCTTTAGTATAGCCTGTATGATGGAAACTGTTAGTTGCTTACTAGCATTCTTTCCTTCTCTCTTCCTTACAGAACCTAAACTATGCATGTCTACAACTCTCCACCTTGCAGCTTTGTATTGGGGAGAAACTGAAAATCCAGTCTCTGTCATATGAGGCCTAAGGGAAATCTCATTTATCTTGTTGGGAATCATTTAAGAAATGGGAACATTCCATCCTGGTCAATGAAATATGAGGGGAAATTTGACGGGAGGGTCCCTTGATCTTATCAAATTCCTCTGGAAGACATAGACTTACTTCTTTGGGTGTGATAAGGCCTTGTTTTGCTAAAGCCACCTTACTACCAGGATGAGAAGGAAGCCAACACAGAGAATGGATGAGGAGAGATTTGGAAGAAAAAGAAAACAAAACCCCTAGGCTTTTGATTGCGGTTCTGTGCATAGGTACATCCTGTAATAAAATGCCATCTGAATTATTATAGTATGCTTGGTAGGCACCTTTATATAATTTATATTCATTAAATGGCAGAATAAACCAAATTTATCTCTGGCTTAAAGTGAAGGTAAAAGAAAAATAAACATAAGCTAGATTGCAAAAATTTTTAACTCATGATGCCGTCCCATAAGGACATGACTTATTTTATAAAAATAGTTCCCTAATCACTCTCTTCTCAATGAAAACATGTCCTGATGATTTGCATGGGCAACAGGGACTCATAACATTCCTGCTGACTAGAGCCATAGTTCACTGACAGTGAACATAACTGTCAGTAGACAACTCTTACTTCTGTTTTATTTGGTAGAGGTAACATTTCTATAAAGTATGATAGCTTTGGGAAATCTCTTCACTCCCTAAGTTTTTAGATTGAGCTTATATTTACAATTCCTCTAATACCCAAATTCTTGCCTTTTTAAAAAAATATTTTGATTTAAAAGATTAAGGACTTTTTTAAGATTGAATATCTTGTATAATAAAATATAAGAATGCAGATAATAGGTGTCTTAATTTTTCTTCAAAGATTCATAAAACCTTTTCTAAACTATAATGTGATTCATAATAGGATGTAATGCTATTATGGTACAGAAATGAATGATACAATCTTGTTATAGAAATGTGAATATTTGCTGAATGTTACGATTTAATAGCTTTCCTTGGATATATTTAGAAAAATAGACATGTGGCACATAAAACATAATGAAACATATGTTGAAGACATTAACCAAAGATTTTAGACCAAATCTGGTTTGCTAGGCAAACAGAACGTTAACTCTTTTCTTATATAGACTGTACATTTACTTTGATCTTCTCTAAGAGGAATTTCTAATACAAGAAGCACAATTAAGCTGCCTCTGAATATTCTTTAGAATTCCAAATCATTTTGATTTATCTATAAAAGCACATCTCACATCTACAATTATGTCTTAGAATTGCTGGATCCACTACACATTGTGACTAGTTTAACAAATTATATAAAATTGAATGAATAAAGTCTTTAAAATTTTTAATTAGATATAGCTTTAAGGAAGGCTTTTGTTCTAAGAACAAGCATGGACTTGGATCCACACATTTCCATGAGTATAGTTTCATCAATAAATAAATATATAAAATATACTTAAAGGGACACCCTGGCTACCACTATGTTTCAGTTTTTATATTTGGCTTCCTAAATTGTAAAGACCTAGTCTCTTTTTTGAATGTGTAATTAGTAATGACTGCTGTAATATCCCTTAAAAGAGATTATTTTTAAGCAGGATGAATTTGAATGGGTTTATAAAAGTTAAATTTTATATTTTATGCTCCTATTAATTAGGTAATAGTTTAATGAAATAATAGCAAAATTTTATGTACCTTTTTTCTTTGAGTATGTATATTAAAATAAAAATATTACCTGCTTAAATACTATAACCAAGCAGGGCCCTCTGGGACCTCCCTGAGACAGGCCCTTCCCCCATATCCTCTACTTTAGTTCCTTTTTGAAGTACCTGGATAACAGTATTTGATGCAATTTTCCTGAGTTGTTTTACAGATGTGAAAACCCCTTACCAAATGGAAGATGTTATCTACTTGATGACCCCAGGCCTCCTGGAGCCAAAGGACTGATAATGTTAACCCCTGTGACACTGCCCTGTTACCTCACCATCAGCCAATCAGAGAAATGTGCAGGAGCTGATCACATACCCTGCAAACCCCCTCCCTACCTGGCTTTTATATAAGCTTTGCCAAAACCCTTGGGGACCTCAGGGTTTGAGCCACCAATCTCCTTGCGTGGCCCTGCAATAAATCTTTCTCTGCTCCACACTCCAATGTTTCAGTTTGTTTGGCCTCACTGTGCATCGGGCACATGAACTTGCACTAACAATATCATCAGAGAACATTATTGTTAAAATCTTTCCTTTAGAGCTAGTATCTCTACCATCAATTAGCATTCCATAGTGTTATAGCCAGTAATCCACCACCTTATTAACATTTGGTCTGAAATAACTTTTCTTTTTTTCTATGGCAGTTCAGAAAGTCAAATATATGATTTTTAAGTTTTAATTTAGAATGATTTATAAAAGTCTGTCTCAAGGCAATAATTAAGCTGGAGTGAGAAGTATAGTCTATGTTTTTCTGTTTTTAAATATGTCAATTACATGTTTAATTTCTTTATTTCTGTTCATTGTCTCCAGTATTATGTGTTCTGAAAAATCAGGAAAAATTCAATAAGCAATATTATTAAACCACTCAATCTACTATATCACAAAATGCTATTTGATATGCGTTAAAATTCTCATTAAACATTTCAATTAAAGTAAAAATGAACAATGGTGGTGATCTAAAATACATTCTTACTCTTGTGTGCACAAAATTGAATGGTTGGTGAAAAAGTGTTTGCTTTTTAATATAACTAGTTTATTTGTAATTAAGGCATACTATAAAACAATTTTTAAAGTCTTACAGTGCCTGAAGATGATGTATACATGCTATATAATAATGAACTAAAATTAGTGAACAACAGTGTATAATTAATAACGTTCTTGACATCACCAGGAAATCTAAACATGCAAAATACTATCAAAACTTTCTAATGGTTGTTTAAATATTTCAGTACTTTATTATTAAGGCTGATTATTGAAATCCTCGCCATTTGGGAGAACTGGGCTAGAAGAACAGGTGGCCCAGTGCTGTAGCTTCTGGTTTGAGAAACCTTGGTTTTTTTACCTCAGTGCATTGTACAAAAAAAAAAAAGTCATTTTCTCTATGTGCTAAAAAGAGAAACTTGCTGGGATACCTGGATCTAATGGCAATGGAACAGCATCAAAATCTTACTATTAATCCCACTTCAAGTTAGGGGGATTTCTTTACTTCTCCAAGTGTCTATTCTTCTGTCTATTAATAATAATATTTCATAGTACCTGAAGAATCTGTATGATGAAAATGCTAGTTCATTGATGTGAAATTCTTTCAAAGGGTATAATGTTCCACACAGTATTACATATTTTGTAAGACTCTCAGATCAGATGTGAAATATTTTGCTAATATGTTTGAATATATTCTATCAATAGGATACATTCAAGATCTAGCATAATTTTTATGACACTCATTTTTGAATCATGGTCTAGAGTCATCGAAAAGTTACAGCTGAAGTCTAGTTTTATGTCAAAAACAAGTTGTAAAATTGTTCCAAATACAAACTGCTTTTTTCTGTCTATTTAATACCTAAATGCTTATGCTCATCTCCTACTACATTGTAAAAACCTAAGATACTAGAATTCTTAATAGACAAGATGGCGGGGATCAAAATTGTTATTTGAATATGTTTATTTTCTTCAAAAGACAGTAAAATATATTATTTGTTAGAATCTACTTCTTTATTCAAGCACTAAAAGTATTATCATTACCTTTATTTTATTATTGAAATCATATGTATTTCTAATCCTATTCTGAAATTTTTGTTCCACTAAGATATTTGCTAGTACAGTGTGACTAATTGAGATGACTAGGAGAAGATGTGATATTTACACACACACAAATCTTTTTCAAGAATAAAATATCTTGGAATGCAGTCTAATTCATGCCGTGAACTGGAAAATCATTTACACTCATGTAATGTGTTATTAGTTAAAATGACATGCAAGAGCCATAAACTCCTTTGATCTTCTTTGTACTTCAATTACTTCTTGAGAGTGTTTAGATTTTTTGAAAAGTATTAAAAATTATAATAGTTAATGTTTAATATGTGCCATGCCTCTTTCTAAGCATTTTTACACGGATTCTCCCTTTTCCCTCAAAATTGTGCCATGAGATGGGTGATAATTATTGTTCAAATGGGACCCAATAATCACTACCCCTCTATTTAAATGTAGTTCTAAACTAATTGAGACAGAAAACAAGAGAGAGATCATACAGGAAATGTAATATGACCTTTTTTAGTAATAAAGATGAAAGAAAGCGTGGCTAATGTATGAGAATATGCTTGCTTATTCCCAACCCTCCACCTGAGGGAAAGTTTAAGTTTACAGAGAAGGACAAGAGAATTAATATGCTAATTTAGGATATTTGGTAGATTAACAACACCTAATTGAGGATTTTTAAAAAATGTTTGTCTTCCACTACTCAGGTAATACCTTAGGCAATAGTTGTGTGTAGATCCAATGGCCAGAATTGTAGATGGAAATAACTTTTCCTAGAAAGTGTGGAATGCAGAAAAAAGTTTTCCCTCCACAATAACAATGCAAGCTAACAATAATTCAGCTCTAACATGTATGGACCTAGAGATTATCATACTAAGTGAAGTAAGCCAGACAGAAAAAGACAAATATCATATGGTGTCACTTATATGTGGAATCTAAAAAAAAAGATACAAATGAATGTATACACAGAACAGCAATAGATCCACAGACATAGAAAACAAACTTATGGTTACCAAAGGGTAAGGGGTGGAGAGGGAAAAATTAGGAGTTTGGGATTAACATACACACACTATTATATATAAAACAGATAATCAACAAGGACCTACTGTATAGCACAGGGAACTACATTCAACATTTTGTAACAAACTATAAGGGAAAAGAATCTGAAAATATAAATATATGTATAACTGAATCACAGTTATACATGTGAAACTGAATTCAGGTTGCTGTATACCTGAAGCTAATACAAAACTGTAAATCAACCATACTACAATTAAAAAATAATAATAATTCAGCTCTATGATGGTCTAGAATCTATTTATTTAATTTCATCTACCCTATTGTAGATGAGAGAATTGAAATTTATACTGTTAACTTCATCCTGAACAAACAAATAACAAATTGCTGAGCCAGCATTCAAACCTAGGTTTTCTTATTTTAAATTTGTACTTTTCCAGGTGACAACAGTAATTTAGTGAGTTGGTCACTACAAAGCTCCTTAAATGGGTTAACTTATTACTTCAAAATAATTTGTGCTTTCAGAGAATCAGTATAAATTTTTGGTAATTTATTCTGTTATTTCTCAGATTTTCCATTATATTGATAATTATCAGAGATACCAGAACTGTTTACCAGCTGTTCATATTATAGTTTTGGCTCAAATTTGAGAATCTGAACTGGAAATTCAAAACAAATGTAGATAATCCTTCCAATATGATTCCTACAATGAAGAAATTTATGGCTCATTTACCATCTAGCATTCAAAGAATTCAAAGTCAAATCATATGTCATGAATCTTCTTTTCAAAATACAAGATAAAGAAAACAATGGTGATCTGCATCTTTGCCTCAGCAATACCGAAATACCCTTCATGAATAAATTTGTTATAGACTTGAATATCTAAATAAAACAATGAACTAAAAGTCTTTGGTAGATATCAAGATAAAATTCTTGAAGTCAAGAAATTATAACATGAAGATCTTATATTTGCTTGATATTTTAAATTTATGTGTTTCAGATTCAAGCTCTGAACGCAAATTATTGTCCTAGAGTTTTGTGTGACAATTCCATCAGTGAACTATACGGGCAGTTGCACAAAGACTCTTTATTACTTCTTTATGTAATGTTCCTTTTTGTTTTTCTGCTACTAGTTGATAACACTTTATTTATATAGTACACCAAGCCTGGTGGTTTAGGCTTGTGTGTGTCTTAAATCTGAAGACTTATGAAACTCCTAAGGAAAGATGACATGGATGGTCTGGTGTTAGATTTTGATTAGGTCATACATTTACAAAGACCTGTTTCATTAACCTTTCATCAAGATTCAAGTATAGCAAAAAGAAAAATAATAAATAAAACAGTATACTTTACATTAGTCATAGATTATATTCAAAACCTTTAAAGGCAAAATTATTTTATGTTCTCTGATAATAATATGTATCTTACTACTTAACCATTATAGGTCAGGAATTCATTGAATTATATAACATTTTCCTCTTCTTAGGGAGAATAAGAACAGAGAAAAAATTTTGTGTAAATTATTTAAAATGTGCCATTTCCTTCTGTTATAAATAGTCCCAGATCAGTGTTCATGGCTTGGGAATGGAGTCCAGGAGTTTGTAAAAATGTAAACCTGTGTTTGTTAATGAGCATAAAAGCCAGTATTAAAACATTAGAGCCATTCATGGGATATCGAAGCAGGACTACGACTAGTTTGGTCAGCTATAAACTGTTCTAAGTAAGAATGCCCCAGCTCGTGAATTAGATATGCAAAAATCCACAAAGAGCAAAAGATCAAAGTTCTGCCACAGCCATCATATGTTCCCAACTTTGCACCACTGAACCACTGTTCTGTTACACATGCTCATTTATACCTGGACAGTGCCTGAGGAGATTTGATGAAGTTGAAATTGATCCTCCAGTTCCCCAACTCAAACCAGAGTATTTAGGCTGGTGCCATAGTCTGGATCACTTGCAGAAACTCATGTTCTCATCATCAGAAGGGATGAGGCATATATGCTTATATGTTCCATTTATTACTCAGTACACCAATCTCTGCTTGAAAAAAAAAATAGAGACACTAAGAGGCAGGGTCATCACTGTACACAGCTTCAGCTTTATAAACTTGGAATTAAATTTAGGAGTCTACTCACTTACTAAGGGTAAAATAAAGGCTTTCTCAGGGATACCAGAGTGGTCCACAGAGAAGGGCCAGTGTGTGTGTATGTGTACGTGTGTGTGTGTGTACTTACTTTGTGTTTGCAGCTCCTAGGAGTTTATACTCACACACAAACACACTTGGCCTTTAGTAATTTGTTAAACTTTGTAGCTGAATTCTTCTTTCCTGCTTTATGGGGGCCCCATTGTCCTCCTGTTGCTACAGGTAAGCCAGTGTTCACATGTGTCCCCTCTCTGAGGTGCCTGTCTTTCCTTAAGATTTCATAGTACTTGGTTGCCCTGTAACCCTAGCTCTCTGTTGGGTTATATAAACATAATGATAATGTAAATTATCCATCTTTTTTCCTATTACGGTGGGAAAGATACTCTTTCTAGCTTTCTACATAGGGGGAAGATAGGAAGCTGTAGAGTCACACTTTTTACACCAAATTTCCTCGAAGTTTTCTTGAAAGCCAGAGACTATATATGTTTGGTTTATCACTGTGTTCCAACATAGTGAATTAACAAAACAATGTACAATTCAGACAAAAATTGTATGTATTAGTTTAATAATAAAGAACAGATTATTATACTACTATACTAAATACTCTAATTCCATTATAAATTGTTTTCTTGATAGTATCCTTAATGAACTACATCTCTTTCTCACCTTACACATTTTTTTTTACCACAACTGAACTATCTGCATGTTCCCAAATACAGCATCTTTTTCAAGCCATTTGCCTGTTCGAGTTAATAGTTGCTGCAAAACAAACGATCACAAAACACAGTGGTTTAAAACAACAATAATTTAATATTTGTTACACTTATTTTGTGCAAATTTGATGGGTCCTTTGCTCCATGTTGTGTCAGCTGAGTCATTCATATGGCTGCGTGTGAATGCGGGAGAGAGTTGGATTCTCAATTTTCTTCCACGTGGTGTCTCACCCTCCAGGGATTTTCCATGCAGCCTTTCTATACAAGAAGATAGTCTGGACTTCCATAAAAGTGTGGGTAGGTACCAGATTTCACATTCCAACACATGTGAAAATGCATGTCTTAGTCAGCTTGGACTACCATAACAAAATGCCACAGACTGGGTGGCTTAAACAACAGAAAATTGTTTCTTACAGCTCTGGAGTCTGGAAGTCCAAGATCAGGGTTCCAGCCAATTCAGTTTCTGCTGAGGGCTCTCCTCACGGTTTGCAGATGGCAAACTCTCTCTATGTCCTCACGTGGCCTTTCTTTGGTGATTGCATTCAGAGAGAGAAAGCTCTCTAGTGAGCTCTCTAGTGTCTCTTCTTATAAGGACACTAATCCTATCAGATGAGTGACCCACCCTATGACCACATTTAACCTTTAATTACTTCTGTTAGTGGCCCTATCTCTAAATACAGTCACATTGTGGTTTAGGGCTTCAACATATGAATTTGGGTGGGGACACAAAACAGTTTAAAACAGTACATATGAACCTCTGCTTACATCACATTGCTAAGATCTCATTGGCTATAGTTGGAAGCCAAGTAGCTAAGTTCAGATCAGTGTGGACAGGACTGTACAAGGAAAGATAAAGGAGGGCATGGTTCGTTCCTTATGGGTCACTAATGTGACATCCCAGAATAGTGCCATTGAAAATACCACCATGCTTTCTTTGCCCGGTTTATTATTGTTTTTCAGGAAGATTTATCTTGTCACCTCCATGAGGAAGCTTTCTTTAATCAATGCTGTTAAAGACCCCTCTCTTTGCCTCTGTTTTCCAGACTAACACAGAGCCTGGTACATAGTAGTCTCTAGAATGAATAAAGAACTCCAAAAATGACATTTTTACTCATAAGAGGAATAAATACTGAGATTGAAAGCAATTTTACATGCTGTGTTTGTTCTATTCACACCTTGCCATTATTCCTGTGTATATAAGGGTGACAGTAAATTGCAGTACTCCTTGTAAAGATAGTATTCTACTCATTTGGGGAAGAGATCTCAGAACCAGTTTATTCTACCCACTTAAAAAGTTATTCTTAAAAACACTTAAAGGTATCCTTAGACTAGACAATGAATAAAGACAATAAATGAGAGACTTCCCTGGTGGTGCAGTGGTTAAGAATCTGCCTGCCAATGCAGGGGACACGGTTTCGAGCCCTGGTCTGGGAAGATCCCACATGCTGCAGAGCAACTAAGCCCATGCACCACAACTACTGAGCCTGCGCTCCAGAGCTCGTGCGCCACAACTACTGAAGCCCGCATACCTAGAGCCTGTGCTCCACAACAAGAGAAGCCACTGCAATGAGAAGCCCATGCACTGCAATGAAGAGTAGCCCCTGCTCGCCGCAACTAGAGAGAGCCCATGTGCAGCAATGAAGACCCAGCGCAGCCAAAAATAAATAAATAAAATAAATAAATTTATTAAAAAAAGACGATAAATGAGTGTGTTAAGACATATACAAATAATATATATGTAATACCATGCTGTGAACCTGATGCTAAGCCCTGGTGTCTCTTAACAAAGATGCAGTGATACTTTCTGTATAGTAGTAAAAAATTACTTTATTCTTTTTTTTAAAGAACATTTTATTATTTTTATTTTTAAGCTTCTTATTCTCATATATCTTAGACACTGTCTTAGTCTCCTACATTTTATTTTAATCTGGTATTTTCTGCTGTTGCATTTGATAACCTAATTATGCTGGAGTTTTCCCTTTTATTTCCTATCAGTCTTAAGATGCAGAAGTTTTCTGATTTACTTGCTTAGAACTCAGCAACAGTAGAGATTTTTTTCTCATCTTAACAGTTGCTACTTATATCTGTATATTAGTCAGAATTTGACATGACATGATTTTCTGTGTGTTACTTTGGAAGGCAAACATGTTCTTCAGATACCCTCTGCCTGTGAATGCCCTTGGCAAGTGGTATTACTGCAGATGGGGCATTTGGGGAAGGTGGTGGGGTTCATAAACAAGCCAAACTTTAAATGACTGAAAAAAATTATCTGACAGATGGATTATTGCATGTAGAAGAACATGACTCAAAAGACTGCTCATTTTTGGTTGCTTTCTGAATCTCAAAATTTAAAGTATATTCTCCTCTTCATATTACTCTCACCCCTCATTCTCTTTTATCTTGTGCCTGCTCCATCACCCTCAATAAAATCTGCTATTTGCTGCCCCAAAGTTACATGATTTAAAGTTCACATCATGTGGATTATAACATACTGTGATAGAGAAAATATTTGCAAACCAAGCAACTGACAAAGAATTAATCTCCAAAATATACAATTAGTTCATGCAGCTCAATATCCAAAAACCCAATCCAAAAATGGGCAGAAGACCTAAATAGACATTTCTCCAAAGAAGATACACAGATTGCCAGCAAACACATGAAAGGATGCTCAGCATCACTAATCATTAGAGAAATGCAAATCAAAACTACAATGAGGTATCACCTCACACAGGTCAGAATGGCCATCTACAAACAACAAATGCTGAAGAGGGTGTGGAGACAAGGGAACCCTCTTGCACTGTTGGTGGGAATGTAAATTGATACAACCACTATGGAGAACAGTATGGTGGTTCCTTAAAAAACTACAAATAGAACTACCATATGACCCAGCAATCCCATTACTGGGCATATTCCCTGAGAAAACCATAATTCAAAAAGAGTCATGTACCACAATGTTCATTGCAGCACTATTTACAATAGCCAGGATATGGAAGCAACCTAAGTGTCCATCAACAGATGAATGGATAAAGAAGATGTGACACACATATATATAATGGAAAATTACTCAGCCATAAAAAGAAATGAAATGGAGTTATTTGTAATGAGGTGGGTGGACCTAGAGACTGTCATACAGAGTGAAGTAAGTCAGAAGGCGTAAAACAAATACCGTATGCTAACACATATATATGGAATCTAAAAAAAAAAAAAAATGGTTCTGAATAACCTAGGGGCAGAACAGGAATAAAGACGCAGACATAGAGAATGGACTTGAGGACACGGGGAGGGTAAGCTGGGACTAAGTGAGAGAGTAGCATGGACATATATACACTACCAAATGTAAAATAGCTAGTGGGAAGCAGCTGCATAGCACAGGGAGATCAGCTCGGTGCTTTGTGACCAAATAGAGGGGTGGGATAGGGAGGGGGGGAGGGAGAGGTAAGAGGGAGGAGATATGGGAATATATGTATACGTATAGCTGATTCACTTTGTTATACAGCAGAAACTAACACAACATTGTAAAGCAATTATACTCCAATAAAGATGTTAAAAAAAATAAAGTTCTATGAGGCATTCTAAATCACATAGAAGTTTTTTTTTTTAATTTTAACTGCACTGTATCGACAGAGATAGGAATTCCTAGAATAATTAAATCACCCTCCATCTGCAAGTAAGTGCTTACATCACTGTAATCCAGATGTTAGCTTCTCGTTTTCTAATCTCACTTCCCCCTAATGTATTTGAGAAAAGGAGGCTGACCCACATAATATCCTAAATTACTCCCAAACTGCAGCTTCATTGCAACTCTTTAGCTCAGTGGTAGATAAATTTCACCTTGGTGATGGTCATGAACTGAACCTTCAGGACGTACTTTCCCTGTAGAAAAAAGGATGCTCATCAGCATGGTCATCAGAACTAGAGGGCTGAATACAAAACCATTCATTTGTCCTCTTTCTGCCTTATTACTTTATACTCCAAGTCACTACAGTTGTGAGCATCAGACTTGTTGAGAGTTCAGAGAATCAGAGTTCACATTACAGAAAATGCAGCAAATTAAAATTGCATATTAGACATCTCCATCCTTCCAATACCATGGTCATACCATCTCTGGGAGTGAATTTTGCCAATGTTCTCCACCTACTGGTTCTTGCCCCCTTTCATGTTACCCACCTCTCTCTCTCATATCTACAACTCCCCTACACACACACACACACACACACACACACACACACACACACACACACAGAGTTCTTCTGCACTCTTCCATTCCTCATCTAAGTGTCAATTCCTCATGAAAGTGAACTCTTTTGGTTCACATTTTTCTTTTAGTCAATAGTCTCAGGACCTCATCTTCCACCTCCATGTATCCTGCCAACATATTGTCCTAAATAATGGTAATGACTCTCCTAAAGTAGAGCTCTATTTTTCATCTGCTAAAATAATGCATTTTCAACCTCCTGTCTCACTAACAATGTCCCAATTGTCATTATTCAGTATGTTATGACTGTTCATTCATATGAAAGTTTACAAGTGTAAGTAAGAAGCTGAGCTATATGAAAGAGAAGGATACAAACTCTGGGCATACCTAGATTAGTGATAATTTAGGTACAATTATGATATTTGCTGATGATCTGCTACATCTTTGTCATTTCAGTCACAGTTTACATCTTTTTATATGACATATCCACTAACAAATTATTTTAGGTATAGTTTTTTAAATAACTTTATAACTTATTTAAAATAAATTTTATATTGGAGTTAAAATTGATGTATATACCATTATTACAGTATTAGAGTATTCTGAATTTGACTATATACTTACTTTTACCAGTGAATTTTATTCTCTCATATGTTTTAATGTTGCTAACTAGAATCCTACATTTCAACTGAAGAGCTCCCTCTAAGGATTTCGTGTAAGGCAGGTCTAGAACTCCCTCAGCATTTTTGTCTTGGAAAGTCTTTCTGTCTCTTCCATTTCTTAAGGACAGCTTTGCTGGGTAAGTACTTTTGTTTGGCAGGATTTTTTCTTTCAGTACTTTGAATATATTATCTCACTCTCTCCTGGTTAGGTTTCCTCTACAATGGGAGAGACTTTACCTGGAATAGATCATACATTTTGATAGGAAAATGGACAATTTAGAACAGTTTAACATATGAGGAAGAACAAAAATATGTGTCAAAGACCCTGAGATATAGAATTGAAACAGGTTAACCATAGCCTGAAAATGGGGCAATCTGTTCATATGGGAAGGAAACAGGCAACTTTCAGCAGTATAAATGCACATAAGTCTGAAGTGAAGTGCATCTGGGGAGACAGAAAACTGAAGTTCATCTAGTCTCATAACTGTTTTCTTTGTGATTCAGGAGCCACAGACTTCTGGTGAATAGTTCTATCTTCCTCTCTCTGAGCGTAGCATTTATTAGAACTTGGTATGATTCTCCTTTCTTCAACTTGTACTGGCCTTTGTCTTCATAGTTACTTTATAGTAAACCCATGAACATGTCTCCCTCTATATAAATTCTGATGTTGAAGTAATCTGTAGTATCTTAACAATTAACCTGCTTTGATATTAGCTCTACAATCCCTACCTTTTAACCCAAAGTTGTTAGAAGAAGATACAGTTTTCTCATCATTTCCCCTCTATTTCCCATCACATTATTCAGTCAATTGTTCAATATAAAATAAATACACATAAAAGCCATCTTTGGATTTTGCCTTATTTTGCATTTTCTCTAGAATTCATGCTGCCATGTACTCTTCTTTCTACCACTGCTGCTTCTGTGACTTCTTTTTCTCCACTTCTTCTTTCTCCCCTTTTCTTCTTTCTCCCTCCTCCTTCTCTTCCTCAGCTCCTGCCTCTTCCTCAATCTAAGCCTCTGCTTCTGCCTCATTTTTTTTTTTTTTTTTTTTTGCGGTATGCGGGCCTCTCACTGTTGTGGCCTCTCCTGTTGCAGAGCACAGGCTCCGGACGCGCAGGCTCAACGGCCATGGCTCACGGGCCCACCCGCTCCACGGCATGTGAGATCTTCCCAGACCGGGGCACGAACCCGTGTCCCCTGCATCGGCAGGCGGACTCAACCACTGCGCCACCACGGAAGCCCTGCCTCATCTTCATGTCAATATTCATCTTAGGCATCTATAATACCAAATTATCCACAATTTTGATTTAACAAATGACAGTCTTTTTCCTGAAAGTTATCTTCTTTAGTTTTTTGATAGCACTTTAGTGAGCTTTGCATATCTAGCTGTTTAATTTAGGTGTTTTCCTAGAACTGTACACTTCACTTTTTCAATGATTATTATAAGTAACACCTTATAATTTCGAGATGCATTGTCTGCAACATACAGTCATTATTTAATATATTTTTCTATAAGAGATGTTGCCTTGTTAACACAATTTTAAGCAACAAATTTAATAGTTGACAATTTATGAGTATTTTTTTTGTTACCTTTTAATTTGCTTTAAACCACATATTTCTTACTATATTAGTATTTTTAAAATTTTTGTTTATTTACATAGCTTACATGTTAATTTACCATTTGTGGGAAGCAGACTATAGCCCTCCAAGAATGTCTGCATTCTAATTCCTGGAAACTGTGAGTGTACTATGTCACCTAGGAAGAGGGAATTAAGTTTGCCGATGAATTAAGATTGCTGACCTTAAGATGAGCAGATTATCCTGAATTTTCTGGGTGGGCCATATTTAATCACAAGGTTCCTTTAAATATGGAAGAGGAGGGAGGTAGAGTCAGAACCAGAGGTATAGCATTGTGAGAAAGGCTCAACTGCCATTTTTGGCTTTGAATGTAGAAGGGAGACATTTGCAAAGGAATGTGGACAGCTTCTAGAAGCTGGAAAAGACATAAAAAAGGTATTTTCCCCTAGAGTCCCCAGAAAGGACCATAGCCATGCCAAAACCTTAATTTTAGCCCAGTGAGATACAGTTTGGATTTTGCCCTCCAGAACTGTTAGATAATAAATTTGTGCCCCTTTAATTCAGTAAGTTTGTGATAATTTGTTAGAGCAGCAATAGAAAACTTACATAGCATCTAATATGTGCCAGGCATTGAAGAAGTTATGGAAGTTAACAAGTCTTTACCTTCATGCATCTTCTTGAGCAGTGAGGAAGATAAAGGTAGCTGTGTTAGCTGGAATGACCACAGATGGTATCTGAAAATAGGATACTTGAACCGAGTTCTTGCAGAAGAGATGGTAGTTACCGTCTCTCTTTCACTTAGAAAATACTCTGAGTTGCATTTGCATAACCACAACTTATATGTATGGAGGGATGCTAACAGTACCTAGGAATGAGACAGATGATACAGGACTAATTAAAATAGCTCCTGTTATTTCCTGTTCTATAGGCATTGACTCAGGAAAGATTGCGAATTCTAGTTTTAAAGAATAAAGTTGTCTTTCTGAGGATATTAAAAATACAAAATCTTAATATAGAAACAGCAGAAAAGAACCTGTCTCCATGTATGATACTATGGAATGCAGCTATGAAGCCTGGAAATGATGTAGCCATTTTTAAACACTGAGATCAAAGTCACCCCCCAGAAGTAACCCTCAGAGAACTAGAGCCAATGCCACCAGAATAAAATATCCTGAAGTCAGCATACCATTTGGACTTCCAATATATGGGCTAATCGATTTTCTTATTTTACAGGCCAGTTGGAACAAAGTTTATATTATTTGAAGGTAGAAACAGAGTAAATGATACAGACTTCAAGGAGAAAAATGAGACAACTTTGTGAAGAAATAATGGAAGAATAATAGCATTAGAGGAAACAGTATGCAAATGCCCTAAATTCAAAAAGTCTTGGCATGTTCGAAGAAAAGAGAATCTCCCAGTGTCAGCAGAGCCGTAAAGAGAGACACAGTATTACGTGAGGTTGAAGGGCAAGGCAGAACCACATCATGCAAGCAAGGTCTTATGATTCATGATAAAGAGTTTGGATTTTATCAGTGATATGCCACAGCACACATTTAATCATGAAGCTATATAGTGTGTTTCTGTTGTTTTTGTTTTAATAGGTTACTCCTATTGTTCTGTGAAGAATCTATTGGAAAACATAAAACAACTTGGAAGAAGGAAGATAAACTTGGAGGAATAATAGATAATGGTGACTTGGGCTATAATTAATGTCAGTGGAAATCAACAGTGATAATCAGTATTAAAACATATACTGGGGATAAAAAGAATAGAACTTAATAAAGAAATAGAGGTGGGGAAAGAAGGAATGGAAATAATCTATGTGCTGAGTCAGGAGGGTTGGTGGTGCCATTTTCAACTGTGAGAATCAGGAATATTGTTTTCGATATATTATTTTTGAAATTTTCAACACAGTTTCAGGTAGAAATATACATCAAATGGATAGTTGAATGAAAAAGTACGCAACTAAAATGAGAGATAATGGCTCAAGATACATTTGAGAAATACCAGTTTTTAACACTATTTCAAGCAATGGCGTTTGTAGTAATCTCACAGGAAAAGATTTTGGACAAAACAAAAAGAACTGTTCCCAGGTTAAATCCTTGGAAAGCTTCCATATACAGAATTAAGAATAGAAGAAAGATCTAATAATGGAAGCAAAGAGCAAAAAGGAATTCTGAGAGAATAAATATCAGAAGGGTATGGTTCCAGATGAAGAAGGCCTTCAATTGAATGGAGTAGCCACCAATATTAAAAGCGGCAGAAAATCTCAATACATACGTAAATTCTAAATAAATATATATATTTAGCACTGTGGAAGTTGCTGGGCACCTGGAATAAAGAATTTTAGTGATAAGAAGTGCGGAAAAGAAGTCCAGTTTGTTGTTTTTGAAACAATGGCTGTATGTGAAGAAGTAGAGATAGCTAATACAGAAAGCTTATTTGAAGATTTGTCTGGAGTGGGAGCCAACTTAATGAGTGAGTAATAGGAGATATGTGGGATAAAAAATTTCTGTTTTGTTTTCCAAGATGAGATTTAATAGAACATGATGACATATTTATAAGAATTTGGGCATATAAAATAAGAGGTTGGCTCTGTGTGGGGATAGAGAGGATAACTGAGGGAAGGGGTCTTTGAGAGAATAAGAGTGTGTGAGAAATGGCTCAAGGAGAAAAATTCATAATTTATAAGAACATGAAAATATTCCACTGTAACAAGAGGGAAGGCAGAAATTAAGTAAAGAAAAAAGTAGGTTTTTTGCATGTGACATTAGGAATATGCAGATAAGTCCATGTAACAGCTTTAATTTTCTTAAGGAAATATGAGTAGAGGTTATTGGCAAAATATACATAATTGGAAGTTTCAGGAAAAAGGAGAAGTTATAACATAGGCGTATCAGATCATAGGGAAGTCAGCTTATCAGGCAACCAACATAGATTAGATATTGTTGAGATAATGAATTTAAAATAAAATCACTGGGCCCTAGTTGTGAGATTTACTTCAGCAAGGTCAGTTCCTAAGGTGAATTCATGGACAATGTATAGAAAATTTAATCCAGGATTGACATTTCACCCTGTGAATAAAATTAGAAAGAGAGGAGATGAGAGAAAAAGAGTGAGGGAGAGATGAGAGAAAGAAGAGATATTTGAGGATATCTGCAAGGGCACATTTATAATTATGAGCCCTGAAATCTAAATTTGATAAAGAAGAAGATAAAAACAAAGTTGTGGATACTAAAAAGAGATGGAGCCAATGGAATTCCAGTTGGGAATTCCCAATGAGGTTAACTATTTGTCATGAGGGTATTATAGAATGTAGTGGGAAGATGATCAGATAATGGGAGCTTGACAGGATTTCAGGCTGGTATAGTTTCTGGGAAAAAAGTAAGGTCTTAGGTGTTATCACAAAGTGAATGAAATATTTTTGTGGATAAGGAGTTAATCTCTTTCCCTCTCTTTTCTCCATATTAGTGAAAGTAGACACTCCTTTTCATTGTATAATATTCCACCATGTAATACTATCATAATTTATTTCACAAATCCACTACTTTTTTTCCTTTTAGCTTTTTTTCTATTATAAACAACATAACACTTCTTAAAATATGAAAATTTTGCTATTTTGTCTGAAAGATATATTTTAACAGTACATTTTGGTTTACAAGAGTAAATGTCCTCCAGAAAGTTGAACAAAAATATACTCCCCAAAATATTAGAGTGCAGCTCTCCCGAGAGCAAGCTTGGTGAGGACCAAACAAGAATATCCCATGGCTTTTAATTTTTTAATTAAAAAGTGATATATCACTTTGTCTTAATTTGCATATCTTTAGTCATGAATGATTTGGGGCATTTACTCTCATTTACATTTCTATAGTGAGTTGCTGATAATCTATGCCCATTTATTCTTTGGGCTATAATTAGATTTCTTAATAATTTTTAACTGTATGAGGATAATTTTCACTTGTAATATATAGTGTTGACAACACTGAAATGGTGCTAGAAATTTATCCCATGGTTTAGGATTTAGAAGAGCATCCATTTCTGCACACCATCACCTCCAGTGTATAATTTCAATCTTTATGTTTTCCTATCTGATTGCAAAATATATTGTATCATCATTGTTTAAGGTTTGTCTCTTTGGCATTTAAAGTTCTCAGAGAATGCACACTCTCCTCCATCTGAATAATTACCAAATAAAAACACCATTTTATGTAAAATGACCCTCTGCTAACCACATTTTCTTGGCACAGAAACCAGACAAAACTAGGTCATGTAGAGCTCTTTCTTGAGGTTTTTTTCCTCCAGGTCAATGACTGAAGCTCAGAAACCATAGTCATTTCAAATATATAGACATGTCTGAGTCACACAGAAAATCAGAGATGAGAGAAGAAAATATGCTGAGAACTTTCAAATCTCTTGTTCCAGGTCTTATTGAAGTCCAGCAGAACTGATGCCCTTTCCTTAGTAGAACATATCCTTCAAGAAAAAACATCAACTTCTAAGAAATTCCCTGATTTACTAAAGCTATCTCTGCATTCAACAAAAATAATCCTAACTAACATAGAAATAGAAATATCCTTTCAACATGTACACCTTAAATTGAGTTTGCCTGGGCACCTTGACTGACAAACTGGTAGATCAGATGGAATAGGGGATTTTCAATGATTGAAAAGGTCTTTATGAGGTAACAAACATGAAATGTTAAGTCCTCCTATGAACAGTCTTACCTTTCCTAAATTGTACAAGATATATCTATGATATTTGAGTCTACCTATGTTTTTCTAGAATCTAATTATATTTTACATTCCATAAAACTGGAGTCATGAAATTTATTTCTCCTTTCATTTCATAAGTTACAAGTGACGTCCTCTTTTTATTTTACTAGAATTTTCTTAAGCAGTATACCTGTTTCTTTTGTTATTTAATAAAACTTCAAACTTGTCCTCCTTCAGTTTTGCCCTTCTACATTTAGGTTCAGTCTGATGATATCTCTTTTCAAAAATAAACCCTTCTATATCTTTTACTACCTTCTTTGACAATCTTTGATTTTCACAGCTTCATATATCTCAACAAGTATACTCAGTCTATTACTATCAATATTTTTACTTTTTAAAAAAATTTATTTATTTGTTTATTTACTTTGGCTGGGTTGGGTCTTCGTTGCTGCATGAAGGCTTTCTCTAGTTGCAGCAAGCAGGGTCTACTCTTCATTGCGGTGTGTGGGCTTCTCATTGTGGTGGCTTCTCTTGTTGCGGAACACAGACTCTAGGCGCATGGGCTTCAGGAGTTGTGGCACGTGGGCTCAGTAGTTGTAGCTCGCGGGCTCTAGAGTGCAGGCTCAGTAGTTGTGGCGCACAGGCTTAGTTGCTCCACGACATGTGGGATCTTCCCAGACCAGGGCTCTAACCCGTGTCCCCTACATTGGCAGGCAGATTCTTAACCACTGCACCACCAGGGAAGTCCCTGCCTTGGTTTTTAAAACTGGTTAGCCTAGGAACAAATATGAGTTCACATCCTCAGAGATAATATGGGCACCTAAATATAAAATGTACAGGAATGATAGAATACTATACAAATATAGGTATATTTACATAATGGACTTTATGACAAGTGAAAATCTGTTGTTTTATGTGTGCATACTACAAAGCAAAATATAAAAGAGGAAAAATAAAAATAATTATAGTACCTTAGAACTTCATAACTGTTAGGACCATTAGGGATGATACACTCTGAGTATCAACAAAAAATTGAGATCTTATTATCAGACAACTAGGGGCCTAGTGTTATAACCATGATCTGCAACTTAAGTAAATTTACATCAGTGCCATAGTCAATCAGCCCCTTAAGATAAAAACCTCCTCTCCAGAAATTTTTAACTGAGCATGGTTAATAAGAAAAGTGTAGCACTGCCCATGCAGCTGTTCTTTTTGCAATCCTCAGATTCATAGGACAAGTTATAGCAATGAGCTACAATTTGGCCACAACTGGATATAAATCCTTTTTGTTTTTGGTTTGAATTTGTATTAAGTATGATGCTGGATGAGTTATAGGAGTCCTACAGCTGCTTGATGGATAAAATTTTACAGATCACTGTTCAGATTGAATAGAGATTTTAAAGATTAATTACTCCAAGCCAGTAACTAGTGATAAATCCACATTAAACAGATGGTAGAATGATGAATTAGAAATAATCCAGAGCTTTGCTTTAATCTTAGAAAATTTGCAGGTTCTAGCATGAGGCTCATGATTTCCCAGCATGTAAACTTTTCTAGAGTGACAGCTACAAATAACATATTAAATCTATGAATATGTCTAAATACTTATGTAACTGTCATCACTAGTTCTTGGAAAACTGTCCACCCTCAAATCTTAATAAATTTTTGCCATCCTAAAATTTTAATTTGTAAACAGTTCAGCTGTCACCTGGCAAACACACTTAGAACTACTTTTTAAATTTTATCTTTTTTTTTTTTTCTAGAAACCCCATAGCTACTTCATGGGGCTACTGACACAAAATAACAGCCAGCTGTTTCTCTAAATACAGACTAGAAGAAGCTGCTTGAAAAATGGAAGGGTAAAAGAAATATAGACACAAATCTGAGGAGAGATGAAAAGGAAGCTTTAATCCTAAGCTTGCTTTTCCTCTTTCAGCAGTAGAGAAACTGGCTTGTTTCTTGGGAGTTTATAATAAATAATATGCTATAATGCTAACCTTGTATTGAAACATTCCACTTGCCTCTATGATAACTTAAAATTCTGAAATCAAGTGACACCTTCATTGTCATTAAATGTGTGTATGAATGTGCAAAGTGCACTGAACCTTTTCTGCTGAGAAGCTTTTTCTGTTCATCATCAGAAAAATATTATATTTCAAGCTGCTTTCATGAAGCTGGTAATTGGAGGCAACACTGTGTCAACTGAATTTAGATAAGAAATTACTATTACTGATTTTCCTCCCAAAAATTATGTTGAGATGTAAGGAAGCTATTGAAGAAGACAGAGAAATATTAAGAAATACTTTAAAATAAATTATTTCCTTGACCAAACTCTAGTCAGTTTCCTCTGAGCCCTTTTTCAACTAAGCCCCGTTATTGCACGTCCTTAAGAGCCGGAGAATTTTGCTAAGTTGGTTTAGGCAGAATCCTCCACCCTTAACATCTATTCACCCTCACTATCTGACCAAATTCCTCATCCCCCACCATCTATCAGGTGATATCTGATCACCCCAGCCTGCCTTCAGCAAGAATTCTGTTAGTTGGTTTGGCCAAAATCTCCCTTACCCTATGTTTCATCTTAGTAATTTTCCATCCACTAACCCTCCCCAATCTGCTTCTTGGCTATAAATTCCCACTTTTCTTTGTTGTATTCAGAGTTGAGCCCAATCTCTCTCTCCTACACAAAACCCCATCGCAGTAATTCCTATACCTATGGCCATAGTCCTGAATAAAGCCTGCCTTACCGTCCTTCAACAAGGATATAAATGTTTTTCTTTAACAATGTAAAACCATTATTTACTATGATAGATATAGTAGATACTTCTTATATTTTGGCTCGTTTCATCCTGTCATAGTATATAAATAGAAGCAAATAATCTGAATGTAACAAAGTGAAAGCTGCATACTACAACATGGTAAGTGCACATGTGGAGAAATTCATCTGGCATTTGTCATTTGTATTATCTTCAAATATGAAGGAAATTTTGTGGAATGAGAATGTAACACAAAACATGTTCTAAATTTCCACCACCGCAGAAGATGAAAAAAAGATGACTGTGGGTTTTTCTCATTAAATTAACCAGGGTTAAGTACTTAACAGACATCATGTCCCCAGGCTTTCTCTTTGTTCTTACATGGCTGCATACTCCTTTAAATACCATGACTGAGCTCAACCAATATTTCTCTCTTCCTCTCTCCTCTGTCTTCTTTCTCTTCTCTCTTCTCTTCTCTCCTTCTTCTTCTTCTCCTCCTCCTACCTCTTTCTCTTCCTTTTCCCCTCCTTCTCCTTCCTCTTCCTTTTCCTCTTCCTCTCCTTCTCCTCCTTTTCCTTCTCCTTCTTCTTTCTCTTCCCCCGCACCCTTCTGTCTTTCTCTCTCTTCTGCTTAAATTACTTGGAGCAAATTCCCAATATTCTATGAGAAGGAATTGTATGTCGCCAGGAATAAACACCGGTACAAGAGTTGAAGTAACTGCTTGTGACTTTTAATCAATTTGAATATTTCTAAATGAGTTCTAAGGTTAGCTATCTCATGTTATTCATATTGGGAAACAAACTCTAAAAGGAGAAAACTACAAAGTTTCCTCAAAGTTTAGAAACACTGCTTCATAATTAAAAGGTATTTTCTAAGAATTCTTCACACTTTCAACTTTATTAATATTGTTAGGTAATGGACTATCTCTGTGTTCTCATTCATAATTTATTATTAAAAAGCTCTACTTGTTTTCATATTTTTAAAAACAGCTAAAGTTAAATCAAAAAGAAAATCTCTGTATATTATTATATATACAAATATCCTCTAGCAAAATCCAAAAAAGGTAATGTGAATTATTAAAATTATTTATTGTGTTATCAGGTATTGGATTATCAGATGTGATTTCTCATCTCACCACAACCCTCAATTGTCACTCTTTTACATATGTAGATATTGAGTCCTAGCATGCTTAATCTACTTGCTGGGTAGTTCACAGCTTGAAAGTACATGAGTGAGATTAAATCAATGTGTGTATAAAACTAAAGTCTCTTATCTTTCTCCCTTATCATTCTAGCTTCTCATTATCTGTGTACATTAAAAATCTTCTCTTAAGCAATTCATCCTGGAGCCAGGTTATCTGGCTTCAACAATCTGCTCTGCCATTTGCTTGTTGTGTAACCTCAAGTAAATTACTTTACTTCTCTGCAGTCCCAGTTTCACAGTCTCAGAAATGGGGATGATAATAGTAATTGCCTCAAACAGTTTCTTTGAGACTCAAATGAGTTTATTCAGTGAAGACTGAGTTAATATAGCTAAAGAATATAGAACAGAGGATGGAGCACAGTAAGTGCTATCTAGGTGTTGCTATTATTCTAATCTTTCTCTTTGGGCCTTGATTTCCTTACACAGCTTCGTTAATGAAGGTAATAACAACAGAATTTTAAGACTAGTGATACCATCAGATTTTAATAACCTTGAGATCATTAAGAAAGTGATTCCTACATAACAATAATAATATAATTTTGAGAGCAGTAAATGTATCTGTGTGTGTTTTCTGCTATCCAGGATCAGGAGAATAATTTGGATAGTGAAAAATATTGAATTTTGAGGTAGATAACTGAAAACTTAAAAGACACAATAAGCAAAGAGAAGCTAGCTTTCTTTCCTTTCTGAAGATTAAATCAATTAATACAAGCAAAGCACTTAGAAGGGTAACTGGTATACAGTACTCAATAAATCTTAGCTACTATTTTTGTACATTATTCACCATTATACTACTCCAGTGTCTAATAAAACACCTAACATCTGGCACTCAATATAAATTTGTTAGCTTGTGTTAGAAGGATGTAATATTAAGCCTACCTGGGGATAGATAAATCAATGCCCACATCTTTATATTTTCCAATCTAATGTAAAAGAATGAAAATCTACCCAGGATAATTATTTTAATTTGAAATTTGTCATAGATATGGTCATCTTTCTGACATTAGACAACAAATTGAAGCACAGATGTTGTCAAGGAATTAGAATCCCCGGGGCAGTGGGGCTTCAATGATTATCATAGATATACACCTTTGCTTTCAGGGAGGTAAATCTCAATATTTAAGCCACTAAATTATTTTTTAGTAACAATTATTGTCAATATAGTGTTTTATATTCAATATTACTATAGCCTTCATGACAGTAAGCATTAAAAAATTATCAGGAAAATATAGCTGGCTGCTCCCAAAGAGTAGTTTCTTGTGTGAATTATCTTAGAGTACTTATATTTTATCTAATATAAAGGATGCTAGCAGATAAATGACAATGCTTTTTTAGTTTTGATTTAGGCAAGAACTTAATTTTTCCATCAAAAACTGAGAATATAAAAAAACTCAATTGCTTCAAGGGTACATATAATCACAGTGCCGAGCATTAGAAACAAAGAAGATGTGAAAATGAGAATTAAAAGGATGAGTCAGAATGTGTCTGGATTCTCTCCAAAATGATATATATTTTTTGGTTAAAAAGCATTGGACAGATAACATTAAAGAAAATTTTTCTTCCTCCCTTCCTCCATTCCTAACTTCCTAAGTTTCTTCTTTCCAACAATTTGTTGAGCAGCTATTAGTTCCCAGGCCTTCATCAGCATGAGAAATACTGTGAAGAACAAAACAGAAAAACCTCTGCTCCTGTGGAAATTACATTCTAGTGGGCGAGGAAAAAGAATACAGAATAGTTGACAAATACAATAATGTCTGTTTGTGATGCAAATAAATATATGTCAGAAAAATAGGACAGAGAAAGGGGAAAATAATATTATTTAGGGAGCATGATCTGAAAAAAACCCTCAGTGATAACATCTGAGCAGAGGAATATGAAGGATAACAACATGAATATCTAGGGCAAAATTATGCTAGATGGAGGGAAAAGGGAAGGGTAGAGCCCTTAGGTCAGCATATCTGATAGTTTCCATAGAGTTACAACTGCTCAACTCCATCTTTGTTATTTCCAGAGTAACCCTAGATAATACATAAATAAATGGGTATCGCTGTGTTAAAAAGAGATGTGTGAGAAGAGGTTCTGGACTATGTTTGATCCACAGGATGTTTTTTGTCAGCCTCTGCTCTAGATAATCAATAAAATAATAAATCAAGTCCTGATTTATAGTGTTTGCCAATTTCTGAGGTGTAAATTCTCTCACCATAGCTGAGTGCCAATCTATCAACTTGACATTACTGAATATAGAGCTGGGAAGAGATATTCAGTAGCGCATCATTTATAATAATCCCACCATGCAGATATAACAGGCATAATTACCTCAAAAACACAGATAATTGTAAACTGCAGAGAAATAGAAAGTATTAAGTTTTGGGTATTTATTACCTTTGTTTTTAATATAATTTATTTAATTGCAAATTTATATAATTTAACCATTAATAACATCTGAGTTCAACACATTCTGAAAATTTTCTGAAAATTTAGCAATCATATATGGTAAGTCAGTACAAGATGATTCTAGCATACTATTGGCATAAGTAAGCAGGTTTGTGATTTTCTTGGATATAAATATGAATTGGTAACTTACATAACTCATCTGGTTAAATAAATAAGAATCTAAAACTGGTAACAAAGGACAATTTAAATTATTTAATTTTATGTCCTACAAAATAAAAAAAAAATTGTAATGCCCTATTTTAAGTATATTACATAACCTTCCAAGAATTAAATGTGCTAATTGATTAAAATGGTGATATAACACATGCCCTTCCTGAAAGTAGTAGGCAGGACCACATTTGTTCTTGAGAATTCTTTCAGGCTTTTAAATAAAGATTCCACATATTAGACATTGATCAAAGTAATATGCCACTTGTAGGCTTGGTGAAGTCAGCTTATCTTACTAATCAACCGCCACACAATTCAGACGGGAGCCTTCAGGATTTGTATGGAGAAGAGATGAAGTAAAAATGACCTCTTAGGAAAACCTATTTTGTTAATTCTCTTGATTTAAATTATGCTTAAGATACTCAGTAGTGCTTATCTCATTTCAAAATTTTATCTTTGGATTATTTCCATATGGTCTAGAAAGTTTAGATACAATCTCACACTTTCAGCAGATGAGGTGACTGAGTTCCACAATCTGGCATGTACTTGATATAATACGTGCTGCCAAAAACTGCAGGTTCTGTTCTCCTTTCATTGATATAGAGGAAAGTGAAGCTACTTCAGTACACGCAGAAAGAATGCTAAAGTCTCGGCTTTAATCTGTTTTCTTGCTGTGTAAGTCACTTATATTGTTAAGATATATTGGTTATTAAGTTATGGTTTTTCAGCTCCAAGCACAACCTTCTCTACTCATCTTGAGAGGCTGCACCTGGGACTCTGCAAACCACTTTTCTGCTTTGTCAGCTGCTTCCTACTAACCTTTGCCAGTAAGCATGTAACAGGAAACTAAAATACTGAGGAAAGAGAGTACATTATTTTTTCTTGTTTGCTTGAGGTTGACTTCCTTGTTGTTTCCTATTTCTGGAAGCATTACTCTGGCAATGCTTCTTTGCCCTGGCATTGGCACTTTGTACCCATCATGACAGCTGAATCCCGTTTGTATTAAAACCAATTTCATGCCCTCTCAGAGACACCAGCCCGAGTCAGCCAGCACATTCTCAGCAGAGTTCAATGTCCCAGTCCGATAGGACCCCTCCTTTAAATTTGGAGGTAATGTCAGTAGCTGAGCTATGTCTCCTTCTCAGCTGTTCTAGTCTCCTCTCTGTGAAGCTCCTCCAAACTTTATGTTGTAATAATTCCATTGCTTTCTCCGTTTATTCCCCAGCCCTAGGAGTGAAAGCTGCTTCCTGCACTTGCTAACTCTATTACGCCTTAGTGTTCACTGTACTTCCAGTTACATAATTAACACATATTCAATTCTCATTAATAATTATTTATTAACTTAAAAAAATAATAACGTGGTATTTCTGTTTCCTAAATGGACCCTGACATTTAAAAAATTACACACCATGATCTAGTTGGGTTTATTACTGGGATGCAAATATGCAACATATGCAAATCAATAAATGTGATATGCCACATTAACAGAATGAAGGAAAAAAATGATCATCTTGATAAATGTAGGAAAGTGTTTGGCAAAATTCAACATACTTTTGTGATAAAAACTCTCAACAAATTAGATATAGAAAGAATGTACCTCAACATAATAAGGACCATATATGAAAAGTCCACAGCTTACATCACACTTGGGTAAAAAAGCTTTTCCTCTAAGATCAGGAAGAAGTCAAGGTTGCTCACTCTTGCCAGTTCTATTCAACATAGTACTGGAAGTCATAACTAGAGCAATTAGGTAAGAAAAAGAAATATAAGGCATCTAAATTGGAAAGTAAGAGATAAATGTGTCTTTCTTTGAAGATAACATAGTCATATATAGAAAACTTTTCAGACTCCACCAAAAAACTGTTAGAACTAATGAACAAATTCAGTAAAGTTGTAGGATACAGAATCAACATATAAAAATCTGCTGTATCTCTATACACTAACAACAAACTATTGAAAAGTAATGAAGAAAACAATCTCATTTATAATAGCATCAAACATTATAAAATAATTAGGAATAAATTTAACCAAGGAGGTGAAAAATGTCATTAATGAAAAAATTAAAGAAGATATAAATAAATAGAAAGACATCCTATATGTCCAATATAAAGACATCCTTTATATTGTTAAAATTTCATGCTACTTAATGTCATCTACAGTTCAATGCAACCTCTATCAAAATTCCATAGCATCTTTTACAGAAATAGAAAAAACAATCCTAAAATTTACATAGACTACAGGGGACCCCAAATAGTCAAAACAGTCTTGAGAAAGGAAAACAAAGCTGGAGATATCACACTGCCTAATTTCAAAATATATTACAAAGCTAATGTATGGTATTGGCAAGTAAACAGACATATAAACCAATGGAAGAGAAGAGAGCCCAGAAATAATCCCGCACATAAAACAGTCAGATAATCTTTGACAAGGGCATCTAAAACACACAATGGGGAAAGGATGGTCTCTTCAATAAATGGTGATGGGAAAACTGAATATCCATAGGCAAAAGGACAAAACTGAATCCCTATCACACACCATTCATAAAAATTAACTCAAAATAGATTAAAAACTTAAGTGTAATACCAGAAACTAAAATTCCTAGAAGAAAACACAGGGGGAATACTTCTGTTATTGGTCTTGGTAATGATTTCTTGATTCTAATACTAAATGAACAGGCAACAAAAGTATTAGTAAACAAGTTGGACTATATCAAACTAAAAATTTCTGCACAAAAAAAGGAAATAATCCACAAAATGAAGTGACAACCTATGGAATGGGAGAAAATACTTGCAAGTCATATATCTAATAAGAGGTTAATATCTAAAATATATAAATATTCATATACATGAACTCATATAGGTCAACAATAAAAACCAAATAATCCAATTAAAAAATGGGCAAAGGGCCTGAATAGACATTTTTCCAAAGAAGGCATACAAATAGTCAACAAGTGCATTAAAGATGCTCAACATCACCAATCATCAGGGAAATGCAAATCAAAACCACAGTAAGGTGTCATATCAAATCTGTTACGATGGCTACTATCAAAAAGATGTGTTACAATGAGTAAAATCTTTAAAAATATTGACTCATTATGCTGCACACCTGAAAGTTTATAATATTGTAAATCAACTATACTTCAATAATAAAAAGCAATTCATTGGCAAAGGTGTGGAGAAAAGAAAGCCTTGTACACTGTTGGTGGGAATGTAAATTGGTATAGTCAATATAGAAAACAACATGGAGTTTCCTCAAGAAATTATAATAAAACTACCATATAATCCAGCAATCCCACTTCTGGACGTATATCTGAAGGAAACAAAATCTTGTTCTTCTTTCTTGAAGAAATATCTGCATTCCCATATTCATTGCAATATTACATAAGCTGAGATATGGAAACAACATAAGTGTCCATCTACAGATGAATGGATAAAGGAAATGTGAAATATATACAACAGAATAGTCCTCAGCCATAAGAAATAAGGAAATTCTGCCATTTGTGACAACACCAACCTGGAGAACAATATGCTGAGTGAAATAAGCCAGACAGAGAAAGACCAGTACTGTGTGTTACTCATATGTAGAATCTAAAAGACAAATATAGTCTAACTCAATAAAACAGAGAGTAGAATGGTGGCTGATAGGACCTGTGGTGTGCGAGAGATGGGGTCATGTCACTCAAAGCACATAAACTTTCAGCTATTATATGAGTAAGTTTGGGGGATCTAATATATGATGACTATGGTTAGTAATACTGTATGGTATACTTGAAATTCGCTCAGACTAGATCATAAGCATTATCACCACACACACACACACACACACACAAACACACACACACACACACGAGATATGTGAGGTGATGGATACATTAACTTAAATATCAAAGCATGACTGTGTATATTTTAAACATATACAGCTTTATTTGTCAATTATATTTCAATATAACAGGAAAAAGTTAGTTTCATCAATATTATGTGTCCCTATATTTATCATGCTGCATTTGAACAATATTTATCTGTACTGTATGATAAGATATTTTATAATATATGTTTCTCTAGTAATAGAGTTGAAGAAGTAGTGCCTCAAAACCTCAAGCAGCCCCTCCTAAATCTTTCAAGGATTGATATGTATTCCTTCTGATGACTTCAAGAAACTCCCAGTGCTATTTGTGAAGACTTCTGTGGTTGGCATCCCAAGAATGAATTTGAAATTGGAAAATTTGAGTTGAAATCAAAATGTACTCTGACTTTGTTAAAAGATAAACTAAGAATATTATCTAAAAATAAATAAATAAATGCCTTTAATATTTTTGCCTCACAATTACTTTGCCTAATGATAGAGTCTGAATTAAAATTCTACTCTTGACATTGAGAACATATCCTGTTTGGCGTTATTTATTTATTTATTGTTAATATGGCCATTACTCTACATTAAAAAGTATTAAAATTTTTCTTTTTAAGTTTCCAATATTAATTATTATTTAGTTAGTTGGCAGTCATTGATACCATATGTTCTGTGAAGTGCTAAGTACACAGTCAGATAATACAAACGTTTCACAAAATTTTGACAATAATAATTCTAGTAAAATTGCTATTTTCAAGCTAGAACTATATGAGTTTAAGTAGGAAAATGATTAGTACATGGGAAAATTAGGCTTGTAGATTTAGATTGTTTTGACACTTTAGCTGATTAGATGTATTTGGGGTACTAGGGATATTGGACTCTTACTGGTACAAGAACACTCAAAAAACAAGTCTAGTTACTTATTTACATAAGCTATTCACATTTTGACTCTGAAATCTGGACTTTTGCTTTATTATACTGTATTTTAATTCATTATGTGAAGTACTACAAAATGGTCACATATTTCAGTTTTTATCCTAAGTTGTCATGAACTTGGTATTGGTGTAATATCAGCAGACATATTAAAGTTATTGATAAAATAGTAATTATATGTATTGAAGCAGAAATCATATAAAGCGTAACAAGTTTATTTTCTCAGTGACCATTACTGAATCCAAGTCTCTTTTGACTATATGGCTTGTCCTAAACAAAAGGTGTATTTTCCATGACCCCTGTTTGGTATGTTCCATTACAAGGCTCATATCTGCATATCATCCAGTTTTGTGCTTGTCATGTTAAATTAGGAATACATGGACACACCAATGTTATTGGCTAACAAAGATACATGTACTATCACCAAATAATCAAGGTGTTTTACATGTGTCTTATTGCAGTAGTGATAAAGTATTAATATAATTTAGGTCTTAATATATATGACATAAAAAATACTTTTAAATAAATGAATGCAAACATAAACTTCTAAGATTGCTGAAACACATAGATTATATCAATGGCCTTATTTTTTTTTATATAGCTTTACTGGAGTATAATTGCTTCACAATGCTGTGTTAGTTTCTGTTGTACAACAAAGATAAATGGATAAAGAAGATGTGACACATATATACAATGGAATATTACTCACCCACAAAAAGAAAAGAAATTGAGTTATCTGTAGTGCGGTGTATGGACCTAGAGTCTGTCATACAGAGAGAAGTAAGAAAGAGAAAAACAAATACTGTATGCTAACGCAAATATATGGAATCTAAAAAAAAAAAAAAGGTAGCAATGAACCTACTGACAGGACAGGAATAAAGACAGAGACATAGAGAATGGACTTGAGCACATGGTGAGGGGGAAGGGTAAGCTGGGGCAAAGTGAGAGAAGCATAGACATATATACACTACCAAGTGGCCTTATGTTTTAAATTGATCTATTTGTGATACCTTCCTTGACATCCTATATTTATGTATCATGATTATCATTTTTTTAAAAATACATTTTATATTTTTAAAGTAGTTTTAGGTTTACAGCAAAATGGAGATGAAGGTACAGAGATTTCCCATATATAACCCTCCCCTACACATGCATAGCCTCCTCTGCTATCACCATCTTCCACCAAAGTGGTACATTTGTTACAATGGATAAGCCTATATTGAAACATCATTATCACCCAGAATCCATAGTTTACCTTAGGGTTCACTCTTGGTGTTGTACATACTACGAGTTTAGATAAATTTATAATGACACTTACCACCATTACAGTATGATACAGAGTAGTTTCACTGACCTGAAAATCCTCTGCACTCTACCATCATTTCTTTTTCATCATGAGTGATGATCACATTTCTTTGACTTCACTTCTTAAAATTTTGGTACAAATATGAAGTCTTCAGCCTTCTGTGTATTCACTGAGTAATCCTGGAGAATCCCTATACTCTTCCTCTCTGATTCAACACTACTTAAGCACTTATTATCTACTGATTTTTACTGTCTATAGTATATTTATAAATTTTAAGAAACTGTTCTCATAAAATATATCAACAATACTTATAAAATTTTGGAGAAATATAGAATAATAAAGAGGAATATCACCCATATCTCTGGCACAGAGAGAACTACTGCGAAAATAATGGTACTGTACTGTACATATTGGCCACTGAATATTCTTCATAAACACTATTTTTGATAATTGCATAATAATTCATTGTTAAGGTATCCATTTCCTGTTTCTAGCATTATTGCAATGATTACCTTTGGACATAAACCTTCAACACATTTTTGATTTTTTTCACTTAGAGCTGATTCCTACAAGTAGGATTTCTAAATCACATTTGAACCAATTTTAAGCTTCTGAATGCATATTTCTGAATTTAAGATGTCTTGATTGAAGGGGAGAAAGCCATTTATAATAACTGACTCTGGGACACTACTGCATTTTTTTCTTGTCACAGACTACTGTAATGGTACAGGTTACCTTGAGGCACTCTCAGCTTCTCTGACAGACACAAATATCTAAAATTGATCCTTCCTGAGATATACTCCATCTTCTTCAGAGAAATATTTTCAAATTTTAGTTCGTGTATAATATGTATGGGTAAACTAGGTTATGAAAGGGGAAGGAAACTGACTACTCTGCTTTTCTTAATGGATTTAGTGACTGCTGTTTCTTCCATGACCTATGCTTTTATACCTTTTTTGTTTATAAATTTTACTCCAAACTAATTCTCCTTTGTGAATTCTGTGAGAAAGATTTTGCTTTCCTCTGGTATTTTAGACTACAGGCCTCTTTGCTCTTATATGTCGACCCATGCAAGATCTGTTCTGTGGGTTCTAAGATTTCTTTAAATGTTTGGTTCCCTTGTTATACACTCATTTTCTTCTCAGGACTTCTATGTGTTTAGTGTTGTCTTAGTCTATCTGGGCTGCTATAACAAAACACCAGAGACCAGGTGGCTTGTAAGCAACTATTTATCTCTCACAGTTCTGGAGCCTGGAAGTCCAAGATCAAGGCACCAGCATGACTGCCTCCTAATGAAGGCCCTCTTCCTGGTTCATAGCCTGAATCTTCTTGCTCTATCCTCACATAGTGGAAGGAGCAAAAAAGTTCTGTGGAGCCTCTTTTATAAGGCATTAATCCCCATTCCTGAAGGCTCCACCCTTACAACCTAATAACCTTTCAAAGGCCCCTACCTCCTAATACCATCAGCTTTGGGGGTTAGGATTTCAATATATGAATTTGGGGGGGGGGGACACAGAATTTCAGATCATAACATGTGTTTTATAAAACAATTATTATACTTACATCACTGGGAGTTGGAGAAAGGGAATGTGGAGATTTTTGTTTAATCTACTCTGGTGATTTCTTGAACCAGAAATCACTGCATATTTCAACTGTTAAATATTTAACAAATTTTTCCCTATTTAGAATTATTTTTATGTTTATCTTCATCATGCTTATCCTATTTGTACTTACTATTGCAATGCATGATAAGTATATTAAATGCTCTTTTTGACAGACCTACAAGGGAGCAATAATAGCCTATATTTCCTCTTTACCTTGGCAAAGCCATGTTCATGTATACTGTTGGCTACAAGAAATAACCATACTGTGCCAAATGGCGGAAGCTATGATAGTGTAGGTTACAGATTTATGTTACCAATTGTTTATCATAACAAAACAAGTGACATCTTTAATGCAATGATAAGGATTGTTCAGCTCATAATATATATAAATCAATTAAATTAAAAATAAGATTTAAATTAAAAATAAGATTTGTCTTCCTTTCATTAGAAAATTATACATTTCCTTAAAGTTTTATAATGTCAGAAATACATGCTTATATAAAAATATACAAAATAAGTTTCTATGTATGGTATTTTAATATTTAGTAGGAATTCAGTCAAATTTGAAATATTATTATTGTGCTATTTATAATTTTTAAGAAGAGAGTTTAGGACCCAACACAATTTTAATACATTGAGAGTCAATTCTAGTGGAATGTAAAGTGTTTGCTAATGCCAGCTGCTAAGATGATAAGACATCTAAATTGCAAGTCTTAGTTCCCTAGGATAAATATTTGGGGTATCTGTCTTAAAGTTAAAATATTTATTTATTCTTCTTTAATTTTAAAACCACATTAGATGTGTTCAATAAGTATCTGACTTTTTTTGGTACATGAAGGAAAATTCATCAATTAGTGTGTCTCATTTGCAGTAAATGAAAGTGGAAGAAAGTTCTAATTACTGTATATTGTATAAAAACTTTCAAACCACAGCTGCATCTTACAAATGATACTTTAAAAAAATCTTGAAGTAACTAAATCTGTTCTTGCTGTTATTTTAAAACCTTATGTACTCAACATGTTCCTCCCTCTGATTTGTAAATGTAGTGAGAGATACTGTACATAAAATCATCATTGGTGTCATCAGATATATCTATGGAGTGCTTATCTGTGAGAGGTAAAATTTTCACATGCTACCATATAAATAATAAAATAATAGGTCACTTTATATGCTACCATATAAATAATAAAAATAATAGGTCACTTTGCTAAATTTTAACTCTATGCCTTCATAAGCACTACCTCATTTATTCTTCATAAAAACATTTTGAGAGAGTTACCCACATTGTCACCATTTTATAGATGATGTAATTGAGGAGGAAACAAGTAAGGTAAATTGCCCCAAATTCCACAGCTATCCCACAGCTACAGAGGTTTCCAGCTGGCTGTTCTGACTCCACAGACCCAAGGGCTTAACTATTCACTTTATTAATAAAGAAGATAGAATTTTAAAGAATTATTTAAATACTGACAATTTCTCACCAAGCTTAGGGTAAAAGAGTATGGTACTTGGAAGAGAGCTCAATTATCAACTTCACAAGGGAAAGGTTACAATCTCTGAATGAAGAGATATAAGAGGAAAGAATGAAAAGCAGAGTTGATCTAATATATCTGGACTGTATGACTGGGGCAACTTCATTTTGTAGAGAGAGCAGGTGTGAAAAAATGTTATGGTACTTCCAACTGAGCAATTTGGCCTTATAATCTTTAAAACCTTGATGGGAATAGCAGAAATTGGGGGAAAAAATGATGTCACACAGATAGGATGTAGAGATCACAACTCAATGCCCAAGGGACCATGAAATGAAGTAAATAAGTGAAACACAGTGTAAGAAATGATATAGTGTTGCCTTTAATGAGAAAAATGGCTCTATGTGATTATTTCAAAAGCCAAGTGCATACGACAAAATTGAAACTAAGCTAACAACATATTTTTTGGAGAAATGTTTTCCTCTCTATATAAACATACGTATATACATATGAAATACATATGTGTATATATACGTGTGCATATATGTTCATGTATCTTGCTTATTCTTGGAAAAGTGTGTGTGTGTGTGCGCACACACAGTTATTGCAACAAAAGACAGGGCACAATACTTATCTAATGCTGAAAAAAATATCTAAATGCACTTAGATTGGCCTTGGCAAAGCTGAAATGTGTCTTTGATTAGTGTTCTAGTTAGAGCTGTTGAAAACTGACCAACTGAAACTTAGATGGTGGAAAAAAATTGGCTACTCATAAGAATACAGGCTGGGAGCTAGATATGAAAACAGCCATGTTTAAAAGGAGGGTAACACATAAAGGATCCCACAGGGAATTATCAGGGCAGTGGGCTCAATGAAAATTCATAGTCAGCAATTTTCTGTTTTATTTCTTTAATTTCACATTAGTTTTATTGAATATGGTTAAAATCTAAAGAAAAGCTTTATCTGTATTGTGTAAAGAGTTTTTTGTCCAATTTGACTTGGAAATTAAAGTAAGCACAGTTTTCTTCCCCCAAATCTAGTATTGTGCATTGACAGTAACCAGGTGGGTAGGGGACAAAAGTCCATAGTATGGAGCTAAATATCACAGAAATCTAAGCCATTATTCAAGACTGATACAAGAGCAAATGTAAACCTAAGAGGAGAGATTGTGCCACGTTGTCTTACAGGAGTACACTATATTTCCTGGAGAAAGGAGGATTATCTATGGAGGTAGATTTATAATCTGTTACACACAAGCTGCTGAGCCATGGAAGGAATTCATGTAACATAAATATATAAATATATTATATACAATCTATAGTTTAAAAGGTAAAATAAGACTATGATTACTGTATTAGTGAAATACAATAATGAGGTAAAAATTTTCAGAAAATGGATCAAGAACCCTCCAGATTTCACCTTACTGAGTTTACTCAGGGTTCACCAGCCACGATAGAGCCAGGCTCCAAGAGGACGCTGTCAGCAGAAAAGCCGTGTAACTGACAGGACCTTTGTGCTCCGGCTGGGTGTCAGGCCTGAGCCTCAGAACTGGGAAAGCCAAGTTCAGGATACTGGACCGTCAGAGACCTCCTGGCCCCACATAATATCAATTGGCAAGAGCTCTCCCAGAGATATCTGTCTCAACGCTAAGACCAGCTCCACTCAACGAAGCTCCAGGGCTGGAAACCCCATGCCAAACAACTAGCAAGACAGGAACACAAAACCACCCATTAGCAGAGAGCCTGCATAAAATCATATTAAGTTCACTGACACCCCAAAACACAGCACCGGACTTGGTCCTGCCCAACAGAAAGACAAGATCCAGCCTCATCAACCAGAACACAGGCACCAGTCCCCTCCACCAGGAAGCCTACACAAACCACTGAACCAACCTTACCCATGGGGGGCAGACACCAAAAAAATTGTAACTACAAACTTGCAGCCTGTGAATAGGAGACCCCAAACACAGTGAGTTAAGCAAAATGAGAACACAGAGAAATACGCAGCAGATGAAGGAGCAAAGTAAAAACCCACCAGGCCAAACAAATGAAGAGGAAATAGGCAGTCTACCTGAAAAAGAATTCAGAGTAATGACAGTTAAGATGATCAAAAATCTTGGAAATAGAATGGAGAAAACACAAGAAACATTTAACAAGGACCTAGAAGAACGAAAGGGCAAACAAATAATGATGAACAACACAACAAATGAAATTAAAAATTCTCTAGAAGGAATCACTAGCAGAATAACTGAGTCAGAAGAATGGATAAGTGACCTGGAAAATAAAAGTGTGGAAATAACTACTGCAGAGCAGAATAAAGAAAAAAGAATGAAAAGAATAGAGAACAGTCTCAGAGACATCTGGGGCAACATTAAATGCACCAACATTCAAATTATAGGGGTCCCAGAAAAAGAAGAGAAAAACAAAGGGAATGAAAATATTTGAAGAGATTATAGTTGAAAACTTCCTTAATATGGGAAAGGAAATAGTCAATCAAGTCCAGGAAGTACAGAGACCCATACAGGATAAATCCAAGGAGAAACACACCAAGACAAATATTAATCAAACTATCAAAAATTAAATACAAAGAAAAAATATTAAAAGCAGCAAGGGAAAAGCAACAAATAACATACAAAGGAATCCCCATAAGGTTAACAGCTGATCTTTCAGCAGAAACTCTACAAGCCAGAAGGGAGTGGCAGGACATATTTAAAGTGATGAAAGGGAAAAACCTACAACCAAGATTATTCTACCCAGCAAGGATCTCATTCAGATTCGATGGAGAAATTAAAACCTTTACAGACAAGCAAAAGCTAAGAGAATTCAGCACCACCAAACCAGCTTTAGAACAAATGCTAAAGGAACTTCTCTAGGCAGGACACAAGAGAAGGAAAAGACCTACAAAAACAAAATAATTAATTATAAAATAATAAATAATAACCTATAAGCCCAAAATAACTAAGAAAATGGTAATAGGAACATACATATCGATAATTACCTTAAATGTAAATGGATTAAATGCTCCAACCAAAAGACATAGACTGGCTGAATGGATACAAAACCAAGACCTGTATATATGCTGTCTACCAGAGACCCACTTCAGACCTAAGGACACATGTGACGGAAAGTGAGGGGATGGAAAAAGATATTCCATGCAAATGGAAATCAAAAGAGAGCTGGAGTAGCAATTCTCATATCAGACAAAACAGACTTTAAAATAAAGACTATTACAAAAGACAAAGAAGGACAGTACATAATGATCAAGGGATCAATCCAAGAAGAAGATATAACAATTGTAAATATGCATCCAACATAGGAGCACCTCAATACATAAGGCAAATGCTAACAGACAAAAAAGGGGAAATTGACAGTAACACAATCATATTAGGGGACTTGAACACCCCACTTTCACCAATGGACACATCATCCAAAATGAAAACAAATAAGGAAACACGAGCTTTAAATGACACTTTAAACAAGATGGACGTAATTAATATTTATAGGGCATTCCATCCAAAAACAACAGAATACACCTTCTTCTCAAGTGCTCATGGAACATTCTCCAGGATAGATCATATCCTGGGTAACAAATCAAGCTTTATATAATTCAAGAAAATTGAAATCATATCAACTATTTTTTCTGACCACAACTCTACGAGAATAAATATCAATTATAGAGAAAAACTGTAAAAAATACAAACACATGGAGGCTAAACAATAGACTACTAAATAACCAAGAGATCATGGAAGAAATCAAAGAGGAAATCAAAAAATACTTAGAAACAAATGACAGTGACAACACGATGACCCATAACCTATGCAACACAGCAAAAGCAGTTCTAAGAGGGAAGTTTATAGCAATACAATCCTACCTCAAGAAACAAGAAAAATCTAAAATAAACAACCTAAATCTATACCTAAAGCAATTAGAGAAAGAAGAACAAGAAAACCCCAAAGTTAGCAAAAGGAAAGAAATCATAAAGATCAGATCAGAAATAAATGAAAAAGAAATGAAGGAAACAATAGCAAAGATCAATAAAACTAAAACCTGGTTCTCTGAGAAGATAAACAAAATGGAAAAACCATTAGCCAGACTCATCAAGAAAAAAAGGGAGAAGACTCAAATCAGCAGAATTAGAAATGAAAAAGGAGAAGTAACAACTGACACTGCAGAAATACAAAGTATCATGAAAGATTATTACAAGCAACCATATGCCAATAAAATGGACAACCTGGAATGGACACATTCTTAGAAAAGCACAACCTTCTGAGACTGAACCAGGAAGAAATAGAAAATAGAAACAGACCAATCACAAGCACTGAAATTGAAACTGGGATTAAAAATCTTCCAACAAACAAAAGCCCAGGACCAGATGGTTTCACAGGTGAATTCTATCAAACATTTAGAGAAGAGCTAACATGTATCCTTCTCAAACTCTTCCAAAATATAGCAGAGGGAGGAACACTCCCAAACTCATTCTACGAGGCCACCATCACCCTGATACCAAAACCAGACAAAGATGTCACAAAGAAAGAAAACTAAAGGCCAATATCACTGATGAACATAGATGCAAAAATCCTCAAAAAAATACTAGCAAGCAGAATCCGACAGCACATTAAAAGGATAATACATCATGATCAAGTGGGGTTTATCCCAGGAATGCAAGGATTCTTCAATATACACAAATCAATCCTTGTGATACACCATATTAACAAATTGAGGATAAAAACCATATGATAATCTCAATAGATGCAAATTTATCTTCTGACAAAATCCAACACCTAATAGTGATAAAAACTCTCTAGAAAATCAGAATAGACGGAACCTACCTCAACACAATAAAGGCTATATTTGACAAACACACATCCACCATCATTCTCAGTGGCGAAAATCTGAAACCACTTCCTCTGAGATCAGGAACAAGACAAGGTAGCCAACTCTCACTGCTATTATTCAACATAGTTTTGGAATTTTTAGCCACAGCAATCAGAGAATAAAATAAAATAAAAGGAATCCAAATCAGAAAAGAAGAAGTAAAACTGTCACTGTTTGCAGATGACATTACACTATACATAGAGAATCCTAAAGATGCTACCAGAAAACTACTAGAGCTAATCAATGAATTTGGTAAAGTAGCAGGATACAAAATTAAGGTACAAAAATCTCTTGTATTCTTATATGTTAATGATGAAAAATCTGAAAGAGAAATTAAGGAAACACTCCCATTTACCACTGAAAGAAAATGAATAAAATACCTAGGAATAAACCTACCTAAGGAGACAAAAGACCTTTATGCAGAAAACTGTAAGATACTGATGAAAGAAATTAAAGATGAAACAAACAGATGGAGAGATATACCATGGTCTTGGATTGTAAGAATCAACATTGTGAAAATGACTATACTACCCAAGCAATCTACAGATTCAATACAGTCACTATCAAACTACCAATGGCATTTTTCACAGAACTAGAGCAAAAAATTTCACAATTTGTATGGAAACACAAAAGTCCCTGAATAGCCAAAGCAATCTTGAGAAAGAAAAATGGAGCTGGAGGAATCAGGCTCCCTGACTTCAGACTATACTACCAAGCTACAGTAATCAAGACAGTATGGTACTGGCACAGAAACAGAAATATAGATCAATGGAACAGGATAGAAAACCCAGAGATAAACCCACACACATATGGTCACCTTATCTTTGATAAAACAGGCAAGAATAAACAGTAGAGAAAAGACAGCCTCTTCAATAAGTGGTGTTGGGAAAACTGGACAGCTTCATGTAAAAGAATGAAATTAGAACACTCCCTAACACCATACACAAAAATAAATTCAAAATGGATTAAAGACCTGAATGTAAGGCCAGACACTATTACACTCTTAGAGGAAAACAGAGGTAGGACACTCTATGAAATAAATCACAGCAAGATCCTTTTTGACCCACCTCCTAGAGAAAGGGAAATAAAAACAAAAATAAACAAATGGGACCTAATGAAACTTAAAAGCTTTTGCACAGCATAGGAAACCATAAACAAGACGAAAAGACAACCTTCAAAATGGGAGAAAATATTTGCACACAAAGCAACTGATAAAGGATTAATCTCCAAAATATACAAGCAGCTCATGCAGCTCAATAGCAAAAAAAACAAACAATCAAATCCAAAAATGGGCAGAGGACCTAAATAAACATTTCTGCAAAAAAGGCATACAAACGCATGAAAGGATGCACAACATCACTAATCATTAGAGAAATGCAAATCTAAACCACAATGAGGTATCACCTCACACCAGTCAGAATGGCCATCATCAAAAAATCTACAAACAATAAATGCTGGAGAGGGTGTGGAGAAAAGGGAACCCTCTTACACTGTTGGTAGGAATGTAAATTGATACAGTCACTGTGGAAAACAGTCTGGAGGTTTCTTAAAAGACTAAAAATAGAACTACCATATGACCCAGCAATCCCACTACTGGGCATATACCCTGAGAAAACCATAATTCAAAAATTGTCATGTACCACAATTTTCACTGCAGCACTATTTACAATAGTCAGAACATGGAAGCAACCTAAGTGTTCATCGACAGACGGATGGATAAAGAAGATGTGGCACATATATACAATGGTATATTACTAAGCCAGAAAGGGAAATGAAATTGAGTTATTTGTAGTGAGGTGGATGGACCTAGAGTCTGTTATACAGAGTGAAGTAAGTCAGAAAGGGAAAAAACAACTACCGAATGCTAACACATATATATGGAATCTAAAAAAAAATGTTCTGAAGAACCTAGGGGCAGTACAGGAATAAAGATGCAGACGTAGAGAATGGACTTGAGGACATAGGGAGGGGGAAGTGTAAGGTGGGACAATGTGAGAGAGTGGCATGGACATTTACACACTACCAAATGTAAAATAGATAGCTAGTGGGAAGCAGCTACATAGCACAGGGAGATCAGCTCGGTGATTTGTGACCACCTAGAGGGGTGGGATAGGGAGGGTGGGAGGGAGACACAAGAGGGAGGAGATATGGAGATATATGTATATGTATATGTATCTATATAGCTGATTCACTTTGTTATAAAGCAGAAAATAACACACCATTGTAAAGCAATTATACTCCAATAAAGATGTTAAAAACTAAAATAAATAAATAAATAAATAAAATAAAATTAATTATTTCTTCAGCAGTGGGAAAAAAAGAGGGAGGGGATATGGGGATATATGTATACGTATAGCTGACTCACTTTGCTTACAGCAGAAACTAACCAAACTTTGTAAAGCAATTATACTCCAAAAAAGATGTTGAAAATAAAAAAGAATCCTCCAGATTTCAGAATTCAGATAGAAGGTTAACAGAATGCTAAATTCCTTTCATTTTATATATATATATATATATATATATATGTATATATACAGACATATACATATATATATACATAAAGTGATAACCTTATCCTTTTCCTTGTAAACATACTTTTCCAAGATAAATGTGACAATGAAACTACATTTTTTGTTTCAGTGAGTCACCCTTAGCTCTGAAGGTTTTATTCAAATAATTGATCACTCCTTTACTCTGTCACTTAGCTGTTTGTCATAAATAGTTGATAAAAGGTTTGAGTATATATGAGAAAAAATTTGAAGAGATCTTTGGCGCATTCTAACACGGGTCAGGAGATATTATTAACTCATTCTTTAAAGTCATCCATGTGCTAGATCACATGGATCTGGTTCTAGGAACACTAAGAATAAGCAGATTTGATAAAATTTAGCCATGGGAAAAGAAATAAGAAATTTTCTTCATAAGGATAAAAAGAAAGAAATATTAAGATATGCGGTATTATGGGAGTATAATGAAAACCAGTTAAAATGGTGACAGGGAACATTTCTCAAGGAAGGCATACCTAAGGTAGATTTTTTTTTCTTTTTTTTTTTGCGGTACGCGGGCCTGTCACTGTTGTGGCCTCTCCCGTTGCGGAGCACAGGCTCCGGACGCGCAGGCTCAGCGGCCATGGCTCACGGGCCTAGCCGCTCTGCGGCATGTGGGATCTTCCCGGACCAGGGCACGAACCTGTGTCCCCTGCATCGGCAGGCGGACTCTCAACCACTGCGCCACCAGGGAAGCTCCCTAAAGTAGATTTTTAAAGAACAAAGAGAAGTTAACTGCCTAGAAATTTAGGTTCATAGGACACAAGATGACAGAAAACATTGAAAGCAGAAAGAAAGCTCAAGAATATATTTAAAGATAAGACAGAATATTGTTAAGAGCTGGAAGAAGTGTGAGATTTTACCCTACTTGCAAGGTAACAAGTCAGCCTTCCATAGTTTCATGGATGTTGGTATAAAACAGGATACTCCTAGTCAGAGGCAAAGACCTGTTCAACATAGTATTATCAGTACCAACATTTTCACACTGGATCTCCAAGCCCCATTTCCCACAGGAAAAAGTAAAGAGGGCCTGATGACACATTTAAACACAATGGGTTGCATTACAGGAAAGAAATATTGATTTGGGGGAACATGAATCTTACACAATGAATAATGATTGTGCCTATCCTTTGCTTCAGAGGGAGACACTATCTCCCTCTTCCAGCACCACAAGAAACCTTCCCTTAACTCCTGAGGGAGATACTAGCTCTATCTTACATGAGGTTTAAAAGTTTCCCCCTACAGGGTATTCATGTGTTCTGATCGTTCAAGTGTCTCTAAATAGAGATATTTTTCCTACTATAGTTTTCAACAGTAGTGGTCAATTTTAATAATGTCTGGGCTTTGAAACTGGGCAACTTGCAGGAAGTATTATTCAACCCCAAAACTCTTATGTGGTCTTGACTTTTCACTGCTCCTGGGTTATTTTTCCCTAATCAAGAGATAAGGCAGATGGCATATAATCTTGCTCTATTGCAGGAAACATGAACAGAGTTTTCCTAGTTCCTCTTTCACAGATGGAGCATTCTTAGAATAACCAAGTTTTGTACAGGAGTTCAGTTCCAACAGCCTCAACTCTGAGCACCTAGGAAGCATTTTAATATTCACGTGTGGATGTTACATAATCGGCCCCTAACTTTTAGAGCCTATATCAGCCTCTGGAACTTCAAGGTTGTTTCAGCATTAAATCATGCTTACAGTTCTGACAGTTTTTTCTCTTTTTATTTCTGGTAATTAGAACACTCAATTCAATTATTTCAAGCCCAGATATATTTGCTGTTGTTGGTGTTATTATAGATTATATGTTCACTTTCTAGATGATTTCATTCAATTTTATGAGTTTAAATGCTATGTATATGCTGAATTCCTAATTTACATACCTAGTCCAAATGTCATCCCTGAATTTGACTCATATATCCAGATGCTTTCTTGAGATAACTATGTAGATGCCCAAGAGATTTCTCAAAATTATCTAAATTGAATTGTCTTGACTTATGTTTCCACTCCTAAGAATACATTTTCCCTCTTGCGTTTTTCCCCATATTAGCAATTCTTCTACTCTTCAGTCTGCTCAGGCAGAAGCTATTGGAGGAATACTTGACTCCCTTCTTTCTCTCAAATTCATGTTAAACTGTCTAAAACTATGGTTGAAAATTTATCTTAAATATATCTAGAATTTAACTACTTCTCAGCACATCTACAGCACCAACACTGGGTCAAAGTCCAAGGACTTTCATTGTTATCGTTTACAAATTTGTCTTCTTATTTTCACTTTACCCTTCTACCAACCTGGATTCAACAGGGTAGTCTGAGTGACCTATTTAAAATCTAAATCATGTTACTCCTCTCCTCCAAATTCTCCAGTAGCTTTCCAGTTCTTTCAGAGTGAACCCTAATACCTGTCTAATATTAATGAACCCTAATACCTGATTTACAAGGTGCTAAATGATCTATTCCATGACCCCATCTTTCTGAACACTTCAATTCCCATTCTTCACACACACACTGGCCTTTTCATAGTTCCTTGACATGGAAGCTTGGAACATATGAAATAGGTGTTTTTGTAGGTGAAAACCAGTCAATTTTTGGCTATTTTATATGACTTAATTTAATAAGAAAACTCTCACCCTAGGGCATTTGTACTGGATGCTCTGTCTTGTCTCCTAATAACCACCTGAATCTCTTATTCTCATCTTTCAAGTCTAGCTTAAATAACATTTTAGAAGATAGGCCTTCATTGATCTCCTTTATAACAGAGTAGTACTACCTATCATTCTTTGTTCTGACTCGGCTTTATTTTTCTTCACCAAGATGTGCCACCTACTGACACTTTGTTTATTCATTGTCTTTTTGCCTTGAATATAAGCTCTTTGAGGAGAATGTTTGTTTATCACAACAACTGTAGTGCCTGTAAACATGCTTACCTTAGTGACATCAACAGCATGACCAAATAAGACATCCCTCATCATATTCCCCTCTACAACAATTTGGTATTCATCTATGGGAAAAAGTGCCTTTGTAGGTAGGAGCTGTGGGATCCATCATCATATGCCAAGGATTCAGAAAGGAGTCTCACCCACCTGTACAAGATTAGGCACAGATTGCTTAAGTATGACACTAAATGTATAATCAGTAAAAGAATAAATTGATAAATCAGCCTTCATTATAATTAAAAAGATACTGAAAGATACTGTTCTTTGAAAGATACTGCTAAGAGAATGAAAAGACAAACCATAGAGTCAGCCCATGTATTTGCAAATATGATAAAGGTATTGTACTCACACCATATAAATGATTCAAAATTCAATAATACTAGTACAAATAATATGTTTTATAAATACGCAAAATATTTGAAAATGTTCTTCACCAAAGAAGATATACAGTTGGCAAACATCTACATGAAAATATATTCAACATTTTTAGCCATTAATTAAATGAAAAAATAAAACCACGATGTAATACAAAAGACTGACCATACCAAGTATTAGTGATGTTATGGTATAACTGGAATTCTCATTAACTCTTGGTGAGAATGTAAAATGGTACAGCCATATTTAAAACCTATATGGCAGGACTTCCCTGATGACGCAGTGGTTAAGAATCTGCCTGCCAATGCAGGGGACATGGATTCAAGCCCTGTTCCGGGAAGATCCCACATAATACAGAACAACTAAGCCCATGTGCCACAACTACTGAGCCTGTGCTCTAGAGCCTGCCAGCTACAACTACTGAAACCCGTGCACCTAGAGCCCGTGCTCTGCAACAAGAGAAGCCACTGCAATGAGAAGCCCATGCACCACAACAAAGAGTAACCCCTGCTCCCCACAACTAAAGAAAGCCCACGCACAGCAAGGAAGAGCCAACACAGCCAAAAATAAATAAATAATTTAAAAAAATAAAACCTATATGGCAGCTGCTTAAAACTTAAACAAAAGATACACTCATATCATAAGATACACTCATATCACTGATGGGTATATAACCAAGAGAAATAAAAGCAAATATCCATACAGACTTTTATATGAATGATCATAGTAGTTTTATTTGTAATACTGTGAAACTAGGAACAACCCAAATGTTCATCTTCAGGTTGATGGAAAAACAAACTGTATTATACACATACAGTGTATACACATACAGTGCAATCTTATTTAACAATAAAAAGGTATTAATTATTGATATATACTACATGGATGAATCTTAAAATCATTACTTTGAATGAAAAAATCCAGACAAAAAATGCTATATATGAATCTATTAATCTTAAAATGTAGAAAATTCACACTAATCTATATAGGGATAAAGTACATCAATATTCGTTTGGTAATGAAGTAGGGGGGTGGTGGCAGGAGCGATCAAAGGAGGCACATGACAAATGGGCAGAGGAAAACTTTTGGATGGTGATGGATGTTTTCTTTATTGTGATACTCGTGATATCAAAATTTATCAATTTGAGTGTTTTTAAATGTGAAGTAAGTCAATTCTACCTCATAAAAACTCTTCTTAAAAAGAAAATGAAACAAAACAGTAAAAAGAATAAGACATAGATGAAACTGACACCTGAATTCTCATTATTATGGTTGTTAATATTTTCAACGTTATTACAAGGTTAAAATAAGGTTATTACATTATTGTAATAATATATAATTATACAATACTTATAAGTATTCAATTATACAATAATTATTATATCATTATTACCCTATTATTATTATTGTTAAACAAAGAATTAATGCTGCATTTCCTGGCAACATGGAATGGAAGCACGTTTCATTACAAGTTTTCTCTACCTGATGAAAGTAAATGTGTTTATAGGAATGGACAAAATTTTTTCAGAATTTATTACATGGCATCTTATCTAAATGCCATTGTCTTCAACAGATGTGCAACAGACTCAGAAATAATTTTTTTCAATCTAAAATTCTCATATCAGCTTTCTATTAAAGCTAAATACCTAGGTATTTGGTAAAGGAATTTCTGCAGGAAACTGAATTAGGTATGTTATTTCCAGATATTCAAATTAAAACAAAATTTAGTAAAGGAATTTAAGAGAACAAAGACAAATGAATACTTAGCATGTCTTCAAACAGGAAATGTCTTAGGAAATTATCTGCCAAATGTTGCATCATAATCACTTTCTAGTTATAACTTCTCACAATTGCTGGGAGTGTAAATATTTTCTAATATTGCTCAAAATATCTACATACTTTAAATGTCAAAGTAAGAGTATGGAAGTGTTTTGAAATGCTACTTGCATCTTTGTTCAACTGATTGCTACTGTGTGTGTGTGTGTGTGTGTGTGTTTGACACACATACTTTTTTGTCATGGATACAATTTAAGGCAGGTGTTAAGAACTTTGAACATGAAAGAATTTCTGTGTGCTTACACAGATGGATTTAATATGAGACAATACTGTGTAATGGAGTAAAATATAAAGTTATCTTATAACACATATAAGAAATCAAGTTTCTACTGAAAAGAAGAATGAAAACACTAATGTTCATTAAAATTTGAAGATTGATAACATATAGTAAGAGAGTTGTAAAGGAAAGTAAACCTCTGGCTCTATATATTAAAATGGCATAGTAATGTACTGTTACTAATCTGGAAGCTTTTAAGGATAAGGGAACTATTGAATTCCTTTGATTTTTAACATGCTAGAATTAAGCTTCATAAATATAGGATCCTTATTTTGTCCTCTTATATATTTGAAGTACCTAGAACATAGTCTGATTTAGTGCTTAATTTAAATATCTATGTATCTTATCAGTCATCTTTCTATCTATATCTTTGTTTATTATCTTGGTTTTACAAAATATTATCAATTAAAAAGATGATTTCTTTTTACAGAAATGATTGATGCAGTGACGTGGAATTCATAAAATCTTTTTTAAAACTGTAGTGATAAGAAAATTTTATTAACTATTTGGAATGCCTTGGGAGAACAACAATAAATCATTAGCAACAAGAAGATATTTTAAGTGAAACAAGCTTTTATGTCATTTTCAAATGGCTGCAATGAACTAGAAAATTATTATACCATTTTTAGTATACCATTTTAGTATACCATTTTAGTATACCATTATTATACTAATGCACAGAAAAGACTGTGCATTAGATGTTATAATAAATCATTTACTGAAGACTATTAGACTTTAAATCATTTATAATTAGGTTCAAAGGAAGTTTGAACACACTGCTTGATTTCAAAACATGTTTGATATAAATTCCAGTCTTTGCAATAGCATTAACACTTCAGAAATATCTCTAAAATGTCACACAAAGGTTGGTGTACTGTGTACAAGAACTGAATGAATTTAGCAGACTTCCCTGGGTTAAACAGTTTGATAGAATTGGAAAATGAGTTTTGCCTTTCTTTTACATAAGAAGAGCAGTAATTTAAACAAATTACAATGATGAATCTAACGATTATTGAGATCTTTGTTGTGCAGTAACATCAAGTAATCAAAGAACATTTACCTCCAAATAATTTAGTTAAGCCCCCATTTTACAAAAGAGGAGATTTGATTGGTAACTCCATTTCTTACATGGAAACTTTTTCCTACAGACGTATGTAGTAGTGGAAAGAGCATCATAGAGTAAATAAGCAAATGTATAATATTAGAGGAAATAAGAACACACAACTTCACCATGTGTTCATTGATACATGGAATTCTTCTAACCATAGAACAAGCCCTCCATTCAGCGACCATTGAGAACACCAATCATCCACAACAGAGGAGTTTGATCATTGCTGTATATTTTGATATATCATAAATAATCAATATCTAATTATCTCCTGTAGCAGGTTTTGATGAGAGAAGGGGTATGGATACTTTAAGTGGAGGTTGCTAAGTCAGGAGATGCGCTGAGAAAAGAGGCTCCCAGTCCAGCATGAAAACACCTTGGAAAAACAACTTACTTGAACCATAATAACTAAATTAAGAGCAGAGGTGAAAACTTCAGCCTTTTATTTGGTCAATGATGAAAAGAAGAAAAAAAATCACAAATGTTGTATGTAACAAGGAAGATAACTTGGGCAGGATTGTTTTATTTACTTAATTTTACTGAAATATTATGTAAAACAAATTTGAATAATGTCTCACAAATTTTAACAGGATGAAAACACAAAAGGACTTATTTAAGGTGAATCGATTAAGAAGCATGAAAGAGCACTTACCCTGAGATTAACATATGCAGAAATTTTTCTAGGGATTATTAAACAACCTCAAACGAGCACATGTTTTAAAGCAGATAGATCTGGTATCAAAACTTAGGACTACCATTTAGTAGCTTAGAAGCCTGGGAAAGATGAATATATAAGCCCCACTTGTCTTACTTAAAAAATGGGAATATGAAAATCAGAAATACTATATGAAAATTTCTAAGAGCGTCTATGACATGGTAATTCCATGAATTACTTTACAATTACTACTACTACTGCTGCTACTACTACTACTATTACTTGTATTCCTACTAACATTAGCTTCCTAAGTATAAATCAGGGAGCATAGGTTTTGTTGAGGAAGAAAAATGATCAGGTACATATCAAAGAGAGCTGAAGATAATAGAGTACACAGTTTAGGGCTATGAAACAATAGAAAAATGTATACGTAATGGTCTCTGCCCCGATTCCTCTTACAGAGCTCCTAAAACACTTGTAATTTCCTGAGTCATAAGAACACCAGGCACATCTATTGTTCTAATATTTATCTCTGACATCAGTCCCTGACACATGACTCCTGAAACCCTTGTAAATTCCTAAGTGATAAGAGCACGAGGAACATCTCTTGTTCTACTGAGGTGACTCTGAGTGAGCTATGATGACTCCTGAATGGAAGCTAGTCACAAGAAAGACTAAGCAATTAATAGAACCTTGGAATTTTCAGCCCCACACCCCTATCTTCCAGAAAGGGGAGAGGGACTAGAATTGGAGTTAGTAATAGATCATGCCTAAGTGAGGAAGCCTCAATAAATTCCCAATACTAGGGGGTTCAGAGAGCTTCTGGGTTGGCTAATACATCCATACCAGGTATGTGAAGCACACCAGCTCCAAGGGGACAGAAACTCCTGTGCTCAGGACCCTCCTAGAACTCACCCTGTGTATCTCTTCATCAAGCTGTTTATTTGTATCATCATATTCTTTAATAAACTGCTAAACATAATTAAGTGTTTCTGAGGTCTGTGAGCTGCTTTAGCAAATTAATGGAACCCAAGTAGGGGGGTCATTGGAACCTCAGATCTATAGCCAGTAGGTCAGAAGCACAAGCGATAATTTTGACTTGTAACTGGTGTCTGAAGCTGGGAGCAGGGAGGAAGTCTTAAGTAACTGAGCCCTTAACTTGTGGGATATGACCCTATCACTGGGTAGAAAGTGTTAGAATTGAGTTAAATTGTAGGACACCAAGATGGTGTCACAGAGAATTGCTTGTGTGGACGGAAAACCTCCACACATTTGTTGACCAGAAGTGTCAGAAGTAAAGCGTTCTGGGATACAACTAGAGATTATCATACTAAGTGAAGTCAGAAAGAGAAAGACAAATACCATACGATATCTCTTATATGTGAAATCTAAAATATGGCACAAATGAACCTATCTACAAAACAGAAACAGACTCATAGACATAGAGAACAGACTTGTGATTGCCAAGGGGGAGCAGGGAGGGAGAGGGATGGACTGGGAATTTGGGGTTGGTAGATGCAAACTATTACATTTAGAACGGATAAACAACAAGATCCTAATGAATAGCACAGGGAACTCTATTGAATATCCTGTGACAGACCACAGTGGAAAAGAATATAAAAAAAAAAGAATGTCTATATGTGTATAACTGAGTCATTTTGCTGTACAGCAGAGACTGGCACAATGTAGTAAATCAACTATACTTCAATTAAAAAAAAAAAAAAGAACTAAATGGTTCTGTGTAAGTAGTAAAGGGACTCACAGGAAAGAGAAACATAAAAGGGGAGAACTGTTTTTTTTCCCTACATAGGAAGGGAAAAACTGAGTTTTTAATAGAAAATAAATTTTTATAGAAAATTAATAAATCTTAGTGGGTGAATTTAGCACACAAATCTATGTAACTGATAGAAAAGCAAACAAATGTATGTGTAGATATGTATGTATGTCATGTTCAAGAAGATTTGAGCATGACATGGTGAAACTGACATAATTGGCATAAATAGAAAATTATAAGTTAAAGTGCAAAATATGTTTTTTTCAGGAAGAAGTAAATTAACCCAAATAAATCATATTATACTCAATGAAAACAGAAGGATGGAATAGTAAAAATTTGAAGAGAAAGAAGATTATTAAACAAAAAAAATTTCAGAAAATCAGTAGCAGCTAGAATAGTTTCTTTGCAAAGTCTAATGATATTTACAAACTTCTGGTGAAAATAATCAAGAAAAATAATCACAAGTGTCATGAAAATAAAGTAAAACACTTCATATATTACCAGCATTAACAAATTTTGAGAAGGTATTACAAAATTTTTATGAAAATTAATTTGAAAATTACAATGAAACTGGATAGGAATTAGAAAAGCAAAGTGCACCAAAATTGATACAAGAAAATGAAAAATAGTGAACAGTTTTATAATTATTAAAAATGTTTATTTTCCCACTACAGAAACACTAAGCTCAAATTGCTTCACAGGTGAATTAATCAAATATTTGTGGAACATATAAATGTACATTTTTCCTAAGTTCTTTCAGAATGAAGGAAAAAGAGAACTTTGTCACCTGTTTATGTAGCCATAAAAACTTTTATAAGAACACCTAAAAGGACATCACCAGAAGGAAAAACAGGTTAATCCTCGCATAATATTGATACAAGCTATGTCTCCAGTTCAGTAAATCTCCACTTCTATTATTGAAAATGTGATATGATGAAATTAACAAAATGGCTCAAAGATCAGAAATAAAGTAATCAAAGTAATCATTTACTGATGATACGTTTGTGTACAGAGAAAATTAAAATAAATCTATAAATACATTTTTAGAATTGTTTAATAAATTTAGCATATTTGCTGATTTAGCATCAAAGAAGTGGCAAAAAACCCATTAGGCATACAATTTTAAAAGATCTTTTAAATCAGAAAAAAAAATTAAGTCCAAGATATAAAGCATTTAAAATATGGAAACCTAAGAAAATTATAAACTACTTTGAGAGAATTTGAAGTGGATCCAGGGATTTCCCTGGTGTTACAGTGTTTAAGAATCCTCCTGCCAATGCAGGCGACACAGGTTCTAGCCCTGGTCCGGGAAGATCCCACATGCCGCAGAACAACAAAGTCCATGAGCCACAACTACTGAGCCCGTGTGCTACAACTACTGAAGCCTGCGCTCCTAGACCCCGTGCTCCACAACAAGAAAAGCCACCAGAATGAGAAGCCCGCACACCACAAGGAAGAGTAGCCCCTGCTCACCGCAACTAGAGAAAGCCCGCACGCAGCAACGGAGATCCAACGCAGCCAAAAATAAATAAATAAATTTATTTATTTAAATAAATAAATAAAGTAGATCCAATACATGGAGAATATAATCATGCATTGGAAAACTTTTATTATAAAGAGGTAAATTTTTCACCAATGTTGCACAAATTTATGTATGCATCTGAATATATAATCTTTTACATCAAGATCAAGATGTAAAAGATATAGCTTACATATATTTATATATGTATTACATAAATATATTACATATTCAATAAAATATGAAGCTCTAAGAAAAGTTTATATGAAAAAGACAAGCTAATTACAAAATTAAATATGAAAAATCAAAGAAACAAAAATGACTAACAAATGATAGAAAACAAAACAAAACAATATAAGGAGGTATTTTCCTACCCTTTGTCAAGATTTTTAAAATCTTTTCTAATTAAAGCAGTATGGTGTTATACAAGTGAGGATAAATATTAACTGAAGCAAATAGCTTAAAAAAAGAAAAGACACATTATATTACAAAGATGACACTACATTACAGTGAGAAGATGTTTTGGGGAACACTGTGCTAGTTCAGTTACATATGCACATGACAAAAATAAAACTTTACCCCTATTTCAATTGTAAGTACATAAAATTTATTGCAGATAGATTGCTAATATAATTCTGTACAGAAGAACAATAAGCATTATACAAGATTCTATCAGAGAATACTTTGATCATGCTGAGGTAAAGAAAGTTTTTTTATATAGGACACAAAAAGGACTAGTCATACCTAAAACACTGATAAAATGGACTACATGAAAATTAAGAAATTATGTTCATTAAAAGACTATTAAATTATAGAGTCTGAGAAGATATTTGTAAAACACAAAGGTACAAAGATTTCAGGATATATGAAAAACCTTTATAATTCTATAAGAACAAAGACAATATAATAGAAAAGTGAACAAGAGATTTGAAGAAGCATTTCAGAAAGGAAATAAGCTAACATTCACTAAACAAATTCAAAGATAGAAACTTCATTAATATTTAGGAAAATACAAATTAAAGGCAAAATGCAAATTAAATCATACCAGAGAATAAAATTAGAAAAAAATAACCTGGCAATATGAACTGTGGGAAAAACTGTGGTGTATTCATAATGTGGGATGAATAAACAAACTTACTTGACCCAATATATGAGAGGGTGAAGGCAAACACAAAACATTTGTAATGAAGGATTCCATTTAAATAAAAAATTGGCCAAAACGAATGTATCAAAGCTGTACAAAATCTATAAAACAAAATGTTACAGGCATTAGACACCAACCAACTGGAAGCTGCCATACTAAGAGAAGGAAGGTATATGATAGGAGCCTCACATTCACCTCAGCCTCCCTTCAGAAAATTTTCCCAACTGCAGCAGAGCCCAAGCATGACTGCCAGCCTCACTGGGAAAGAAAAAACACTGAGACATTTTGGGAAAGACACGAAAGCAAAGGTAGATGCAGATAAGAAGCACCAAGATTCTGTGTAAAAATTGACTTCAGATACTTGGCTGGCTTCTGAGCTGTCTATGTACAAGATGAAACAATGCAATGCTAGCAGAGAAGAGCTGTTAGGAGGAAGAGCACTAAATATGGAGAAAATTAAAGAAAATGGGGTTGAGTTAAATTATGGAGAATTTCAACAGATGATTAATATTTACCAAGAAAGAGTCAAATAATTATTCTATTAAATAATACAATAACTAAAATTAAGAACTCATTGGATATAATTAACAGCAGACCAAATAAAGAGGATGAAAATTAGTAAACACAAAAGCTGAACAATTGAAAATGTCTAAACAGAAACACAGAGAAAAAAAGATCAAAAGAGATGGGACATCGTCAACAAGTTGAATATATGTGTAGTTAGAAGTCAGAGATAACAGAGTGATGGGAAAGATCTATATGTCCATCTGGATGGCAGTTTAAAGGGGTGTTCATATTTCATTGAATTGTACACTTGAGATTTGGGCACTTTATTAAATGCAATTTATAACCAGTTAAAATAAATACAATGATACTTATAAGTATTTGGGCCAATCATACCTTTGAGTGGTATGATTAAAAGCTTCTCAGATAAATCTTTATCACCTAGGAGTTGAAAAGCATATAGAGAAGAGTAAGGTAAATTTTTTAGAGTAAGAAATACTCTAAATACTTGACAGGAATATTGACACATTTTTCCAATAATGTTTAATTTTCCCTTGCATCTGAGCAATTTCAGAGTTGGTTTTGTGTTTGTTTGCTCAAATAGGCAAACAAATACACTAATCAGTTTTGAATGTGAATTGTGAATGTGTTTAGCTAACACTGGAGGATTTTTCATGATATTATTTCTAAAGATAATCAGTTAGCTGGCCTCAGATGAATGGTGGCTATTCATTAACTTAATTAGCTTATGTAGGAAGTACAAAAGATGGAAAAGTGGGTGGTCACTGGAAAGTACTTTACATAAAGCAGGAAAAAGCATTTTACTGGAAAATAAAATAATTTTTTTTAAAAAAATTTGAGCTTATGCGACCATTTATTTCACAACTGGGAAACCAATTATCCCCAGACTAGAACTCTTACCTTGGAGGAAAGAAACGAAACAAGACAAAGATGGATTTGTTGAACTCTTATTATGTGCCAGGAATTGACCTAGGGGGTTGTAATATAGTACAATCTTGTAAAACATTTCATTTAGTTCTCACTACCACTTTGGGAAATAGGATTATCTTTCCCATTTTACACATGAGAAAAGAGAACTTCAATAGGAGTAAAGCTGCTTGGACAAGTAGTAGGGTTTGAATGCCAAAGTAGCCAGGTGTTAGAATTCATTTGAGAGAAGTCTTCAGTCACTTAAGCCAGTAGCTTTTCTGATTCCTGCCCAGAAGCTCTCCTGTGTGCCCTAGAGACAAGGGGAATCTAAAACTTCTACATCACTTCTGTCTTTCCTCCATCCTGCAGATACATTCAGAACTCCTGGAATAAGTGGAAAAATCACTAAAACACCATATACCTCTGTATAATCTTTATATTTTAATAATTCATACAAGTCTGTCTACTGCCACGTGATTTGCCTTTTGTTTCACTAATTTCCCCCCCTTTTATTGTGACTATGTTTGCCTAATATGATATCAAATTGGTTCACTGAATTGGTATTTTCAGTTCTAGAATATCCTATTGACTTATATTCTATCAATTCTGTTTTCTCCTATAATTTTCTATGTTTGCCTCTGTTTTCCTGAATATACAAACCAGTTATTGTAATACCCCTGTGTAAAACTTCCATACCTAAATCCTCTTTGGATTTATTTCTATTTTCTTTTCTTTCTTGTTAGTCATTGGATCTTCTTTTAGCTTGCCACATAATTTTAAATTGCATACAGGATATTGCATTTGAAATTTGGTTAAGGTTCCAGAAGATACTATATTCTTCCATGGAGGATTAATCTTTCTTCTGTCATGCAGAAAGAACATAATTAGGTCATTTCTTCCTGCCAAAGGTTTTATGTTTTTCAAAAATATAATATTTCATCTTAACCTTTCCTTCTGGGTCTTGGCAGTTACTTCTAAGATGTAGCCATTCCTGGGTTTCAACTGACAAAATGGGATATTTACAATCCTCCATCTTGGCACTGTTTGAACTCAACCTTAGCATCATGCAGCTGCTAAAATTTCTACTCAGCCCTTTAACCCCTCAATGCCACTTTCTACTAGGTTTCTATCAGTTTAGTCCTGCACATTTGCATTTTAGAGATCAGTAAAATCCTAGAGGGGAATTTGCACACACAGTTTGAGGCTATGTTGGTGAATTCCCTCCTGCCCCTGATGTTACTCCTCAAATCTCAGATTATCTGGCAACCCTGAACTCCAGTATCTTTCTCTTTAGTAAGACTCAGTTTTTCACTATAAATGTATCCCTGCACTATCAACATCTTCAGGGAAAAAGACAAAGTAAGGTGGAGCTCACCTTCTCTTCCCTCAGATATTCTAACCTGTCCCATTCTGCCTGTGGTGGTTGCTCTCTATTGCCTTCAAATATTTCCTGTGTATTTTTCCTTTCTTTAAGAGATTAATCCAACATCAGCTACTCTGTCATAGCTGACAATGGAATTCCTTTCTGTAAGCTAGTCTAAGTATATTTCAATTACTAGAAAAATAAGAAAAGAAATGATAGCATTTATGAAAAAATATATTAACTTTCAGGGTGAATGGTATTCTGTTGATGGGAATTAAATTGGAAGTTGCAAGGTGTATCTCATTCCTGTTTTAATTAAATAATTTCTGGTCTGATCAGTATGGCATTAGTGTACTACATTCAGAAGACCACTGACCAGGAATCAAAAGAATCATACTCATTTACTTCTTAGTGATCCTTTGATCTGGGGCAAGTTCTTAATTCTTAGATTTCTAAATTATTAACTATCTATATTTTACAATTTTGTTTTGTAATCAAAAGAATCAAAAGAATCATACTCATTTACTTCTTAGTGATCCTTTGATCTGGGGCAAGTTCTTAACTCTTAGATTTCTAAATTATTAACTATCTATATTTTACAACTTTGTTTTGAATAAATATGTTGGTAAATTATATTATTCTGTTCATTAATTTATTCAATAATGCTACCTGTTATGTGCCAGGCTTCTTTCTAGCTGTGGAAGATAGAGAAGACAAAGAGATAAAATCCCTGATTTTAGAAAGCTCAAAAAAATTCAGTAAAGGATAGAGGGCATAAATAAGTTAAAATGCATAAATAAGGTCATTTCATATTTTAAATACAATAAATTTGTGGAAAGTGACACATGGATGTGGAGAGGAGAGTAACAGAAAGGAAAGCTTCACATAAGCTTGGTATCTGAACTAAGACAAAAAACACAAGAATCAAAGACATTTTCAAGTAAGTGTATCCTAGGAAGAGAGAACAGCAATCAGCAATTACAAAGGTTTGGAGAAAACCTTTTCTAAAAAGGAAAACGAAATTGTCATTGTGGCTATAACATAATAAACTAGGAAGAAAATGGTGAAATAAGTAAAAAAAAGGAAAGAGGCCATGCAAGATCTAGTAAGATATTGGAAACCATGTAAAGTTTTTTGATTTTTATTTAAAGCACAGTGAAATCCACAGTGGACTTGTAGACAGCTGTATTTTTATGATGTGATTTATGTAAAAAAAACAAACAAAATAAAATAAAATCACCCTTTCTGCTGCTGTGTGGAAAGAGGAATGGTACATTAATGTGGACAAGAATGGAGGAAGGAGAACCGTTAGGAAAATGTAATAGTTCTTGAGATCTGATCCTGGTTTAGATCAGGCTGAAGATATTGAAGATGCAGAAATATAGATAATTCATCGTATATTTTGGAATTAGAACTCACCTTGATTGTGGAATTGAATGTAAGGGATAGAGGAAAAAAAGGGGAAATCAAGAGTAATGTTTGCTTTTACTCAAAAATTATACTTGAATACCACAAAATTGCATTTAAAAATACAACAATTTAATGACTTCTAACCATTGATAGAAATTACATTGGAAAATATCTTTACACTGTGCCACTGAACTGTAGAGATAATTTAATGTTGTATTTATTTACCATTGACTTCAAACTTGATCTCACTACATACTCTAATATAAAATTAGGCAAGCCTTTCCATTAACTGCTGGTCAACATAGCCAAGCAAAATTGATTCAAATGTATAAACTGAAATGAAACATAAACTATGCATCAATCATGTACTATTAATCATCAAGTACAGTTTTCAACAGTCCTCCAAGGTAAGATTCCATTGATGATAGTTGCACCTGTTGAGGAGATCTCTGTCTTTCTTTGGAAAAAAAGAAAAAGTAAAATATTTACAATGTAATGTTCTAAAAGGTGAATTAGATAATATGTGAATAATTAAAGAATTTCTTTCTTCCTGATTTAAGGGATTTTAACAATTTTGAGAACTTTAAGTTTTGAAAAGTTCAGAATCAAATAAACTTGATCTATTTTGAAACTGATCTATGTAATGGCCAACAACTAAATTAATAGGTTCAAAATAAAACCAACAATAAATGCAATATTCTGTATGAGTTTCACATGAATCTCCTTTTCTCCCTAGTTCTCATATACTCTTTTAATTCTAAATTATCTTTTCCTCACTAGTTCTCTTAGACTGTTTTGATTCTAAATTAATATGACAATGTCACAAGTTCTCCTAAATAATTTGGATATACAACACTGGAAATATGTTCTGAATAACTTTTTGATGCAGAATTCATTGCTCACAGGACAAGGAGACTGAGGGAAAGACCTACTTCCAGGCCGAGAGCCAGGTAGGGGAGGGGCAGACAGCCCACTACTAGTAGAAGTGCCCTAGAAATCAAGAAATCATGGCTAGGATCCAAGTGGCAGGATACCAGCTACAGTCCATGGGGAAGTGGAATACTGGCCAAATTAGCAAAACCAAGACAGGAACGAACAAGGATCCAGTTCCCCCAACAAAAGCATAGGAAAAGCATCTTAGAATCTAGAATAAAACCCGGCTATAATAATTAGAAAAAAACATCAAGTCCAAATAGAAACAATCAGAAATTAAGTGCTCAAGTGTTGTGTAAGATGTGTTTAATTAGTCTTCTGCTATAGGCTTAGGTCCAGGGACAAGTTTATGACTTGCAGGCAAAAATTAAACTGTTCCAGTTATGAGGCAAGAAAAGGATTCCAGATAGATTCTTCCATGTTCTTTTTCAAGGAGAAAATGAAACTGAGGAATAATGTCTAAGAGCACATGTTCACAAATATGTAAATAAATATTTAAATTGGCAACAAAAATAGTTAAAATACTAGATAATGAAAGAATTTTTCACTGTTTGCAAACTGTAAAGTGTTAGACAATTTTGTTTCTAGTAATATACCTGTCTAGATATCTTAAGACATTCTCCCTTGAAGAAATAACACAAAATATTTTATGCAATTTTGGCTTACATATAAAAGAGCTGGCTTGAGAGTAAGTGAAAACTCGAACACAAGGAAGAAAGGACAGTACTGAACATGGAGGTCAGCAGAACACTGAAGTTACTATTGCTCTGATGGTGGCTGCAAACTTGTTAACAATGAGTTTTGATCTTTGGTTTGCGGAACACAATACCCAGACATTATTCTAGTTAGGAAGTCTTACAGGAAGCCATATTCCATACAGCTCGGACTTCCATATAGTGGGACTCATCCTCAATGTGAGGTCCACCCAGGAGTAACTGTATCCTTCATCCTGATCCTGAAGGTAATATCTTCAAAGCACTAAGGAGGTTAAGTGTCAATCTGGAATCTTATATTCAATGAATATATATTTCAAGAACAAGTGTAAAATAAAGACAATTTTAGGTAAAACAAAAAATGGAGACTACGATCAGCAGATCTTACTAGAAAAGTTCTACAGCTGTACTTTAGGCAGAAGGAAAGTGATCCAAGCAGGAATATCTGACATACAAGTGGGAAGAACTAGCTAAAAATGAGCTAAATATTTGATATATATGAATGTGTATTAACTATATGCAAGAAAATTGACAACTGCTTCATGGATCATGGATATAAATTACATTATTTCAAAAGTTAAATTAAAAATAAATAAGGTAAAAAAAGAATCAAGCAAAGATTGATGCTGAAAATAGATTATGAAAGAAAGATTATGATTAATCAAGATCTCTGCTCCACAATGAAAATAATGAAAATCAACAATATTTATAGTAAAACATCCACTATAAAATGAAAGTACTCTACATACAATTTATAGTAGCATACAAATGTGATATGTGAGTAATAAATTCAATAATTACATAATTATGAGATAAATTATTATAAATTATGAATAAATAATTAAGAAGGAATAAATAAATGAAGAGATATACCATGTTCAAGACTGGAAAAATAATAGAGATGCTAATTTGCACCATAATGATGTGTTGTATTGATATAATCCCAATCGTAATCACTTCAGGTGATTTTTGTGGACACTGACAAGGAGATTTTAAATTTTTTTGAATGAAAATAAGGTAGTAGCACTAACTCTAACAGATATGAAGACATTATAAAATCTATAATTAATTCTTAGAGATAGTAAACAGAATACTGAGACAGAATACAGAACCAAAAACAGACCCAGTCATAATATGAACACACCATTTATACAGATCAACAGGAAAAGGATTAATCTCTCAAGGAATGATGCAAAAACAAGAGGCATCTGTAAGAAAAAAATGGTAGTGGGCATGACCTACCTCATGACCACACATAGGATCAATTTCAGATGAAATAAAGATGCAACACATAAAGAGAAACCTTTGGAAGATGATAATGAAAAATATGTTTATTTATTCAAGTTATGGATATATTTTAAAAGATACATGTGCACTAACAATAAGGGAAAATTTTGATAAATTTGGGGACATTAAGACTTCTGTTCATCACATGACACCATTACAACTGTAAAATACATTACAAATTAGAGAAGACTGTATCCTATTATAAGAAGACTGTATCCTATTATAAGAAGACTGTATCCTATTATAAGACTGTATCCTATAATAAAAAATAAACTGATATTATTTATAAAAAATAGTACACACCAGTGTAAATGGATGAAATAGAACTACATATGTGAACATGGATAAATTTCAGACAGAATATTTAATGAAAAAAGCAGGTCACAAGAGAATTAATACAGTGTATTTTTAATTGTATAATATTAAAAAAAGGTCACAGCTAAGCTATCTTGCTTAAGGTTGAACACATGGGTTCTAAAACTCTAAAGTAAAGCAATGGTATAATCATCACAAAAATGAGGATATTGGGGCTTCCCTGGTGGCGCAGTGGTTGAGAGTCCGCCTGCCAATGCAGGCGACAGTCTTGTTCATGATTTGTTTTGGCCATAGGAATATGGAAAGAAGTGAGAGTATATTAGTTGTGAGCCAAAGTCATAAGAGGTATTATGTCTTTTTGCAAAACTACTTTTTGGTACTGTAATCTGCCATGAAAATTGTGTGTCTCAGATTTCTGCTGATTCAAGGAGAATGTGGAGTGACAAAGCACAACTAAAATAGATCCACAGTTTGGACCAGACAAGCCCAGTAGATTCATGAATAAGAAATAAATACCAATTGTTAAAAGCCACAGAGTGTGGGGGTGATACTTTTCACAACATCATTGCAGGAATAGTTGACTGAGACATATTGGAACAATAAGATGGAAAAGATTCATTCTGCCATTAGTGAAAACTGTTAAGCAAAGCATGACAAAGGTGATGGCATTTCACCTGGATCTTGAAAGATGAGTTGACTTTGGATTGAATTGCCTAGCTCCTTATCTTATATTTATCAATTGAATCAGTGTAATGGAGTATGAAAATTTATTGATTGGTACCTTAAATTACATTGGTAGCAAGTTTGGAGAAAAGCTTTGGTGAAAGCACTTCTAAAATAATTATCAGGACTTCCCTGGCTGGTCCAGTGGTTAAGACACCATGCTTCCACTGCAGGGGGTGTGGGTTCAATCCAGGGAACTAAGATACCACATGCAGCATGGTGTGGTCAAAAAAAAAGAGACAGAATTAGAAATTCAGAATCTTGAACAAGGGATATAAAGGTCAAATTTAAGAAGATGTAATATACGGGAAAATGATAAAAACAATGAAAGAATTTAAATATCAGAGTAATGGCAAGATAATAAATGGAAATCCAATTTAAGAATTATAAATTTCTTGAAAACTAAATCACAACAATTGGAATAGAAGCAGCGATTGAAAGAGACAACTGAAGAACACTTGGCTTACAGTGAAAATATAACTGAGTGTACAGATATTAAATTAAAAAATAAAATAATTATCAATGTGGTAATGGCTGATACAAAATGTTTATTGTGCTTTTTTTTAAATGAAAACATCATTTTTTTAAAAAGTCATTTCTGATAATGTAGTAGCTCCCTAAATCTCTTGAAATTTATTATGTTACTCTCTGGAACACTATGATCTTGTATATTTTCATGTCAGTTTGTCTGGATAACCCCTCCCCCACTGTCACCCACTAGATTACATCGCTCTGTAATACATTCTTAAAGCACTGTTCATGTCTTCTTCATATCAGCAATCACAAATATAATAAAAAATGATTTTTATATTTGTGTGGTGTTTTTCTCTCATTCCCTAATGGGTTCTAAATGGGGACAGAGACTATGTCTGTTTTGATCCCTGTAAAGTGCCTGGAGTATGAATGGCATTCAATAAATATTTACTTAAGAATTCCATGAATAAATAAAAGAACACAGGCTTTTATATCAGATAATCTGAGTATGAAAACCTGTTATATATTTCACTAAATTTGGAGCTTAATTTAATTATATTTTTAATATTCTCAATTTTGTCCTATGCACATTCAATTTAGTGAGAATTGGAGAAGTAGATGTAAACATATCACATAAATGTTAGTTCTCATTACTATTTAAATGCTTTGTAGTGCATGAGGAATTCAGGAAAGAGGAGAGATTCATATACGGTCTTTTGCCAATTCATTTTACTGTAAAGTCTCACAGAAAAAATTCCTCATGCAGGTATAAGGACATTTAAATGAACAATATGTCTTCTGCTGCATAAAAAATTGGTTTCTGCGTGGTCATTGCAAGTGTAGCTCAGGTTTTGCAGGTTTCTATAATTGACCTATGTATTCACTGGTTGTATCACCTAAACATTACCTTTCCGTGGTTGATTATTTTACTTACTTGAAGCACTAACAAAGAACTCAAATGGAAATAAAAGAGTTCAGAAAGAGCTTTCTTTCAAACAATTAAATTTCTCTTAAGAAATAAGTTTTTGCATTTCATTCTATAATTAACAGCACTTAAAGTTTGTCCTGAGAATTAGACATTTGGCTGCATCTTCCATCTATCTTCTAAAAAGTGAGTTTTCCTACATTTTCACCTCTCTCCTCTCATGATCACCCTTCATTATAAAATAGTTTTCTCATCATCTTCAAGCTGCCCAGCAATTTAGGAAGCAATAATAAGTAGGCTGGAGTTTATTTGTTAAATTGTTTGCTTGAATTATGCCAAAGTGCCTTGCTGTGCTTTAATTTAAACAAATAGCATTTCTTCTAATGCTATTACACAAATAAAACGCTAATAATTTAGCCATTGTCTGCCCCCCACTTGTTTTCCAAATATGAGATGATATATTTGAGGTGAAAAAAGCAGAAATTTACATGTTTTCTTTAGCAAAGTAATATTATGCATATTGGAAATAATTGCTATTCTTCCCCAATGTCTTCAGGTTATTTTGTATGCAAGAAATCTCTAAACATTTTAAACACTGTCTTCCTGTTCATGGGGAATACAGCTAGGGGTTTATGTGAATGAGACATGAAAATAGCTATGGCCTTACTCCTACAAGTGAATGCAATTCAAAGGCAGTTTTTTCTCCCTAAAATAGAATTACATTCATCTATCTGCCTATCTACCTACCCATAATTTATAAACCATAAAATTTATTCATATTGGTTTACAGCTCTATAAATTCTGATAAATACCTATAGAGTTGTGTTACACCACCACCACAAACTAGATGCAGAATTACTCTATTACCCCAAATAATTCCCTCATGCTGCCTTTTCTAGTCAACTGATTACTCTGCAACCTCTGAAACACATAATTCTCCATAATTCAAATTGAAGAAGAAACATTTTTAAAAGAAGATAGATAGTTATTGTAGGATATTTTTATTTCTAGTCTGTTTAAAAGCTATAGATTTTCACTCCTTTTGCATCTAATCCAAACCCAGTAGTTTTTATGAGATTGATATTTAATCAGTATTCCCAGTGTGAGGCTCTACAGAACATGTTTCCGTGGGATGTGACTAGGTGTGCTATGAACAAAATTGTTTCACACTCCAGTAAGATTAGAAATCTTTGAATCAAACAGTTCTTTTGAGGATCTCTGCCTCCTCTATTCACATTATAATATGTGTAGCATGGTGTCCATTGAGCATTTGGATTCAGGGCAAGATATAAGAAATAAGAGGCAAGTGTGAAATACAGAGATCTATTCCATTTAGAAATACCATAGATAAAAAACAAGGAAGCTAAAACAGACTAATTTAAATTTCTATTTTGTGAATCAAAAATTACTGAGGCTCTATAGAAATTCAACCAGAAATTCATCCAGTGATATATAACATAAACAGATGTAAAGCCATCTATATTAAAGTGTGTGGATGGAAAAAAACTTCCTATAAGTCCTTAGGATTATGGAGACTCAAATCAAAGTATTAACAAATGTCTGAAATTGGGACTCAAAATTAGAAATTGGGAATGTTCTTGAAAACTTGTGACACATTAGCACAAAACAGGCAATAGAAAGTGTTGTTGGTCTGGACTGAATTGAATGGTATCTTATATCTAAGATGAAATGTTGCAATTGATAGCTTATTTTTCCCTGGCATGGGCAAATATTTGTTTTCTGTTAAAAATCAGTAAATTTTCACTTATACCATGTCAGTGAGTAAAGTTCTTTAAATTGCATTTTTTCAGAGTGGTCATATACTTTGCATATAGAATTACCAGCTTCAAATTAGTATTACTTTTCCCAATTTGAGGTGGAGCAGACAAAAGAGAGAGTGACAGTACATTCTGATGCTGTACTTTCGATAAATTGATATTACTTATCTGATATATGAATATACTTGATAAAACTGAGAAACATATCAGTTTTAATATTATAGCAATTCATAGCTGTTTTTAAGGTTGAGCATAACTGGTTATTACAAGTCTAGTCAATTTTATGATTTGTAATTCCCTCAAATAAAGGATTAATTGCTATGAGAATTGCTCTCCCGCTGTGCACAATAAGAAACAGGATTTAGATGAAACAACAATTTTCAGACATTGGACTACAGGCATCAAAGGACTGTTTTGCCTGATTGAAAGGATTTTTTTTTAAAAATGAGGTAAATCCTAGGATTGCCATTGCTTAATCACTGTCGTCAATTTTCAGGCCACAGAGCATGGGATTGATGAGATTAAGATTAAATCTTGGGAAAGCCGAGGAAGGTAGAATTTATAGGTCATAATATTGGATAAAAGGAGTTGCACAGAGAGGGCAGAGGGAGGGAGGGGAGGAGGGAGACAGAAAGACAGAGACAGAGCAGGGGGAATAAGAGAAGTAGGAGTAGGAAGTGTAGGAGGAGAAGGAGGAGGGTGAGGAGGAAGAAGAACATGAAGAAGAACAAGGAGAAGGAGAAGGAAAGAGGGAAGGGAAGGAAAAGGGAGGGAAGAGAAGGGAAGAGAGGGAGAGAGAACATGACATTTGGCTGTATATTGATCTGTGCATAGATGGGAAATGTTTCATGATCATTCCAACTGGAGTGGAGAGATGTCATAATAAATGAGTCTTTGGATAGAGCCAAAACAAAGTTTAAACAGGTCTCAAAAAGATCAAATGGATCTGTGAATAACTTAACTGCATTCTGAATAAATCTCTGCACTCTTTAATGGAATACAAAATTATTTAGCACCCAAGAATGTTAAAGCCACAATATCTACCATGAAATCAACTAAATTACCAGGCATGCAAAGAGGCTGAAAATATGACCCATCGCTATGGGGGTGTGTGGTTATGGGGGATTTAAATCAATCAATAGAAACTGAGTCAAGATTCAGTATTGTAAAGGGATAAATTCTCTTTACATAAATCTATATATTCAATGCAAAAACAAACAAAATCCCAAAGGCTTTTAAATTTGAAAACTGACAAGTTATTTTAAAACTTATATGGAAATTAAAGTGTCAGAGAATACCCAAAAACATTTGGAAAATGAAACAGGACTTCTACTCCCTGATTTCAGGAATTACTATAAAGCCACAGAAATCAAGACAGTGTGGTACTGGATTACAGATTTCAAAAACAAACAACAACAACAAAAAACAATGAAACAGAATAGCAAGTCCACAAATTGACTCTGTGTATAGCCAAATGATTTTTGACAAATGTACCAAGGAGATTTAGTGTGAAAAGTATAGTTCTTTTAACAAATGGTGCTGAAAAAAAAATTTAATGTCTTTATGCAAAAAGACTCTCAATTATTAATTGATACTGTATAAAACTAAATTCAAAATGGATTATAGAGCTAACCATAAGTGATAAGAACATAAACATTTAGAATAAAATATAGAATACCTTTTTGAACTTATATGAATTTTTGTTAGAAGATTTCTTAGATAAGTCAAGAAATCACAGACCATATAAAAATAATTAATAACCTGTCTTTCATCAAAATTCAAATCTTCTGCTGTTTGAAAGATACTCTTAGAAAATGAAAATTCAGACTTTGGGAGAACATACTTGCAAACCACATACATGAGAATAGATTTGCATCCACGTGATGATTAATTTTTTGTGTCAATTAGACTGGGCTAAGGGTGTGTCTGTGAGGGTGTTTCCAGAAGAGATTAGCATATGAATCCATAGACTGAAGATCTGCCCTTAACAATGGGAGCAAACATCATCCAATTCCTTGAGGGCCTGAATAGAACAAAAAGGTGGAGAAAGGATGAATTCTCTCTCTTTCATTAAGGTGAGATGTCTCTCTTCTTCCACCCTCAGACATCAGAGCACTTACTTTATGGACCTTCAACTCCAGACTTAAACCAGCAGCTTCCCAGTTCTCAGTACTTTCAGCCTTGGTCTGGAAGGTAGACTAACAGCTCACCTGGTTTTCAGACCTTCTGAGTTGGACTGATTTATACCACTGGCTTTCCTGGTTCTCTAGCTTACAATAGCAGACTGTGGTATTTTTTTGGTCTCCATAGCCATGGAGCCAATTCCTATAATAAATCTCTTACATATACCTATATATGTCCTATGGGTTCTATTTCTCTGGAGAACCCTGACTAATACAATCCAGAGTATGTAAAAAGTTAATACAACCGCAAAATAAGAAAACATAAAAATCCAATAGAGAAATGAACAAGCACTTTACCAAAGAAGAAATATGAGTGCCAACTAACCATAAGACACAATTCACAGCATCATTTACCACAAGGAAAAATACACCTTAAAATACTGAATAACTATGTTGTGCACTTGAAACTAATATTGTAAATCAACTATACTTCAATAAAAAATTAAAACTACAATGAAACACCAATAAACACCTCTAAAAAGGCCAAGATTAATAATCTTGAAAACACCCAGTATTTGAGAGGATTTGGAGAACCAAAGCAGTCAAACTTTGCTTGTGGGAATGCAAAATAATGCATTCACTTTGAAAAATAATTTAGCAGTTTCTCATAAGGTTAAACATAAATTCACTGTAAGACCCAGCAATTCTACCTCTAGATGGTTATCCCATAAAAATGAAAACATATCCACACAAAGTGTTGTATATGAATGTTCAAAATAGCCCCAAACTAGAAGCATTCCAAAATGTCTGCCAACTTCTAACTGAAAGGATTACACAAAAATTGTGGTAAATATAGTCAGTGGAATAATTCTCAGCAGTAAAATACATAAGCTATATATACAAAAACCACTATACTCAATCTCTAAAAGATAAACTAAAGAAAATAAGTCAGACTCATATTACATACAGTATGATTTCATTTATACAAAGTTGCCAAAAATGAAAAACAAAACTATAAATACAGAAAGTAGATCAGATCAGTGGTTGCCAGGTTCTAGAACTGAGGGCTGAATGCAAAGCAGCTTGGGGAACTTTTTGTTGTGATGGAAATAATGTATATCATGACTGTGCAGTGGTTACATGACTATGTAGGTGTATGAAACTTATTAAACTATAAACTTAAAAGGAGTGGGTTTTATGTAGCCAATTTTTGAAGTTTATTTTTTAAAGCAGCATTAAGTTCACAGAAAAATTGGGACTAAGGTACAGAAATTTCCCATGTACTCCCTGCCACCATGTATGCATAGCCTTCTTGATTATCAGCATCCCCCATGAGAGTGGTACATTTGTTATAATTGATGACCTTACATTTTGACACGTCATCATCATTCAAAGTCCATAGTTTATGTTACTGTTCACTCTTCATGTGTACATCCTATGCATTTGGACAAATGTATAACGTCACATATCCATCACTAAGGCATCATACAGGGTAGTTTCACTGCTCTAAAAATCCCCTATTTATCCCACCCACCATCAGTATCCCTGGCAACCACTGATCTTTTTACTGTCTCCCTAGTTTTGTCTTTTCCAGAATGTCACAGAGTTGGAATCATACAGTATGCAGTTTTTTCAGATTGGCTTCTCTTTCTGAGACCGACTAGCATGACTAAAGTTTACAATAAGGTACTTTTGAGATCAATAAGATTGGGCAGAGGGAAGCTTGTGCTACCTCAGGAGGAGCTCTGGGCCTAGGATGCCCTTCAGGGTAATCCTGAGTTTAGACAAAGGGGCTGGATGAGCAACCTACATAAAGTCATTGGATGTGGCCCACCCCAGGAAAGCATATCCAGGCAGCTTGATCTTGGACTTCCCCAGACTCCAGAACTGTGAGAAATAAATGTCTGTGTGATTAAGTGACCCAGTCTATGGTATTTTGTTATAGGAGCCCAAGTTAAGACAAAATATTATTGGTGACATAATGTTTTTTTCACAAGCAGAAAAGAATACATAGTATTTTTATAGGAATAAAACATATTCTCCTGATTTATCAAAATCTCTTTCTCAATTTTATTATAATTAAGCTGAGCCTTATAAGTGATCCTGTCTTATAAATAGTATAATATAGTGTGTGTAAATATACATATATATGATTAATTATATTTTTCAAATTGTTTATATACTTCTTTTTTTTTGCCACACCATGGGGCATGTGGGATCTTAGTTCCCCAACCAGGGATAGGAACCCAAGCCCCCTGCAGTGGAAGTGTGGAGTCTTAAACACTGGACCCCCAGGGAAGTCCCTTGTTTATATACTTATTTTTTATCTGCTTAAAAGAGACTTAAATCTTCCTGACATAGTTTATATCAGATTCTCTTTATTTTTACACTTTGCCTTATATATTTCATTGCAGGTGTCATTAGGTATATAAGTTTATAATTATTTTAGCTTATTAGTGAAATATGCTTTCATCATTAAAATTATTTTTCTTTACCTCAAAATTTTAAAAAAGGACAAGCCATGAATTGGAAGAAAATATTTGTAAATCATATATTTTTAAGTGTGTATGCAGAATATATAAAAACTTTACAACTCAATAATAAGATAAATTTAAAATGGACAAAGTAATTAAATAAACATTTAAACAGGAAAAATATATGAATAGCTAAAAATGTAAGAAGTTATTCAACATCATTAATTATTAGGGAACTGTATAGTAAAAACATCATTAATTATTAGGGAACTGCATAGTAAAACCACAAGGAAATATTTTTACATACACAAACACACACACATGGATGGCTATAATTTAAAAAGAAAGATAGATATTTTAATTAACATGTAACAAATTTTGTTCATATATTTATAGACCTATTATAATTAAGCCTTTATTACAGTCCTGATGCTCATCTTTGCCCTACATAAAGCATGATTTTTTTCCAGGCCCAAAAGATTCTAGAATATCTCCTGGGCAGCAAAGCCAAATTTAATCTCACCAAACCATTGATTGTTCCAACTTCATATATTTCTAGGTACAAGAGGAACAGTATTACACCAGTGAAGAGAGTTAAATACAAATTCAACCGAATTGGCCTTTTTATAACTCCCATTTTGCACCAGAAAGCTTTTGCTTTCTCATCATTTAATGTTGGCCTGAAAAACATCGTTTATCCATAATTTTAAGACTACATGCAATACATAGTATTCTAGAAAATGGTGACAGTTTTGTGTGGTTAGAATTCTCTCTCAGGTATTACCATACCTAATTCTTCCCAAGGTATATTTTGTACTTTTCAGGGCTTTTATTCTTATTCAAAGATGCACTGGAAGTTTAACCTGATTCTGTGAAAAGTGAATGTAACTACAAAAGGAGACACAATTCTATACTGAATGAAATAGTAGCTGATACCTCTGAAATACAGTACATATCTTAAGCAAGGATTTTTTTTTCTTTCTCTTGTTACAGACAAATCTGATACACAAGGTTAATATTTTTATATATCAACAGGAACAATTTTCTACACCTATTATTATTTCATAATAATATCTGCTATTGAGGAAATTAATAGGATTTTCTATACAGAATGGCCCTGAGGGTATAACACAGGAGACTAAAGAATATAGAGAAACCAATTCTTGGACATTTAAAATGCTGAATTTAAGCATTATGTCTGAAAGAAAAGAAAGAGCAAGATTAACTAATTCATGCCCAGAAAAAGGAATTTTACATAATCAGGAGTTAGGAATTAGCATATGGAAATAAAGCAAGAGAATACACCTCTGAGACAGATTCCCCCTATTGTCAGCTGTTATGATGTGATGGCTGGGCTAAATTCCAGAGGAGAGAACAAAAATCCCAGAGTTTGGTATGGTAGGCTGATTAATATCCTCCCCAAAGATGTCCACATTCTAATCCCTGGAGCCTGTGAATATGTTATTTTTACATCGCAAAGGAGCTTTGTAGGTGTGATTAAGGATCTTGAGATGGGGATATTACCTTACATTATCTGGATGGGCTAAATGTAATCACAAGGGTCCTCCTAAGAAGGAGGCAGGAAGATCAGAGTCAGTAGATATGACAATGGAAATAATAGGTTAGAATGATTTAAGGAATGGGTTATCAGCCAAGGAGTGATGGTGATGTTTAAGAAACTGAAAAAAAGCAACAAAATGTGTTCTCCTCTGAAGCCTCTAAAAAGAACTCAGCCCTGCTAACATCTTGGTTTTGGATTTCTGATCTTCAGAACTGTAAGAGAATAAATTTGTGTTGTTTTAAGTCACTAAAGTTATCATAATGTAGTACATCATTAACAGGAACTAACTGATTTGACAGAGACAAACTGTACCATGATTCCAAGTAGAACCTTGTTGAGGAGACAAGATCCTAGAGAGCCCCCATGACCTGACTTGGAGTGAGAAGAGTAGAATAGAAAACTACAATTACAGAAAAACAATGTTCTGGTATTATGTTTCCTGCTACTTAGCTGAATGAATGCTAATAATAGAAATGAAGTTTAATTATAGACAAAAAAAAAAGGGTGTTGCATTACTTAGCAAAGTTTCATTCCTACTCGTTTGATTTATTCTTTGGCTTGGTTAATTTAAGTTACAATTTGGAGAAAACAGATTCTTTAGCTTTGTCTTAAACAGCTCATTGTCAGTTATCTATCAGACATTAAAAAAAAAAGCTGAAATATTTAAACTGAAACAGGCATTTCTAACAGAACATTTCATCTCTCACCAATAGACTAGGGTAACAGGCATTTGGGGAAATAAGAAATTTAGAGTTTTTCATTCAATTTCCAATTAACAGAAGAATCCCCATGAGTTCCCTGAATGTGTTGTTAAGATTAAATCTTCAATGGCTATTTGTGTTTGCTCCTTACTGTGTTATGGAAAGCATAAGATTATTTGCTATAGTGAAGTGGCAGTTTCTAGAATGACTTAAACAAGACAGCTATAAGTAACAAACAATCCTCCTTAACTCAGGACCAGAAGCCAATCAATATACATAAACAGTATTAAGTAATGAATATCTATCTTCAATTAATTTTAGCTTTTATAAAATCTACATGAAATAATTTATGAACTATTCATTTGTGAATACCCCAATCCCCTTTTTATTCCCATTAGTAAAAAGATATGATATATAATCATCAGAATCTTACACCTGCCATTTTAAGCTTAATTTCAATTTTCTGTATAAAACATTTTTGTTCCTATTAAATAAAGTTGAGGCAGATAGATGAGGGTAGATTTCCTAGAAAAACATATATGGATAAGGAAGGTTCTCAGCACTTCTGAAACAATATGCTGTATTAGTAGTTATTGAACCTATTTATTTGTTCATTTATCCCCACCCCCCATCCCAGCAATGCACAAACCTATAGTCTATTTTCTACAGAAAAATGACAGGGATATTTTTTTTAAAAAATTATAAATCTCCAATGGTTTTCCAGTCCGTAAGATCTAGATTACCTACTTTCTTCTTGAAAACCACCTTATCTTGTCTCACTTGACAAGTTTTCTAAATTTTAGCCACATTGACATTCTATCTGCTAACTTTTTTTTTTTTTTTTTTTTTTTTTTTGCTGTACGCAGACCTCTCACTGTTGTGGCCTCTCCCGTTGCAGAGCTCAGGCTCCAGACAAGCAGGCTCACGGGCCCAGCTTCTCCACAGCATGTGGGATCTTCCCGGACCGGGGCATGAACCCGTGTCCCCTGCATCTGCAGGCAGACTCTCAACCACTGTGCCACCAGGGAAGCCCTATCTGCTAACTTTTAACTCATGGTTACACTTGTCAACTTTCCTGTGTTAAGAGTACTAAACTCTTCCAGTATACGCCAACATTTTAATAGGTTACTTAAAATATTAATTGATTAATTTTGGAGGTACATTATATATAACAATATTATTTGTATACCTGGAGAAGAATTTTGGTGTATTTCAAATATGACTTGCAATTATTTACTTTATTTTTCATAACATTACAAAATAATACTGTGTCTGTATCTTAGAATTTGGTAGTATTCTTTTACTGCACATAGTATTATCTTAAAGACATAACCAGATTCCTGTGGAAGGAAATAATAAAAAAAAAAAATCAGAAGCCTGTTCTTTATGTAGGAATGCATATTTTCACATTTGTTTTAATAATATAGTCTGTTGAATGACAGAGGTAGCAAGTATTTTGTATGGAATCATAACTTTATATAGATTTCAGATAAAATTATTTTGCCAGAAAAAATCTGAATAAGTTTGTGACTTGTAATTTGTGTAGTTATCTGTTAACAAACTTACAGAAAATTACTAATTTATAGCTTATAAGTAAAATATTGGAATAAACTTTTTTCTGATATTCCAATAATTTTATTAAAATTATAAAATTTATTAAAATTTTATTAAAATATAAAACCTAACCTTACACCTAAAGGAACTAGAGAAAGAAGAACAAATAAAATTCAAAGTTAGCAGAAGGAAAGAAATCATAAAGAACAGAGCAGAAATAAAAGAAATAAAGACTAAAAAAAAAAATGGAATAGACCAATGAAACTAAAAGCTTGTTCTTTGAAAAGGTAAACAAAATTGATAAACCTTTACCCAGACTCATCAAGAAAAAAAAGGGGGAGGGCCCAAATCAGTAAAGTCAGGAATGAGAAAAGGAAAGTTACAACCATAAGAAATACAAAGGATCATAAGAGACTACTATGAAAACTATATGTAAATAAAATGCTCAACATAGTAGAAACAGACAAATTTTTAGAAATGTACGATCTCCAAAGACTGAAACAGGAAGAAATAGAAAATATGAACAGACCAATTACCAGTAATGAAATTGAATCAGTAATTTAAAAACTCCCAACAAACAAAAGTCTAGGACCAGAATCCTTCATAGGTGAATTCTACCAAATATTTAGAGAAGAGTTAACACCCATTCTTCTCAAACTATTCCAAAAAATTTCAGAGAAACACTTTTGAACTCATTCTTTGAGGCCAGATCACCCTGATACCAAAACCAGAAGAGATATCACAAAAAAAGAAAATTACAGGACAATATCACTGATGAACATGGATGCAAAAATCCTCAACAAAATATTGGCAAACCAAATCCAACAATACATTAAAAGTATTATACACCATGATCAAGAGGGATTTAGGACAGGGATGCAAGTTTTTTTCAGTATCTGCAAATCAGTAAATGTAATACACATTAAGAAACTGAAGAATAAAAACCATATGATCATCTTAATAGATTCAGAAACATACTTTAGCATAATAAAGGCCTTGTGTGATGAACCCACATTTAACGTCATACTCAATGATGAAAAGAAAAAGCATTTCCTCTAAGATCAGGAACAAGACAAGGATGTCCACTTTCGCCACTTTTATTCAACATAGTTTTGGTAGTCCTAGCCACCGCAATCAGACAAGAAAAAGAAATAAAAGAATTCAAATTGCAAAGGAAGATGTGAAACTGTCACTGTTTGCAGATGACATGATACTATACCTAGAAAATCTAAAGTTGCTACCAGAAAACTACAAGAGCTCATCAATGAATTCAGTAAAGTTGCAGGATACAAAATTAACATACAGAAAGCTGTTGCATTTCTATACACTAATAATGAAATAGCAGAAAGGGAAATGAAGGAAACAATTCCAATTACCATTGCTCAAAAAAAAAAATACTTAGGATAAACCTACCTAAGGTGGTGAAAGACTGGTACTCAGAAAACCATAAGACACTGATGAGAGAAATTGAAGACAACATAAACAGATGGAAAGATATACCATGTTCTTGGATTGGAATAATTAATATTGTTAAAATAACCATACACAAGGCAATATACAGATTCAATGCAGTTGTTAAAATGACCATACCCAAGGCAATCTACAGATTCAATGCAGTCTCTATCAAAATACCAATGGCATTTTTCCCAGAACTATAATAAATAGTTTTAAAATTTGTATGGAAACAAAACAGACCCCAAATAGCCAAAACAATCTTGAGAAAAGAAGAACAGAGCTGGAGGAATCATGATTCCTGACTTCAGACTATTATACAAAGCTATGTAATAAAAGAGTATAGTACTCTCACAAAAATAGACCCATAGATCAATGGAACAGAATAAAAAAGACCATAAGCACTTATGGTCAATTAATCTATGACAAATGAGGCAAGAATATAAAATGAAGAAAAGACAGTATCTTTGGTAAGGTGTGCTGGGAAAACTGGACAGCTACATGTAAAAGGATGAAATTAGAACATTCTCTAACTCCATGTACAAAAATAAAATGGATGAAACAGCTAAATGTGAGACCAGAAACCGTAAAACTTTTATAGGAAAAAATAGGCAGAACACTCTTTGACATAAATTACAGCAATATTTTTTTGGATCTGTCTCCTAAAGCAAAGTAAATAAAAGCAAAAATAAACAAATGGGATATAATTAAACTTAAAAGCTTTTGCACAGCAAGGAAAACCATCAACAAAATGAAAAAAGAACCTACTGAATGCGAGAAAATATTTGTGAATTTGTGACGGGTTTAGGTGCTTTAAAAATCATAAAGATAAATGTTGGAGACCATTATAGGAAGTATCAACAGAAATAAAAGGAATAATAATCCTTCAAGAAATATGAATTTTAATAAAACTTCCATTTTAGCACCACAATCCATATCAAGTCAGGTTCAAAATTAACATATTGACTGGGGGATTTCTGCAGAAACTAAATGCCTGTGGCCATAATATGTCTCCAGTCAAAAACATGTTAATAGTCAAATTTGTTTCCTTGTCCATTCAAAATATATTTGTATGGTTAGTATGACAGATATTTATTTAACATTAGGCCACTCTAAATGTTGTCCACGTCTTCTCTTTTATAAGTGTGGTTTGTTTTAACCATGTGCCACATGAAAGGAAGGAAAAATATAAGTGGTCAACCCAATTTAAAAAATTCAGTGTTGCTTCTTTTTTTTTTGGTCTTCATGCAAATTGTAACTTGATTGTATATGAGATTTTATTTGAGCACAATACTTTGAATATAATAAATAATAATGAAATCGGGAACAATTCCCATTTGGGTGAACTGCATTTGTTGTTGTTTTTATTTTTGCCATATATTTAAAATACTAACTTAATAACAGATACTTCTTATCATAGAATATAAGATGTTATAAACAAATGAGAGATGAAAATAAAGTTGTAAATTTGTGAAAATAAAATACCTGGAAGTAATCACCTATCACTTCCAAATGCAAAAGTCAGAAACCACATAAGTAATATGATAGAATGTTTGTCACAAACCTCCTCAAAAAACAAAGTTAAAAATAACCACAATCTGTAGGCTTAATATAATCATTGTTACATAATATATAGTTTAGTAAAAGTAATTTTAAACTATATAATTTAATTATAGAGCATCCCTGTATACAAATTAAGACAAGCAAAATCTATATGTGAGGTCATAATAGGTTCCAGATGGCCTTATTAACTGATAAAAATATTAACTGAATGAAGGATAATAACTATAATAAGGAGCTAGATTCTAACTTCAGATTAAATTTCTCTTGCATGTGCAATCTTCCCTGTGGTTTTCTACTTGGAAGTCACAATTATTGCTTAACAGCAGGAAGCCTTCTGAAGTTTTTTGTGAAAGGTCTGAAATTTTGTGAAGTTCTGAAATTCTTTGATTGTCCCCTAGGACTATTTTATAAAACTTTGAGTTTTAATATTTTTAACTTCATGTAATTTTACAAATTAAACCACATATTAAGTGCACTAAGAAAGTGCTATATTTAAGCAACTCTTCACAGGACCCTTTTGGAAGATATGTATTTTTCCATAACAATTTACCTGGTTCCATGACAAACTGCAGGTGATTAATATGTTTGCCATTTTAAATCTCTATATCAGATAGTGTTTAAAATGGTATACAATCCATATCCAAAGTTTTAATCCAATTATTTAATTTAACACAATCCATATCCAAAGTTTAATTACTACCCTTGACATAGAATGTAAATAATTGGCTTTAACAGGAGTCAAAATATTACCTATGAATCATATTAGACTATTCTGTGTTAGGACTCATGCACTATATCATGTTATAGTATTATGTGTCAACTTGGGTAGTTCACAGTACTTTATTTAATGTATTTGGTAGATTTGCTACAATCAGTGACTTCAGGTAAAGATTACCCTTTATAGTGTAAGCCTCACAGAATCAATTGAAAACCTTGAGAGCAAAACCTGAAGTTTCCAAGAGAAGAAGTCCTGCCTGAGCTTTCCAGCCTACCTGCTAGTCCTATAAGTTTAAATTCAATACTGGAACATCAACCCAAACTGGGTTTTAGGCTTGCCAGCCTGCCGTACAGAATTTGGACTTGCCATCCCTACAACTCATGAGCCAATTCCTTAAAATAAATCTCTCTTAATTCTCTCAGTGGGCTGTCTCTCTCGATATATCTTTATATAGATATAGATATATATCTCCTATTATACATACATATATTATACATTATGGTTATTTATATATAATTATGATAATATACATATAATATATAATCTATAATATACATACATTTTATATATCCTATTATATATTTAGACATAATTTCATATATATCAATATATATATCATATACAATATATGTTTTTTGGGGAACCCTAACATACTCTCAGAACCATTAATCTGTTCTCCATCTCAATAGTTTTATAATTTTATCATTTCAAAAATTTTATATGAATGAAGTCATACAGTATGTAATCTTTGAGACTTTCTTTTTACTCAGCATAATTCTGGAGATTCATCTAGCATTTGTAACTATCAATACTTTCTTTTTTACTGTTGAGTAGTATTCCATGGTATAGATGTACCACATTTTGTTTATTAATTTGTACATTTAAGGACATGTGGGTTGTTTCAAGTTTGGGGCTATTATGAATAAAGTAGCTGTGGAAAATACTGTACAATTATTTATGTGAATATAAATCATTAGGTCTCTGATATAAATGCCCAGGAGACCAATTCCTGGTTCATAAGGTAGCTGCATAATTAGGTAAGTAATAAGCTGCCTACCTGTTTCCCAGAGTAGCTTTGTTGCACTACGTGACCATGATTAATTTAAAAGTGATCCAGGTCCTCATATATACACTACCATATGTAAAATAGATAGCTAGTGGGAAGCAGCCACACAGCACAGGGAGAACAGCTCGATGCTTTGTGTCTACCTAGAGGGGTGGGATAGGGAGGGTGGGAGGAAGAGGCAAGAGGTAGGAGATATAGGGATGTATGTATATATATAGCTGATTCACTCTGTTATACAGCAGAAAACAACACAACATTGTAAAGCAATTATACTCCAATAAAGATGTTAAATAAATTAATTAAATTAAATAAAAGTGATCCAGGTCCTCAATATTTTCATGAGTGCTTGGTTTGTCACTATTTTTTAGAATTTTATTTTAGCCATTCTGATTGGTTTGTAATCTCTCTGCCTTCTCAAAATGAAGTAGACTGATTCCATCCACTTTTTCTTTTTCAAAATTGTTTTAGCTATTCTACTTCCTTTATTCTCCATATAAATTTTAGAAAAATCTTATCTATATCTACAAAATATCTGGCTGGGATTCTAAGAGTAATTATAGGAAACTTATACGTGAATTTGGAGAGAGGTGACATATTTACTCTGTTGAACCTTCCAACCCTTGAGCATAGTCTATGTCTCCATTTACTAGATTTCCTTTGATTTCTTTCATCAGAATGTTCTGGCTCAGCATCCAAGTCCTACATATATTTTCTTAGATTTACAACTAAGCATTTCTCTTTTTTTCTTGAATGATAGTAATGTTTGAATGAATGTCTGTGGATCTTGTTCCCTGAGACCTTGCTAAACACATTATTGTATGATTTTTAAAATAGATAACTTGAGATTTTCTACATAAATCATTCAACAGCAAATATACAAATTAAATATAAAATTTTATTTCTTCTTTTCTAATCAGTACACCTCATATCATTTTCCACTTTTCTTGCATTCTAGAACTATGTGGAATAAGGGTGATGAGAGTGGACACCCTTGTCTTCTTTCTTGTTAGCAGGGAACACTTCAGTCTTTCACCCTTAAGTACAAAGTTAGCTGTAGAGTTTTTCATGGATGTTCTTCATAAAGTTGAGGAAGTTCTCTCTGTTCCTAACTTGCTTATGATTTTATCATGAGTGGATGTTGAATTCTGCCAAATGCCTTTTCCTTGTCAACTGATATGATTGTGTGATATTTCTTCTTTTGACTGTTAATTTGGATTGCATTGATTTTAAAATATTTGACCAGCCTCACAGACCTGGAAAAAAGCCCACTTGGTATGCTGTATAATTATTTTTATATATTGCTGAATTATATTCGCTAATATTTGTTAAGGATTTTTCTATGTTCAAAAGGCATACTGATCTGTAGTGTTGTTTTTTGTTTTGTTTTGTTTTGTTTTTCTCCTGTCTTTGTCAGGTTTTTGCATCAGGGTAATATTAGCTTCATAAAAAGGATTGAAACATATTCCCTCCACTTCCTCTGAATAAAAAACTTTGTGAGCAATTACTTAAAACTTAAAATACCTGAGAACTGTTCATTCATTTTTCCCTATTTACATTTCTAATAATTTTTAATTATCCCTCCTTGAAGAATACCTCTTAAAAAAAGGAATTTACTTAGACCTTATTCCAATATTTGCCCCCAAAATTTAGATCCTATAAGATATATGGCAATTTGCTCCATATTAAATATACAAGGTGATATTTCTATTTTTATATAAATGGAAACTTACATTGGATTAATGCAACTCTAAACAACTTTGAAACTGATAAATATAAAATTCTGGAATCTTTGGGAAAATAAGCTATATGTAAAATAAGTTATTTGAAAAGAGTCAATCTGGAACTTGAGCTGCATTTCTTAATATTAGAATTTTTGAAGACTATATTAATGTAAAATGGATGAAGGAGGTAGCAAATAAAATATTCTAAGAAGAATGAGTAGCACATTCAGAGGTACAGAGCCTTGAGAGAAAGCAAGGAACTTGCAATCATTGGGTTAAGCTGGTCCTCAATGATTTTACTGAGTGCGGGTGGAAAGGGGGTATAGTTAGAAACTTCACAGAATTCTGTGCTCTATGCTCTGCCTAGGCCTGATTTATATTCTCAATAAATAACTTTTTTTTTTAATCTCAAAGCCTTTGCACTTTTTGTTTTGTCTGTTTCAACCACCATTAATTTCTCTAGAATTTGGGGCTAATTTCTTTTCATCATTCAAGTCTCAGTTACCAGTTATTGAGAGGGATCTTCCCTGACCACCTTATCTAAAGGAATTTTCATTCATATCACTTTGTCTTAACGTACTACTTTTAGAACACTACCACCCATTTTAAATTAACTTAGTCATTTATTAATAGGTTTGTCTCTCATCACTTATAAAATGTACTTAATATGGGAGGAGGACCCTTGTCTAATTTAAGTTCTAGATCCCTAATCACCTAAAAAAAATTCCACCACAGTATAGTCTATGGAAAAAAAGGATAAAATGAATATAATACAAATAAATAAACAAATTATGAAGTGCCCTGCCTATTGTATTAAGGAGTCTTGAATATTCCTTTTTGTTCAATGACAAATGACCAAAATAACTGAAATAATGTTGTTAAAATATTAAATTGTTTGGGAGATAATGATTTTAGCAGTGTGGAGGATGTAATAGAAGGAGAAAGTATATGGTCAGGGAAATATAATTGATGTTGCTTACATATATTTTGCACAACACCTGATGCCTAGTTAGTCCTCTATAACTATTAGTTTTTTTAATGCTATTTCCAGGCAGCATAAGAGACTTTGCTTAATCATTTACGTGGATAGAATTTTCTCTGGAGATATAGCAACATTTTTAATAGCTAATTATTTGTCTTCAATTAAAATGCCTTTAAGCATGATACCTAAACTGATGTGCCTTGAGACACTGAAGCTGGTGAACAAAAACAGAATTTAAATCAATTTTTTTAAATTCCTATAATTGAAAATATATCTAAAATGTTGGTTGGAACAGAAATAAGCTGCTTTCTTAAAGCTGGTCCACTATGAGTACTTTATATGCTAATATTTATTGTATATCTTCAGAATGCTGTAGTTTATGGAGAATTTCTTGAATTCATTTGGCCATTAACACTTCCTCTACCCCTGCCCTGTTATAAGATTATCATTCTGAGGGACATCAGTAGTAGTTTGGGAAATGCTGCTTCAGAATTTTAAGTGTTTATATTGTTAACATAAATCTTGGTTTCATCTTTCAGGGGAAAAACATGCCCTCTGAAATATTGGAAATTTTGATTTCAGGTTTATTTGATCTTTTTCATTGTTGAGGTGATTTCATCAGTGTTTTACAGACTTTTTTTTTTACTCAAATAGCAAACATAATGTTGTTATTATAATAGTATACTAGAGCACTTCATACTATGTGATGTAAAAACTGATTTGTTTGGCTTTTGAAAGCATTGACCTGAAATGTCTACAGTATTTTTTAATTATTTTTTCCTCTGGTATTAGATTTTTTTTTGAATTTTATTTCATTTATTTTTTTATACAGCAGGTTCTTATTAGCTATACATTTTATACATATTAGTGTATATATGTCAGTCCTAAACTCCCAATTCATCACACCACCCCCCACACACACCACTTTCCCCCTTGGTGTCCATACGTTTATTCTCTACATCTGTGTCTAAATTTCTGCCCTGCAAACCGGTTCATCCATACAATTTTTCTAGGTTCCACATATATGTGTTAATATATGATATTTGTTTTTCTCTTTCTGACTTCTTGATTCTGCATGACAGTCTCTACATTCACCCATGTCTCTTCAAATGACCCAATTTCGTTCCTTTTTATGGCTGAGTAATATTCCACTGTATATATGTACCACTTCTTCTTTATCCATTATCTGTCATTGGACATTTAGGTTGCTTCCATGACCTGACTATTATAAATAGTGCTGCAATGAACATTGGGGTGCATGTGTCTTTTTGAATTATGGTTTTCTCTGGGTATATGCCCAGTAGTGGGATTGCTGGATCATACGGTAATTCTACTTTTAGTTTTGTAAGGAACTTCCATAGGGGCTGTATCAACTTACATTCGCACCAACACTGCAAGAGGGTTCCCTTTTCTCCACACCCTCTCCAGCATTTGTTGTTTGTACATTTTCTGATGATTCATATTTGAACTGGTGTGAGGTGATACCTCATTGTAGTTTTGATTTGCATTTCTCTAATAATTAGTAATACTGAGTGGCTTTTCATGTGCTTCTTGGCCATCGGTATGTCTTCTTTGGAGAAAGGTCTACTTAACTCTTTTGTCCATTTTTGGATTGGGTTGTTTTATTTTTTAATATTGAGCTGCATGAGATGTTTATATATTTTGGAGATTAATCCTTTGTCCATTGATTCATTTGCAAAGATTTTCTCACATAGTGAAGGTTGTCTTTTCGTCTTGTTTGTAGTTTCCTTTGCTATGCAAAAGCCTTTAAGTTTCAGTAGGTCCCATTTGTTTATCTTTGTTTTTATTTCCATTACTCTAGGAGGTGTATCAAAAAAGATTTTGCTATGATTTATGTCAAAGAGTGTTCTTCCTATGTTCTCCTATAAGATTTTATAGTGTCTGGTCTGACATTTACATCTCTAATCCATTTTGAGCTTACTTTTGTGTATGGTTAAGGGAGTGTTCTAATTTCATTCTTTTACATGTAGCTCTCCAGTTTTCCCAGCACCACTTATTGAAGAGACTGTCTTTTATCCATTGTATATCCTTGCCTCCTTTCTTATACATTAGTTGAACATAGGTGTGAGAGTTTATCTCTGGTCTTTCTATCCTTTTCCATTGATCGATATCTCTGTTTTTGTGCCAGTACCATATTGTCTTGATTACTGTAGCTTTGTAGTATAGTCTGAAGTCAGGGAGTCTCATTCCTCCAGCTCCATTTTATTCTCTCAAGACTGCTTTAGCTATTCAGGGTCTTTTGTGTCTCCATACAAATTTTAAGATGTTTTTGTTCTAGTTTCGTAAAAAACGCCATTGGTAATTTGATAGGGATTGCATTGAATCTGTAGATTGCTTTGGATAGTAGAGTCACTTTCACAATATTGATTCTTCCAATCCAAGAACATGTTATATCTCTCCATCTGTTGGTATCATCTTTAATTTTCTTCATCAGTGTCTTATAGTTTCTGCATACAGGCCTTTTGTCTCCCTGGGTAGATTTATTCCTAGGTATTTTATTCTTCTTGTTGCAGTGGTAAATGCAAGTGTTCCCTTAATTTCTCTTTCAGATATTTCATCAGTGTATAGGTCTGCAAGAGATTTCTGTGCATTAATTTTGTATCCTACAACTTTACCAAATTCATTGATTAGCTCTAGTAGTTTTCTGGTGACATCTTTAGGATTCTCTATGTATAGTATCATGTCATCTGCAAACAGTGACAGTTTTACTTCTTTTCCAATTTGTATTCATTTTATTTCTTTTTCTTCTCTGATTGCCATGGCTAGGACTTCCAAAACTATGTTGGATAATAGTGGTGACAGTGGACATCCTTGTCTTGTTCCTGATCTTAGAGGAAATGCTTTCAGTTTTTCACCATTGAGAATGATGTTTGCTGTGGGTTTGTCGTATATGGCCTTTATTATGTTGACATAGGTTCCCTCTATGCCCACTGTCTGGAGAGTTTTTATCATAAATGGGTGTTGAATTTTGTCAAAAGTTTTTTCTGCATCTATTGAGAAGATCATATGGTTTTTATTCTTCAAATTGTTAATATGGTGTATCACATTGACTGAATTGTGTATATTGAAGAATCCTTGCATCCCTGGGACAAATCCCACTTGATCATGGTGGATGATCCTTTTAATGTGTTGTTGGATTCTGTTTGCTAGTATTTTGTTGAGGATTTTTCTATCTATATTCATGAGTGATACTGGTTTGTAATCTTCTTTTTTTGTAGTATCTTTGTCTGGTTTTTGTATCAGGGTCATGATGGCCTCATAGAATGAGTTTGGGAGTTTTCCTTCCTCTGCAATTTTTGGAAGAGTTTGAGAAGGATGGATGTTAGCTCTTCTCTAAATGTTTGATAGAATTCACCTGTGAAGTCCTCTGGTCCTGGACTTTTGTTTTTTGGAAGATTTTTAATCACAGTTTCCATTTCATTATTTGTGATTGGTCTGTTCATATTTTCTATTTCTTCCTGGTTCAGCCTTGGAAGGTTATACTTCTCAAGAATTTGTCCATTTCTTCCAGGTTGTACATTTTATTGGCTTAGAGTTGCTTGTAGTAATCTCTTAGGATGCTTTGTATTTCTGCAGTGTCTGTTGTAACTTCTCCTTTTTCAGTTCTAATTTTATTGATTTGAGTCCTCTTCCTCTTTTTCTTGATGAGTCTGGCTAGTGGTTTATCAATTTTATTTATCTTTTCAAACAACCAGCTTTTAGTTTTACTGGTCTTTGTTAATGTTTTCTGTGTTTCTATTTTATTTATTTCTGCTCTGATCTTTATGATTTCTTTCCTTCTACTAACTTTGGGTTTTCTTTGTTCTTCTTTCTCTAGTTCTTTTAGGTGTAAGGTTAAATTTTTTATTTTTTTTGAGATTTTTCTTGTTTCTTGAGATAGGCTTGTATTCCTATAAACTTCCCTCTTAGAACTCCTTTTGTTGCATCCCATAGGTTTTGGACCATCGTGTTTTCATTGTCATTTGTCTCTAGGTATTTTTTTATTTCCTCTTTGATCTTTTCAGTGATCTCTTGGTTATTTAGTAATGTACTGTTTAGCTTCCATGTATTTGTATTTTTTATGTTTTTTCCCCTGTAATTGATTTCTAATCTCATAGCGTTGTGGCCTGAAAAGATGTTTGGTATGATTTCAATTTTCTTAAATTAACTGAGCCTTGATTTGTGCCCCAAGATGTGATCTATCCTGGAGGATGTTCCGTGCACACTTGAGAAGAAAGTGTAATCTTCTTTTTTGGATGGAATGTCCTATACATATCAACTAAATCTATCTGGTCTATTGTGTCATTTGAAGCTTGTGTTTCCTTAGTAATTTTCTGTTTGGATTATCTGTCCATTGGTGTAAGTGAGGTGTTAAAATCCCCCACTATTACTGTGTTACTGTTGATTTCCTCTTTTATAGCTGTTAGCAGTTACCTTATATACTGAGGTGCTCCTATTCTGGGAACATATATGTTTATAATTGTTATATCTTTCTCTTGGATTGATCCCTTCATCATTATGTAGTGTCCTTCCTTGTCTCTTGTAATATTCTTTATTTTAAAGTCTATTTTATCTGATATGAGTATTGCTACTCCAGCTTTCTTTTGATTTCCATTTGCATGGAATATCTTTTTCCATCCCCTCATTTTCAGTCTGTATGTGTCCCTAGGTCTGAAGTGAGTCTCTTGTAGACAGCATATATATGGGTCTTGTTTTTGTATTCATTCACCGAGCCTGTGTCTTTTGGTTGGAGCATTTAATCCATTCACATTTAAGGTAATTATCAATATGTATATTCCTGTTACCATTTTCTGAATTGATTTGGGTTTGTTTTTGTAGGTCTTCTTCTTCTCTTGTGTTTCCCACTTAGAGAAGTTCCTTTAGCATTTGTTGTAAAGCTGGTTTGGTGGTGCTGAATTCTCTTAGCTTTTGCTTGTCTGTAAAGGTTTTAATTTCTCCATCAAATCTAAATGAGATCCTTGCTGGGTAGAGTAATCTTGGTTGTAGGTTTGTCCCTTTCATCACTTGAAATATGTCATGCCACTCCCTTCTGGCTTATAGAGTTTCTGCTGAGAAATCAGCTGTTAACCTTATGGGATTTCCTTTGTATATTATTTGTTGTTTGTCATTTGCTGCTTTCAATAATTTTTCTTTGTCTTATTTTTTGCCAATTTGATTACTGTGTGTCTTGGCATGTTTCTCCTTGGGTTTATCCTGTATGGGATTCACTGTGCTTCCTGGACTTGGGTGGCTATTTCCTTTCCCATGTTAGGGAAGTTTTCGACTATAATCTCTTCAAGTATTTTTTCAGGTCCTTTCTCTCTCTCTTCTCCTTCTGGGCCCCTATAATGCGAATGTTGTTGAGTTCAATGTTGCCCCTGAGGTCTCTTAAGTTGTCTTCATTTCTTTTCATTCTTTTTTCTTTATTCTGTTCCACAGCAGTGAATTCCACCATTCTGTCTTCCAGGTCACTTATCCGTTCTTCTGCCTCAGTTATTCTGCTATTGACTCCTTCTAGTGTAATTTTCATTTCAGTTATTTTTTTTGTTCATCTCTGTTTGTTTGTTCTTTAATTATTCTAGGTCTTTGTTAAACATTTCTTGCATCTTCTTGATCTTTGCCTCCATTCTTTTTCCAAGGTCCTGGGTCATCTTCACTATCATTTTATGAACTCGTTTTCTGGAAGGTTGCTTATCTCCCCTTCATTTAGTTTTATTTTTGGGTTTTTATCTTGTTCCCTCATCTGGTACATAGCCCTCTGCCTTTTCATCTTGTCTGTCTTTCTGTGAATGTGGTTTTTGTTCCACAGGCTGCAGGATTGTCAGTATTTTTTTATTTTAATTACATGGCCTTTTGTTTTATTGCTAAGCAACATGACCCAATATTTCTTCTCCTTTTACAACTGCTTTTTAACCTATGAAATATACTTTAATATTCATCATTGAAACCATACTGATTTATATTGAAAATAGAGAGAAATTTTAATGCCAATGAAAATCAAGTATAAGACTAGTTCAGTTAATTTAAAACTTTTACTCAACTGTATTAACTATCATTGTAGAATCTTCTCTATAAATAAAATGGAATAATTAATTAACCTATTCATGATAATATAATACTATGTTGCAATGATGTTTTGTTTCTCCCATTTCCAAGCAGTAAAGAAGTACTGAAACAGATGCAAGTGAATTCAGGTATGTAACTTTAAAGATATCTTTGTGATCAGTCCATAGTGTTCTCATTAAGATTTTCAACAATGACAGTTAATCTCTCTAGTGAACATTTCTTCCAAGAGCAGATTTATTCATTTATACCCTTTACAAAACAATTTGTATAAGGTAGGCTATAAAGGATTAAAACTCTTTAAATATCAAGCTCAATGCTTCCTCTCTCTTTGTGAGATAATACTGAGAACATTAAAAATAAAGGGTAGGGGCTTCCCTGGTGGCGCAGTGGTTGAGAGTCTGCCTGCCGATGCAGGGGACACGGGTTCGTGCCCCGGTCCGGGAAGATCCCACATGCCCTGGAGCGGCTGGGCCTGTGGGCCATGGCCGCTGAGCCTGTGCGTCCGGAGCCTGTGCTCCGCAATGGGAGAGGCCACAACAGTGAGAGGCCCGCGTACCACAAAAAAAAAAAAAAAAAAAAAAAAAATAAAGGGTAAACTCCTGCATATTTAATACAACTAAATGTACCTCATTCAGTTATTAACATACATAAATAACTAAAATATAAGTTAGAAATTATTTATCACGGCAAATTATTGTTAATGTAGCATAAGATAATTCAGAGGGTGAATAAATTACTATTTCCTCACAAGATCTCATAAGACAACATGAAGGAAATTATGTATATGTAGTTAACATTATGAAAGAAAAATAATTTAACCTTTTAATCTTCCCTCTGCCTACTTCCCTACTTACCTAGTGAGATGCAAGCTTTAAATGTAGAACTTTATGCTATAATCACTAAAAACTTAGTAAAAGAGTGTGATACAGTTGTTAAACTGTCAAGGCTCAAGTGATTTTGTTAAAAATCTTTTGATTGGAAACCAAAAGCCAATGTTTTAGACCCAGATTTGCCCTTATCACTAACATTTTTGAGAACATATTTCTTTCAGGTACATTTTTAAGTGAAAATGATATGTTTGGGGAAGAGAGTATCCATCTTCTCAACTGATGATTTGAGTTTTTAAGTAGCCTAGAATACACTGTAAGCTGAAATCTTGTAATATGAAAATGAAATAGCTATACAATATATCTTTCACCAAATGGCATTGATCAGGAAAACTTAGCTTAAGCATGATTTTTATCAAGAATGTTTTATCTGTATGTGGGAAGAATATCCTTTTGGCAAAGTAGACATTTTTCAGAAAGCACAGTGGGGTATTAAGGAAAGAAAAGGACAACATAAGTCAAACACCAGATCAAAAGATATAAACTTACTGATGAATAGAGCCAAATAGTGACAATTTTATTTTCTACAGATAGTAATAACAAATTTATCCTATATGTTAAATACATAATTTGACATAATTGAATATTCATCACCTCTTTGCTTCATGTTTGATTATCAGATAGGAGCTATGCTAAAGTGTTAACTTTGTACTATATGTTAAATGTCTACTGAAGACATTAATAGTTTAATGCTACAAAGTTATAGTAATCAGAACAATATGGTACTGACACAAAAACAGAAATATAGATCAACAGAACAGGATAGAAAGTCCAGAGATAAACCCACACTCCTACAGTCAACTAATCTATGACAAAGGAGGCAAGAATATACTATATGTATATATATATATACACACACACACACACACACAATATACTTCTCTTTAAGAAGTGGTGCTGGGAAAACTGGACTGCTACATGTAAAAGAATAAAATTAGAACCTCTCTAACACCATACAAAAACTAAATTCGAAATGGATTAAAGACCTGAATGTAAGACCAGACACTATAAAACTCCTATAGGAAAACATAAGCATAACACTCTTTGACATAAATTGCAGCAAGATCTTTTTTGATCCACCCCCTAGAGTAATGAAAACAAAAACAAAAATAAATAAATGGGACCTAATTAAACTTAAAACCTTTTGTACAGCAAAGAAAACCACAAACAAAATGAAAAGACAACCCACAGAATGGGAGAAAATATTTTCAAATGAAGTGACTGACAGGGATTAATCTACAAAATATACAAATAGCTCATGCAGCTCAAGAGCAAAAAAACAAACAAACCAATCAAGAAATGGTCAGAAGACCTAAATAGATATTTCTCCAAAGACATACAGATTGCCAACAAACACATGAAAATATGCTCAACATCACTAATCATTAGAGAAATGTAAATCAAAACTATAATGAGGTATCACCTCATACTGGTCAGAATGGCCACCATCAAAAAATCTACAAACAATGCTGGAGAGGGTGTGGAGAAAAGGGAACTGTCTTGCACTGTTGGTGGGAATGTAAATTGGTAAGGCCACTATGAAGAAATGGAGAACAGTATAGAGGTTCCTTAAAAAAATTAAACATAGAACTATTATACCATATGATCCAGCAATCCCACCTCTGGGCATATACACAGAGAACACCATAATTTGAAAAGATACATGCACCACCATGTTCATTGCAGCATTATTTCAATAGCTAAGACATGGAAGCAACCTAAATGTCCATTGACAGAGGAGTGGATAAAGAAGATGTGGTACATTATATACAATGGAATATTAATCAGCCATAAAAAAGAATGAAATAATGCCATTTGCATTATGGATGGACCTATAGATTGTCCTATGAGTGAAGTAAGTCAGACAGAGAAATACAAATATCACATGATATCACTTATATGTGGAATCTAAAAAAATGGTACAAATGAACTTATTTACAAAACAGAAATAGAGTCACAGATTTAGAAAACAAACCTATGGTTACCAGGAGGGAAAGCTGGGGGGAGGGATAAATTGGGAGACTGGGATTGACATATACATACTACTATATATAAAATAGATAACTAATAAGGACCTACTGTATAGCATAGGGAACTCTACTCAATACTCTGTAATGACCTATATGGGAAAAGAATCTTAAAAAAAAGTGGATATATGTATATGTATAACTGATTCACTTTGCTATATACCTGAAACTAACACAACATTGTAAATCAACTATATTCCAATAAAAAAAGAAATTAATAGTTTAAATATAACTGATAGAGAATTATATTATAGCATGGGTTAATGTTTTAATCTGAGTTATAAAAAATTAGTCCTTGTTTGCTTAGTAAAAGTAGTTTAAATTTATTGAAATGCATTTAAATAATGATTTGCATAGATTATAATTCAGATCTTGCAGTAATTTTAATTGATATCCTTCATCATTTAATCTATATTTATTTTCTTCCTGTATTGTGTTAAAGATTAGTATGGTTATCTGAAGATTAACTGGGACATATGAATGCCTATTTATGATTTTTTTCTTGACTTTTCTTATAAAATGTCCATGTTAAATAACTATATTATGTTATACTTTTCCCTGCACACATTCCTTTTAAATTACAGAAGCTATTCATAGGGACACATTTGCATGTCAGAAAACAATGCTTTTCCCAAAATAACTAAGAAGAAACTATAAAGAAGAAAGTTTAAGGAACTGAATTCTTCAAGAGCGATACATTAAAAAACTGCCTGAACCAATATGCAAATATTTCTGAGAAAGCCAGGGTTGCTTAGGATGTCTTGAGCTCAGTTTTATCCTGAGTAATAAAGGGGTTTTGGTTACTAAAATATCTGAATGTTAATTTAAGATTCTTTAGAAGATTGAAAATATTTTGCATATTAGGTCAGTTAGACAATTATTTCAACCTGTGCTTAAGGGACTGATAGACATAATTTTATTCCATTACATTGTACTCTATATATTTTGGAAATGTCTGCTATAAATTAGTGACTCTGGTGAAATTCCATAATTTACAAAATCCATGGAGGTAATAGTATCTTTTTTGTTTGTTTAAGACATAAATTTACCTTTCAGCTGAAGCTGTCTAGCAGTAGGGGAGGCTGAGATAACAATTATAATTTTATGAATTTATTTCAAGCTATAGTATATGCATGTGTAAAATATGCACAAAATATATATAACATATATGCATACATTCATATATACATAGATTGTCCATGCATACATATACATGTTTTTGTGTTCAATTTATTATTTATATATTGGGTAATATGTTAGACACTATAGGTATAAAAGTAAAAATTTTTAAGCTTACAGATAAAGATTTTATCTCCTTACAGAAAGCATAACTCTGTAAATTTTATGATTGACATGATTAACATATGATTGAAAACCCAGATCTCATCAAAGGGTTTTTTTTCCTTGTAGACCTTTTAAATAAGACTTTAAGTTGCTTTCTATGTATTATTCAATTTTCATGCAAATTCCCTCATATGAATAGCTTATCTACTTGAAATTAAATGACCATGGGATTCAGGACAGTTTATTATTATAAAGGCAAAACTGGCTTCGATGTCATTTCCCTAATTTTACAAATGCACAAATGAATAACAGATGGTTATATATTTTGCTACTTGTAGATACAAATAAAAGAAAATTCAACTCCAAATGGTCTTTTTATCATCATATATTAATATTTATAATTGCACATGTAGTGATGGATCCCAGATTGTCTGATTTAACAAATCAACAATGTTATCCAGGACCCAGTTTCATTCTTTCTTTCCATTTTGCTATCTTAAGTTCTGGCTTTATATCAATATGGGTACTGCAGTTTCAGAAATCATAACATGCTTGACACTATCCAGAGGCAGGATAGAAAATGTCTTTTTCTCTGAGACTCTCTTCCATCTCATTGGTCAGAACTTGATTATCTGCCCATCTCTGAACCAATTACTGTCATGGTAAATGAAAATATTATTGGACAAATGAAACACTGCTGAAACTGGGTTAGAACTTCCCCTGAGGCACAAGGCTTAAGAGTAGAAGGTGAGATATCTGAACAAAATCGGTTTCTATTGTGGGAAAGGGGAGAATGGGTGCTGTGTAGACAACCTCCAGAATCCACCACTGAAAAATACTTGAGGGGTAGTGAACAGTAAATTAAAGTGATCCAGTTTCTAATGGGTTCAGTAATTATGTATTTTTAGACACCCACAGATAATTTAAACAGATAGCTCTCAATACCTATTGACTAAGTATAGCAGGATATAAGAGAGGTTATGAAAATCATAAGTGAGTACTGTATTTTATTTTATTTTATTATTATTATTATTTTTCACGATACGCAGGCCTCTGACTGTTGTGGCCTCTCCCGTTGCGGAGCACAGGCTCTGGACGCGCAGGCTCAGTGGCCATGACTCACAGGCCCAGCTGCTCTGCGGCATATGGGATCTTCCTGGACCGGGGCACGAACCCGCGTCCCCTGCATCGGCAGGTGGACTCTCAACCACTGCGCCACCAGGGAAGCCCAGTACTGTATTTTAGAAAGGCCATTAGATAACTAAAAATCTGAAGTAGAGTTATAAGGATGTTATAAAAAATTTTAGTAACAAATCATTTGATATTTTTATCCTGTGTGAAAGGATACTTGATACTTTCAGTTAACACACATCCCCAAGAATAAGTATACCATAATCTTAACGCTTTGCAGACACTTGAAACTGGAATTTGTCTTTAAAACAAGTAGCATAATAGTAAAATGTTCTATGATCCTAAGAAATGTGAAGCCTCTGGAAGGAGGAATAAATATGGAGGTAGGAAAAAGTCACCCACAGGTACATAATTTTTTTTAGGAAATAAATTAATAACCTAAATTTTCAACAAATTTACTCACTCTCTCATATTCCTTTCCTATGCACACAGTTCATATTTACTATGGATTCCGAATTACTGGATCTTGTAGGTCAACTGTCTTGGTTTTATTTTCTATTGAATGACCTCTAAAAGTGCCATGTAATGTCTTCAGTATAAAGTCCAATGATTTGCATAAATCTGCCACTAAATGCATCAATTTCTGTATAGTTTTAATGTTTCCTTTGGGTGACTGTTTTGAATTTTCTAACCATGTTACAATTCATTCATGGTGATACAATTATCATGATTGACTCTTCAGATGTCTTATCAGTTACTACCATTAGATGTCAGTGCATAACTCATCTGTTGATATCTTGCTGTTTCTGGTTGTATCTAGAACAGATAAAATGATGCAAGGCATTCTTGTAAAAGAATGTACTTTCTACACTAATTAGTTGAAATATTTCTTTGAATAGTCTTAGTCTAGCAATTTTTAAAATATATACTCTTCCTCACTCAGATTCTCATTTTTTAATTGAAATATAAAATAATGACCATTTTGTAAATTACTGTGGTTGTGCAGTATCAAAAAACTTTTAAATCACATAATAAAATATAATTATTAAGACAACATGCAGGTTATTCTCTTAAGATTTGATATCAATATAGTATTTTTCTTCACTGACCAGAAATTGAGATTTACCTAAATCCTCAACAAATCATTACCACAAATAAGATTCCAGAGTGATATATTTTCAGAAAGCAGTCAAAGAAAAATCACATAAAACTTCATCATAAGTTGGAAATTTAACTTCAAACACTAATGCAAAATTCTGTTAAGTTATATTGGGCCTTATAGTAGAAATATATCCTCCTACACAAAATGGACCTAAACATCAAGGAAAAATGTAAGGCATCAGATTATACTCTCTGTTCACCTAAAATGCTTAAATGTGGCCATTAATTGGGCCCAAGGCCATACTTATTGAGCTCCAAGAAAAAAAAATGCAGACATTTACTTAAAGTACTTGGGAAAAGAAAGAATCAGGCAAGGTAAACTTAAGCCCTGCTACTTGAGTGAGCAGAGACAGGAAAGGAGAAGGAAAGACATTCTTTAGTCCTCTCCTGTGAAAAGTAAACATTTAGGTCATTTACAGGCATACCTCATTTTATCACACTTTATTGTGCTTCACAGCTATTGTGTTTTTACAAATTGAAGGTTTGTGGCAACTCTGCATTGTCAGATGATGGTTAGCATTTTTTAGCAATAAAGTATTTTTTTAATTAAAGTATATATAATACATTGCTTTTTTAATCATAATGCCATTGCACACTTAACAGACTAAAGTATACTGTAAACATAACTTTTATATGCACTGGGAAACCAAAAAAAAATTGTGTGACTTGCTTTATTGTGATATTCCCTTTACTGCAGTGGCCGGGAACCAAACCCAAAATATCTCTGAGGTATTCCTCTATTAGTTTCATTTTTCAGGTGATGATGAGATCTAACTAATTCAAAAGGAAAGAACAACTACCCACATTCAAAACCATATTTAATGTTGAAATATTGAACATGTCCCACCTAAGGTCAGGAATGAAGCAAGGATGTCTGCTCTCAACTCCACTATTTCACTATTGTACTGGAGATCCCAGAGATTGCAATAAAATGAGGAGAAGGAGGGGGATAAGAAAGAAAGGGAAAAGAAAGGGGAGGGGAGGGAGGGGAAGGGGGAAGGGGAAGGAAAAAGAGAGGAGAGGAGAGGAGAGAAAAGGGAAGAATGGAAGTGAAGAATTCAAAGTTTCCCTGTTTGTAGATGACATCATTTCTTACCAAAAATCCAAAGGAATCTAAAACATGTGAAGTATAACTAATCAGTGAATTTAATTAGGTTGAAGAATACAAGTTTATTGTGAAAAAAATAAATTATGTAGTTATATATCAGCAATCATTGTGAAATAAAATTTTAAAAATTCCATTTACAGTAACATCAAAAGTATCAATAAATGCACTTAAAATTGTACAACATGTTTGCAAGACATTTCTGGGGTAAACTTTGGACAGGGACTGGAACAAAATATTGACTCTCCAGCTTACTGACTAAGATCTTGGGACTTCTTAGCTTCCATAATTGCATGAACCAATTCTTTATAATTAATTCATTATACATAGATGATTTATATTATATATATGTCATATACATATACAAACATACATATTTATGGATATATACACACATATGTGTATATATATACACACATATGCATATATACACATATCTACATATATTCTATTGGGTGTATTTCCCTGGGGAACCCTGACTAATATGTTGACATAAAGCAGATCAGTGGGCAAAGGGAGAAATAGATGGAGATACAAGGAATTTTTGGCGGATGGTGAATATCTTGAATGTGAAGTTGGTTTCACAGATGTATTCAACTGTCAAAACTCATTTGTACACTTTAAATAAACAGTGTAGTTATGTAAATTATTTCTCAGTAAAGTTGATCAAGGAAATAATGGAGTAACTACCCATAATGTCCTCCTGAGAAAGTGTTTCTACCATGCCAGCACTAGACATAAGTCATACACCAATCCTTAAATTTTGATCAACCTTAGAAGTAAAAGTGGAGAAAGCTGAGAAAAAAAAGAGAAATTATCTCCTGCTTATTTTTGCCAACATTACTGAAATAAAAAATAATTTCTAGAATTTATATGTGCCCTCCTCTACTGCAGTGACACTGACCTTGATAAATACAGAGGAAATGCTCTGATCAACAAATACTCTTAAGAAACCAAGAAGAATGAATTAAGGTCTCAGCAAACAATTCATCTCAATTTTCCATTATCCACACAAATTGCCAATTCTTATTTGGTTATTTGCTTGATTTTTTTTCCTCAGAAGACCCAGTAATTCCCCATTCCTTTAGCTTTTCATGTCATAGTGTCCTACAGCATGCTCCAAATACACCACAGGCTAAAAGATGGCTCACGTTGCATCAATTACATTAGGATATTCCCTCAATCACAGTGGTTGCATCATTCATTACCATTCAGAGTCCACCTGTGAAATCTGATATGTGAACTTTGGGACTGAAAGGGAATTTCTTTCTTGTTGATATTGACACAAAATTTTGCAAGCTTTTGGTTGCCAGAGACCATCTTATGGTGAAACTAATTGTAGAGACTGGCAGTAAAGCTAATCATAGAGAAATGGGGGAGAGGAGGAGAAGGGGAGGTGGAGAGAAAGAGAAAACTCAGATGTTCTGATATTTTCATTTGACCTCATAGAACTTTCTGTGCCCTGAGCTCAGGGACATTTTGGTTATGAGAGCCAAATATTCTTTATTGTTTAAGCTGATTTTAATTAGTTTTCTGTCATTTACAAACAAGTATATCTTAATACACCAAACCATATTAGGTAACCTAACATCATGTATTTTTTAAAAGCATAAATTTAATATAAAATAGCAACAGCATGTTCATTCTGCTAATTTTTCATAATTGTTCCCAAATCAAAGAAAAGATAGCTTAAATTTTGAATTTTCATCTTCTAATACCTTTTGTCTTGAAAGATAAAATAAGAATAATTTTAACACTTTACATAAATGTTTTGTAAATAGTTTGAGGACACAAGCAAAATGAATGCATTTAAAAGGCATAACTCAGTTATGAAAAATTGACATGTGAAATTGTCTTGCATACTGATTATCATAGATTATCAGAGAAGAGAAAATAAAAGAGACTATTTTTATAAATATATCATTAAAATGCCATATATTAAAGCAATGACAATTTTAATAGCAATAACATCTTGAAATAATTTTTTAATTTGCATGTATTCTTTACATGTTTTCATGAAATGAGCTTAGCTCTTTGTATCTGTAGCATGTAGAATAAAGCCTGATATATGCAGGTTGCTCTGAAAGCAATAAATGAATGTCCAAAATAGATTACTTACTATTAGAAAAAGAAAATAATGCTGTCATATTACCAGTATTTATACTTACTAGGGAATTCTTTCTTTACTGTTTTTATTTTTTGATAGTCACATGGGTAGAATCTTGGGTATCACATTCTGCTTCAATGTATAGTCACTCTCTCTTACTCTATTGAGTATAAATTAAACACAAACAAGAGTATAGCACTTTAATGGGTCACATTCTTGTAAGAAGCACAGAGATTCTCATAATTTTTCACTCTCAAAGGAGTACATTCCAAGAAGTCCCAGTATGTCTCTGGGACACTTGAATTATGTTTCTGGAATCCATCCCATACTTACTACAACAGTTCATAGATAAAGCAACAAACAGACCATATATATAAACCTCTGATATAACTTAGCTGTCTGTTAAATACCAAAAATAGTTTTGACTTTATATATTCATCCATAAATATGTTTACTCGCATGATTACTTAAATAAAATAGAATGTTCCATAAAGGAATTACTGTCCAATATTCCATCAGCATAATTCATTACAATATATGCTTGATATTTTCACTGGAATAACAAATATGTATTTACTAGACATCAGGTTTTCAAGTGAGTTGAGCATATTAGTAGCAATCAAGATAATCTGGATATAACATCCATAAGTGTACCATCTAGAGACACTGATTTTATATGGTTTAAATTTCATTAATTAAAACATTCATTGGCTTTAAGAAGTTTTTGCTTATTGCATTATTCATCTACTAAATTTTCAGACAGGTTAATGGATTCTTAATCAATAAATTCATCAATCAGTGTTTCTGCCTCTGGTATGTCAGTTTAAGCCCACTACAGTCAAGCACATCCACTGATAACAACTATATGCTCAAAATAAAATGCAGAAAATGGTCATATGAGAACTCAGAATAGTAAACAAATATAGGCGGATTGTTAGAGTGAGTCAAAACTTGGAATTTTTCATCTTTTTATGGTTTTTCCCTAATGATCATTCAGAGCCTCAAGTCAGCAAGTTGCAAGTGGCTAAAACTCTGAACATTTGCCATCTCTCTGGTTAAAGGAATCAGGGGAAGGAGTCTGTGCAAGTCCAATTACAGAGAATGAAGGAGGCATTACACAGGGCAGAGATGAGAGTAGGGGTGTTCTTAATTCTGTGTATAAGCTTTACTTAAATCTCTGGCAGACTGATGAACTATGAATTCATAGGAGAAACCTAAAGCAACACAGTAAATTCCTAAGGAATTATACTAATATTTCAGCCTGCACATACACTATGTGAGAGAGCTTATAGTCTGAATCTAACCAGATTAATTGCTTATTCAAAATGAAAATATTAACATTTTTCTGAGAAATATAACAGGACCCAGAGTCTATACAATATAATATTCCAACATCCAGGGAACAGCCCAACTTCATTCAGTATTCAAAGAACTAAGAAACATAAGCTGTTTTCATTGAAAAAAGTCCATCAACAGATGCCAACACCAAAGTAATTTAGATGTTGAAATTAAAGAACTTTAAAGCAATGATTAAACTATACTTCACGATGTAAATGACAATGCATTTAAAATAAATGGAAACAGGAAATATCACCAAAGAACGTGAAGATATAAAAATAAATCAAATTGAAATTTTAGGACTGATATATAACAAACTGAAAAAAAAAACAGTGGAGAGGTTTAGTCACAGATTGAATATAACAAAGCAAATATTCAGGAAACTTGAACATTTATTAGTATAAATTAACAAATGAAAAGAAAGGGAAGTGAAAAAAGTAAACAGAAGTTAAGGGACATCTTAGAAAACAAAAAATCTAGTACAAAAATATATTGAAAGTGGTAATAACTCATGAAGAAATAGGTTTATTTCAGAAATAAAAGAACAAAAGAGTGAATTTGTATTTGAAAATCAATCAAGGTAATTTGCCATATTAACATATTAAAGGAGAATGCAGAGGTAGGAAAACTTCACAGGTTAAGGACAGAGTTCCCCACAAGACTTCACTCCAAATAGCAGCTGCAAGTTTGGGGGTCCCAGGCTACCCTCACTCCTAACTAGCTAACTACAAATTTGATACTTCCTATCACGCTCTCAGGTCTGATAAATCACTACAATTACTTACAGAACTCAGGAAAGTGCCAGATTATGACTAGTTTTATTACAGCAAAAGGATACAAACTAAAAGCAGCCAAATGGAGAGATACATACACTGAGCTTTGGGCGGGTTCCAAATCATTTTGGGAAATTCTAAGAATTTGGAAGTTACCTCGCAGAAATTGGGGGCAAAAGCTAGTAAAATTCATTATTACACAAGAAGGAAAATAAAGAGATCATTTCAATAGAGACAGTAAAAGTATTTGACAAAATGAAACATTAATCGATTATTAATCTCTCTTCCCACCCCTATCCCCCCAGCAAAGTAGGGATATAATGGACTATCCTCAATCTGATGCAGTTAAATCACACATAATGATGAAAGACATAACTTTCCTGATAAGGATGGCCACTCTCACAACTGTTGTTCTACATTATACTCAAAGTTTTGGCCACTGCAACAAGGAAAGAAAAAAAATTAAGATTAGAAACTAAAATCTAAAACTGTCCCTGTTATCAGATTATGCAATTACTTGAAGACAATTCAATGGGGTAAAAGAAAGTCTTTTTGAAAACTGAATTTCCAGATGGAAAAAATAAAGAATATCAACTTCAATCACATACCACACACAAAGGTGACTAAAAGGGTTCGTAGAAAAACACAAAAAAGCATAGACTCTAAAAAATTGGTGAATTGGAATTTATAAAAATTAAAGCTTCATGTTATGAAAAACATTGCTGCAAAAACTAAAAATCTTTCCAACTTTTGGCTGTTATGAATAATGCTGCTATAAGCATTTATGTACAAATTCTTGTGTGGGCACATATTTTCATTTCAGAATGTTTGTCTCTTTTAATAGCTCATGATGGAACAAATTAGCTGATAATGTATCAAGTAGTCATTAAATCCCATTACGCTTCAATCTGTGGGAAAGTTATAGTTACCAGGGTTTGTAACTAAGAAGAATTACTTGACTTCTAGAGTCAGTGAATTTGAGTGTGAAATATGAGAATACAATTTAGAAGCATGAAATTTTAGCTCTTTTCACTGATTGGGGAAATTGTAATTTGATTTAAGTATCCACAGCTATTCATTTTAAAATGTGTATGTGGAGTACCTCCTATGACCAGGTACTATCGTAGGAGTTAGAGATTTAAAGATGAAAATTCATTATTCTTATTCTCACCAAGTTTGCATTCCTAAGAAAACAAAATTAAAAATTCAAATACAATAAAAGAATTGTTTAACAGATGTTTCTAAAAACTGCAGTGGAAGAATAAGAGAAAGAATAAGTGAGTTTGTTTAGAGGAGTTAACATTTTTCTGAGACTTAAACAACAGACGTGAACTTGCTAGGTCAGCAATCAACTGGAGACTTTTTCTGATAGGTTAAATAACTTAAGCAACAACACAAAAAAAGAATAATGTTCTTAAGACCACCAGCAGTTTCTTATTGTTGAAGTATAATGAAGGGTCTAAATCATGAAGGTTCTAGAAAATGATGCAGAGATACGTAAATTTTATTTTGTAGGTGATGAGGAATATGCAGACAGCCACATACAGATCTTTACATTTTATTCCCTATTTACAGACACTGACTATATCTAAAACTATCCTTCTGTCAACAATGAGTTAATCAGAGGAAAGGAGCTGGGACTAGATGCGATGAGAATAAAAAGGTCATCATTTAGTTGAGGAAGGTGATTGTAAGACAGTAGCTGTGTGTGTGGATATACTGGAAGGGATGAATATAAAATATATTCAAAATCTAAATTAAAATGAGTTAAGAATCAGTCGTATCTTGGAAATAAGAAATACAGTACCATATGCAAGAATCTTTTGGTAGTGCCTTTCATATCATAGAAAATACAGAAAAGCAATTTTGCGAAAAGAAGATGGTATATTTGAACATATTTAATTTCTCCTTTGTTAGTGTCATCAGTGATTTGAATGCACTTTAGGTAATGAAATTTATGGAGCTGGAGTCAGAAGTAATCTAGTTTAGAAATATACAAATGAAAGTCATAATCATATAGGTGACTGCAGAAATACTACAATCAGTGTAGAAACTGTTTCAAGCTTCATTCAAGCCATACCCCTGCCTCTTTAATTCAAAGTCAGTTTCAAGTCCTATGAGAATAGTAGAAAGTCTAGAAACAGATTGATTTACACTAAACAATATAACTTTAAAATATATTTTATAGTTCAAAATCTTAGAAAAAGAATAAATTTTTCAATAAGATTATTTGGAAAAGTTATTTTTTAAATGATTTGGAATTCTACCTTAACAGAAAAATGTAATTAAAAAAAAAAACCTAGAGATAATAATGGTGGTATAGGTGAATTTCTATTTTTGGAGCCTATTTAATCCTACAAACAAAAGAGTAAGTCATAAAATGTTTTTATACATTAAAAAAACTTCTAGAGATCAAAATCATCATAAACAAAATTTAAAATGAAATATGGGCCTGGTTAAAAATAAATGCAATAATGATTAACAGAATTTAGTAATTGATAAAAGAAATAAGAAAAAGACTGACATTCTAATAGGAAATTTATATGTATTAAGAAAAATAAATGAATACCACAGATGTAAAAAATAATTGACTCTCACCAATAATTTAAATAAATATTAGAATAGCAATATGATGCTTATAAATCTTTAGATACAATGGCACCATTTCATTATTACAATAAAATAAACTCTGGAAACATAAATGACCAGTATTGACAGCATTTAAATTATAGTATATTCAATGCAGGGAACATGGGTTCAATCCCTTGTCTGGGAAGACCCCACATGCTGCAGAGCAACTAAATTAAAGTATATTCATAAAATGTAATATTATGCAAGGAATACGGTAAATATATAATGCTCTATTGGCAGTAAAAAATTCATGATATATTGTTGAGGAAAAAAACCAAAACAATATGGACACTTTGGTCCTAATAAATGTATAGGCAGTGAAAATATTTTCTTTTTCATACTTTATTTTTAATTTATTTCTACAAGAATATGTATAGATTTTACTATCAAAGTATACTAAAATAATATTAAAAAATCAAAGAAAGGGTTATCTGTATGATGGAAAACACCAGGAGAAAGTGGATATTATAAAATTAAAGAAAGCACAGTAATAATTGCAAATATTATATAACCTGTTAAGATATGAGTAATATATGAACATTTTATTTGTCAAATATGAAGGATCTATAAAATGTACTGGGTGCTGTATGGAAGTGATTGAGGTGTATATAAGGATAAGATGGTAGATCTAGTGGCATCAAGTTTGTCTCGTTCACTGATGAAGTCTCAGAGCCTAAAACAAGTATAGCATAAAGTAGGTCTACAACAAATATTGGTCAAATTAATGAAATGATTGAACAAAGAAATTGATATATAGTTAGAAACTTTCCTGGAAAAATAATAAATGAGAATAGCACAAAACTACTATACTCAAAACTGAATATACTGTCTTAGTTTGAATTTCCTGAAAAGCAGACTCTGACACAAGGATGTAAATATAGAAGTTTATCTGGGAAGTCTTCCCAGGAAATATAAAAAGAGGTTGTATGGAAAATGAGACAGGGAATAGTAGGCAAATATATCTGATGGCCCTTTGATCTCTGTACCCTAGTGCTATACCCTATATAATACCTTCTGCTGAGTGTATGAGTGGCACTTGCAACTTGGTTCTGACCAATAGAATATGACAAAGGGAAAAGGATATCACACTCATAATTACATAGTTATACAGCAAAATAAACTAATCCTCATTAATCTATTCATTCATTCATTCAGTCTCCAAATTGCTATTAAATGTTCACTATGTGCCAGGAAGAGGAAACTGTGAGAGGCCTTAAATGAGGGTGCATACACCATTATAAAACTCAGGGAGCTCTAGCCCAAGCTCCATCTCACAGCTCTCACAGACAACAGGAACTTGTTTCTTCTTGGAAGCGAAAAGAATGCTTTTCAAATCCTCATAAGAGAAACAATATTTCTTGTTCCCTAACTCACAGCTATCATACACAATCATCCCTTGTTCCCATCCATCTCATTTCTTTCATTTTTCTTTTTATGCAGGCCTGGATCTCAAAGAGATATCTGTACTCCTGTGTTCATTGCAGCATTATTCACAATAGGTGAGATATGGAAACAACCAAACAACCTAATGTCTGTCGATAGATAAATGATAAAGAAAATGTAGATAGATAGGTAGGTAGGTAGGTAGGTAGGTAGGTAGGTAGGTAGATAGATAGATAGAAAATCCTTCAAAAATCCACAAATGTATTGCAGATAAAAAGCTAACTCAGCAAGGTTGTTAGATATGAGATCAGTATACAATGAGCTGTATTTCAATGTCCTTGCAATAAATAATCTGAAAAGAAAATTAAGAAAATAATTCCATTCACAATAGCTACAAAAAGAATAAGATATGTAGCAATAAATATAACCAAGGAGATGCAAGATGTGCACTGAAAACTACAAAATACTGCTGCAAGTACCTAAAGTATTTAGTAAAGTCCTAAGTAAATGGAGAGATATTTGTGTACCAAGATGTTAAGGTAACAGTACTTCCCAGAGAAATCTACAAATTCATTGTAATCTTATCAAAATCCCAATGGCCTTTTTTGTAGAAATGGAAAGTTGATTCTGATATTCATATAGAGTTGCAAGTGACACCAAATAGCAAAAATATCCTTGAAAAAAAGAACAAAGTCAGAAAGCTCATACTTCCCAATTTCAAAACTTACTACAAAGCTGCAGTAATCAAAAGAGTGTGGTACTGTCATAAAGATAGACATAAATAGGTTAATGGAATATAATTGAGAGCCTAGAAGTAAACCAATAGATCTATGAGCAATTGGCTTTCTACAGTGGAACCAATACCATTCTGTGATGGAAAGAATAGTCTCTTCAACAAATGGTGCTGGAACACCTGGATATCTATTTGCAAAAGAATGAAGTTGCACTTTAACTTATACCATCTACAAAAGTTAACCCCAAATTGACCAAAGGCCTAAATGTAATAGTTAAAAGTATAAAACTTTTAGAAGAAAACATAAACCTTCATGACCTTGGATTTGGAAATGTTTTTTTAGATTATGATACCAAAAACACAAGCAAGAACAACAGATACATAAAGTGGACTTTATACAAATTAAAGATGTATGTGCATCAAATGACACAATCGGTAGAGTAAAAAAATAACCTACAAATGAGACAAAATATTTGTAAATCGTGTATGTGATAAGGGTCTAATATCTAGAATATACATAGAACTCATGCAGTTTAACAACACAAAGACAAACTACCCAATCAAAAAATGAGCAAAGGATGCTTTTCCCCAAAGAATATAAACAAATGGTCAAAAGACACCTGAAAATATACTCAACACAATTGGTTATTTGTGAACTATAAATTAAATCATAACGAGATACAGTTCACACCCACTAGGATAGCTATAACCAATGTAACAAGTGTTGGTGAAGATGTGAAAAATAGAAGCCCTTGTACATTGCTAGGAAATGTAAAATGGTCCAGCCACTGTGAAAACAGTTTGGCAGCTTCACAGTAAATTAAAACCAGAATTGCCAAATGTCCCAGTAATTACACTTGTAGGTATATACATAAGATATTTGAAGACAGGCATTTAAACAAAAATGTGCACATAAATATTCATGGCAACACTAATCATAAAAGCTATAACCAACTCAAGCATCCATCAACTGATGAATAGATAAATAAAATGTGGTCTACCCACACAATTAAATATTTTTCAGCCAAAAAGGAATTAAGTACTCACACATGCCCAGCATTGATGAACTTTGAAAAACAGAAAAAAAAAAAAAAAAAAAAACAGACGTAAAAGGACACATATTGTATGATTACTTTTATATGGTATTTCCACAATAGGAAAATCCATAGAAACAGAAAATAGGTTAGTGGGTACAGGGTTTCCTTTTGTGGTAATGAAAATGTTCTGGAATTATAAAGTGGTGGCGATTACACAATACTGTGAATATACTAAATGCCATAGAATTATACACTTTAAAATGATTAAAAAGTTTAATTTTATGTTTATTTTACCATCATAAATACAGCTATGTCTTACCAAAAAAAAAAAATCACAGATTTTGCATTCTTAAAAAATGTGTAACATCTAGTAAAGAAGACAGTTTATGAAGAGAGCAATTTCCTAAAAGAATGTTATAAGTAATAAAAGAAAAAAACAATCAGATCATGTCGTATGGCAGAACAATTGAGAAGGTATTTTGAATTTCACACTGGACCAGTAGTGTACGTATAGTTTGAACATGTAAATAAGTGGGTACACACAGTCAATCCATAAAGAATAGCATAAAACCAGGTTGTTGTTTGAATAAATAAAAATTATTGCATCTCACAGAGCCCCAAACTTAGCACATCTAAAAGTTGAACTCATTATCTTATCCAAATCATTTCTGCTATTGTATTCTTGGGTTCATTTAGGGGCACAATCCAGAGATTTTAAAATAGAAACTCAGCCTTATCTTCCATGTACACTTTTATCTGATTTCTATCTTTACAAGTCTTGTCAGTTTTATGTTTTGACTCTGGTTCTAAGAGCACTGTGGTTCAGAGTTAACATGTGACAAGCTAAGAGATACATGAAATCTTCACTTACATAAATAGACATTTTTGTTATCAGATATCTTCGTATACCACATTAATTACATAGTTTTCATGTTTCTCAATGATCCCTGCTCCATAACTATATAAATTGCAGATTTATTTATAATGAGTCCCCCAATCAGACTAAACACACCTTTGTAAATGCATTCTCTACACAGGGCTCTCCACCTAATAAATGTCATTAGTGTTTTTGTCAGTAAGCCTTTCAAATCACCAGGTTTACAAGGGTATTTGGCCTGATAATATCCTCCTTTTTTCCTTTCTTTTTTAGGTGTCCCTGGTAACAGAAGGAAATAGATTACAGGCATACTGTTAAACAAGTCTTCCCCACAACCATTTAAATATTTTTCATCCATTGCTCTTTGTTTTATATTATTTGTGAAGACTTCCTCAATTATCTGAAGCAAAACTGTGCTCTCTCCTTTCACTCTCATTTAATACATACACATATATTTTAAGCATTCTAAGTCTAGATTGTAAGCCCCTCATGACATGGGCTATGTATTATTTTTCTACATACACAGCACTGGGTTAGTTTACCATATTGCCTGGCACTTAGTAATCAATCTATGAACGTTTGTGAAACGGCAGGGGAAAGAAACGATTTCATGAGAAATATTGTCTAATCAGGATTTATTGTAACTTCATTAAAAATTAAAATCATGCTATAAAAATAGTAGGTTTGGATGACAGCACCTGAGCAGTAGCAAATTAAGAATTGTTTCTCTTTACAGGTCATTTTTCTTCAATGTGAATAAAGAGAATTTATGAGTAGAAAATAACTACTTTTTAATTGAAATCTTTATAGCGATAACTGTAGATTTACATGTAATTGTAAAACAAAATATGAAGAGAGTCTATATGCCCCTTACCCAATTTCCCTCAATGACAATTCCTTGTAAAACCATAGAACAGTATCACACCAGATTTGACGTTTATACAATACACTGACCTTAAGCAGATTTCTCTAGTCTTACTCGTAATAATTTGCGTTTGACTGCGTATATTTAGTTCTATACAATTTTATCACATGTGTAGATTTGTGTATCCACCACCACAGTCAAATACAGAACATTTCCATCACTACAAGAATTCCTTTTGGAAAATAGCTACTCTTTTTTGAAACATAGTAGCTAAAGAAGGATTCATAACAATGGAACGCATAAAGAAGCCATTTTAACCCTTAGTCACCTATTACGTATTTCACTTTTTGTTGGTATCAAGTATGTGCTGAAAACAAACACCACGTTACTTAAGAGAGTTTATTTGTGTATACACACACACACATTAAAGTAATCTAAAGAAAGCATCCTGCAAATTATTCACTGTCTTTAACTCTAGTATGAGAAATGTAACCAGTATCTTGGGAGAAAAATGCTTGAATAATAAATACAGTTGTAACACAAATTACATACTGCTTTCTCTTTGATTCTCTGACTGAGAACATCAACTTAAAATGTGATAAAATAAAATTGCCTATTTTGCTCTGCAGCTGAGCTTATGTAATTTCAACATCTTTCAGGCCTGGTGTTTTCAGCAATAGCTTTCATTAGAATAACACACTAAAAGCTGGGAGGAGAGCTGAGCTGCCATTCAATGTAAAATATACCTTATGACCAAGTTTCCATAATTGTTATTCACACATTACACGAGACAAGATGCAGGTTTATGAAGTGATTGGGGAAATGAAATAAAGAAAACAGAAAAGAATAAATCTGTCAAACATATTCATTTTTTGTTTTATTGCTTAATTTACCCTCCTAGAAAAAGACAATGTATTGTAACCTTACAAAGACAGCTTTAAGGATTATAAAAGAAAACTAACTGCTGGAGTTTCCTAATGGAGCTGTGAAAACTCTTAGTCAATATTATTTTCAATAAATAAGATTATAAAGAGATATGAGAATGTTTGTCAGATGTTATGCTTTTTATTACCGATTTATGATTTCTCAAGTATACTGAGAAGATAGATTTATTTGCTCAAAATTAAAATAAGATATAATTCCTGGTATTTTACAGTTACTTTCAACTTTGTTACTCAAAAATCCCTTTTCTATGCATTATATATCTAGGATGTAGCTGAATCCTTGCTATGGTTGTTGTTAAAAGAGCTGAGAAGTAAAGAAACCATGAAAAGTCATCCACTTAGTAACAGTGATAGGAAAGATCAGAAGTGCTGATAACTGAAATATTGAATATATTTTAAATTATTTTAAAAGTGTCTATCAGGCACATAGTAAATACTTGAAAGAAGCATTCACACTTTTATTATTAATTATTTTTTGGGAACTAACCAGTCATTTTGGACTTTTCCACGAAAATAAAATTAGTTTATATAAATAATATAACTTCCCAATTCTCCAATACATAATAAAATACATGGTTTGTATTAATATGGGGCCACATCAACACTTTCTTAGAGATAGTTTTGGTTATCACTGCATACAAACCAAACCCCAAACTTACTTCAGTGAGTAACTGGGCTCATCTATGTGCTTGTTGCTTGGGGTTTTTCACAAGGTTGCAATTTGCTGCCAGCTAAAGATGCATTCATCTTAAGATTCTATAGAAATAGATGTCTAGTTCATCCACATGTTTATATTTAATGTTAGCTGAGGGCTTTGCGCTCAGCTGTCAATTTTGATCAGATTTCCTCCATTTGGGCTTCTTACAGCATGATGGATGGGTTTCAACAGGAATGTCTTGAGAGAGAATTGCCCAAGAGTGAGCATACATGCACTGGAAAGGGAAGAAAGCCTAGGATGGAGCTCTAATGAATATCAATATATTTTTAAGGGCATTAAAAGGGAGTCTGAGAAAGAGAGGTAAATGAGAGGTATAGGAAGTAAACAAGAACATTACTTTGCCATGGAAGAACTTTGACAAATACTATTAAGAGGTCATGTGAGATAAGCATTAAATTCTGTGTCTAGTGCTTAGCAACAGGCAGGTAATTACAGACTTGTGAAAGCAATTATATCATATGCAGAAGAGTGAGGAGTAAATGGGAAAGTGTAGAAAAGCACAGATGACTTTAAAACAGAGGAGAGGGATGAGATAGCAGTGAAGGAAGACATATGATATGGAATTCCTTCAATGTTTCATTTTGCTTTGTTTTGTTTTGTTTGTAGATTTTGTTTTGTTTGTTTTAAGAAAGAAGTGCCATGCTTGTAATATTGATAAGAGGAAATCAATAAACAGAAATGTTGATGACATAAGAGAAGAAAAAAGGAAATCTATGATTTAAAACCTTCATAATATTATTCACATTATGCTGTGAAAACATTGTTATGACAGTGACTTGCAAGAATTTTTTGTTCCGGAACCAGCCACTGTGGTTGAACTCTACTCTTACAGGTTACAAGAAGAAATTTCCCATTCTATAAATATTTTCCCTTTTCTTTAGGCTCAAATATAATTTTCCATTATTTTCATTTAGAAATTAGTTCCTGATATTTATCTCTTCTATTTTAAATTTGTATACACATTCTCAGATTTTTTTCTAAAAGGACTTATTAGAAATCAAGAGAATATTTGGGAGAAAAACAGACACCCTATAAGATAAATTATGTCAAAACAATACAGACAACTAAATTCTCTGAATGTCACTGATAGTGAACATCATGAAATACCATTTAGTTTATTAAAATAAACATAAGGAGTAGTAGTAAGATGTATTCCATATCAAAGATATAAATAAATTATAAATAATTTATATTAAATATTAAATAATAATTAGCTTATATGACCTCTCATTTTAAGAATACCTATGAACATTAGTCAAAGTGACACTTTATATTCTGCTTATACTGTTGAGACAGTTGATGGTATTGCACTGTTCCATTTATTAGTCTATATTTAGTCATTAATATTTATACAAATTTTCACTGACTCTTACTAGACTCAGGCAATAGGCACATTTTCATTAATCAAACAAAAGTAAATGATTTGTAAATTGAGATTTCCACTACAAAATGGGGACATCAGAGTCAATGAATTTTTAGTTGAGCTTTTTAACATTACCCCTGTTTTACTTCTAAAGCTACTGTCAGTAGATTATAAACACTTTGCCTATATTATTTACCTAGATTGAAGGATTGTGATCTCAATGACCTTCCTCCAAGGATGAGTTAACAAGACTGATTTAAAGATCTGTCATACAGGAGCTATAAAGCTTCTGTCAAAATGCACTGAAGATTATGAAAAATTTATTAATATAAACATTTCACAACAGAGTTCATATTTTCTCATTTTAATACTGTGCTGTAAAATAATTAGTAATTATTGGATCACCTATTTTATAATATGAATATTTCACTTTAATTGTACCAAAAAATTAGTTTACTTAAAAAAAATAAAATGGCATAAAACTAAAACTGCATAAACATTAATTATAATAATGGAACAAATGTGGTAATAAATACATTTCAAAGTTAAAGTAGTACTGCTAAATAATAGGACAAAAATATATAAAGAGAATTAACATCCATTTTACATTTCTTGTAAACATAATTTATTCATGTCAAGATTTGGATCATTATATTAGATAGAAAGATATATATATACACACAAGCTATAAAATCTTATCTCAAAATAAATACCCACACACATATTTTTTTTCTCATGTTGCTCATAGATTTCTGCCAAAATGTAATAATATGAGAAAAACTATTAGCAAAACTATTTTCTTTTTCTTTCATATTTATTCTCTAAATATCTTTCTCCCCTTATAATTTACTATTTCATACATTTTGGATCTTTGCATAATTTGTGTGCATTTCTTTTTCCTTTTTCATTTCTTTCTTTCTGTTACAAATCATTCATAAAATTATATTTTTACCCAAAATTCTTATAAATACCATCATTCTCCTTAATACTCTGATAAAATCACTTTGATGATATATTATGGCAATACATCATAAGGTTGCTGTTACACTACTATTGTATTACTCTAATACATCAAAACACCAATATTCTGACTTACAGTACAATAATTAATTATAAGTGTAGTTCCAGTTTAACTGTAATAAAGGTTCTATGTTTTTTAAGTGTTCTATTAGAATTGAAGCAATAGAATTAACTTAAAAAGTGGACAAAATAAAAATTGGCAACATATGCTACCGGTTCAGCAATAATTTACATATTTACCTTCATGTCACAATGAAATGGGATTTTCATAGTGGAGTTTAATCATGTATGTTGGGGTGAATGAGCTCTCATAAATTAAGAAATGTGACCCTTTATTGGGTTAATTTTCCATTTCTTAAACAATACCCTACAACCAAAGGAAATATAGAAGGAAGACACTGAAAGGTACTATTGTACTTTCAAGAAAAAGCTACTCTTGCTCTTGCAAACTCTTCATTTATTTGTGCAGTTTTCCTGATATATTGTCATTAAGAGAAAACAATAAAATTATATTGATATAATTACCATTTGAATGCAAGCCTAATTTTTTTTATTTTATTTTTTTGCGATACGCGGGCCTCTCACTGTTGTGGCCTCTCCCGTTGCGGAGCAACAGGCTCCAGACGCGCAGACTCAGCGGCCATGGCTCACGGGCCCAGCCGCTCTGCGGCATGTGGGATCTTCCCGGACTGGGGCACGAACCTGTGGCCCCTGCATCGGCAGGCGGACTCGCAACCACTGTGCCAACAGGGAAGCCCAAGCCTAAATTTTAATATTAATTTACTTGTGCTCTTCATTTGGATGGATGTTACTTAAGTTAATAATTTGAAAGATGAAGACAAGTTATAAGTTGATGCAGGGTATTATAAAATGTAAAATTGAAATGGGAAATGGATGCTTTAATCCCAGCAAATAAATTGGACCCTTGCAACCATACTGCAATGGAATGTAACAAAACATGGCAGGTGATTGCATTCTTTAAAGTCACTTATTTAATGTAACTGTTAGGAAAGATTCTGACATTTTTCGAAGTATAGCCAGAAAGTTTCTGATAGTTAGATCTAGAGAGATATATGAATGTAAAGGAAAAGAATCATGATGTTACAACTAATGTGACCAAATTTTTTTAAAAAGACGTAAATGATTTCAGTTTATGTTTTAATTTTGCCTTTCTATTTTTATGTGGCCTAGATTTTTGCAGAACTGATCCCCAATGATTCATTCTTCCATATATCCATGCGCACAAGGCCTCTGAGCTTGGCCATATGGCTAGCTTCAGCCAACGGAACTAAAGGTAATATGAGCAGAGGTTTAATACTGCTTATGCATTGGGTTGGTCCTCTCTTGCTTGGATCTCTGGTGCCATTATGTGAACAAGTCTGGATTTATCTTGTGAGAATCAGAGGTCATGTGTAGAGAGGCCTCAATAGTACAAACCATACTGTTATCAGAGTTGAGGTTTGAGGCATGTGAATTAGTCTGTCCTAGACCACAGAGCTGCAGTTAATCCAGCCCCAACTGAATGAATCAACCAGGGAATCAGTAGAATAGCAAGGCATAATAACTGTTGATTGTTTAATCAACAAGATTTAGGGTGGTTTGTCATGCAGCAAAAGCCAGCTGGTACTCTGGAAAGAGACACATTGGACTACATACATGTACTAATAATAACTTCAATTTGAATTACTTGAAAGTTTGATTGCAATACACATTCATTTCTGATAACTTGTATTAACTGATGTAATTTTATCTTATTATATTTATTTTCATTGCAACTTGGGGGAGAGTCCAGATGTCACTGCTGAAAGTTTAGCTGAACTAAATATGTTAATAATGTTCCAACTTTTTCCTTTTTATAAAGCACATTCACATTTTTTTCTCTCCCTCTGAGTTAGTAACTACACAAATAAACATGAAAACCTAACACTAAGAAAGACATAGAAAGATAGTTTTATTAAAAGCTTTGATAGTCATTGTCTGGAGTTAAGCAAAGTAGGTTCATTTAATTCAAGTACTGGTTTAATGAGAATGAGAAATATAGAGGGAAACAATAAGTAATACAGTGATATAGAGGGAAATATAGCAACATGGGTAGGCTGATTAAACATTAAAAGTCTCCTCTCTCTCTCTCTCTCTGAGTGAAAATATATATGTACATATCTATTTAATATTATATATGTAATTACTCATACTATTTAGTATAAATATCCTTATAAAATAACTGACCCCTTATCTGAAATGCTTGCTATGGCCTATTCAACATATTCAATGTCATTTTCCATGAAGTCATGAATTATAGGAGTAGACACTTAAATAAACCTAAAGCAACAGATACTATGTATGATAAGAGCGGCATTGAAGTAAAATAGTAAAGAGGAAGCTTTATAAGTTTTATGGTAATAGAAAAAAAGCAAGTATGAAACAATGTACATTGAGATGTTAATTTTAATAAAATGCAAAATATGGGTCATGGAAAATATTACTTCTTAAATCTTATATAATAGAATTGGATCATGTCTTTAATGGAGAAAACTATGCCAGAAGAGTAACAAGAGAGAAAATAGACTTTTTTATGATTGTGTATATTTGCTAGAAAATATAAGAATGTAATAACAGAGAGTGGCCAAGATAGCAGAGTAGAAATACCCTGAGCTCTCCTCCCATGGGCCCACCAAAATTATGACTATTTACAGAGAGACTATGGTTGAGAAAAACCAGAAGACCAGTAGAAAAGATCTTCTACAGTTAAAGATATAAAGAAGGAACCACAATGAGACATGTAGAAGGGGAGAAATGTGATATAGTCAAGACACACACCCAGGGTAGGTGACCCACAAATGAAAGGATAATTACAATTGCAGAGGTTCTCCCCAAGGAGTGAAAGGTCAGAGCCTCACATGGGGTGTCCAGCCCAGAGGTCCTGCACCAGAAAGATGATCACCCAGAATGTTTTGCCTTTGAAGGCCAGTGGGGTTTATTTGGGGGAATGTCAGAGGGCTGTGGGAAATAGAGACTCCACTCTTAAAGGGTGCACACAAAATCTCACATGCTTGGGACCCAGGGCAGAAGTGGTAATTTGAAAGGAGCCTGGGTCAGATATACCTGCTGATCATGGAGAAACTTGAACAGAGGCAGGAGGAAATGGAGCTCACCCTGGGACATAGACACTGGCAGCAGCAATTTTGGAGAGTTCATTCTACCATGAAGACACTGGTGCTGGCAGCACCATTTTGGAATCCTCCTTCCAGAATATTAGTACAAGGACTCAGTGTTGCCCACCACTCTGGGCACCAGTATTGGGACAACTCAGGCCAAGGAGCTTACAGAGCTGGGACACATTCCTACTGACCAGCAGGCCAGCTACCTTAAGACCCCCCTGAGCCCAGAGCTACCCTGGGACTGGGCTCTGTCCACCAGAGTGCCAGCACTAGCCACAGGACTTCTGTGTCCTACAGGCAAGCAACAGGACAAGACCTCACCAACCAGCAGGCTGATACCAACTCCAGGACCCACAGGCCCTGCAATCAGAGCCCCCAGTACACAGCTTTACTCACCAGTGGGCAGGCACTAGCTGAAGGACCTGCCTCACACCAGTGGGTAGGCAACCAGCCCCAGGACCCCTTGGGCCCTGGCGCCACCCACCAATAGGTGAACACCAGCCTGATGACCACAACTGCCCTGCAGCCTGCCATGTCAGGACACAGCGTACCTACCAGCAGGCCTTCACCAGCCCCAAGACCAAATGGGTCCCAGCCCTGCCCACAAGCAGGCCAACACCAGCTCTGGGACACTTTGAAACCCTCACCCAGCTGACCTGGGATTTGGTCCCATGTATCAGTGGGCTGACACAAGCTATAGGACACCCCAGACTCCCCAGCCAGCCATGTCATGAACTGGCCCTGTCCACCAACAGGCTGACCCTGGCTCTGGGACCCCCAAGGTCCTGCAGCCAGAGACACCAGATCTGGCTTCACCCATTGGTTGGCCAACACTAATGCGAGGAACTCCTGGGTCCTGGCCCTATCCACCAACAGGTTGACACATGCTCTGAGACACCTTGGACACCTCAACCAGCACCCTGGCTAGTGGGTCAACACCAGCTTTGGAACACATCAAACTGTGCAGAACTGTGCAGAAACTGACCCTATACAACAGCAGGCTGATAAAGATATGGGACCCCCTGGCCTCACAACCACTCACCCTACCTAGAGCTGGGCCCACAACTCAATGAGTCAGCACTAATCCCAGAATTCCCCAGGGCTCTGCACACAGCTACCTCATAACATGGTCTCACCCACCAGCAGGGCTTGGCAACCAACAAGAATGGGGGTTAGCCATGCCTACCAGAAATCCCACAGTAGTCAGCCTGTCACAACAGAAGGAGTACACAGTCCAAATAGGGGGCAGCCCTAAAGTATATAGCTCTGGTGACCAGAAAGGAGAGTACTACTGGGACACATCTTCTACAAAAGGCCTCTTCTTCAAGGTTGGGAAATGTAACCAACTTATTAAATACATAAAAATAAAAACAGAAAATTAGGCAAAACGATGCAAAAAAGGAATATTTTCCAAAAGAAGGATCAAGATAATACCCCAGAAGAAATAATTGGAGTGGAAATAAGCAATCTACCCTTAAATAGTTCAAGGTAATGATTATAAAGATGTTCAAAGGACTCAAGAGGAGATTGGATAAGCAGAATAAGAAGTTAGAATTTTTTTTTAAATAGAATTAGAAAATATAAAGAAGAATGAAACAGAGGTGAAGCATACAGTAACTGAAAATGAAAAATACACTAGAAGGAATCAATACTAGATTAAATGATACAGAGTACTGGGTCAGCAAACCAGAAGAAAGAGTAGTGGAAATCACTGAAGATAAACAGCAAAAGAAAAAAGAATAAAAAGAAATGAGGACAGTTAAAGGGAACTCTGAGATAACAACAAGCATACTAATACTCACAGTATATGGGTCACAGAAAAAAGATAAAGAATGGAGCAGAGAAGATATTTGAAGACATAATAGTAGGGGACATTATCACCCCACTTACATCAATGGACAAATCAGCCATACAGAAAATCAATAAAGAAACACTGTCCTTAATTTTATGCTAATTGAAATAAGTCAGACAGAGAAAGACAAATACTGTACAATATCACTTATATGTGGAACGTAAAAACTACAACAAACTAGTAAATATAATGAAAAAGAAGCAGACTCACAGATACAGAAAACAAAGTAGTGGTTACCAGTGGGGAGGGAGCGGCAATAAAGGGGTGGGGAGTGGGAGGTATAAACTACTGACTGTTATATAGACTACAAGGATATGAGGCAATATAGCCAAAATTTTGTAACAACTGTAAATGGAATATAACCTTTTTAAATTGTAAAATGTTTAAAAATAGTTTAAAAAAAAGAGAAAAGAAACACCCTTAAATGACACATTACACCAGAGGTACTTTATATATATATATATATATATATATATATATATATATATATATGACACTCTATCCAAAAGTAGCAGCAGAATACCCATTATTTTCAAGTGTGTATGGAACCTTCTCCAGGATAGATCGCATTCTAGGCCACAAAACAAGTCTCAGTACATTTAAAATATTGAAATCATTTAAAGCATCTTTTCCAAACACAATGCTATAAAAATAGAAATCAAGCACAAGAAAAAAACTATAAAAAACATAAACATGTGGGGGCTTAACAATATGTTACTGAGCAACCAATGGATCACTGATGAAATCAAAGAAGAAATCAAAAATACCTGGAGACAAATAAAAATGAAAACACAATGATCCAAAATCTATGGGAAGTAGCAAAAGCAGTTCTAAGAGGGTAGTTTATAGCAATACAAGCCTACCACAGGAAACAAGAAAAATCTCAAATAAACAACCAACCTTAAACCTAAAGGACTCAGAAAAATAATAAACAAAACCCAAAGTTAGTAAATAGAAAGAAACCATAAAGATCAGACCAGAAATAAATGAAATAGAGACAAAAAAAACCAATAGAAAAGTCCAATGAAATTAAGAGCTGGTTCTTTGAAAAGATAAACAAAATTGATAAACCTTTAGCCAGACCCATGAAGAAAAAAGAGAGAGGACAAATCAATAAAATCAGAAATGTAAAAGGAGTATTTACAACCAACACCACAAAGGATCATAAAAGACATAAAGGATCAGAAGAGATTACTACAGATCAGAAGAGATTACTATGAACAATTATGTACCAATAAAATGGACAATTTCAAAGAAATGGATAATCTACCAAGACTGAAAATATAAACAAGCCAATTACCAGTACTGGAATTGAATAAATAATAAAACAATTCCCAACAAACCAAAGTCCAGGACCAGATGACTTCACAAGTAAATTTTACCAAATATTTGAAGAAGAGTTAACACCTATCCTTCTAAAACTGTTCTAAGAATTACAGAAGAGGAACACTTCTGGACTCATCCCAGGAGGCCAGCATCACCCTGATACAAATACCAGACAAAGATATCACAAAAAAGAAAATTACAGGCCAATATCACTGATGAATAAAACTGAAAAATTCTCAACAAAATATTAGCAAATGGAAGTCAACAACATTTTAGAAGGATCATACCTGATAATCAACTGTCACTTATCCCAGGAATGCAAAGATGGTTCAATATCTGCAAATTAATCAAAGTGATACACCACATTCACTAATTGAAGTTCAAAAATCATATGATCATCTCAATGATCAGAAAAGCTTTTAACAAAATTCAACCTGCATTTATGATTAAACACTCTCCATAAAGTAGGTATAGAGGGAACATACCTCAACATAATTAAGCCCATACATGACAAGCCCATAGCTAACATCATACTCAATGGTGAAAAGCTGAAAGCGTATCCTCTAAGATCAGGAACAAGACAAGGATGCTCACTATCAACAGTTTTATTCTACATACTCCTAGTTACAAAACTGAGATGAGAAAAAGAAATAAAAGGAATCCAAATTGAAAGGAAGAAGTAAAACTGTCATTGTTTGCAGATGACATGATTCTATACATAGAATATCCTAAGGATGCCACAAAAAGCTACTAGAATTCACCAATGAATTTGTTGAATTTATGCACACTCACAACAAATTATCAGAAAGATAAATTAAGAAAACACTTACAATCACATTGAAAAGAATAAAATCCCTAGGAATAAACCTACCTAAGGAGGTAAAATTCCTGTACTTGGAAAACTACCAGATACTGATGAAAGAAATTGAAGATGACACAAAGAGATGGAAAGGTATACCATGTTCAAGGTTGGAAGAATTAATATTGTTAGAATGATCATAATACCCAAGGCAATCTACAGATTCAGTGTAATCCCTATCAAAATACCAATAGCATTTTTCACAGAACTAGAACAAATAATTCTAAAATAGGTATGGATACACAAAATACCCTGATAGCCAAAACAATCTTGAGAAAGAACAGAGCTGGAGGTATCACACTCTCTGATTTCAAACTATAAGACAAAGTGACAGTAATCAAAACAGTATGGTACTGGCACAAAAAACAGACACACTGATCAATGGAACAAACAGAGAGCCCAGAAATGAACCCACACTTACATGGTCAATTAATCTACAGCAAGGGAGGTAAGAATATACAATAGGGAAAAGACAGCCCTTTCAATAAATTGTGTTGGAAAAACTGGGTAGTTACATGCAAAAGAATCACAACATGGATAAAAAGTAAATTAAAAATGGATTCAAGACTGAAATGTAAGATCTGAAACCATAAAACATCTTGAAGAAAATACAGGCAGTAAGCTCTTTGACACTGGTCTTCATAATTATTATTTTTTATATGTCTCCTCAAGCAAGGAAAACAAAAGCAAAAATAAACAAGTGTGACTACATCAAACTAAAAAGCTTTTGCAAAGTAAAAGCAACTATCAATAAAACAAAACGGCCGACTACTGCATGAGAGAATATATTTGCAAACCACATATCTGATAAGGGATAATATTCAAAATACACAAATAATTCATACAACTCAGCATCAAAAAAACCCAAACAACCCAATTAAAAAATGGGCAGAGGAATGGAATAGACATTTTGCCAAAGTCATACAAATGGACACCAGGTACATGGAAAAGCACTCAACAACACTAATCATCAGGAAAACTCAAATAAAAAACACAGTGAGATATCACTTTACACCTGTCAGAATGGCTATTATCAGAAAAACAACAAATAACAAGTTTTGGCGAGGACATGGAGAAAAGTGAACACTTGGTTAGAATGTAAATTGGTATAACCACTATGGCAAACAGTATGGAGATTCCTCAAAAATTTAAAAATAAGACTACCATATGATCTAGCAATATTACTTCTGGGAATTTACCCAAAGAAAACAAAACCACTAATTAGAAAAGATATATGCACCCTTATGTTCATTGCAGCATTATTTACAATAGCTCGGATATGGAAGCAACCTAAGTGCCCATCAGTAGACGGAGAGATAAAGAGGATGTGGTTAATATATACAATGGAATATCACTCGGTCATAAAAAAAAGAATGAACTCTTGCCTTTTGCAACAACACAGATAGACCTAGAGAGTATTATGCTAACTGAAATAAGTCAGAAAAGAGAAAGACAAATACTGTATGATTTCACTCATTTGTGGAATCTTAAAAAAACAAAACAAATGAACAAACATAACAAAACAGATACAGTTACAGACACAGAAAAGAAACATGGAAGAGGGGTGGGGGGGGAGAAATAGGTAAGGGAGATTCAGAGGTATAAACTTACAGTTGCAAAATAAATGAGTCAGGGTATGAAGTGTACAGTGTGGGGAATATAGTCAATAACTGTTAATAACTATGTAATATCTTTGTACAGTGACAGGTGACAGACTTTTATCATGGTGATCATTTTGAAATGCATAGAAATACCAAGTCACTATGTTGTGTAACAGGAACTAACGTAGTGTTCTAGGTCAAATATACTTCAAAAACAAAAAACAAACTCATAGAAAAGGAGATCAGATTTGTGGTTACCAGAGTCGGGGGTGGGGGGAGGGGGAATTTGATGAAGGTAGTAAAATGGTACTAACTTCCAGTTATAAGATAAATAAGTTCTAGGGATGTAATGTACAACATGATAAATACAATTAACACTGTTGTATATTATAGATGAAAGGTTTTATGAGAATAAATCCTACCAGTTCTCATCACAAAAAAAAACCAAATTTCTATTTCTTTAGTTTTGTATCTATGTGGGATAATGGATGGTCACTAAACTTATTGTGATAATCATTTCATAATATATGTAAGTCAAATCATAATGCTGTATACCTTAAACATATACAGTGCTGTATGTCAATTATATGTCAATAAACTGGAAGAAAAAAGAATGTAATAATAAAATTGTAGTAGAAAGCATTTAGGTATGGAAAAAAATTAGGAAGGAAAAATATCTATACTATAAGACTATACTATATTCTACCCAAGAATAGTATATAAATTTGTTAAAAAGCTATGTAAATTTGCTTATCTAATTGCAGATTATACAATTCAAAAATCAAAACAAAATATAATATTGATTGGGGTATTACAATATTTTAATATATGTGGGTATTCCATATGTTAAAATAAGTTATTTGATAATACTTAAATGGTTTTAAAATAAATTTTCCCTTCATTATGTAGAATAGGCTATAAATAATCAATCTTTCTGTATAATGCTGTACCATGTGCTGCTACATTTGCCTTACGACAATTATATACAAAGAATTAGGTCAATATCATCTCAATTTTATATATAGGAACTGAAGTTAAGCAAAGCTAAACAATTACCTTGTCGAAACCTTGTCAAAATGGTGAAGCTCTGAATTCACCATTGAATTGAACACACATATCCTTCCACCATATCCAGTAATTTTACAACATACTATGAAGTTGTGGGTATGGGAATATTTTTCTAGATACAATTCTAAATTTCTAAGCTATTTAAGGATACAAAGTCATATGATCATTAGGTCAAATCATGTTATCTTGTCATGAATAATAGTAAGAGAATGGCAGACAGGGCAGAGTCAGATTCTATGATCGGAAAAATGAAATTTCAAATGAATATTTGTTATAATATCAGACATGAATAGGCAGAATATATATTTTGATTTTTTAGGCTAATAAGGAGTAACCCACAAAAATAAATAACTCTTTCACATCTGTTTAATGAGATAAAAATAATTCTTCCATAACTGAACATTTCAAGTACTATACTGGAGAAATAGAATATAAATTATTTTATTCCTTTTTTAACAGATGAGGAAAATGATATTCCAAGAGAATAAAGTTCTCAAACCATCTCAACAGCATGTTAGAAGGATATAATGCATAATGTAGCTTCCAGGACATCAAATGGTCAGCATATCATGATGTCAAGGGAAAGTGGAAGTCCTGGTAGTTATACCTTAAATAGCAACCTCAATATATATTCTAGGTTTATTTTGTCATTACTGTGTTGGCAGTGGTGTTGAGACATATTTTGGGAAGAGGCTGAAATAATTAAATGTGCTATTATTCTGGGTGATCAATTTTATAGATTTAAGTTTAGATTGTGAATTTAGGCATGTTGTTTTGAGAATAGCTTAAAAAAATGGTGTAACTACACTATATAAAACTATTCACAGCTTGGAAGTTTAAAAAATTTACCTATAACATAAGACCCAGTGTAATATTGCACCTCTCTTACTGTGGATAGAAATAGGAGATCTGAGATGAAGAAAAATTATTCACGTAGTCTGAATTTGAAGATGTACTGTGCTATGTTGCTCTGCTTTATTGTGAGTTAAGAAAGACAAGAATATGAATGTGAATAATGATATACATTTGTGTGCAGTGTGTGTGAATTCTGTTATTTTTTTGATGTGCTGACTTTAAGAAGTATGTAGCACAACATTGTAGCACACAGCAAGGTAGGATTGACCTTTGTGGGTGGGACTTCTCCAAAATGCAGGCAGAAGGAAGAAAATGACCAAGAGAAGAAAAGATAGACAATTTTTTGACTGGACCATATGAGATCTGAAGTTGTGTTTGACTCCTAAATATAATTATCATTATTATATGAGGACCTAGGCACTAAGTAATTATGTTGACAAAGTATGTTCTTGAAACCCTTAGACATATACACAAAATATACACAAAAAATATTATTCATGTAGTTTTAATTGATATCCATTTGTGCATTTCCTATCACAACCAGAGACAAGGTCATCCTTAGTTCTTTTTACATTCAACATAAATGATTTTTCTGATGTACCTCTGTTCTATACTGTGTTCAAAATCACTCTTAAATGTTCTTTAATTTTCCAGAATTTTAAGATTATATTGAAACCTTTACATGAATAAACTAATTTATGTACATAATAAACAGTGTCAAATCCTTTGAATAAATAATGCCACAGCTGTTAAAACATTTATCAACTAAGAAGGATAATATGATAAATAGGTGGGAAATCAGTAGTTCATCATTTGTAAGCATCTTCCATGAGCATGAAATAAATAGAATTCTGTTGACAAATTAAAAAATTAAAGGATGGCTATTTCTATGAAAGATTGTCTGCTTAAACAGACTGAACATTCAATCACAAAGTGTTAATGCTTTGAGTTATAACTGATATCCTTGGTGGCATCTATTACATTGCCTTGAGTAAAGAGAAAAAGAACATTTGAAAGGAACAAGAGAAAAAGAAAGAAATCCAATCAGACCACGTTAGTAATTTCTCCTTAGGTTGCCACTTTTCTTGGTAATTCTATTAGTGTCAGAGGCTACTATTATTAGTGTATTACTGTTTGCCTGTAACTATGATGAATATGTTTAATCATATTAGAAGAGCTTATACCACATAAAGACAAATATTAATGTTATATCAAGTAGATTTAAAATATTATAGCACTTCCATAATGTTAATAAGGTTATTTTCAAATTCATTCTTCTGAATTATAGTCAGATATTTTAAACTTTTTCTTTTTTCAACTTACACACAGTTGCCTATTTTTAAGGTAATTTTGCAACTGTAATAATGTTTTATTTCTTAGTATAGTCTTAATAAATGTTACATGTATTTATGATTATGAAAGTAACCCTATCATGAACAATTGAATATTTTTACCTCTCTCTGAGCTTCATTTGATGATACTGGGTCAATAATTTTAATTGAATCCATGAATCAAGAACATGTAAAATACAGAAATAAGCATGCTCTATTTGATATGTTTATTAATATATCTGTAAAACACATGTGTTGAGATATCTTGTATATCATACAGACATGTTGAGGTAGTGTTGAGTTGTCTTACATGTTATATAGGTATGTTTGGGTATATGTTTGAGTATTGAAGCACCCTTTATTATAGAAGTTTCCAGTGATGAAAAGAAAAAAATTTAAAATTCAGCATTATCGTTTTAAGTCAACAAAAAAGGACTTCTTTATCAAATTTCAAAAACAAGTATTAGAAACTTTAAGAATAAAATAGTTATCTCTCATATGTTTCCTTATCTTTAAATTTATAATATGCCTCATGGAGTTAGTTTACTTCTATATTTATTATTTACATCTTCAGTTTTCCTATGCAAGAGACCATAGTCATAGCATATTTAACATCAAAGATTTTAACCAATCTATAATCCCATTAAAGTTTCATAGCAAAAGAGTTTTACATTTGCTGAAGCAGAGAATCCAGTTCACATGCTTAGAAGTTGGGAAGTTTGTCATGTAGTGATTGAGCCTAACAAGCTATTCAACATTTGCACTGTAATGAGGCTTTGTTAGTCTGCTGCACTTCCAGCAATTTTAGGAAGTCATAAAAATGTTTCTTTCAAAAAATAAAATTATCCTGAAAAGAAATCAACTACTTGTTTGGCTGATGAAACTGATGATAAAACGAGGAGCCCAGTGCTAATAACTTTTTGCCCATAAATTAAGGACACAATTATATAAATAGGTGACTATCCAATTTAGTAGTTGCATGGATATTGTTGTGAACAAATGACTGTATCTCTTTACAGATTTTTTAAAAAAGGAATTATGAAACTATTACAATCAGTATTCTTGTCAATGCATAAATCCCTCACTCAGTAAGAATAGCATTTGAATAAGAATTAAGTTAATAAGAGTTACGCACAAGTGCACTTAACTTCGGGAGAAAAAAAATTCTCAGGAGATACATTGTTCTTAATGGAAACTTTCTAGGAATTAACAGTTTGTAGGAAAGCTAATTTGATCAACAATCTAAACTTCAAAAAAAGCAAATATTGCTTGAAATATTTTTAAAAATAGTCTTCTCTTTATAATTGTATATTAACTGGAGAGGAAGGTGTCTAAATTACTATAAAGTAGTATTCTCACACTGGAGAATCACATAAAAATAATAGATTTTAGTCTAATTTTAGGAGAAAATGCCTAAAAAACCTATAAACCCAGGGAGGAAAAAAAATAAATGTGTCTAATTTAAGAAAAAAAGATGATCACCTGATCACTGTGAAGTCAGATATCATAATTCATGATCATACTGTTTGTTCTATCATTATGAATCATTTATGTAAGGGTCAAAATTAATAACCTCTTTTCATGCATTTCAGGGTATTTAAAAAATCCCTACTTCTGATACAACACTTTGGGAAATGATTTTGTATATGTTGAAAATAAACATGTTTCTTTATAGGCATTTAGGTAAGTCTCTATTCATCACATAACTAACTGGACAATCCCCAAAATCTGCCATTGTAATAATGATTATTATGTAAATGTTGCTTATTTCTATTAATCTCATGGAGTTTGGTTCCCTTGACACAAAATTTAAGATACTTTTGAATTTAAACAGGTGGTGCTTGGCAAAAAATTCATGAAATGGCTGAAAGCAATATTAAAGAACTAACTGGTGAGTATATAATATAAAAAAAGAAGGATTATTTTTAAAAATTCCACTGAAATCTCAGTGAAATTTATGGAGACTGAATTTTTATAAATGTGAAAAAAATAATGGTAGTATTAACTGACATTTATTGGGTTTTTACTGTGTGCAAGATACTTAACATGAAGTATGTCAATGAATCTTGCACCTATGCTTAAACTTAGTCATGATGTCAAAACTTTTCAAAAATTGTGCTGGGTAGAACTTGGTTTATTTTCAATGTTTTTATCCAATTTTTCATATTTATTCTGCTTACTTTGAAATAAATGAATAAACACTTGTAAGCAGTAAATGTGCATATAAATATATAACTTAAATATTTAGAATTTTTTAAACAAATTTCTTAAATGATATGTAAAATTTTTAATTTGTTAGAAAAGTATACCCTTAAATTTTTTCTGCTGCTTTGGGGTTTTTTTTTTCTTCCTAAGAATCTCAAGTCTCAAAAGATCCCGAGAATATTATCTCATTAATCTGTGAAACTTTTTGGTGACCTTAGTGACAAATGTTTTAGTCTCCATTTCACAGATGGAGAAACTTGGATCAGAAAGGTTAATTTGTTTGTGTAAGTTGACATATCATGTCAATTCCTATGTTCTTAGAAGAACTTATGGTTCTTGCCTTGTTGGCTACTATATTATCCACTATATCATTTTTGTAACATTGAGAGACAAAGTAACTCAGAACTGAATAAAATACCTATAATTACTGGCCTCAACCATACTTTAGGCCTGTGGCTACTTCACCTCAACATATTCTATTGCTGATTCTAATATTCTTTTATTCCACTCATCTTTAAAACCACACAACAGAAGGTGGGAAGGAACCAAAGAAAGAAAGCATGATAAAGAAATATTGCCATAGCAATTGTCTTAGTTTGTATAATCACTTTCTCGGTGGGGCAGGGGAGGTGGGAGTGGGGAGGCTAAATGAGAAGGTCAGGGACTCAAAAATAATTATCTCTCTTAAGAAAGAGTAACAAAATTGAATGGAATTAATTCCATTCTGTTTTGAAACAAGACTAAGTGGATCACAGTGAATAAAATATTGCTGCTTTTCTGTGGCCCAGATACCCATACAGAGGTCCACATAAACAAAAAAAAAAATTATTTTTATATACCTAAACTACTTGGGAATAAAATTTAAATTTTTCAAATTTTTCAAAACATTCTGTTCATCTCTGACAAAGCAGAGTAAAGGGAAGGTTCAATGCTGTCAAATGCGACAAATGTAAAATATTAAAACATGCTTTCCATCTAGAAAATCAAAGATCAGTTTTATAAAACTTGTCATAATAACTGATTCACTTTGTTATAAAGCAGAAACTAACACACCATTGTAAAGCAATTATACCCCAATAAAGATGTTAAAAAAAAAAAAAGAAAAAAAAAACTTGTCATAAACTCAATTATCAATCCCTAATCTAACTGACATCTCAAATAAAACTACCAATAATTACATTTCTAAAGTAATCAATTTTTCCTGCTTGGCAAAAATATTTATTCATGTTATATTAAAAGAAGTCAGGTCGCATAAACTTCCTCTGGGAATCTAATTGGGAATCAGGGCTAAATGTCATTAAGAGACTGATGTGTTTACTTATTTACAAGTTACTTGTTTGTGTTTTAAGTCTTGTTTTCCACATATTCTATGTGAAATGATAATGGAGATAGTATGGATAGCTGGCTACCAAATATCCCACTATCTTTAGCATAGCTTCAGTGTTAAAGTGGAGGAGAGTGAGGCAACAAAACTCAAGCAATGTATTGATTCATGAGTCTAGGGCCAGGGCAAGATAAAAAAAGATGGAAATCAGCTAACACACAGGGATCACTGTCAAAGACTGTGCCCTAATTTCTCTACTACTATCCAAGACCCTCTAGTCACTTTGCATAATTTTACTTGTGCTTTTGCCATCACCATATTGAAGATATATGCCTGAAGAGAGGAAAGGATGAGCAGGCAGCACACAGAGGATTTTTAGGGCAGTGAAAATATTCTGTATGATACCATAATGATAAATGCAGGTTATGATGCATTTGTCCAAACCCATAGAATGTACAATACCAAGAGTGAGTCATAATGTAAACTATGGACTTTGGATGATCACAATGTGTCAATGTAGGTTCACCCATTGAAACAAATGTACTACTCTGGTGGAGGATGTTGATAATAAGGGAGCCTATGCATGTGTGGTGACAAGGGGTATATGGGAAATCTATGTACCTTCCCGTCATATTTGCTGTGAATCTTAAACTGCTCTGAAAAGATTTTAGTGAAAACATTGAAAGAAAGAAAGAGAGAAAGAGATGAAGGAAGGAAGGAAGGAAGGAAGGAAAGAAGGGAGGGAGGGAGGGAAGGAGGGAGGGAGGAAGGGAGGATATACATGAGATAAATTTCACTGGTTTCAAAAAGAGGATGAGAAATACATACAGAAGAACTCTTAGCTTACTGTCATATGCATGAGAAAGAAGAGCCAAAATCACCAAGCCCAGCCTACATCAGCTGACACCCAGCCTACATCAGCTGGCAACCAGCCAACTCATAAATGCATAAACTATGATGACAAATTTGGAATATTATTTAGAATAATTAAATTATCCCATTATTTGTTCTGCAATTCTTTGTGATGTGTTTGCAACTCCTTTTATTAAGAAGAGCTGTATCTCCAAACTCTTTAAGCATTTGCTTTGAGTAACAGTATGTGGTGGTAGAAACTTGTACCTGTTGTTTACCTAGGCCACTTCTTTTTATTCTCTTGGAATCATGCCACATTATGTGACAAGCAAAAGATAGCCTGTTAGAGAAAAAGAAACCATGTGCTCCTAAATATAGTTAGTGGATTATTTCCAGCACAGGCCCTAGAGATGTAAGAAAGCCCAACATCCATGCATTTAACCTCAGACTCCTGCGGAAGCCCAGATGAGACCAGAAGAACCACCCCGAGAGAACAGCCTAAATCACTGACCCAGATATACATAACATATGATTCTACGTCACTAAGTTCTGGGATGGGATGGTTTGTTACAATTGCTACCTGACGTAATAAATACTTGTTTTAAGTTCTTGAGTTTGGGTTAGTTTGTTTTGCTTCAAAGACAACTATTATGGCATATTTGTTAATGAGTTTTCATGTTGATTTAGAATAGAGAAAAATTCTATACATCTATATGAAAATACTTGTTGTCTGGGAAAAGAACATCACACTTGTAAAATCCAGAGAAAGGAAATACCTCTTAATATCCACAATGGGACACAAGAGAAAATTCCAAGAAATGATGGCATCCTCAGTAAGACATAGAAAAGCATAATCTATAGGAAACAAGTTTTAAAAGATTTTTAAAAATAAGTAAAGATTAGACTAAACAATAAATGGCAAAATAATGAGGCTAAAGAGAGATGGATAAACTCAGTTAAGATAATCAAGGTAACACTGCCATGAAAACAACATTAAAATTGTACTGTCTAATGAAAGGAAAGTTTTATTTCTTCCTCTCAATACAGGTCCATTGCAGGTTAGTTTAGAAGAGGCATCTTTTCTGTATTTACTATACAGAACAAAAATAATAATGGGAGTAGGGAATCAGGGAAAATCATGCACTCTCCATGGAGGTGTGGAGCATATGAAATATATATACTTGTATATTACTATATATTTTATATACATGCTTACAGATGGGAGGAGAGAGATAGAATTAATACAATGTTGACTGCATTCTGGGATCTGAATTTTGCTGTGTGTTTTTTTTTTCTGGTCTACAAAACATTAATTATATGAATCACTAACATGTACACATGTACTTTCTTCATTTCCCTCAAAAGAAAATGTCAGGGTTGAGGATCAGGTGAAATATCGTAGGTAAATATACTGTACTTCCACTAAAGTCCAATGTTTATTGAAGTTAGGATGGAAAGAAAGTTGACGGTGGTCAGAGAGAAGTGTTTGAAATTAAGATTGTTGGAGGTGTTGGACATTATGATAATGGCAAATCTGAGTATTTGACCACAAGCAGGGGGCCTCAGGTCAGATAAAAGAATCACAGGAGAAGAGAAGGTGATGGAAGTGAGAGGCCAGGTTCTGGAAGGATCATTCTCATGGGTGTTGAACCACAAAGTATAATGGCAGGAGTAATATGGACAAGAGTGGCAGTAGTTCAACAGCTAAAACCTTCAAGTTTCAAGGGATGGGAGTGTGTCTTAAGGAGAGATGGATGACTGTAAAAAGGCATATTGCATGATATAATCTGATTTTATGGGATAAAAATATGGGAGAAATGGAAATAGAATGGAAACAGCAATGAAAACAAAGAGTATGTTTGACCTCCTCCATGCTGCTTGTATGAATATTATGGCAGGACAAAAAAAACAAAAAAAAAACTTACTTAAAAGTCTCCAAGGAGGACTTAGTATCATTATGATAAAGTAGATTTAATTTAGAGTAAGAAAGAGAACTCAGCATTCAGACAAGAATTAAAGAATATTAAGGATTTGTTGAAGACTGAAATCTTAGTTCTGGAGGGTAAAGTGAGGAACTTTAAGGAGTGCTGACAAAAGTAAATGTTAAAAAAAATGTGTAAGTATTAGAATTGGGTAAAGAGAGATGCCTCAGGAGTTCTGGAAGTTTTCTTATGATTTATTTGAAAGAAATGTATGGAATGGAAAAAAAAGAAATGTATGTCATAGATTCAAACAGAGGCTCACAAGGCAGATCTAGTAAAGGGGGAGCCTGTGATTATTGGTGTGGAAGAGGATAGGAGAATCTTGCCAGGAAAATCCAGGGTTGTGAGATTTCAACTTGACTCTCGCTATTGGAAGGAAGTCTTTCTTCATGAGAGAGTTAGTTCTACCCTTTCTTCCATTCTAGAGATATTTTTGAAGATCTATGTTTTGCCTCACATGATGTTAGGGATGGGTAGAGAGTGGTAAACAAACCATTTTTGTTCTTCTCCTTTATAAATGGTGAAAGAGAACAGGATTGAGAACAATTTTAAAATATATTTAAGAAAGCCATCACTAAATAGTTTTTCTTAATATCAGATTTTTAAAAATAAACTCAAAGTGGGCTTCCCTGGTGGCGCAGTTGTTGAGAGTCCGCCTGCCGATGCAGGGGACACGGGTTTGTGCCCCGGTCCGGGAAGATCCCACATGCTGCGGAGCGGCTGGGCCCATGAGCCATGGCCGCTGAGCCAGCGCATCCCGAGCCTGTGCTCCACCAACGGGAGAGGCCACAGCAGTGAGAGGCCCGCGTACCGCAAAAAAATAAATAAATAAAATAAAATAAATAAACTCAAAGTAAGGAGGGTATTGTCAAGATAAAGAATATTTTGATCTTAAATGCTAGGTTCAACAATTTCAGCTTCATCTTTTAGATAGTAAGTTTTAAATTGGGAATCATCTGACAAAAGCATCGATTTCAGAAAGTTCAAACTGGCAGTGATATATAGAATGGCTTGAAGGGTGAAGAGACCAATAGCAGGATGGAGGCTGCAGATAGCCTATGTATGAAATAAATTAATTGGTTGCATTGGGAATGGAAAGAGAAATCACTAGAAAAATACTGTAAAGAACTGATAGTACGTGGTAAAAAAATTTCGTATGGACATAAAATTATGAGAGCTGTGAAACTGCAATGTGTTACAATTTCCAGTCATCTGGAATATAGTTTAACAATAATGAAAAATTTGTATGTATATTCAGAAGAGACTAAATCATTTTTTAATTGACTAAAGTTTTGCCTTTCATTTTTAAAACTTGGGAAACATTTATTTTATTAAAAATAAAAGTTGCAGAAAGGTTTGGTGAGACATAAGACAGTTTTATGAAGTATGTTATTATTGCTGCCATTTAGCAGTTTATTAGATGATAATTCTCAAAACAAAACAAAATTCAGGTTTGGAGTGCATTACTCAGTTCTTAAGGATATTTTACTGAGAAAAATATGGTATTGTGCTGTTCAGACAGAACTTTTTAATGAGCTCTTTTTATTTTACATCAGTTTTTACTGATACTGAAAGCACTGATTTTATGGGGGTTTCAAAAATTATTATTCCTACTGCTACATTATAAATAGAAAGTGCATTAGTCTGTCATACAGCTAACTTTGTTTAATTGGTTAATTGTGATCTAGTATGCATAGCTTGAATGTGAAAATAATTATAATTTGTGTTTATAAATTTTACAGAAAATAAACCCAAGAATTTGTGGTAGCCAAAGAAAAATACATGTATTATAGTGCATGTATACAAGATTTATTCTAACATAGAAATTAGTAATCCTACATATACAATATTTAACCCATTTTTCCTGTGAATTATGGGCTTGGTAAATGTATTTCTAAACTAGTACTTGCTAAGCAAAACATAAAGAGTTTAAGTCAAACTTGGGGAGGTTATTGAAAAAAAAAATTGAAATTAGGACCATCTCAGCTAACCTCTAGATATATTTCTAGTACAGCAGAAAATATTTTAAAAGGGGGTGGTTTTGTAAGTCAATTCAAAATCTGGTTCCACTGCTTTCTAATTACTAGACCTTTTGCAAGTTATTTTTTTATTCTAGTCTCCTCATTTGTAAAATAAAGATAAGCTACATGTCTCACAAGGTCGTTTTGAAAATTAGTAGTGACAGTTATAAAAGAGATCACAGAACATGGGAGACTGTAAGTGATTAAGGATGATAATATTAATGGTACAATTGACAATATTTATGGAGCATTTATGTGTCAGTAACAACAAAACCTTTTTTATATATATTTTGTCAAAATTTCCTTAAAACAGCTCTATGTGGAAAGTATTATTTTAGTTTTCACATCACAGATGAGGAAATTGAGGCTTAAAAACTTGCATGATAAGTTTAAAGTTACACTAACTAGAAAAAAAATGTTAAGCTAGGATACAAAGTCATACTTGAATCAATCAAATAAAGTTGATAGGTTGCCATGCCCATAAAATACATCCTCTCCATCTTCCATCTCTGTAAACTTTGTATTCGAATTTTAGATAGGACGTATATTCCACTTACCATACTTAGGCATAAATATATTCTGAAAGTCACTTAGAAGTGGCAGAGTTGGGATCTTACTCAAGGATTTTTAAATGCTAAGAACTAGGGTGAGTATCCATGGAACTTTTAGTTTCATTTTGTTAATGTTAGTTTCATTTTGTTAATTGTTAATGTTCCACAGTTTTCAGTATTTTAGCTTCTGCCTTTTCCCCTTTTGCGTTCTATATTTCCTTTAATTAAAATTCATATTCCTGGGACGTCCCTGGTGGCACAGTGGTTAAGAATCCACCTGTCAATGCAGGGGACGCAGGTTTGAGCCCTGGTCCAGAAGATCCCACATGCCGCAGAGCAACTAAGTCCATGCGCCACAACTACTGAGCCTGTGCTCTAGAGCCTGTTAGCCACAACTACTGAGCCTGAATGCCACAACTACTGAAGCCTGCACACCTAGAGCCCGTGCTCCACAACAAAGAGAAGCCACCGCAATGAGAAGCCCATGTACCGCAAAGAAGAGTAGCCCCCGCTCGCCGCAACTAGAGAAAAGCCTGTGCGCAGCAACAAAAACCCAAAGCAGCCAATAAATAAATAATAAATAAATAAATAAATAAATAAATCCATAATCCTTTTTATAACATGCAAATACCATCAATCACCTTCTAGTGTCCACCTCAAAAGTCCAATGTTGAAACTGTAGCTATGATGGAGTCATTATTAAACTACCTGTAATTTCTTTAATACGTTTGCTGTTTTATGTTTCTATGTTTGTATATATTATCTTGTCACTTAACTTGTTAAATACTTCTTAAATGAACTGAAAGAATAAAAATGAGAAAATTATATAAAATTCTTGACACCATGCCTAGTACATATTAACTGCTTATTATGCATTCCTATTTTAACTTGTACCAAATTAAGTCCAAAATTTTGGTGTCATCTTTGCCTCCTTGCTTTCTCTAATTTGAAAATATGTCCAGAATCTGGTCACTAATCACCATCTCCATTGCTACCACATTAGTCCAAGCCAAAATGTCATCATCTTTCATCTGGATTAAAGTAGTTGTCTCTAACCTAATCTCACATATGCTATATTTACTGTCTTTCAGTCTTTTTTCAAACAATGGCAGGAATGATCCTGTTAAAATTAATAAATATGTAACTACCTTACTGAAAACACTAACATTCCCATGACTTCCCATCTCATCTAGTATCATATTCTCTCTCTCTCTCATTCTGTTCCTGCTAAACCTATGCTGACCTTCCTTATTGTTACTTGCATGTACAAGGCATGGTCTTAATTCAGGATGAGTGTACAGGCAGCTCTATCTTCCTGAAATACTCTCCCCCTGATCTGTGTGGCTCACTTGCCCATATCTCTTAAATCATTTTCAAAAATTAAGTTTTTCAATGAGGTTTTTGTTGTTACTGTGGTTTACTCTATTTAAAATTAAAACTCTCAACATCCTCTCCTATTTCATTTCTAATTTATATTTCTCCGTAAAGCTTACCATCTAACATACTACATACTCACTTATTCATTTTGTGTATTATCTAACGTCCCCTAGCAGAACATGAAGGGCTGGAATTTTATTTTTATATCAACACCTAGAACAGAGCTGGACACATAAAAAGTACTCAATAATATTTACTGAATGAAATATATTAACTTACTATTTTCATTGAAGATTAAATCATGAGCAATTCCCCAGATTACTGTAAATTCTTCCCAGACATAATGTGTAATGACAGCAAGTGATATTCAAATTATTTTGGTGGCAATTAACAGAAGTACAATTTACACTATCTTAGGTAAAAATAAATGTATTTCCTTAAATAACTTGAAAAACCAAGGGTTCTATAATTAGGTCATCCATTGTCAGGGACTCTGAACCACCAAGACTCTCTACTGCTCTTTGTAGATTAGTTACATTCTTTCCCATTGTCAGAGTCTATCTCCAAATGGGAGAAACAGGGTCACCTCCATGGGCATAAAAGCTGTGCACGGGGCTCTTTGTTCAGAAGGGCGCTTGTTTAGTTTAATACCTTCCTGCTGCTATCTTGAAATTTGAAAAATGAGCCCTCCATTTTCATCTTGCCCTAGGCCCTCAACATTATGTAGCTGGTCTTGGGTAGAGGACATAGTCCAATAAGATTTGAACTCTTTATACACAATTTAACTACTCCTGAGAAAGGTGTTTCCTCTTCCTCTTTTGCCTACCACTAGTGTCAGTTTAAGATATATTGAGGACTCTATAGGCCCACACTGAGTCCTTTCCCATTGCTCTACACAGTACTGTGTTTAGAAAGAGAGAGACATTTAAGTAGATGAGAGTTTCTCCTGGACAAGGGGAAATCCCAGAGATGAATAAGAATATGTTCACAATAATAAAATTGGGGAAGTGATACTAATCAAATAAAAACAGTGGATGTACATCACTTTGTATAATTGGAATTTCGGGATGTATCATAATTTTGTCAATAATTTCTCTGTTGCTTACTTTGCTCTTATTTTCAACATTATGAATATCACCACTATGAAATCTTATTACATAAATATTTCCCCTATTTCTGAAATTTTTTCTTAAATAAGAAGTCCTAGAAATTGAATTTATAGCTTACACAATATGAATAAATTTAGACTTTGATTCATATTTTCAAATTCACTCCAAGAAATTTTATGACAATTTTTGTTCTCATCAGTCAGTCAGGAAGGTGCCACACTCAGCATATTTACCAGAATTCAATATTACCTTAACAAGGACTAATAATTTGATAGGTTAAAAATAGAATCTATGATTAAAGTACATTGATTTGCCTTTCTTTGATTCCTAGTAAGGTAGAACATATTTATATATTCCACTCATATATTTATTAATGGTGCTTTTTTCATATATTTTAAATTGTCCACTTATGTTTTTGCTCCTTTCTCTTTTGTTTTTCTTATCTTTTTATAGGGACAGTTTCAATCTTCTTGCTTTCATAATTGTGGCAAATAGTTTTTCACTGTGATTTATGTTTACTTCCCTCATGTTTAAGTTACAATGAATCTTTGATGTGTCACTTTTGTAGGGAGAAGTGAAAATGTGATTGTCTGTGTTATACTGTGACTTTTTAAATACACCAAATGCATAACTTCAAACGAGTATATAAAATAATTCTAATAAATCAGTTTCATTAAAAAACATTAACTATTGACTCAAATCCTCACTGCCAACTCCCATAAAGTTGTATAACAATCTCATGAATTGGTAAAGCAATGGACTGAATATGTCATGATTCTAACACAGTGTTTCCATGCACAAGGCACACAATAAGCATTTCTTTCTTCTGTTTCAGGTAATGTTATTTAGGCACATCTTCTTGTCGCTCCATAACAATCCATGGAATGTTTATCAAAGTATCACTATTAGAGACCTATTTTTTCCCTATTAAGGTGTTCCCCAAAGGACTGCAAATATAGCTTGAGATGTGGCATCTTCATTTATTAAATGCCTTAGCAAGTCGTTATCTGTGGTTGAAGTGAAGACAGTCAGACCTATGCTGAAAACTATTAAGTGTGAAGGGATGGGAAGTCTTTTACACTCATACTCTTTGAACTTAAATGTAAATTGAAAAAAAGTGCCCTATCTATTATTTTCTACTGAGTGAAGGGAATAAAATATATTTCTAACATTTCCAAATTATTTTTATAATCCTCTCCAACTTGGGAGGTGGTGGTGTTATTTATTATTAATAGCATGGCATTTGCTATATGCCTTGCAATATTCTAAGTACTTCATATATATTTACACATTTAATCCAAACAAGAAACCTGTGAAGTAGGTACTGTTATTAATCCCATCTTTCAGATTTGAAAAATTCAGGTCCAAAACATTATGTAATGAAAACAGAGGTTGGAGTTTGATACAAAGTGACTGGAATTTGAGAGCAAACTCCCAGAGAGGAAAAAAACACAGATAGGTAAGCTCCAAGATTGCCTACTCACTGAGACAAGGAATCCCCCAAAGACAGCAAATCAGAAACAGAAACAAGATCTACTATCACTGTATTTAACATTTATTTATTTAACATCCTGGTTGATTCAAGACAGAGGAATAGCATAATAAAGAGAAATAGGTGGAGTAAGTTTAGAGAAGAAGAAATAAAATATTCGTTATTTGTAGGTAATGATTATATAGCTAGAAAATACCAGTTTTACAAATTATCAGAAATAATAAGTGAATTTATCAAGGTTATTGCAATAAAAGTAAATATGCAAAAATCAATTGTACATTACATATACTGGCAATAAACAAATGGAAAATAAAATTTTTTTAAAACTTCAGAGAAATGCAAATTAAAATCTGATAAGAAACAATTAAACCCTCACCAGAATGGCTAAAATTACGAAGAATTTCAAAGCCAAGTGTTGGTGATGATGTACAGCAATTGGAATTCTCTTATGTTTCTGATGGAAGCCTAAAATGGTATAATTGCTTTGGAATATTGATTGACTTTACTAAAACTAAGTATATGTATATACAGTGACTCAGCAGTTCCTTATCTGAATCAGAAATAAGTACTTATTTCCACCAAAACACTCAAGAATATTTATAATGGCTTTATTTGTAACAGTCACAGTTTAGAAAAACTACCCATCAATAACAGAAGAGATAAATACATTGTGAAATGTTTGTACACAACACTATTATAGAATAATGGAAAAGAATGAAATCCTGACATGTTGCTTGCATAAATCTCATAGATACAACTTTTAAGGAAAAAATTCATAAAAGATTTTGTAATATGTAATTTCAATTATATTAAGTTCAAAAACAGACTAAAGTAACCTGTGGTAGAAGTCAGAAAAATGATTACCCTTGTGGGATTTACTGTTTGGTAGGCTTCTGGTGCTGGAATGACTCTATATCTTATCTGGGTGGTAGTTGTACATGTACATACATATATAAAAATTTTCCACTTGCACTTAAGATTTATAAAATCTATTGCTTTAAGTCTTATCACAATAAAAATAATATCTATCCAAAAGAAAGGTTATGTAACATTTCTTTCTTTTTTCCTTAAGCAATATAATTACTTACATTCTCATTTGGGGAAACACCTTGGAGAGCAGAATGCCCTTATGTCATTATAATGCCATACTGGTTTTATCAAGGATATGAAGGAAAAAATGGTGGTTGGCTCAAACTAACAATATACACATTTACTAAAACAATTCTATTGGAATCCTTGAACTTCAGCCTGCTCATAGGTCATTGAAGATTTTCAATACAGAACTGATTCCCTGGACTCTTCAGTTTGACTCCTCAAGAAGATATCTTTTTGACCCTCTCCCCCTCCAGATAATGGAGCATCCAAGGGCTTTTCCCAAGATCCTCCCAAAAGGGGACAAGTGAATTATGTTATAAATATCAAATTATCAATACAAACAGCTCATTTTATTGTATTCTTCTCTAAAAGTAGTGAAGGAATAAATCTACATAAATTTTCCTTTAACTCTGAAAAGGACATTGTATTCTTATAGTCCCCCCCAAATTTTAACTGAAATAGAACTGTTCAACTGAATAAATTATATGCATATTAAATAGAAAAAAATATGATTATTGTTCCAAACAGATTTGTATTAGAAAGAAACAGACAAAGATTGCTAGTGATCAAAAAAGAAAGATAATCAAAACTGATCAAAAAACAAGAAACTATAAACAATCTTACTCACACACCAAGAATTTGCACTCTGTATCTTTGCATTTGTTTTCCATAGTATAGATTTTCTTGGTAAGTTCTCCTCTCTCTCTCTCCCACATTTTAAAAACTAAACTAAAACATTTATATCATTATATCATTGTCTTAGCTGGTGTTGGTGGTGATGTCTGTGGCTATGGCAAAGAGCATTTGACTAAAGCTTGAACACATTTTAAACTAACCTCATTACCACTGCACTGTCATTCACCAAACAACTCACAGCCAACAAGATGATACCAACTTCAGCCAAAAGGTATTCACGATATAAGTTCTTACTATTGGAGAACTAGAGCTCTCAGTTTTTATAGATGGAAGATACTACATGGAGTCAGATTATTCATTTGATTGAGAAAGAAACTGAGACTTCTATAGATTAAGTATGTAAAAGAAGGAATGAAGTGAAAAACACTGATGTGATTATAAAATAAAGATCTACCTAAATGGGGATTAGTCTAATTTTTTTTTCCCTTGGGGAAAAAATGAGACTTATGTGGAATCCTGAAGACTATAAATAATAGATTTGGCAGTAAGAGGTAAGGAGGATTTTTCAAAGCAGCCTCAAAGTCACATAGCATGACTGATGGTTAGGGCAAAAGAAATTTACATTTATTGACCAGCTTCTATGGGATAAATATGATAAAAACATTAAGAAAGTAGAGGAGAGTATTTTATACAAAAATTGGCAAAGTTCTTTACCTCATTGGAATAAAAATATAAAACTCTAATGTCAAGACAGAAATTTTTCTTGATAGAATTATTAATTTACTAATGAGTTGACAATATTTCATTCACAGCACAATTTACTTACTTTTCTTTCTTGAGAATAACCCCTACTATATTACTCACTTGCTTTAATTTCTTATGAAAATACCAAAATTCAATCCGAAAATTTAAATTTAGAATAGGAAAGCATCTAAATCAAATAATAAATGACTAAAGATACAGCCAGTTTCTCTATACTTAAAAATAACATATTCCTTAAACAAAAGCTATGAGTTACTTTTTGGTTAATAAAATAAAATAACAATTGGGAGAGGTAATGATTGAGAGTGTTTTACGAGCTAAGGTAGTATATGTACTTAACATGCATTATTCTTTACAATTATTTGAGGTAAGTACTTGTCACAGATGTGTTTCCCAGGACAACAGCACATAGGAAGTTCTCTTGGGAAAAAACACCTGTAGGAGGACAGGAAGGAAGTGGGAATGAGTAGAGGGAGATTGAAGTGAGGTGCTCAGGAGAGTGAGGTCTCTCTGGAGAGCTCTAATGTTGCAACGGCATTTCAAAATTGTCTCCTTTGGATGAGGGAGGGTGGGGCCTTTGTACCCCCATAGGGACACATAATTGGAAGTCTCTAGAGGGGCATGACTTGGGCAAAGTGGTTGCCTTCAACCAAGAAAATTCCCAGTAACTGAGAGAAATGAAAGAGAGATGTATGCTACATTCACATTGACTCTTTGTCTACAAACATTTCCTGACGGTGTTAGATGGAGGTAGATCCCAATCTGAACACTGAGTTGTGTTCAATCATGGATTTGCTGAAGCAACTGAAACTTGCAAGGTAGCATTCCAAAGAAGAGAGAGCAGCTCAGAAGAGGAGTACAGTTTGGGGGGCATGTTTCCAATGATTTACCTGGTTGAGATTTGAATTGCACCATGAGCAGGGTAAAACTCCATTAGGCTTCTAAAATGATAGGCATGGAAATACGTACTTAATATCACATAGTGCTGGAATTCTGGCCCAACCAGAGTAGAGAAACTTATTCATTTCCAAGACACTAAGAAGACACCAGAAATACCACACCTTAGGAATAAGAATACTATTTAAAAAAAGAAAAAAAAAAAAGAAAACTAAATCAACACATGGAAAGAAGAAAAACTGTCTGTAAATTAAAAGCTTGCAAGAAAAAAGTCAACATTATTAAAAGAAAGAAAGCATAGTCCAGATTCCTAATATAATCCAGATTGGAATTTTAAAAAGAGAAATTTAAATAAATTTAAATAAATCTTTCTGATGTAATTTTAAAAATTAATGAACACAGTTTCAGTGATATGTAGGAATATGTTGAGTGATCTGATGTGCTTGCCTGAAAATAAGAGGATGGAAAAAAGGGGAAGAGAAATATATGAAGACATAATTCCTGAAAAATTCCCCTCTTATGAAGAAAATCAACATACAGATAGCAGAAGCTCAGTGAATTCAAATAGGCCCAACATGGTGAAACAAAAACAGATAATCCAAAAAAAGAAAAAAAAAAAAAGAGAGGAAGGATGGAAGGAAGAAAAGCCAACCCAGGATCTTATACCCAGGAAAAATTTCCTCCAAGAGTGAGAATGAAAATAAATCCATTTTCAGATAAATAGAAAGTGAACACTAATAAAAATTCCTGAGGCTGAACACTAATGAAAATGTTTTCTGATAAAAAATTTACTCTAAAGGAAATAACAAAGAGTATTAGAAACTACAAATAGGTGGGTAAATATAAAAGACTGAATTTCCCCTTATTTTGCTCAAATATCAATACCTGATTAAAGTAAAAATTATAATATGTGATTTATAAGTATAGACAAGTAAAATATATGTTAATAATGTTAAATGATAGCAGACAAAATGAAATTACATTCTTGTAATACTCTTATATTTGTGGTGTGACTTGTGAAGAAGAGTGTGAACTAGTAACAAAGTAATTCTAATTCCTAAGAATGAACACTTTAATACCTATTTCAACACCAAAAAAATGCAATTAAAAGGAAATTTAGCTAAAAAGACAATTGTGGTTATAAAATGGAAGAAAAAGCCAATTTATAAAATGAAATGGAATAAGATAAAAATAATGTGGAACAGGGAAATAAACTAATTTGAGCAAAAAAGAAAAAATAGCAAGATAGTACATTAAAATCTAAACATATCAAAGACCAAATTAAATTATATAAAGCAAGTACCTCAATTAAAATGCAATTAAAATAACTCAATATAAAATGCAGTACAATCATTTTGTAAACCTGTAGGCAGTTTCTAAACACTTCAAATATAGACCTATCACATCACCCAGAAATTCTACTCCTATGTGTATACTCAAGATAATTGAATACATGTCCACAAAATGATTTAAAAAATAATGTTCAAGGCAGCTTTATTCATAATAGGCTAAGATGGGAAACAGTCTGAATGTCTCTCAATAACAAATTGTGTGATATTCATATAATGAATTAGTTCACAGCAATAAATAAAAAGAATGAACTGCTGACATACATGCTAACATGGATGGATTTTAGAGCATTATACTGAATGAAAGAAGTGAGAAACAAAAGAGTACATAACTTATGATTCTGTTTACATGAATTTCAGTAGTGGACATGTAATCTTTTGTGATAAAATTAAGAAGAATAGTTATTTCTGGGGAGGGTATGTTCATTAATTAGGAAGTAGCATGGAACACTCTGGAGTTATATGGGTTGTGGTATATATGTATTTTTTTTGGTTGAATTTTTCCTATCAAATTGTAGATGATTTATATTTAGTCATTAGCTGTTAGTGTTATTAGCCCTTTCCCTGTTGTAGGTGTTATGTTTATTTTCCACCCTAACATTTGTTTTTCTACTTTGTTATACTGTTTTTTTTTTTTTTTTTTTGGAAAAAAGAAATAACATATTGTTATTAAATTAAACCTGCTATTTCCTACCCTATTTCTATATTACATAATATTTCTTAAACTTTTGTTGTACAAAGTATTCTAAATATTTTAATTTAGATTTTTAATACATTTAAGTTTTTAACTATGGTAGTATTAGATCACAATATGATGTTTATGACTTTTCTACTCACTAGTTTGATGGCTTACTTCTTGGTTTGTCATGATATTATGAGGCAGGTGGAGACCCGTATATATGCTGTCTACAGGAGACCCACTTCAGACCTAGAGACACATACAGACTGAAAGTGAGGTGATGGAAAAAGATATTCCATGCAAATGGAAATCAGAAGAAAGCTGGAGTAGCAATTCTCATATCAGACAAAATAGACTTTAAAATAAAGACAATTACAAGAGAGAAAGAAGGACACTACATACTGAAAAGGGATCAATCCAAGAAGAAGATATAACAATTGTAAATATTTATGCACCCAACATAACAACACCACAATACATAAAGCAAATGCTAACAGTCATAAAAGGGGAAATCAACAGCAACACAATCATAGTAGGAGACTTTAACACCCCAATTTCACCAATGGACAGATCATCCAAAATGAAAATAAATAAGGAAACACAAGCTTTAAATGATAGATTAAACAAGATGAACTAAATTGATATTTATAGGATATTCCATCCAAAAACAACAGAATACACTTTCTTTTCAAGTGCTAATGGAACATTCTCCAGGATAGATCATATCTTGGGTCAAAAATCAAGCCTTGGTAAATTTAAGAAAACTGAAATCATATCAAGTATCTTTTCCAGCCACAACACTATGAGACTAGATATCAGTTACAGGAAAAAATATGTAAAAACTACAAACACATGGAGGTTAAACAATACAGTACTAAATAACCAATACACCACTAAATACACTACTAAACAATATACTACTAAATAACCAAGAGATCATTGAAGAAATCAAAGAAGAAATCAAAAAATACCTAGAAACAAATGACAATGAAAACACAATGACCCAAAACGTATGAGGTGCAGCAAAAGCAGTTATAAGAGGGAAGTTTATAGCTATACATTCCTACCTCAAGAAACAAGAAATATCTCAAATAAACAACCTAAACTTACACATAAAGCAATTAGAGAAATAAGGAAAAAACAAACCCAAAGTTAGTAGAAGGAAAGAAATCATAAAGATCAGATCAGAAATAAATGAAAAAGAAATGAAGGAAACAATACCAAAGATCAATAAAAATAAAACCTGGTTCTTTGAGAAGATAAACAAAATTGATAAACTCATTGAGAAAAAAAGGCAGAAGACTCAAATCAATAGAATTAGAAAAGAAAAAGGAGAAGTAACAACTGACAATGCAGAAATACAAAGGATCATGAGAGATTACTACACACAATTATATGCCAATAAAATGGAAAACCTGGAAGAAATAGACACATTCTTAGAAAAGCACAACCTTCTGAGACTGAACCAGGAGGAAATAGAAAATATAGACAGATAAATCACAAGCACTAAATTGAGACTGTCATTAAAAATCTTCCAACAAACAAAATCCCAGGACCAGATGGCTTCACAGGCCAACTCTATCAAACATTTAGAGAAGAGCTAACAAGAAGCCTTCTCAAACTCTTGCAAAATATTGCAGAGGGAGGAACACTCTCAAACTTATTCTAGGAGGCCAACATCACCCTGATACCAAAACCAGACAAAGATGTCACAAAGAAAGAAAACTACAGGCCAATATCACTGATGAACATAGATGCAAAAATCCTCAACAAAATACTAGCAAACAGAATCCAACAGCACATTAAAAGGATCATACACCATGACAAAGTGGGGTTTATCCCAGGAATGCAAGGATTCTTCAATATACGCAAATCAATCACTGTGATACACCATATTAACAAATTGAAGGAGAAAAACCATATGATCATCCCAATAGATCCAGAAAAAGCTTTCAACAAAATTCACCACCCATTTATGATAAAAACCCTCCAGAATGTAGGCATAGAGGGAACTTACCTCAACATAATTAAGGCCATGTATGACGAACCCGCAGCCAACATACTTCTAAATGGTGAAAAATTGAATCCATTTCCTCTAAGATCAGGAACAAGACAAGGTTGTCCACTCTTACCACTATTATTCAACATAGTTTAGGAAGTTTTAGCCACAGCAATCAGAGAAGAAAAAGAAATAAAAGGAATCCAAATCAGAGAAGAAGAAATAAAGCTGTCACTGTTTGCAGATGACATGATACTATATATAGAGATTCCTAAAGATGCTACCAGAAAACTACTAAAGCTAATCAATGAATTTGGTAAAGTAGCAGGATAGAAAATTAATGCACAGAAATCTCTTGCATTCCTGTATACTAATGATGAAAAATCTGACAGAGAAATTAAGGAAACACTCCCATTTACCACTGCAACAAAAATAATAAAATACCTAAGACTAAACCTACCTAAGGAGACAAAAGACCTGTATGCAGAAAACGGTAAGACACTGATGAAAGAAATTAAAGATGATACAAATAGATGGAGAGATATACCATGTTCTTGGATTGGAAGAATCAACACTGTGAAAATGACTGTACTATCTAAAGCAATCTACAGATTAATTGCACTTCCTATCAAACTACCACTGGCATTTTTCACAGAACTAGAATAAAAAAATTCACAATTTGTGTGGAAACACAAAAGACCCTGAATAACAAAAGCAATCTTGAGAAAGAAAACCAGAGCTGGAGGAATCAGGCTCCCAGGCTTCAAACTATAATACAAAGCTACAGAAATCAACACAGTATGGTACTGGCACAAAAACAGAAATATAGATCAATGGAACAGGACAGAAAGCCCAGAGATAAGCCCAGGCACTTTTGGTCACCTTATCTTTGATACAGGAGGCAAGAATATACAATGGAGAATAGACAGACTCTTTAAGAAGTGGTGATGGGAAAACTGGACAACTACATGTAAAAGAATGAAATTAGGACACTCCCTAAAACCATACACAAAAATTAACTCAGAAGGATTAAAGACCTAAATGTAAGGCCAGATGCTATAAAACTCTGAGAGGACAACATAGGCAGAACACTCTATGACCTAAATCACAACAAGATCCTTTTTGACACACTTCCGATAGAAATGGAAACAAAAACAAAAATAAACAAATGGGACCTAATGAAACTTAAAAGCTTTTGCACAACAAAGAACACCATAAGCAAGATGAAAAGACAACCCTCAGAATGGGAGAGAATATTTGCAAAAGTAGCAACTGACAAAGGATTAATCTCCCAAATTTACAAGCAGCACATGCAGCTCAATATCAAAAAAACAAACAACCCAATCCAAAAATGGGCAGAAGACCTAAATAGACATTTCTCCAAAGAAGACATACAGATTGCCAACAAACACATGAAAGGATACTCAGCATCACTAATCATTAGAGAAATGCAAATCATAACTACAATGAGTTTTCACCTCACACCAGTCAGAATGGCCATCATCAAAAAATCTACAAACAGTAAATGCTGGAGAGGGTGTGGAGAAAAGGGATCACTCCTACACTGTTGGTGGGAATGTAACTTGATACAGCCACTATGGAGAACAGTAAGGAAGTTCCTTAAAAAACTAAAAATAGAACTACCACATGACCCAACAATTCCACTACTGGGCATATACCCTGAGAACAACATAATCCAAAGAGTCATGTACCACAATATTCATTGCAGCTCTATTTACAATAACCAGGACATGGAAGCAACCTAAGTGTCCACTGACAGATGAACAGATAAAGAAGATGTGGCACATATATATAATGGAGTATTACTCAGCCATAAAAAGAAACGAAGTTGAGTTATTTGTAGTGAGGTGGATGGACCTAGAGTCTGTCTTACAGAGTGAAGTAAGTCAGAAAGAGGAAAACAAATCCCATATGCTAACACATATATATGGACTCTTAAAAAAAATGGTTCTGAAGTACCTTGGGGCAGGATAGGAATAAAGACACAGACATAGAGAATGGACTTGAGGACAGGGAGGGGGAAGGGTAAGCTGGGACGAAGTGAGAAGTGGCATGGACACATATACACTACCAAATGTAAGATAGATGGCTAGTGGGAAGCAGCTGCATTGCATAGGGAGATCAGCTCAGTGCTTTGTGACCACCTAGAATAGTGGGATAGGGAGGGCAGGAGGGAGATGCAAGAGGGAGGAGATATGGGGATATATGTATATGTATAGCTGATTCACTTTGTTATAAAGCAGAAACTAATACAACATTGTAAAGCAATTATACTCCAATAAAGATGTTAAAAAAATAAAATAATAATTTTCACATCTTTACTTATAAAAGGAACATTTCCAGCTCAAGATATGATATAAAGTTTATTTTTTGTTTAATATTTTTCAATTAAATACAAACTATGTTATATTTAAATAAATAAAAATTAAATGTAATAAGTCAAGATGGTCAAATGTAATAGGTCAAGATGTATACCTTTGTAAACTCAGCAGCAGGACCTTACATTATGATGTCTATTATTAAAGGAGTAATATTTGTTACTGGCAATTTTATTTATTCAACAAATACTACCATGAGCATTACATTGAGGTGTTACTGTAAAGAGACACAAAGATGAAAACAAATGCATGTTAGTATTAATGAGTTTTCAAATGAGTCAGAAAGATCAATTATATACCTATATACCTAAAATTCAAGCTCTACTTTACATGCTTTATGAGGGAAATAAAGTAACTATATAAATCGTGAAGATAGAATTGTTATAACAGAAGGTTTTGTAAAATACGTAGATTTTGTATGTGCCTCAGGAGAATGGATAGGTTTTAAATATGTGGGAAAAATGAGAAAGGAATTTCTGTCTGAGAAACTAGTATGGACAAGAAACAAGAAGTAGAAAAGACTGAAAATTTTGGTTCATATATAGAGAGAATTCTGGAGCAGAGGGTATTATTCAAAGGAATAGGAGATAGTGTTGGAGAGTTGGAGCTAGGTTGTGGATGGTATGAAATTAATGATAAATAGTTTGGTATTTATATATTGAAGATTTTAGGTAAGGGAATTGAATGATATCAGCTTTTGCTCTGGAAGGTAGTTATGCCTTTTTTTAATTTAATAAATTGGAAATGAGACAGACTGTTATATGGAATTCATTTAGGGACAGCAGAACAGATGAGAGTCAGTGCTGACCTAACTTGGGTTGGCATTAGAAGGAATGAGAATGTTGGAAGAAATATAAATGATTCCATATAGGGGAATAAACAGGAATTGGCAGATTATTTGAATGGCAAGACACATCAAAGAAAATAAAGAAATCAAGAACACATACAAGTTTATATGTTAAACGTGAGTGGCCTTATTTTCAAGAACTCACCAAGAGACAATACTGAATAGTAAGCACTTTCTGATTGTTTACTATGTGGCAGTCAGTAGCCTAAGCCCCTCATGTACATTATTTCATTTAATCCTAAAAGAAATCTCCAAAACTTGTAATGAACACATAATTTTTTTTAAATGAGAAATATTTAAGTGCAGTATTCTTTGGAAACTTGCCCAAGATTAAATAGCTTGGAAATGATTGGGATTGGGATTGAAACCCAAAGAGTAAGACTCCAAAGACCATACTCACACTGATTTTTATTGTTGTATAGAAGATGTACAACATGCTTAGGGAGTAAAGAGGACATACAACCAGGATATGGGGAACCCAGGAGCAAATCTTAGAAGTAATAGAATGCATTGTGTATTTGAGAAATAAAAGACACTATGTAAGGCCTAAGAGTGGGCTGCCAGGTCAATTATGACAGATAATGGTGTAAATAAACCAGATAATTTAAATACTCTTAAGACATGGTAAGGAAATTGGGCTAAGAGTAGTAGGAAGTTCTTTACAAGTTTTAAGTAGGGAAGTAATATGATTAAATTTGGGATTTAAAAGCATAACTCTGGCTGATGTTAGGTAAACTGAGGGTGGGAAGAAGGAGCAAGAAAGGAGGTAGGGATAAAATTATGTTCCTTTGCTTGTTATGCAATCAGAAGTTGCAGAGGCCATGCAAAATAGAGCAGTGTTAGATTCCCGGAAGCAGGACCAGCAGGACTTAGACCTGAACTGAATGCAGATAAGAGCAGAGGAGGGATAGAGAACAAATTTTATTCTCAGGATTCAGGATTGGGCAAGTAGAGGAATACAGGAGAAGGAGCAGGTGATGTGACTGATGAGGTTTCAGGATCACACGTATGAACCAAAACACAGCCTGCAAAGGAGGAGCCTCTTGGATACAATAATGGTAAGTTTTGCTCTAGACATACTAATTTAAGATGTTGGTAGGACATTTGGGTAGAAATATTTGTCAGGCATTCAGAATTGAAGGATCTTCCTCAAGAGAAAAAGAAAGGTTTTGTATGTAGATTTAAGTTTTTTAGTAGATTTTTTCCCCCAGATTCTTTCCATGTGGTTCAGATGGCACCTACTAGACTATGAAATGGATATGTGTCATCAGCTAATCAGTGAGTATACATCATTCTACTCAGCCCTTACCACTCTAGGACTGTTCCAAGGATGAACATATGACCCAAGCTACACCTGCTAAACACATTACATTTAAGCAGAGGCTTTTATTGGATACATCAGGAAAGTGTACATTCTTTCACTGCCATTTCAAAGTTCTACGATGTAAACGTGGTGGTACCGCTGGTCTTATATTTTAATGCATTGCTAAATACTTTATAAAAATGAAATACAAAGCAGAGCCTAAAAACAAAAACCCTTGATAGAACCATAGAACAACTGATTCCAACCATGGCTGAATCCATAAAGTTACCAAGAATCTTCTTAATTACATCAGCCAATTGTTTTCTTTTATATTTAAGCTCATTTGAATTGTGTTACTATGACTTGCACCTGACACAGTACTGACAAATATAGGAGTCATTCACATAAGGTTATATTTAGAAACCATGCAATTTTCAAAGAAAGGGGGAGTTCTACCTTTGATAAAGGCATCAGAGGAATCAATAAAATTGTGAAGTAAAATACTAGAAAAACACTGAGATAATAGTTCATGACGACAAGGAATTTCAAATTGCAAAGATATATGATACAACTCATTAGAAAGTCAAGTGGTTATCTTTTATTTTTTAAAAGGAAAATACTATTTAAAGAAGTGTGATTGGTAAGTAGACATAGAGTTAGCTAGGTAGACAAAGAAATACCAAAGAAGGGTTTTTTTAATAATGGAAATACCTGAGCATATTTATAACCTACAGAAAATAATCTATTACAGAGGGAGAGAATGAAGAAGCCATAGAGAAAATAAATGATAGTGAATTCTATAGCCAGATAGGAAATGTGAGTTCAAAAGGAGAAATGTGATACATTTATTAATAATTTTGAAATAGTATACCCTAAATTATTTATTGGCTCATTAATAGAGGTTGGTGACCTATTTGCATTCCATGTCATACCTTTTACATAATAAGCCTATAAGACTCAAATATTTGTTGATTTGCCATATTAAATCTCAATTATATTTAATAACTTCTGTAATAGTGCTTTTTCTTTTCTTTTTCTTTTTTTTTTTTTTCTGCGGTACGCGGGCCTTTCACTGTTGTGGCCTCTCGCGTTGCGGAGCACAGGCTCCAGACGCGCAGGCTCAGCGGCCATGGCTCACAGGCCCAGCCGCTCCGCGGTCTTCCCAGACCGGGGCACGAACCCGTGTGCCCTGCATCGGCAGGCAGACTCTCAACCACTGCGCCACCAGGGAAGCCCGTAACAGTGCTTTTTTAAAGCAATGAGTGAGATTAGATGCCATCTGCCAAGTAAAATTGTGTTCCTAGAAGATAGGCATTACCATTGCTTCTATCAAATTAATATATATTCTCATTAAATGTTATTTCTCATAATTAACCTAAAAGAATTTATGTGAAAACTAAAGAAGGTAAAATAAAACTTGATTTAACCATAAGAAATTATATTTTTATGTTTTCTTTATTATCTTGATTGATGTAGATACAGTTAAGTGTCATGATAATAAGATGATTTACTTTAAAAATTAACACTTTTTCTTAACTACTTTCTTAAACACTTTTTCAAAAACTGACATAAAAATTCATGATTTTCACCTCTAGGTTTCTTCCTGCATGATCCAACATTTACATTTGTCTTACTTCTATATTTTATTTTACATTTAGATTTCTGTAGTTTAGGATTTTGGTGCCTACTGGGATTCATCAGTACTTTTGGAGTTTACACATCCAACATTATCCAGATTTTTCTTTTATGCATATCCATCTGGTCAAATGATTATAACCATTTCTCTCCAATGTAGACTACACAGTGGGTTTTACCCTTACCTCTGGGTGTCATTAATATAATGCACACAATAGGAAAAGAGTCTGCAGATGAGTTCAGTTTAAGTAGTAATGAAATGTGGTAGCAAGAAATAAACCAAATAATTAATTCTTAATATGGCCAAAATTTCTATATTAGTTTACAGTTTTGGTCATTACTTCTTTTTTTATAACTTCTATCAGGATTGACAGTTATTTTGGTAATTGACATATACATGCAATATCTAGGGGGAGAACAATTATATAGGAAAGAGAATAAAACCCAAGGAATTATAATAAAACTGAATAAATGATGGAATTAGTGGAGTTGTCTTACTGCAATAGCTATTTACTCTTTCTTTTTTAATTTGATGTAGTCTTTACTGTTGGTTCAAGCAGGTTTTTTTCTAACTCAAATCCTTAGGTACACATTGCTGGAAAACAAACTCCTACTTTGACCATCATCTTCTTGTTTAGAGGAAACAGTGTACTCTAACTTCAAGTTTCTTGTTTCCTTTTTAGTCTTAAGAGCTTTACATGTTTGTCAGTTGATGCCACTGAAATGGAGCAGGACCCTATGGTCCTTTCTCCCATGTCCTCAGCCTGACTTTTGTCTGTGGAAAAACTTTAACCAAGGAATAAGTTTAATCAGAGAAGCGAGAAAATGCAGAAGCAAAGAAAAGTAGTCAAGCAGGACAAAACAATAATAGTTTAGTCAGTAAGCAAAGTCAAGGACCTTTAGTTCCTTCTCAAGGGCTACAGATAATATTCTGAGCCATATCCTGAGCTGTCTTGTAGAGACTGAAACCCCCATCAGGTGGGAGAAGTTAACTACATGATGACTACACCGTAGCCATGACATAAGCTGTCACAATTCTGAGATCTTGCCTCAAGGAAATGGGAACAAACTGACACTGGAACTGAAGATTAACTGTACTTAAAATAATCAAGATGACACTAATCAGACCACCGCATGACCAATTTCAAGATGACGGTCAGAGCTGACTGTGCTGTTTCTACATGTAGCCCCCTCCCTCTGTCTATAAAAGCTCTTGCCCCCTGATTGTCTGTGGCGGAGAATCAGTCTTTGGACAGGAGTCCACCCCAGCCCCCCAACCTTGGCAGTTGCCGGCATCTGAAATAAAGTAAACCTTCCTTTCCACCAAACTTGCTTCTTTATTGGCTTTTGAGCTGCGAGCAGCTGGACCCCACTTTCACTAACACCATCAATATGTTAAAATCAAAAACAAATGTAGACCAACCTTGAAAATTCCCTGAGCAGACAAAACCAGCTTAATCACACAAGCAAAGCTTAATTTAGCTTATTTTGTAAGACTAACTTCACCTGTGTCATTTCTTGCTTAGGCTTCTGGAAATCATAAGCAAAACTTAAACTGTCTCCCAAAATTGATATAAGGTAACCATTAAACAATTCCCTATCATTTAAGAAAATTCTAATATTATAACCAATCACTGTAAAGAAAAAAAACAGTCACTACCTTCTCACTATATAAGCTGCTTTATAACAAGATAACCCTGAGCCTCATTCCATGTTTTGGTTGCGTGCTCCTGGTTCTCAAACTGTCTTTTTGGTATGTGCACAATAAACTTTTACAAATAATTACTACTTCCGTGAATTGGTTTTACTTCTGCTATTTCTGAACTTTCGACAAATATAAAACACAAATGCATGAAACATACCTGGATTTGTGTGAATATCCAGCACATGAATGTGAAGTCCAGTATTTGAAATCCTTCTTAACAGAACTTTCTTCAGGCTGGTCATCTTGGCTTTGGTTTTCAGGCTGCCAGCAGGGAAGAAAGGTGAGGAGGTCACCACACGCCAGCCCCCCATAGTTGTGTTTGCCCACAAGAGTGGCTCTTGAGCACCCTGAGCACCGCCATCTTGGGTCCTAGCCATTACTCTTATTAAGGCTGCCTGTAAACGCCACTCAGTCTTAATTATCTCACCTGTCTCACGGTATTCTTACATTTAGCTGTCTTAAAGCTGAAGATCACTTCTGTAATACTCTCTAATTTTCAATTTTATTTATATTCCGGATGAAAATTTAATACTTTATTTGGGGAGTTATTTTCAACTTTATAGAACGATTTGATGATATAGCCTATATATCCTATGTATGTAGTGTATATGTATATGTATATATATATATATATATATACACATATATATACTTTTGAAAATGTATGGGTCATTCATGCACTTAAATTTTGGAATGAAATACCATGCCCTCAGGTGTTAAGCACTTCTACAATTGCATACTAGGTTTCTAACTGTCTTCAGTAATGTTTCTCTTGGCAAAGTGAAGTGGAATTATTGAGTAGCTGTGGAAACTTTCTGGTATACATCACTGCTATGGATATTTTAGGTTAAAAGGCTCAGTTTTCCCCCAGGCAGCAGTATTTTCTCTTTGTGTATCATTTTCCTCTTACCTGTTTATTCTGACAGTTTCTTTCTTTGTCTTTCACTGCCTCTGATGACAATTAAGATCAATGTTGATGAGAAATTTAGTGCATAAAATCATCAGTAGTGTGCTTCTACACAGAGCACCCATTCTTTGCTTGTTAATGATGGTATAAAAACTTGCTTATTTGTGGGTGTTTATTCAGTTTGGGTTTTTTTGTAAAGTAGGTACCAAGAAATGCTTAAAGCAATCTTGTTAAATTTGAAAAAGAGAGAAAATAACCACTTTCCATGTTTTTAGCCATTTATCATCCTAAATACTGATATGTATTTTCTCTTATTTACTTACACAAATGTCTAATTAATCAAATACAGTTTCATGGTAATTGTGTATTTCAACATTTCACCTTTCTTTACTTAATAATCTATCAGCATTAAAATTAAGTGGTTAATTGTCAAATATTTATGTCTGCCTCTCTCACTGTTAATGATCAGCAGCTTCATAGTTTTAAACAGATAACTGCAAACAGTAACCTAAGCAAATATGACATGCAGATTTCAAAATATATAAAGATTTTTAAATTATTATCTTCTATTTTTATTTTAAAACTTGGCTAATTCTTACATAATTTTTCTAAAATATAACTGCCTAAATCTAAAAAAAATGAAATGTTAGTTCTTCCTTTTTACACCTAACCAAAATATAGTACAGTGCATTGGATACATGCAAGTTTTATTTCAATAAAAATTTTTAAAAAATCATATGTATGTACATATATTTATCTGATAAATTCTTCATTTTAACAGGCTTAATCAATTTTCACAAGTGTATCCTAGGGGTAAAGTAGAGAGGGGATTATGCGGAAAATGCTTCTAAAAATAACAAAAATATTGCTTCTATAAATAACTATACATAGAAGTAAAAACATATTAAATAATATTTATAATGCTATTATTCTGAGTTATTTTCATAAGTAGATATATGTTCTACATGTATATAACTTTTTCCAAATTTGTAATCATATTTATAAAATGTATAAATAACTTGCATTCTTATTTTTGAAATTATATCACCAATATTCCTGTTTCAAAGAGACTTTTTATAATTATCATGTTCAATATGTATAATAAGTCATTTTGTTGATATACCATTATTTATTTTTTATAATGCTACTGAAGGCTCAAATTTTTGAGACCAAAATTGCTATGTAAAAAACATGAAATTTGCTAAGAGTTGATCTCAAATGTTCTCACAACACACACACACACACACACACTAAAGTAACTATGTGAGGTGATGAATATATAAATTAACTTGATCATGGTAATCATATCACAATGTATATATATATCAAAACATCACATTCTATACCTTAAGTATATACAATTTTTACTTGTCAATTATGCCTCAATAAACCTGGAAAAATATTAGAATCTTCCTGTTTCTTCCTAAGTACTGTAAAATTGACTTCTGTAAGACCAAGGCCAATAGAAATGAATAAGTATACCAATTTTTGTTACGTTAAAAAAAATGTATTGTTGGGCCTTTGATTGTAATCGCTTTATAAGTTAATTAGTAAGAATTGATTTCATAAGAATGCTTAATTTCCTCATTCAAGCATATGATCCATTGCTCCAATTATTCAAATAATAAAATATTTTACTGTACCTTTTTTTATTAAAGATTCTCTGCCTGTAACATATTTAGTACCAAATTAATGATTTTTTAACTGTTGATCACTCACTATGTTTTCCAACTGGATCACAACTTGCAAAGGATATTTAATCCAAGATAATTTGATTAAAAATTGTTTTTATTAAGGGAATGTCAAATACTGATACATACAAATATAAATATCTCTTTTCTCAATTGTTAACTATATCATATTTCTTATTATAATGAGCTTTATGTAATAATTGATGGTTTTAACTTCTGATTTTTTATTACAAATCACAATTCCTCACTTTCTCTTTTAAAAGCTGATTAATATATGAATTTACATCTTCTTGTACATATGCCTTAATAGACTTCCAGGATTTTGAGACTTTACATATTTTTAGAATCTATTTTAGATAGTCATATTCATTTTTTATTTAGTCTGTCATTCTAAATCATGCCTTTACATTATATTATCTTCTACACTGTACGTCCTGTAATTCGATTCCCTTAGTATGGTATCCAAAGCCCCCTTTGTATTTCAGTCCCTAAATCTTTATTGCAGACCCAAATCCCATGGTTTCTGGAGATTTCATCACTGCCAATTCTGGGTGACATAGTTAATTCTAGATTGTTCCCAGGCTGCATCACATTTTAGGAGTACAGTTTAGAAAGAAGATTTAGCACTGAGGCAACAATGTAAAGGGAGTTTCATGCATCCCTCAAATATCATCTATTCAAGCTTGTTTGGCTGTAATGTCCATGCTTCACGTCTAATATTTTGTCATCATCCCTCCACCTGAGCATCTATTAAATGTCTATATTTCACTCTGCAACTTATTTATATTTTCTATGTGGGTACCTGCTGTGTGTCCCTTTAATCTGATAGTATTTAGATTCCACTTTTGGTCTAACAGTTGATCAATGAGAAAGTGTCAATTCTCATTCATCACTCTAAGGTCATAGGAAACTTTGTAAGGCTTACTCAGGTTTACTTGCATAGACACTCCCCACCCAGTTATCATTATTTTATGGTTACTTTGCTGATATATCATGGTAGAAATTGCGTGGTTATCAACATCTGGCACTCCACCTGTATATGAAACATTTACTATTCAATTCCCAAGCATATCTCATTATCAAGATGTTGGTGCAGGCTGCAATTTCTCTTCTCCAAAACTGAGGTCACTCAAGCCATATTGCTTTATTACCAGAGTTTCTCATACCTCAATCCATTACAATTTCTGGGAAAGTAGGAAATTTTTCCACTAACCGATATTGTGATTTTGGTATCTATGAGAGACAGGACCTCAGAAGGCCCAGGCTCTTATGACTCAGAAAGCTCCTATCTTAGTATATAATTTTTTTCTGTCACAAATTTCCCAAGTTTACTTTAAAAAGAAAATAGTCAAGTACCAATTTTTGTTTGTTTGTTTTTTACACAATTCTTGTTCAACTACTTTATAGTTAAAACAGTGAATGTTGACTTCTTGGTTGCTAGGGGGCAGTACATACAGTCTGAAAATACTAAGGAAGAGGCACTTATGAATATTAAAATATTTTTAGATCTAGGTAGACTATTTTAGATCTATGATTGATTATTAAACCTGGCTACTTGGTCTTTCTTTTTCTTTAAGGACTTCCCTCATAAAGAAGGATTTTTCTAAAGCGATTGAAACTTACTTAAATTACCTGGATAACAAGCCAGCTGGGGACAAAGCTATCTATCTCTTCTTAGTGGGAAGACTTGCACACAAATGCATTTTCTGTAGGAATGTTCTCCCAGTCTTTGCCTCCTCCTCAAATCACAAAAAGTCCTACAGAAATTCTCACATGTCTCAATATCACCTAAGAGTGTTTGGGAGCTAGATTTGTTAAACCATCGCTGTAAACAGCTGACCTTTAAACCCATACAAATTAGCACCCCAGTAATCTGTTTGTATCCCCACTTAATTGCTTTTGAACTTACTGTATAAGATAGAAGAGAGGGGGCAATAACTCTTCCCCTGAGTACAAATCCATAGTTTAATAAGTCTGTAGCTCTTCTGTGGAAATAATATTTAATTGGGTAACACATGCTTCTCTTTCCTTTTTCCAGAAATTCTAGTGTGAATTTTCTTAATTCACACTGTATCATGAAATTTGTCCTAAATACTGTTGTCTGATAGGTGTAATCACAAAGGAACTCAATTTGCATAATGTACACTATTTTTTGTGACTGCCATATTCTCTCACACATATACTATTTCTTTTTAGTTCTTCAGATATTCTTAAAGTGTATAAAATGCTTCACAAATTTAGATCCTTTCATCATTAATTATGTTGTTTCAAAGGTGTATATATGTATATACATATATATATTTGTATATGTGTATAGAAGGACACAAACTATTCAATCCCATAATTAAGTTTCTTTTTTCTCCCTTGAATATATTTCATATTCATTAGTCCTAAGAGTTTAATGTTTACTGCAAAAGAGTAATTTAGGTATTTTTGACTTCTGATCTGATCTTTTCTGTACTCTTTTTTCTTTTGAATTGTAGAATTTTTCATTAAGTTCAGATAATTGTTTTTGTTTGCTTTCTCTCTATTTTGCAGACAGGGGCTAATACAAGACAGATTTAAAAATTTTACATTGTGGTAGGACCATTCTTTCAGTTTGTTCTAGAAGTGATATTATATCTAAGTCTGGAGATTAGTTTGAAGAGTTCTTTCTCTTTGCAACTGCCCCTATCTTCCCCCCCACCCCTACCAAATGATTACTCTACTTGTTAGTGCACATTTTACTTAGGAGTTATACATCATGTTTTCTTTAACCATTTACCCCTTCCAATTCATATGCTACTATAAGTCTGGAGCTGAATCTCAGCTGCCCTAGTGTGGTCTGTGGTCTGTGTCTTATGTTGCTTTGTTTCAAGTTTTAAGCTTGAGTTCAAACTGTTGGAGGAATCTCCTCTACTCTAGTACTATTTTCTTAGCCTTCAATCTGTGTTTAGAGCCTAATGCAAATTTGGTTCCTAATACAATCCTCACATAAATTTCCATTCATTAATATTGATTTGGAACTATAACCATATTAGTCTTCCATTTATTGAATCATGGAGCAAGAAGTTTGTGTGACTTATAAACAATAGAAATTTATTTCTCACAGTTCTGGAGGCTGGGAAGTCCAAGAACAAGGCACAACAGTTTCCATGGCTGGTGAGGACCCACTTCCTGGCTTATAGATGACTGTCTTCTCCCTGTTTCCTCACGTGGTAGAAGGAGCAAGCTAGCTCTGTGTGGGGTTTTTTGTTTGTTTGTTTTTGTTTTTAAATAAGGGACTAACCCTATTCATGAAAGCTACCCTCCTGACCTAGTTACTTCCCAAAGGCCCTGCCTCCAAATACCATCACATTGGGGATTAGGTTACAGTAAATGAATTTTGGGGGTCACAAACATTCAGTCTATAGCATATGGTGCCCACAATTTTAAAAAAAGAAAGGAAAATGATCCACACAGAGAGAAAAATAGTTTCACATTTTACAACAAAGTCAAGAATGTAAGAAACCCAGAGTCACAAACAACTACAGAAGATGGAAAAGGAACTAACAGATTGGTAAAAATGCTTTCAGTCCAAAGATCAGAATCTTTAGAACCAAAAATAAAGACAGAATAGATGTAGAAAGTACACCAGCTTTGTACTTTTACATACCTAGGTTCAAATAAGACTTTTATATTAAATGGTGGTGTGTTGTTTGATCTTGGATAAAATTAGTTAACACTTTTAAGGTTTAACATTTTTTATATCATTTGTTACAACCTAATGAGGAATAAGCCTATTGTCTGACAAAATCAGATTTATTGACTTGCTGCAATAAGCGTGGAAATTCCAGAGGAATTTCTTTAAATTTGTGTGGATTCCTTGTGATTCTGGTGGAGCTATCAATCATGTAGTCTTGTTTTCCCTTTCAAAGTGGCAAGCACCTCACCCTGGCCAACCATTTAGTGTTCTTTTCAGAAATTTGAATAGATCATAGGTTAGAGAGTGCTGCTTTCCTTTCTCTGAGCTACCTGGATATAAAGATCATGTAAACTTGAAGGTTGAGTGGCCAACCTTGGATCACATGGAGAAAAAGTTTTTCAAAATGAAGATAGTACAGAAAAGATAAGAGCCAAGACAAGAAAAGATAATCAGCCATGCTTAAAGGGGGTCTGATCTCTTTGTTTTGTAGCTACAAGAAGCAATCTGTTCTTTCCTTTTCTTTTTTAAATTGGGATTTTCAAGAGACTGAAAATGATATAACATTTTAAGGAGGAAGATGCATTTGAGGTGCAGTTTTGAGAATAAATAACTTTCCAGAATGGGGTAAAGTCATTGTATGTTGAAATATATGTAGTCATGTATAATGGAATTATCGTTAATATGGACAGTTGTGTGGAAGACAAGGTCAGAAATATAAGCTGAGGAAAGATCATGAAGGAGTTTGAATTTTGTTCTATAAGCAGAGTAATATTAAAAATTTAAAGCTATATCATGTCCACAAAAGATAGTGCACATCTAAATATGAACAACTAGCTGCCCTTACAACTAAATACTTGGAAATGCCTAGAGCAAGAGAAAAAAATTAGGACATCGATTGAGATATTTGTTCACTTGTGTTGTAAAGACACAATTTTTTATTTTTAATAACTTGGTGGAGGTCATTAAAACCTTCTAGTGCTCTTAAGTGTATGATAGTGTGTTTTAATTTTCATTAGTATATTTGACACATCTTTCTTGTCACCATGGGGCACAGGCTTGAGTAACTTTCTTAAGTTGACTCATATTACCAACATAAAGGACTCTCTTAAGTTTTTGCATTATCAGACTTGGTGTTAGAAGTACAAAGAAAATTATATGTTCATTTTTTTGTTTGTTTTTTTCTCTTATTCAAGTATCAAGTTTCAGTTGTTAGCTATTATGGATTCATATTCAAAGCTGATGTCTGGGGCTTCCCTGGTGGCTCAGTGGTTGAGAGTCTGCCTGCCGATGCAAGGGACACGGGTTCGTGCCCCGGTCCGGGAAGATCCCACATGCCGCGGAGCAGCTGGGCCCGTGAGCCATGGCCGCTGAGCCTGCGCGTCCGGAGCCTGTGCTCCACAACGGGAGAGGCCACAACAGTGAGGCCTGCGTACCGCAAAAAGAAAAAAAAAAATGCTGATGTCTGGTAGTGACTTCCATCCCCATATGTAGGTATAGTAAACTGACTTCTTGATTGTTAATAGTGAGCTGCTTGCCCTAATACAAATTCCATTGTGTCTATTAGTTCCTCATAAATTATGTGAGAGAGTATATACAACCAAGAGGTGAAATAAAAGAAAGTGAAAATAATCCTCAGTTTAAAATGAGATAACCTGAAACAGAAAGAGACCCTAGATTTCTAGTCAGTGCTGAAAATTACTTGTGACAGTTTCTGTCCATCTTCCTTAAACTCCATAAAAAGAATTAGTTATACATAATCTAGCTTTCTATCTGATATGGGGTCAAGGCATTTGTGTTGAGAGTCTCTAAGACAACTCCCGATTTGGAGATTTGCTAGAAGGACTTTTGGAACTCAGCTTGTAATTGTACTCTGACTAATATATATTACAGTGAATGAAAACAAGGTAAAAGAAGCAAAGGGAAAAGGCATATGGGTAAAGTTCAGATGAAACCAGCTTCCAAGACTCCTCTTCCATGGAATCACACAGGACATGCTCAATTCTTCCAGCAACAAATTGTGAAAATATGCTTAAAGTGTCCTCTATCAAGGAAGCCCATTTGAGACTTTCTATTGGTGGATGGCCATGCATCAAAATTTCAGACTCCTAAAAGGATAGTGGGTGTTCTGCATACACCACATTTTTTGCATAAACTTTGAGGCACAAAGATCTACTCATCGTTTATGGAAACTTACTGATAACCAGTCACATTCCCAGATACCCATCAAAGACTAACCTTGTGAGAAGTCCTTCTAAGGATAGCTTTCTCAGACCTGCTATGTTAACAGTTTTCTGCATTAAACTCTTGTGCTTTTCTGGTGAAAGATATTGCAAATGTATTAAAATGTAATATAGGGAATTAGGAAGAATGAGTAATATGGTCTTGAATGCTAATATCCTTAATAATTCATGTTGTAAACACTAAAGAGATAATTAATTGTCTTCATAATGGATAAATAATGGAGCCCTCACAAAAACAGATTTTAAATTTGCATTTTAGGTTTACCCTAGACTGGTAATAAGTTAAAATTGGACTTTTACACCAGTGATACTTAACCCTGGCTAAGTTTAAGAATTATTGAAGGAATATTTAAAGATTTCTAATATCTGGGGTTCTCTGTAGTTATGGGGTCCAAATATCGGTATTTATTAACTGCCCAGTTAATTATAATGTGCAGCCAATGTTGAGAACTATGGCTACAAAGAGATTAAGTAGATATTAATACCTGGGATTCAGGAAGCAAAATTGCTGAGGTTTGGGTTCTGGGCTGATAAAAGCTTGATAAGAATATTGCTCCCCTATGGGACAATTTGCCTAAGAAACCTCATAGAAGAGCTTGCTGTAGGGGTTCAAATCTTCTTAAAGAAGTCTTAGTCACTTATTAACATCTTATCAGGCATTTCTGTCAGTTCTTTAGAAGTGTTTTAGAGGAATCAGTGGAGATATTTTCTAAGAAATGAATCTTCACCACAGGAACTAAGTATCTTAAGGGGATTGAAAATTTATAATCAGTAAATGTGCAATTGGTGGAAAATATAAGAGTCTAATCTCAATATGAATCCAATTATGTTAGTAATGTTCATTGATTGTTTACTATGTTCAGGCGTTAGGTGGGATATCTGTGATACCAACATTAAATGGCAACAATTCCTATCCTTAATGTGCTTATGGGCTTAGTGTGTTTATAAGCTGGTTGGGTCATTGTCATCCAGTTGAGCCCACACTTAACATCAAGACTCCACCTTCTTCCTTTGTAGTAGCTTCATATGACTTTTATTTGACTTTCCCTCCAAAAGGAGATTGTTCAACATTTAATTCAGTTTTTCTCCTAACTGGATCAAAGTAACAGGAACACTCACTTTGTCTCTAGGACCTCCATTGTCAGTTTTCAAAAATGAAACTCTAAATGCTGGGTGACAGATTTGATAAGATGACCACTAATTCAATTTTGCAAATGATTATTCTGATTTTGATATTTTTTCTTAATTAATTAAATGGAAAGCTGTGAGGTCAGGGCTAATATTCATTCTAAATAGCTTCCTAGTTGGAGAAGGTTTTTTTTTCTTTTTTTAATTTGAAAACATTTCTACTTTCTTTTTTGTTTCTCATTCTTTCCCTTTTATCTTCAATCACTCCTTAGTTTCCCAAACCTGCCTAAAGGAAACCAAATAAAGAGAAATAATTAATCATTCTTTCCTTTCTCTCATCAGTCACTATCATAATCACTGCAATTAGTTGAAGGAAGGAAGCAAATTTTCAAAACTAAATCTTGAAATTTTCATATTTTATACTTTTAAGTGTATAGAAAAAAACCATCTAGATACTTATCAAAAATGAAACTTAACATATTATGAATCAAGTATTATCTCTCCAAATATGTACTGCTTCCCACTTTTCTCATTAATATCATTTTCACTGTTTTCTATTTATTTTTGGAAAATCAGATTTATAAATATTTTTGACAACTATTTTACTTTCTATACCTTTTCAATCACCAAGTTGGTTATTTTTTTCTATAATATATATATCCCTTTGCTCCTTTTTTAAATTTCCATATTTCTTATACTTTTCTTTCTCTCAGCAATAACCATAGTATCTTAGCTAGAAATATCAATGCTTTCATCGTTATTATAACCAGTATACATATATTTCGATTATAATAATATTCAATATGATTGCAATATTATTTCATATGAACAATAGTATGAATATGATACCAATGTAAGGAGGATTATGGAACAAAGCATTTCATACTTATTTCCAAATTCCTGAATTTATAAAGTCAAACATATTCAGAATATCATGGTACTTAAAAATGTTTCACTAAAGAGCTAACCATCTACAGTTTCATTATTTTATATTATTAAATGTTGGGATCAGTTTTTGCCATATTACATATCATATGATGTCTGTGAGATCTAGTATGGGTGCCATATAACCTACTGCCTAAGACTTAAAGAATTCTACTATTTATGGAAGTATTTTTTTTTTTTTTTTTCTACATTTTTTTTGCGGTACGCGGGCCTCTCACCGCTGTGGCCTCTCCCGTTGCGGAGCCCAGGCTCCGGACGTGCAGGCTCAGCGGCCATGGCTCACGGGACCAGCCGCTCCGCAGCATGTGGGATCCTCCCGGACCGAGGCACGAACCCGTGTCCCCTGCATCGGCAGGCGGACTCCCAACCACTGCGCCACCAGGGAAGCCCTATGGAAGTATTTTAACAGTCCCTTGACTTGTCAAAAGGGCAGCATGATGAAATGAAAAAAAAGTGTTGTTGGAAACAAAAAAAAAAAATCTTGATTTATTGCCATCTGTTTTTTTAACCAGAACCATGATTAAGCATGTAGTTTCGCATCTATGAATTGAGATAATCCTGAATCTCAAACATCAAAAATGCATCCATATTTTTTTCAGTAAAAACTTAAGCTATTGTTTTTGTATTGTAAATCCTAACAAATATTTCAGCCTCATTTGTGTTTTATCCCAGACCATCATCTCTGCTCCAGCCAACCAAAACTCTATGTCACCTACCACACATCATTTGTTGAGCTAATGTTTGCAAAAAATACCACACAGGGCTTCCCTGGTGGCGCAGTGGTTGAGAGTCCGCCTGCCGATGCAGGGGACACGGGTCCGTGCCCTGGTCCGGGAAGATCCCACATGCCGCAGAGCGGCTGGGCCCGTGACCCATGACCACTGAGCCTGCGCATCCGGAGCCTGTGCTCCGCAACGGGAGAGACCACAACAGTGAGAGGCCCGCGTACCGCAAAAAAAAAAAATATATATATATATATATATATATATATAATATATAAATATAAAATGATCTTCAAAGTATTTTTGCTGTCACAATGGCTGTTTTTGCTTTCGTCACTTGTGAAACCTGGCAGGTCTTTTTTCCTGCTCTTTAAAAATGTCTCTCAGTTCTCCTTTACTTAGCCCAAAACTCAACCTCATCAATAAAATTATATATGTAGATTTAATATATATTTACATGTACATACATAAGTGAATATATAAAGGACTTGTCTTTGCTTAAAATTTTAAGTTAGGAGAAAAAATGACAATTAAAGGTAATAAATCACCAGAACCTGACATAATTTTACTGAAAGCTTGGTGCTCATGCAAGAGTCACTTAGCAAGTCAGTGAACCTGGTCAACCACAATAATTATGTGGCTTTATAGATTGCATTTGTTACAGGGAATCCCAGTGTTATAATAAAAAGCCCATGAAGTACATGAGAAAAGTCATAATTTATATATATATTATAATTTATATTTTAGTGCCGGTAGAAAACTTGGAAAAAATACCAAAGATCTACTACTCTGTTTAAACCCAAACCAATAATCAAGTGAATCAATTCATATTGATGAATTGGATGATGAATTCATCATATTGATGAAAAATGAAAATACCAAAGATCTACTACTCTGTTTAAACCCAAACTAATAATCAAGTGAATCAATTCATATCCTTAAATTTTATATTATACATACTACTTTTTTATAGAATTAAAATATATGCCACTTGACATCGGATCCCATACATTTTGTTTCTCATTCATGTAACAATGGTTTCTGAGTAGGTCTAATAAATGTTGATTAATTTTCTTATCATATAAACAAACCACTATGTTTCTAGTGGAAAGATTGTATGTGTCAAAGACAAACAAATGATTTGTAGTTTGAATGAAAGATACCAATTGATATTATGTAAGGAAGAATATGAAACAAAGCATTTCATACCAATTTCTAAATTACTAAACTTCTAAAGTTGAAACATGTTCAGAATATCCTGAAACATACAAATGCTTCATTAAAGAGAGAGACACCAATGACTTTATTATTTATATTAATTAAATGATTAAGGTAATTTTTTGGCCTAAAACATGAAAAAAATATTAATCTTTTGAGATAATGGTAGAATTATTGTTTTAGAGATCTCATCATTTATTCAGTAAATAAACTTTGCATCTGTACAGGATTTGAAATGCTATATTCGAAGGTTTTTTTAAAAAAGATAAAATAAAGATAATAAAACTAATGTAGTTTTGGAATACTTTTGCTCTCTCAGAATGTTTTCCTCTAGCTAGCATGTTGTGTCTTTCTTAGAAAGTAAGCTTTTAAAATTCTATAGAATCTACTCGAAAATTAAGTCACCTAGTAGCTTTATTTCCACAGTGCTAAAATGTGCTATTTGGAAAGTACATTTGCTGTGTATTTTTTTAAACTGGTGATTATAATGAATTGCAATGAATTATTGATAGAAGTGAAATATAGTTCAATTTTAAGCACGAAAAAAATCTCATGATCATAAAGAGTTAATTTAGAGCCAAAAGTCCTGGTTGTTGTAGAAACCGGAGAGTTAATATTCATTATAGAGAACGCCTTTTATTTAATCTCTTCTATTTTATTTCCTAGTTAAAGATGGCTATACTACAAAATTTAAACTTAATGACTCCTAGTTAATGTATATAGAGAACTTCGAAGATTAAAAGTGCTACAGCAGAATCCAGTTCTACTTATAATTTTATATAATGAGAATTCAGCAACATAGGTTAAATCTCACTTTGCAAATGGCATTTGCTAGTGTAGCCAACATGAATGTGGCTTCCTTCTTTTAAGCCTTGCATACTTGTCTATTTAAAAGTAATTAATTTGACTTTCTTTGATATTTTCAAAGGTAGAAATTATTTTTGAATCTTTTAAACTGCCATTTGGTTCCTGGAAAAGTTATGTATAATTTATTAATGTTTTAATTATATCCAATAAAAATTATCTGACCATGAAAATATCTGACAGTATATGCTATCTTTTATCTATATAAATATTTTGCTTTTCTTAACTTGAGTAGTTTGACAAGTACCCATTTCAGAGAATTCTTGACAAAAATGGCTAGTACCAAAATTTGCCCACTTGCCTCCCAGTTGACCTAAAATAATCCACTCTGAAACATTTATATATCAGATGTAAAGCACTGCTACCCATCAAAGCCTTTTGCAAACTAGTATTGAATCTTCTACTTGTATTTCTTTGTCTTTTGATTTTTAAAGATTAACCAAATTCCTTCCTGTTTATTTGCTCATCTTTGTCCCTATTGATTGATTTTCCTTTCGGTAGGAGTGTCCTTTTTGTACTTGTCTATTTGTCTGTCTCCTGGTCTACTTCCTGTGGCATGAGTTCTGCAACTCTGTTTTTTCTGTTTTTTAGTTTTCCTAACCTGACTATACCTAACTTCTACCCCTCACCCTGATAAGAACAAACTACCCTACCTCATATTTTTCATCATATCCACAACTGACAGCCATCAGTAATCATACTGATGACAAACTTTCCTAATTAGAAATGTCAGTATATTTAGCTTTGTTGGCTGTATATCCATTTTTTTCTCTGAAACAGCATTTTGTTTATATATTGAATATACAAACATTTTTTATATGTGTATAGTTAGTTGTTGGCATTACATATAGGCATAGATGTACATACATTTCATATATATGAATGCATGTACATGTGCATATATATGCACTTTATCTCCCATTTCTATGTCTACCAATATATGAGACAGAAGAAATAAGATAAGAAATTTATACTATTTGCACTTATTTTTTAATTTGCTTTTCTGAATCAAAGAAATTGTTATGGACTTATGATAGTAAATACATCTTTATCTTATTTTATTGGCAGCTGCAGAATATTTCTATAGAAATATATATAGGAATATATATGTTTCTATAGAATATTTTGCTATACTATAATTATCAACTGAATGCTATACTTTCAAATGCTAAGAGTTTACCCTTCCTTTAATTATGATCTCCTACAATTTGTAACGTGTATTTTTCTAGCATACAATGAAAAGGTGTTTTAATTAAGGTAAATATTAATGAAGAGTTCAACTGAGTTCATTTCTTAGGGCTCCTCAAGTTTCTACAATGGGGTGTTCACATGCTGTTCCTTCTACCTGAAATGCTTTTGCCCATCCCCATCTGGAGCTCCCCTACTCAGTTTTCAATTCTCAGCTTGTTTTGGCTCTTCTGAGTCCCTTGAATTTTCATATGAATTTGAGGATCAAATTGGCAATTACTGAAAACATTTCTGTTGAAAATTTTATAAGAACTTCATTGAATCTGTAGATCAATTTAGGCATTATTGCTATTTTGTCAGTATTTTCAAATCCATGATCATGGGACACCTTACATTTATTAGCACTTCTTTAATATCTTTCAAAAGTGCTTTCTTAGTTTACAGTGTACAAGTCTCACACTTCTTTTGTTAAATTTAAACCAAAATATGTTTTTCTGTTTGATGCTATTTTAAAAGGAATTGTTTGATTAATTTTATTTTTAGAATGTTCACTGCTAGTATATAGAAATATAATCGATATGTACACATTGATTATGCATCCTTTACCCTTGCTGAAATCATTTATTAGTTCAAATTTCTTTTAGTGAAATTCTTAGGATGTTCTATATACAAGATCATTATCTGCAATAACAAACAGCTTTACTTCTTTTGTTCCTATCTGAATGCCTTTTTTTTTTTTTATTCTTATCTAATTTTCCTGGCTATACACTCTGCTAAAACGTTGAATAGAACTGGTGAAACAAGACCATAGAATATAATCTGAGAACATGCCTTGTTTGATTTCAATCTTTTTCAATTTATTAAGACTTGTTTTACAGCCTCACATATGATCTATCTTGGATATTGTCCCATAGACTCTTGAATAGAATGTGCAGTTATTAGATGGACGGTTCTATAGATGTTTCTTAGGTCTAGTTGGTACATAGTGTTATTAATATCTTCTGTTTCCTTACTAATCATTTGCCTGGTTGCTCTATCCATTATTAACTTGCAGTGATGTGTCCCAGAACTATTATTGATGAATTGTTTATTTTTCCATTCAATTCTATCAGATTTTGCTTCATGTATTTTGGGGTTCTCACTTGAGGTTCATACATGTTTATAATTGTTATATCTCCCTGATGGACAGACATTTTTATCATTATGAATGTGGTCCTTTATCTGTAGTAATATTTTTTTATTTTAAGATCGATTTTGTCTGATACTGTGTATGGCCATTCCAGCTCCCTATATTGCTCTTTGCATGGTATATCTCTTTCTACTCTTTTTATTTTAAAATTATTTGTGTCTTTGAATTTAAATTGTGCCTCCTGTAGATAGCATATAGTTTTATCTAGTTTTGTTTCTTTCATCCAATATGAAAATGTCTGCCTTTTGATTGGAGTTTGTCATCAATTACATTAAGTGGTGTTATTGATATATATGTATTTACATCTACATCTAATTCCTCTTTGTTTTCTTTTTTTTCTAACATCTTTATTGGAGTATAATTGCTTTACAATGGTGTGTTAGTTTCTGCTTTATAACAAAGTGAATCAGTTATACATATGCTCCCATATCTCTTCCTTCTTGCATCTCCCTCTCTCCCACCCTCCCTACTGCCCATTTTTGAATTGGTTTGTTTGTTTTATTGATATTGAGCTGCATGAGCTGCTTGCAAATTTTCGAGTTTAATCTTTGTCACTTGCTTCATTTACAAATGTTTTCGCCCTTTCTGAGGGTTGTCTTTTCATCTTCTCTATGATTTCTTTTGTGCAAAGGCTTTTAAGTTTCATTAGGTCTCACTTGTTTATTTTTGTTTTTATTTCCATTTCTCTAGGAGGTGGGTCAAAAAGGATCTTGCTGTGATTTATGTCATAGAGTGTTCTGCCTATGTTTTCCTCTAAGAGTTTGATAGTTTTTGGCCTTACATTTAGGTCTTTAATCCATTTTCATTTTATTTTTGCATATGGTGTTAGGAAGTGTTCTAATTTCATTTTTTTACATGTAGCTGTAGAGATTTCCCAGCACCACTTATTGAAGAGGCTGTCTTTTCTCATTGTGTATACTTGCCTCCTTTGTCAAAGATAAGGTGCACTGATAAAACTATCAGTGAAAAACTAAATAAATATAGAGATATACCATATTTTTATATTAGTAAAAGCCAGTTCTCTTTGAATTCATCTGCCAATTCCTTGCAGCCACAATCTAAGTCTCATAAAATTTTTGTAGACATTGATGTTTATTTGAAAATTGACATCAAAAAGCAAAGGGCCTAGAATAGCTAAGACAAAGGAAGAAAAAATTTGGCGAGTAACATTACTTGATTTCATGTTTTAAAAAAAGCCACAGTAATCAAGACAATGTGATATTAGCACAAGCATGTAGAACAATGGAGAAGTCCAGAAAGAGAAATATAATATATGTCAACTGATTTGCAACAAAAATTCCAAGTTATTTCAGTAGAGAAAGAATAGTCTTTTCTACTAGCATTGCTGGAACATTCATATATGAAAGAAAAAATCAAAACCAAAAATGAAAACTAAAAATCTTAAACTCATATTTCTCATCATATTTGATGAAGACTTTTAGTATTTCCCCTAACCTTCTAACCAACTTTTTCAAGTGAACAAATATGCCGTCTGTCCCAAGTACTGTTAGTTCACCATATGCCTAAACTCAGGGATCTCTAAAGGTTACCTTTAATCCCAATTTTATGTATGTACATATGTATGTATTTGCACTTGTGTACCCTTAAATTTGACAAATTGACTATTTAAGCTTTCTTCTAATTTATTCATAAAATAGTCAACATAGAAACTATGGCATTCTCCTTTGGTATATATTACAGTGAACACATAGTGTTATTTTTTTTAATGCCATGCTGAAAATATTTAGAACTCTTAAGAAAAGTAGTATTATACTATCTAACTTTTCTGTGTTAAATATACAATTTATATGGGTTAGGATTTTATTCATATAAATCTCATTCCAAATGGATTTTGATATATTGCTGTAAACTAAAGATTACTTTGCACCATCATAACTCTCAGGCTATTGACTTTAGAGGAACCGTTATATTCCACAATTTTTATGTTTCTAAGAGTTAGTAAGTATATGGTTCTGTGATAAGTGCTCTGTTGTTGTCCACATTTTAAACACTAAATTAGTTTCCTGACTGTCAAAGAAGATCTAATGAACCATTTATAATTTATCTTTTATGGATTTCAAAGAGTCTTATTAGAATTCTGAATAAGCTAGAGAATGTGAATAGAAGTCTCAGGAAAAACAACCAAATTTAATAAAGTAACCCTATATTTAAAATGTTAAGCAATATACACTTACTTAGATATTTTAAATTTTAATTAATGCATTAAAGTGCCTTCATCATACAAATATTAAATAGTAATATTGACAAAATAATAAGCAAGTTGACTCAATATTTACCTTTAAATATATAAATTTTCCAACTGGTTAAAAGAAAATCAATACATTCTATTTAGAAGAAAAACAAGAATTGTGTACAAGGTTAGCTTAAAGTACTTCTATATATGGATAAGAATAATGAACAGAAATAACATTATTTTAAAGGAATTCTGCCATAATTACCATATTATATTGCCTAACATTTTCAGGTATCAAAATGAGAGCAATTTACAATGGATAATGTGGAAATGTAGTGATTATCCAACAAACACTTATCAAGAGTATATTGTAAAATATATGGTGTATTGAAAAAATGGGAGTAAACAAAATCTAACTCCCAAATATTTTAATAGAATTAGACAGACAGAAAATACCAAATAATCTCCAGACTACAATAAATTATAAAATCATAAACAGATCATTGTAAAATAAAAGGATGGAAATATTAATTCTAATTTGCTCTATTAAGGAATGATCCTTTGTTTGCCAACTCACATCCATTAGAATGGCTAATATCTTTAAAAGAAAAAAATAACAAGTGTTGGAGAGAATGTGGAGAAATTAGAACCCTTGTACATTGCTGGTGGGAATGTACAATGGTGCAGCCACTGTAGAAAAGAGTGTGATGGTTCCTCAAAAAATTAAACATAGAATTACTATGTGATCCAGCGATTCCACTTCTATGTTTATACCCAAAAAGAATTGAAAACAGAGACACAAACAGATATTTGTATACCAAATCATCATTACTCACAATAGCCAAAAGGTCAAAAAAGCCATATCCATCAACTACTGAATGGATAAACAAAATGTGACATATAAAAGCAATGTATTATTATTCAGCATTAAAAAGGAATGAAGTTCTGATACATGCTATAAGACATATGAACCTTAAAAACATTATGGTAAGTGAAATAAACTACACAAAAATTGACAAATATTGTATGATTTCATTTATATGAGGTACCTAGAATATTCAAATTCATAGAAATGGAGAGTAGAATAGTGGTTACCAGTGGATGGAGAAGGAAGAATGTGGAGTTTTTGTTTAATGGGTACAGATGTTCAGTTTGGTACGATGAATAAGATAGCAGTGGAACAACAATGTGAATGGACTTAATGCCAATAAATTATAAACTAAAATGCCTAAAACGGTAAATTTTATTAAGTAACTTTTATCACACACACACACACACACACACACACACACACAAAGGTAATCCAAAAGAAGAAGGGGGAGGATCCATATAGGATATCAGATTGGTGATGGGTGTAGAACTTGAGCTAGCACTGAAAGAAGGGATGACTGGTGAAGAAAATTCTGACAGAAAGAAAACAGCTGAGCAAAAGTTCAGACTTATGAAGTCCAGGGAACAATATAATTTTCACTGTGGCTCTAGCATAACATCTACACATGGGTGTGAACTGAACTCTGCCAAAACTATTGAAGCCAGGTAAGTATATTCATGAATGTTTATCTAAGGGTTTGGGCATTATGTATTATGAGCTAAAGAGTGATTGGCTATTTACAGACACCTGCAAAAATAACAAAGGCAGAGACAACTGATAAAAGAAAAGGTGTGATAGGATATATATAACATCAGTATTTGCCGGTGTGTGTGTGTGTGTTTAAGAAAACATACAGGATTAATTGACTAAGATATTGTTTATTCTTCAAATACACAGGAGCAATGATAAAGAAAATTTGGGACTGAATCTTAAGACAAATCTTGCAGAGGCTACATACAGCTTCATAATTTCTACTCTTTAGTCCTAATCAATAAATTAAATTCAAAAATGAGCACACTGTAACATAAAATGTGCTCAATAAAGATATAAATGTATAAGCATATAATAGTGAAGACAAGTAGTTTCCCTTCATTCACAAAGTATATTTTTGTGCAGTCTCCAAATGAAGGTATCCACCCCAGAGAGTGTATATGTCATCCATCCACATGTAAAAAGAATGTACTGGAGCATTTATATAGATATTATTTCTTTCTTTATAATTTATACTTTCATGAGTGAGTTTTATAGCTAAATAATATAATAATACAGTCTCACATATTTGTGAATAAATATACATAGGAAGAGATTGTATACTAAAGTTGTTTAGTATGCTAATAAAAATTTCACAGACAACTAGTTTCTCATTTCTCTCAAGGGCTAGAATGTACTCAGCTTTATTCTCAAGTCTTAAGCCAAGAATAGATAAATATAGGGACAAAAAGAAACATTTTCGCCCTGCAGTTTTCTTCCATGACTCAAATTATGCACACATTTGATGAAAGGAAAATATGTCCTAGTCCAGGAATCTGAAAGATAATTTTTTTTAATCTTTTAGAATTTTATATCATAGGACATGTTCTCTTCTCCAGTATTTAAGTGAAAACATATAAAGCATGGCTATCCTCAAGAAATATGATGCTTTTAGAAAATATTAATTTCTCTGGTATTTACTGAATTGGTTTTAAAAATAAGAAAGATAGTAACCATATTGATATTCTTGCTAAAATTAAACATACAATCTTTCCCAAGCAACATTTGGAAGAATTCTTGCATACTTTACTGTGTATTCACACATTTAATTTTAAAATCAAATGCAAATTCCCTTCTACTGTTAAGATATGTTATTTAAAATTTTAAAACAAAACAAATATAGTATGTAAAGTTAATAAGCAAGTTTAAAACATGACCACAAACTACCAAGATATACGGTGTTTTAAATTTGAAAAATGTTTAAATGACTATATTATCTAAGGAGAGTAATTTGAGAAAATCTTTTTTTTTTTTTTTTTTTTGGCCATGCCAAGCAACTTTCAGGATCTTAGTTCCCCTGACCAAGGATCGAACTTCTGCCCTCTACCCCCTGCAGTGGAAGCGTGGAATCCTAACCACTGAACCACCAGGGAATTCCTGAGAAAATCTTTTGAACAGGATTCAACTTTCTTTAATATCTTCAACCTAAATTACAATACCCTCTACAGCAAAATTTAGACACTCTCTGCATAACTCTGGCCATGCTCATGGCTAACCATCCCTTCCAAATGTGCCTGCATTCAGAACTACTAAACACAATTTCTTAACTCCCATTAAGACGTCTTGATGTTGTGTACCATTTATTCGCTGACTACAATCTGACTTTGTAGGTGATGGGTAATTAATGATTAATCCACCTAAATGTGGTATCCCTTTATTTAAATGTGTTTATCTTTCTCAAAATGAATATTTTCATTGTACAAGTACCTAATAAAGATCATTATTCAACTTCTAAAAATCACAATGTGTGAAAATTTCACTCAGCCTTTTAGAAAACTTGAATCAATCCTCCTCAATTCAGAATCCTGAGTAAACTATCTTTTGCATCACTCATTTCTACATTTCAGAGAATCAAGCCCTGGTACCCAGATGATACTGTTCTTCATATTTAACACAATAATGGGACTACAAATTACATGTTTTTATATTACTACATTAGTTAAGTTACTTGAAGCTTTTGCAAGTTTAATAACCTTTATCGATTCTAATCTTGTGCATAGTTCCCTCTCAATAAATTACACTATAAGAATACGATGACTTTAAAATCTTAGATTATACTATCTGAGATACTTAACAGATTTTACATAAACCAGTTATTTGAATCTCTAAGTGAAACATGAATTTTCCAGGCTGTAGTATTATTCTCAGCAGTTTGGCTTATTTGTCTTATTTGGATAAAAGGTAAATAGGCCTCCTGAAAAGGAATAAGAACACAAAATTGATTCAGAGATATCTTACCAATAAGGTTTAAAGAACAAAGAATAAATGGACAGTTAATAGTTTAATTTGATATATCCTCTCCCAAAACTCTTCAAATTATGCTGTTATAAAATTACAAGTTAAAATTAGCCATTATACATATTATATTTTTGATGACACTATATTATTTATTCCATAGAGTAAGGGTTAAGTTGGCTAATATTAAATTGGATACTTTATTTGTGAATCTAGGGTACATAAAGAGATTATAAATAGATATATGGATAGATGTATAGATGCAGCTGTTGAGCTCTAATGCTAAAAGTGTTTAATATCTGGTATTGAAATGTCAGGTTTTTTACTATATTGATATTTTAATTATCCTTTTTATATTATTTTGCATAGAAATTTATATATGTAAGGAGCCCTAAAAATCTACAAATATAACTTTTTAATTTTACAAATGACTCAACTGACATCTGAATAACTTGTCAAAGTACATACAGCTATCAAGTATAAAAATACAAATTTTTTATTTTCTATCTTCTCAGTATTTCTTTTGCTTTTATTTAAAAACTATCAAAAATATAACTAGCTTACTTTTAAAAGGAACATCTGTTGCATCTAATATTTAATAAACCTGAATTATCCTGAGCATTCCAATCTGTGCTTTTTCAATGAATTCTTATTATTCAAATAATTACATATGAATGGGAATTTTTAAGGGCACCAATGTATGAATCTCCCTAAAATGTCTTAATAATGTAAGTTCATTTTATTTGCCAGCTATAAAAGTACATAACAAACCAATAAAAATTAAACCTCTTTACCATGATGCCCTTTTTGAAGGCAAATTAGGGAATTTATATTCTTGTAATAAAAATTAAGAAGTACATATTCTTACAATTAAAAATCTATTAATATTTTAGTATATTTTAATAATGATATTAAGCAAACTTAACTGAAACTGTTGAATGAATAAAATAAGGGAGAACTTTTTCTCCTATGTTATACCTCAAGCCAACATTGTATCTACATAATATACAATTGTATTAGTAGTCATATTATTCCCTATTATTTACTTTTCATCGAATTTTACTGTGTTCTAGCAGAAAGCAAATTAAACTAGTGCTCATCCACTGGTTTAATAACTATCCCAGAAGTTTGGCAGTAAGTAGGAGACCACAAATGAAGAAATTACTCATAGGCCACATGCTGGATCATACCTTCTTTTAGTCCTCAAAGACTAGATAGATTATGCATTCAAACCTTTCAGAGTACAGATGAGTGAACTAAAGATTATAGTGGCTAATGACTTTCTATGGAAGTGTTAGAAGAAATACTGTAGCCCAAGTCCTCTTATTTTTGATTCAGAACTTTAACATGCCATAAGTGGCAGAATGTATTTTCCAAATTTGGCCACCACTACAGTGTCTCCCATCTAACACACTCTTCCACTCTGCTTTTCTCATCAAAATCTGGAGCCTAATCCTTCCTTGTTGAATCTTGGCTGGCTTTGTGACTGCTTCTAATCAAAAAGAAAATGGCATGGTTTCATAGGCTGGGTCAGAAAAAGGTGTACAGCTGCCACCTGGCTCTGCTGGAAGTTTGGCTCTAGAACATGATTTTTCCACTCAGATACTGATGCCATATGGTGAGAAGCCCAAGTCACAAGAAGAGGCCACCTATAGATGCTCTGGTTGACAATCACAACTATTCCAAACCATCAGCTAACCCAGCCCAGGCACTAAGTCAGTGAAGAAGTTACCTGGGAAGTAAATCTTTTGGACCAAATTGTTCTAGCTTTCAGCCATTTAAGTCTTCAAAGACAAAGGGCTGGATATTGTGGAGCAAAGAAAAACCATCACCACTGAGCCTTTTATGAATTTCTGTCCAATAAAATACAAAGCATTATAAAATTTTTGTGATTTAACACCAATAAGTTTTGGAGTGAACATTATGCAGCAAGTGGACTACTATTCCAACGAAGACACATGTTGGAGGTGAAAGTTAGAAGAGGAAACCAAGGCCTCAACCTGTAGAACACACATGTTATATGAAATGGAAACCTGAAGTGGTATCTTGGGTAATATAAATAATAATTCCCTGGCATCCCACTGTTAACAGGAAATGGTTATTTGAAAATGAGTGTATTTTTAAACTACAGTTATTTTTTATTTTTCCCTGACTTACATCTTGGAAATCTGTATGTTGAGTACATAATTCAACTACCCACAAATTTAAGAATTCAGCTATGTTACGCTAATATTGAAAGAGGGGTTTTTATCCACCAAGTACTCTTTGGGCCCTCAGCAGTGAAAGCACGGAGACACTGGACCGCCAGGGAATTCCCCAGTTAACCTGTTCATGTAGATGTGTAGACACATGAAAGACTTCCAAAACAGCTGACCTTGGTTGGGAAACATGGACTTCATAGAGCCTCATATTGAAATAACACTAACGATAAAAGCTAGAATTTATTCTCTTCCCTAGGCTTATCTTCATGGTAGACTATGTATATATGTGTGTCAGAAATATGTGTACGTATATTTTGAACACTGCCTAGGACCTCATCTGACTATAATCCAGGTATCTCTGAGGGCTACAGTTTTATCAGAGGCTCAAATTGGGAAAGACCCATGTCTAAGATCCTTCAGGTTGTTGGCAGAATTCATCTCCTTGTGGTTTTAGGATCAAGAGCCCCATTTTTTCACTGGTTGGCAGCCAGCAGTTGCCTCTACCAGTTCTTTGCCACATGGCCGTTTGCAACGCCCATTCACCCTTGCCATGTAACATAGCCTTGTCTTGAGAGTGATATCACATCACCTTCCCCATGTTCTACTGGCTCAGAATCAAGTCACAGGTCCTGCCCAAACTTACCCCAAGAAGGAATTACACGAGATTGTGCAGATTTGGTGGGGTCATCCTAAGGCTTATCCACCTTAAATGCATTTGAAAGAATGCATTCAATCACAGGACAAACATGATTACAGACACAGAAATATATAGTGCCTGCTTTGAAAAGAAGAGGCGCTTGAGTTTATATAAAGAATTCAAAGACTTTTTACTTAGTGGATATTTAATTATTAATACTATCTAATATTCGAGTAGTCTTCATATGTCAGATATTACCCGAAGTCACAGTATCTCTATGCAATATGTTTTATTATCATTATTTTATATATGAAGAAAATGAGGCAGTGAGATATTACCAACTTACTTAAACTCACATAGTTAGTAAGCAGCAAATTGAGACTTGAAGGAAGGCAATTTTTCCACAACTCTTCACTGTTTGTTCTTATAATATCTGATGAAGATAATCTCCATTAATTTAGGCTGAATGGATTACAGGCTCTAAAACAACACCTAAATATATGAAACATATTTTGTATGTTCAATGAATACATATTATTTTTCCTTTATGTATGCACAGGCTACTGAAATCAGTTATCAATACCTATGTACTGATTAATATGAAAATAAAATACCATTTCTATTGAAACTTAGGTTTCTGGACTGATTTAAAGTCCATTTTACGTCAAGCACTACCTCACAATGAATGACATAGAGAATCTAATGTTATATTAAAACCCATTTGTGCAATTTGCCACAAGCTGACCTTTATCCCTCTATTGATGGAATCAGTATTACAGACTACCTGTTTCCTACACAATGTTTGAAAATTAATTACAACATATTCCTTGACATTTTTACTTTGTGCCTGTGTATACTACCTGTCTGTTCTGTTTCAATCCTGTTTCTTTTAAACATCACATTTCTTATCAGTTGTTCTCTATGTGCTCTATCCTAGGTTGTCTTGCCTCCTTTAATAAAATTGCCTTGAATGCATTGAGTTATTTCAGCTACTAGGTTTATTAGCTAAGAACTCAATCTCTCTCCCCCTTTTTCTCCCTCCGCCTCTCCTTTTCTTTCTCCCTTTCCCCTTCCCTCCAATTCCTCTACCTCCTTCTCCCTCTTCCTCTCTCTCCTGCTCTTGCTCTCACTCTCCTATGCCTCTCAGCTTCCTATTGAGAACTATGCTTCCCCAAAAAATAATCATATATAAAGAATTATAGATGCCATGCACAGTTAAAAATATATGCTACATTAGGTGGAAATATATATGTATATATAACTGTCAGCTAGTCGTCATTAATATTACCATAGACAAATTAACTCACTTGAATTCAAGCTAAAGTTACTATAATAGTTGAACTCATGTTATTTTAGTTTAAGACTAGCAAGAAACTCAGTTTTTTGTTTTGCATTTTTGGCTTAGAATCAGCTGACTTGCGAAACACTGTGGCAGAAAAACCCCTTATGCATTGACTTCAGAGGAAACCAAAAATATTTTATTATACTTTTCTATCCAAAGACGTTTCCTGAATTGTGACATCAGGTCTGGTTTTACTAATTTCATATTTTCAAATTGTTTTCCATATGTTGGGAGGGAGAAACCAAAATAATTTGGTAGATAATTTAGCAAACATAAAATTAAGTGATGATTCATGCCACATGCAACTTCCTGTGGCTCCCTGAGAGAGTTTTGCACTTTCTATTTATGTTTACAATATATGTTCTAACTTATGTGTTAAGAATTGGCTGAGTTTCCAACAAAGATTGCATTAGGTGTGAGGCCTAAATAAGACAATGAAGAAATTCAGTGTCCCAGGATTTCAGAAAATATAAAATTAGAAACACAGAAACACTCATGAAAATATGTGGGTTTATTCTAATAGTTATGTGGTATCACTTTGAAAAGTTAGTTGAATATACCTTTTCACACATGGATCAGCATAATATTGATTGGCTCTAAGTATTTTAACCTTATTTAATCTTCTCAGGACTGCAATAGATAAAACACTCTTCCACACATTTGAAACAGGTGTTACGTTTTCAAGTTCCTTAACACTACAGCACTCCCAGTTAACAACCTTTCAATTGCCATAAAACTGTTTCTAAACTCTGATCCTTTAAATAAAATTTTTATTTCCACAAATATACTTAATTTGTAATTAATATTTTACCTCTCTGTGTCTAAATTATTTGGAAGTTTTATTTCTTTGTTAGCATCATTGATTATTCTCTTCAACAGACCCATCTAGTTGAAGATACTTGTACATTTTGTTGCATTGTAGGTATATTAAGAACAGATTAGGTGCTTTTATTTTTCAATTAAATCAATATATTTACCACCTATCAAGTTTTAGCTTTAATGTATACATTTAAAGTGAGAATAAGGTTAACATTTAGGGAAAGTAGGACAAACAATGAGTTGTTTTTGAATGAGGGAACAAATAAATGGAGGGAAGAAAGAATAAATGAAAACAGTGAAAAGTGTTCATTTTTATTAAAAATGACAGAAAATGTAATTGAAATAAAGTAACATATATTATACATTTATTCATTTATACAACAAATGTCCAAGAAGTGGCTTCTGTAAGAAATGAAACATATATAGATTATATTCTAGTTGTAAGAGTCAGACAATAAACACATATTTAAATTTAATGGATTCCATTTACAATATTCTGGAAAAGACAAAACTATAGTGATGGAAAAAAGATCAGTGGTTGTCAAGATTTAGGGTTGTGTGCAGTGTGGTATTGGTTATATGTGGCTCTGCACACACTAAAATTCATAGAAATGCACATCCAAAATTAAAGTCGATTTTACTGAATATTAAAATAAAATAAAACCCAAAGACATAGAGTTTTCACTAAGTAGAGTGCTTAAAATTTAATAAACTGACAATATCAAGTCTTGTTGATAATGTGCAAAAATTGAACCATTCACTTACTGCTGGTAGAAACTAGATTTGTACGATAACTTTAGAAAACTCTTTGGCATATCTACTACACATGCATAACTTAAAAACCAAAAAATCCTATCCCATAAATATACCCAACAAAAAATGTATACATAAGGCACTAAAAACTGTATAATGTATGTCTGAGTAGTATTCATCATAATGCATTTGTGTGTGTGTGATATTTTCAAGGACAAAAAGAACCACAAGGTAATTTTTTAAATGAGTTCATAATTTAAATTTAATGTTAATTTCTGAAACATTTTCAAAGTCATTTTCACACTTAAAAGCATATAATGTAAAACAAAAATGTTTATGATTGTTAGAATCCAAGATTTTAAGCATAAAAGAAATTAAAATATAGGTAATACACAGTCTTCCTAAATTAAAATTGGAAATATGAGTACCAATTTAAGATGCATTGTTAAAAAATCTATTTCTGATCTCTACTGAAATATGGAAACAATGACTAATACAGTATTGATAAGCATCCTTAGTTACCAGACTATATTCTCTGCACATCATTTTCCTCTAAGGGTATCAGGGCTAATTTAATGTCTGAGGTATCTATACCAGTAAGATGAAGCAACATCCTGTTACACAAGACAGAAATGAACCTAGAAGGGCACCCCACATAAATTAAGTTCCATTTATTTATTGCCTGTTAAATAAATGAATGAGTGGTCATTTAAAATAACATCCTAAAATCATCATTATAAGAAAGTGTGATATTTTTAACACACTTAGTATTGCATTGTATCTTCAAAGAGACAAAGTTATTGTCTCCTTTGTAAATTGTCCACAAAATCACTGTCTATTGATACAAAAGTGAAGGCAGCATCTTCTAAAGGATCCCTTATCCCTAGACATGATAAAATAGAAGATAGAAACATATTTATTGAGACTTGAATAAACTCTGTTAGAGTAAGCTGAAAGGAAAAATCTAAAAGTTGTGAAGTTATTAAAACGTGCATCATAAATTTATTCTTCTGTGTGTTATTGTCTTAATATATTATCAAACCATAATATATTTTTTATCTAAAGAGCCATAAATAGTGTAAAGACAACATGAAATTACTTTTGTCAAGTGTGATCATTTTTTAACGCTAAGGACAACTAACTCAGATAGTACTACAATTTAATCTTATTCTATATTTGTTATATGACCATGGATTTTTTTAACAAAGATTTTCCTTATTGAATAAAAATTGGACTTTACAATGTTAAATATGTTTTATCATATTAATAATCATCATTTCAATCATATTTCAGTAGAACATTCAATAACATTTGCAATATTAGGGAGGGGGAACTTTCATATTCTGGCTCTATTTTCCTTGTGGGGGGTGTTTTTCTGAGGGGCCTTGTTGGCCACTTCCCATACTCCACTGCTGTTCTTCCCCATCACAGGAAGATGGGCTTATCTGAGAATGGAGTAATGAGGAGAAGCTGATTATGTTTAGCTCAGCCTCTCCCATCTTCATTCTCTCATGTCTGCCTATCCGCACAGAGGATCATTCTTATCCTCTCTAGGCTATGGATTAGATTTAGTAAGACAGGTTCCCATTAAGGAAACTGTCTTACTAAACCTCTTGGATTCTAGTGATTTCTGTGCCTACTGGGTATGCTTATTCAGGAGTGTAATGTAAACAAGCCATTTTATTATTAAATCTATAGCCAGGTATGCAAATCTAGACTTTGTCAGCATATTATCATAACAATTATTTTCTTTCATCTGTTTGAAGTCTGTGACCCTCTGTTAATAGAGGCTCAACACAGATAAGGGAAAAAATTCATTTCTTATTTGTTTTAATCCTAGATTCAGTTGCACTTGCCTGTGAATCTATAGGCAGAGACACAGAATGATATTAGGAAGTGAAATATACATGCAATGTGAGCAGGTACATGCCCTTAAAGTTGAGAGGAACTTGGTTTGGCTCAATGCATGCAGAATTTATAGGGAATTATATTGTACCATGGGGACACTTTTACAAAATTCTGCAGTTGGATTTTGACAATTTAGCCTTAGTAGGTTGACTTTTATAGTAAAAGTGCTACAGCTTGACTGTGAGCTAGAGTGCTCCCTCCCTCTTAGTTCAGCACTGGTATGACCAAAGTGAGGGACCTAGAAAAAAATAAGAATTTTCAAATATTCTTGAAGAAAATCTTATTTAAACTAAAGCCTAAATTTCTCAAAAAGTCAGAAATATCTCCAAAAAATTACAACTGAGACTGTATTTCTAGGTGAATTTTTATTTCAATGTAGTCAACAATGTGTCACAAATAGGCACTTTCTTTATAGGCACTTTCTCACATTTAAATTTACATTCCAAAGCTCTGGTCTCCAAGTATCTGGTATAGACTGACAGGCATTCTGGCAAAGCTGAAGCCAAGTGATTTTCCCTATTGATTCTGTTTAACCAAGATACCATTAAGACTTCTAATTTCTTGGGCAATGCTGGTTATTAAAGTATAATTTTGCCAGGAATAGTTTTGCCATGGAAACTAATGATACTAAATCACTTGAGTATGAGCCTTTCCTTTTTTATTCATTTTTTGGGCTCTTCGATAGACCCGGGAAATACTTATGGCTGAGTATGACACTAAGCTCTCAAAGAGACTTCAATTCTTTTTTGATATACAATACTATAAATTTGAAGGGACCGGAATTCAACCCAGGTATCCAACATGTCTCAAGATTAGACTGAGTATAGAAAAAAAGAATTTGAGGGGACCTTAATAATTTTATGATCAGATTCTTTATATTTTGACTTATGTTCGAATAGTTATTTAACTTTAGACTTTATTTCATGAAGAATTTTGAACTTAACCAACCTCAAGGAACTTTAATATTTGATCAATAGTTACTTTTTCTCTGACATTGGTAATGGCAGAAATTCAAGCTGAGGACATACCATGGTTTACATTTTATTTTTGGAGTGTCTGTATTTTATCATTTAATATCATTGTAAAACTTTGATAATGTATATGGATTAAAGTTTGAACTTTTTTGTTCTGAGGTTTAAAGTTGCCTTGGAGATACCTGAATTAATGTACTCTGTGACTTTTTTAAATATGTAATTTTCTGTGGAAAATAATTTAACTCTCTCTTCAGTGATATTAGAACGATTAGCAAATGATTGGGACACATGAAGTTACAAGCAAGAGAGATTGCAGTTGAGCAATTGCAATCTCTCTTTTGCTGCACTGCATTATTGTAAAATTATGCATCACCCTCTTGTTAGTCTTTTTCCTTTTGGAACTCTCTCTGCCATGTCCCTCTCTGCTAGACCTCTCCGTGATATTAGACCATACTACCATTTCTCAGCCTTGGCTAGGTGAATCTCTTTAAACCTGTGATTCACAACCAGAGACTATATTTTGTCCCCAGGAACATTTGGTAATGTCTGGAGACATTTTTATTTTTTACAACTTGGGTGTTGGTACTGTTATCTGGTGGGTAAAGAGACCAAAGACACTGCTAAACAATAATGCACAAGACAATGCTACCTGCCCCCCACCAAAAAACCAAAAAATTATTTGATCTCAAATGTTAGTAATGGTGAGTTGGAGAAACTCTGCTTTAGACAATGAAATGTGTAAAGCGACATGAACCATTTCTGAGCAGAAGCCTTAAGAACTGGTGTATGTTTCTACCATCACTCTTTTTTCCTCTGTGATGAGATGAGTGAAGAGGCTCAGATAGGAGCTGCTCCCATATCCTAGATTCCCAAATGAAGAAGACAGGGAACACGGTCACAGTCAAGCCACAATGGAAATATAATGTGACCAAGAAATAAATCTTCTTGTTGTTGTAAGCCACTAAAATTTAGGAATCCTTTGTTACCTTATATTAACATAAGCTGATTACCTATTGTTTTTCAGTGATAAGATGAACAGTTTAATGTCCGTTATAGTGACTTCTGTATGTTTCTCTTTTTTTTTAATTAATTAATTAATTTATTAATGGCTGTGTTGGGTCTTCGTTTCTGTGCGAGTGCTTTCTCTAGTTGCGGCAAGCGGCGGCTACTCTTCATCGCGGTGCGCAGGCCTCTCACTATCGCGGCCTCTCTTGCTGCGGAGCACAGGCTCCAGACGCGCAGGCTCAGTAGTTGTGGCTCACGGGCCCAGTTGCTCCGCGGCATGTGGGATCCTCCCAGACCAGGGCTCGAACCCGTGTCCCCTGCATTGGTAGGCAGACCCTCAACCACTGCGCTACCAGGGAAGCCCTGTATGTTTCTTAATTGGTTCCAACAAAAAATCATTTTATTTATTGCTCTGCTTGAAATTTTAAGAATACATGCTAAGATAAGGTTGCCGATTCAGAAAAATGTGTACATTTCTATCAGAAGGGTTTTTATCTGCTTATGATGCCAGAAAGTTTTAAATACACTATAATTCACCTCCTATTGAAAGGCTAAAGCATGTCAATAGCCAGCTTAACTGAGTAAATTATCTCAAATTTAATGTAGTTTTAAAAATGGTTTAACTCAAATCCCAAGTAATCTGTAACTTGTGAAATAGTTCATGGATACCGGGTCTCAACAGACTTGAGAAAATGAAGATTTAAAAATCATTTTATTTGGGATCCCGTAGACAGCACCCTCATAGTTTCCTTTCATGACACCAACACTTATGGGAATTACTGGCAAGTTCAGTTCAGTGGCAAAATGTACAAAATTTATCTAAGCAAAAACTCCTGCTCTATAGTCAATGATTTTGAATTTCAATTAGGGGGAGCAAAAAAGCTTGAACATCTATGAGATGTTCTTGTTCTTCAGATGGCTTGAGCCATGTGTGAGAAAATAGTTTCAGTTTAAAGTCCGTCTTCTAATCTTCAGTGCCCATGCTTTTCTTATCATTTATCAAAATGTATGGTGAACAGACATGAACACATGTGTTTGTGTTATATTCTGCTTGGCCTCCTTGGTGCATTGTTCTTCACCAGACTGCACATTCCTTTTGGAAGGGAGTTTTGCCTTATGAGTATCCAATTCAGAATACTTGGCACATAGTGAGGATCAATGTTTGATGATTGAATTAGTGAACACCTATACATGAATAGATGACTTTAATTTATGCTTATTCTCACAAATGAAGTTTAAAAAAATGAGATAAACATGAAAGAGATTTAGAGCCAATCTAATGTTTCTATTTTTATAATATTTTTGCATATTTATTTCTCTAAATCCACACTTTACAAGAAAGAGAAGAAGTATATTTTATTGTAACACCATATTTTTAGACCAAGAGTTGATATCCATTTTTACAAGATTATGAGTGGCTTGTGGCTACTGAATTTTTTAGAATGGATTTCAAGCACATCTATGAAGTAAGCCAAAGAAAGTAGAAGTATAAAGAAAGTGATCAGATGTTGGAAACTACAGTGCTCTTTCCTGGAAAATTCTTTCAAAGAGAGAACCTGCAGCCTATAACCTCTCTTGTCCTCATGACAAGGTACACCATGCTGATGTTTAAAGTTTCAGTCTAGGCTCTTTGCTATATTATGAATGTGAAATGTCTTTTTGAACTGTGTGTTATATCCCTTGGTTTCAGTTGGAGAATAGTATCTATTTTATATTTTAGTATTTTAATATAAGAGAATTTGAAGTTACTCTAATAAAAACATAAAGGAGATAATTTTCCTTAGATGTTTAGACTTCATAAAAATTTAGAAAATTTGAAAGAGTGTTGAACCTCAAATTTCTTTATATTCAGCATTAAATGATTTTATCTTAAAACCTTGTATATTTCAGAGGGAATTTAATTTTTCAAAAGTCCGTACCCTGGACACTCATAGTATCCCTCTACTGGTGTTATCTTGTTTGTCTCTTAGATTGCTACCTTGCTGAGCAAAGAGAATGCTTCCCCATGAATACACACACACACACACACACACACACACACACACACACACACATACACACACACACCTGCTTTCTGATGTTCATTAATTCTGTATAATAATAATGTTTTTCCTCCTGCCATCTAATTTATCTACACAAACCAGTCCACATTTGTTGCAAGTATAAAGACTCTAGTCTAAAAAACATTAGGTGAGTAGCATTTTATTGGTCATTTGAATTTAAAGTAGGTAAAATATAAATCACTATGAGTTCTAGTTCTTTGTTTTTTGTAATCAAGTGTATTCTTCTTGGCTATTACTTGTCCCCTGAATCACTATTCTGCCCCATGTTTTACCAATATGCAAAAAACAATTTTTAATTCTTTGATTTGTATTGACATAATTTTGAAAATATTCGTGTACACTGGAAAGTTCCATTTAAAATCACTTTATTTTGCAAAAACCTGAAGGTGTTGAAAAAGTTAAAGATTTACTTCCTAATTTGGAATGAATTCTTATAAAGAGGTTTTTAATTCCTAGAAAGGTAAGATTGACAAGAACCTCAGAATAGAAATCGGATCCAGCGACATTAAAGCATGCCCATCCTGGGCTTCCCTGGTGGCGCGGTGGTTGACAGTCCGCCTGTCAATGCAGGGGACACGGGTTCGTGCCCCGGTCCGGGAAGATCCCACATGCCGCGGAGCAGCTGGGCCCCTGAGCCATGGTCGCTGAGCCTGTGCGTCCGGAGCCTGTGCTCCACAAGGGGAGAGGCCACAACAGTAAGAGAAGCCCGCGCACAAAAAAAAAAAAAAAAAAAAAAAAAAAATAAGGCGTGCCCATCCTGCTCAGGAGAAAGGCCATTCTCACAGGGTCCTCTGGCCAGGTCCCATTGCTGTCCAGGTGGTGTGTGAAAGTACTTCAGCAAAAAAATTCATTTGCCTAGCTTGAGTGAGGAAAATAACCCTCCAGATGTTGCAGAACACTCACATGCTTTTTATTGCATTATTGCTGTTTCTTGAATTTATTTTCCCTCCTGCAATTGACTTGTCAGCTCAGTTTTAGGTTAGTTTGGCTTCCCTAATTTAGTGTCATAATCAATCCTTGAACAGCAATCATACATAATATATCAATAGTAATGACTGTAAGAGGGTTTATACAATACAGCATGTTTACTGAGGTTAAGATATTTGTTTTATGCACATTCATAAACGAACTCACTCCTTTTGCTCCCCAACATGGATACAACAGAAACAAGCTTTTTTTCTCTTTTCTTTTTTTTTTTTTTTTCCACAGAGATTTACACCAAATAATGAATGAGTCTTTGGTATCCTCTGAACTCCCAGAAATGCTCCTCCTTCTCTTGTACTTCGCTAAAAATTTCAAGTTATTTAACCTGCTGTGAATGAGGGCTTTGACTTTGGGGATGAAGTATCAATATGTAACATACATGAGACATTCTGCCTTATGCTTATTGATTTGATATAGCACCCATTATGAGTCAGGCATTATAATGACTACCGAAGATAAAAACAGGATGCCTGCCTTCAAGGATTTCATAACATAGAAAAGGACACAGCCAAAGAAATTAACCTCCCCTTGAATAATTTCTAAAATAAAATGACCTATAAATGAGTTTATTTGGTATAAATATGGGTAATTCTTTTTAATACTTTTGCTTTCTTTGTATATTCTATAAATGTACAACTCAGCTAAGATCTGATTCTGAGTCTCTCCATTAACAGAGGTGACCGGTGATTCTACTGCAATGATTTTCTTTCTACAAGGTTAGTGAAAGGAGATGACAGATAGAAGTCTCAATGGTTATGTAACTACTCTCTTTCCAGGTAAGCACCTGTTGTGCCAGTTCCCATGGCTCTCCCAGGTGCCCAGGCTCTGCTGCTTCAGGCCATGCATGGAGCAGGGCGAACTTGGGCTTGCCTGGAAGGCCCTGTGCCTGAGAGTCACTCTCCCTAGTGGACCTCACAGTCACCTCCTCAGGAATATTGCTACTTCCCAAGAGTGCTGATGTTTCTACTCATATTGGTGACTTTCAACCTCTTCCCGTTTTCAAAAACTTCTCTTCTCTGATCTCCTCCACACCATTTACATTCACTCCTTACAAGAAGCCCAATTAGAAAAATGTAGTTTTTAGAAAAACAAAACAAAACAAAAAGCCAAGAATTAAAGACCTTTCAGCCAGCTTCATCTTTAGTGAAGAATCATAACCTACCCTAGGGGCAATTTAGCACTGGGAGGTCTGCCTGCTTCATGAAAGTGGGCACGAGAGGAGGAGATAGTTTGGGTAAAAAATCCTATTTCCTATTTCATTTTTTCTAACACATTTAATAAATGTAAGCCAAAGATTAGAATGTCATGCAAATGCTATGATAGAAGAAGTCACCAGCCATGTGGCAAAGAGAGAAGATGCCCCTAACTCCTGACCATGAGGAACTCAGAGAAAAATCTAAAATTTTTGCTGGGAAGGACTCCAAAAGGATTTTCAGACATAGCTGAGTCGTCAAAGACAGCATGAGTTAATCAGGTGGTTGAAAGGGCTGGAGTTTATTCTAAGCAGAAAAAGCAAGTACTACTAGTGAACGTTCTGATCTGTTTAAGGAATCACATTTAGATCAGAACATACAGTGTTCTTCATGCAGAACATGAAGAGTAGTGAGAGAAGAGGCTGGGAAACTAGTGGCCAGACCATAAGTGTTCTTTTCTACTCTACAGATTTTATCTTTACAACAATAAGACATTCATGTACTAGCTCATGGTAGATCCTTTTATTTATTGCTTTAATTATTACACTTTCTTTCAACTGCTCATATACCTAAGTTAAAACTGTGAGATCTTTAAGTAAAAACAAGGTCTCATAACTATTTTCTATGAGTGTTACTACAATGTCATTTAAATAGTAATTCTCAATAATTTGATAACATTTGAATCTTGCTATTTATATTATGCACTTAGGCATGGTATATTCGTGTATTTTACTGAAGCTCTAATTTCTGTTTCCAAGCCAAATTTTACTTTCCAAGCCAAATTTAATGTATTAGGATAATGTTGAATTCTATTTTGGCCTCAACTTTCTAGTTAAATAATCCAATTTCATTGTTTACAATTGAAGTAATAACCCCTTTAGAGTTAGATGAATATATCTTGATTTCCCTTTTGGGAATTAAGGATATTTTAGAATAGAATTTAACTGTTAGAAAGAACTATAATTTCATTTAGTAGAGATATTTGAAAAAATAGAAGAAAAAATGGGAAAAAATGTTATTAAGTATATGTTGAGTCAATTTAAGTTATGGAATAGTAATTATATTTAGCATTTGCTTAGTCATAGTCACTCCAGAAATTTGTGTTGTTTTTCTTGTAAGCAAATTAATATTATACTACTACATATTTAAATAGGGAACAGAAAGGATTATTTGCTTATTTAGCATAGCAGAAAATAATGAACCTAGAGGATCATTAAGAGAGTAGACTACATTAAAAACCAGAGGAGAACTTAACTGTCTTATGTGATATGCTGTTATTCTTTGTGGTGTGTAGATTTGGTTCATGGAAACTGCTGAGGTGTTTCCTTTCTTCTAATATATAAATCTACCCATCTGTGTGTGTACGTGTGAGTAGTTGTTATAAATAAATTAGTAAAGAGACTGCTAATGCCTCCACATATCTGTTCTCTCTTCTTTTCTTACTAATACCCCTCCCCCACCTTTTATCTGGATACAGGATGGATAGAATAACAGGGTCTGGGTCTCTCCTGAATACAGTACTTCACAATCTGCCAGGATCTGTACAGCCACCCCAAACACACAAGTCTCAGAATCAAGAAGCCAGGAAAGGAATTGCGACAGTCACTAGTTCTAGAACCATGCACTTGGCTATGACTGTACAGTACAATGGATGTACTGTACCCTCTCTGTCCATGTAATTTGGCTCTAAATCAAAGTCTTGAGAAGAGGAATCTATATCATATCCCCAAACTTGCAAGATAGTTTTAGAAATGTAGTTTTAAAATTGGTAACCTCTGTATGACAGAAGAGATCTGCAGTATCTAGCAATGGCAATTTTTTTTTTTTGGCAGTACGCAGGCCTCTCACTGTTGTGGCCTCTCCTGTTGCGGAGCACAGGCTCCGGACACGCAGGCTCAGCGGCCATGGCTCATGGGCCTAGCCGCCCCACGGCATGTGGGATCTTCCCGGACTGGGGCACGAACCCATGTCCTCTGCATTGGCAGGAGGACTCTCAACCACTGCACCACCAGCGAAGCCCCAATGGAAATTTTATAAAGCTGTTCAAGGCCACCCCACTGGCCAAAAACATTAAAATCTGTTTTTGATGCTTGTGACTGAACCCTTAGAAAATAAAAACAAGGAGGAAAGATTAAATAGTGAAAAAAAGTAGTAGAACAAATGCACAGACCATCTAGAATCACAAAGCACTATAAACACCTCTTTCAATTTTGGGTGGTTAGTCCCCAAACATCATTCTCCACTGCTCTTTGACTACTTTGATAGTATGATTACTAAATTGCTTGATTTATTTTATGCCTTAAATGACACTGGTAATTGTATAAGTCATGTGTTAAACTTACTGATTTAAAAAGATGTCTAAAATGAACAGACTTCTACCTTGTTTAAAGTATAAGTGATATCTTCCTAGTATAAAAGAAAACTGTCAGAAAAATGCCTATTATTTAAATAGAAGTGTGAGAAATAGCAAGTATTTTGCTAACGCTTTGAATCTTATTTTTCTCAAATGACTTCTAATCACATGAACCAAGCCAAACTACCTAAGAAATTCGGACCCACACACAATGCTAGAATAGCCAGTGGTAATAATCTTAATTCAGTAATTGTAACAGATAAATAAAAAGAAAACATAGATTTTGTTTAAATTTTGGAAACGTTTTTGCTGACTCCAATGGTAACGTGAGAAAACTGAAATAGGCATTTAAACAAAGCAAAAAATAACTGCCTGTTTATTTTCAAAATAAATCTTTAAAATTCAATATCATATTAAAAGAAAACAAAACAAAAAACCTTGGTATGTAAGTGTACCTTAAATGCTGGATTGCCTAAACATAAATAATTGTTAATGTAATATGACTCTTTTTGAAGTTTTTCTTTAAGAAGATAGATTTTTAAATTATGAAATATCCACAGGAAATTACTAACCAAAACCGAGTAAATAATCAATAGGCATGACATAATACTGACATCCAGTGGCCTTTTAGGCTAATTGCAGAGCAATGTTCTGTTCATTATTATTCAAAGTAGTGTTGGTAAAATGTTTGTCATGATTATTTAACTTGATGTTATCCATGTGAGAAGCAATTTCCTTATTGATCACAACATAAGTAATAAATGTAAAGTTGCAGATTGCTTGCTATTAGTAATGTTTTTGTCTAATACTCCCACAATTATTAACAAACTCCCAGAGTATTAAACAAACAAAAAAACAATAAAAAATAATTACATCTCTCTTAGGTTAATTCAATATCTATATAGATAATTACCAACATTTCTCTTTCCACAAATAAACCTATGGATATGTTTTGATTTTCAATTTGCTTTTACAGACTTTTTCACATGCTCCTTTGAATACATGTTTCCATTTGTAGCTGAGGCACATGTTTCAGCCAGAATAGGCTGGCTTACATAGTTATAAACATCAACACATTTATTCCTTATTCAAATTACTGGTTAGCAGAGAAACTGTGATCACTGGAATTACTTATGAGTCCTGCCAGAGCAGCCACCATCATGAAGCTCCTATTTGCTGTGGAGAAGGAAAGAAAGTGTGACAGAATCTTGAAAAGCTCCATATGTCAATCTGATGCTATAGTTCACAAACGGCCACAAGACTGCATTGGCAGAGCCAGTCACACAACCACACTCAACAGCAGGGGTCAGGCAGTGATTCCCACCATGTGCTCAGATGGGGAGAACACAGTTGGACAACAGCACCCTTGGAATTACTTTCCTCTGTCTTTGTTTTTTTGCCTTCTTTGGCTAGTCCTTCTCCAACATTCTTCTAAACATTCAGGCCCTACAGTTTTAATCCCAACTTTAAATAACATTTATGCTGATGATTCTTAAATTTATATTTTCAGCCTATAAATTTCTATAGTACTGCAGATCCATTTAGCCAACATTTTACTCAATATATCCACTTGATACTATCAAATCCCTTAAACTAAAAGTGGCTATAATAGAAATTATGGTAATGCTCCTGAACTTTTTTTCTATTTTGAAGTTTCTATATATGCAAAAAGACATTCATTAAGTTAAACTTGCCAAAAATCTAGCAATCATCCTTGAAAATTCTGGACTATTATTAACTTAGAAGGCAGTTTTTTTAAAAATCCATCTTAATAATGACATTCCCCTGTCCCCAGTGCGGGATCAAGGTTAAGTTCATGAACCAAGCCAAACTACCTAAGAAATTCCGACCCACACACAATGCTAGAATAGCCAGTGGTAATAACTCTTTCTAGACTTGAATCTAGGATACTAAAGACAGCATCAACACCTGTCAAACCTCCACACTGTCCCAAAAATAAATACACTGAGGTAAAGAAAGCCAAGTCAAAAGATATAGTGAATCCAAATCTTTTTTCACTTGTTTCAACACCTAATACAGCTGTGCTTGAATCTAACTATAGTACTAGGTTTCCATTTATGTGAGTCAATAAAATTTCTTTACTTTGTTTAAGGCAATTTAATTTAAATTTTCTGTCACTTGTACCTAAACAAGTTCTAAATGAAATATTTTTCAGACACATATACTTATGGTAGTATTGTAATATTTAAATAATTTATATAATGTATTGTTATATATTGCATATAGAACTACTGTAATACATGTGATAATATTGAGGTATTTATGAAATTTGTGTAAAGTATTATATATGCAATTGTATGTATATAAATACATATGTATAATTCATGTATATATATATTTACAATAGGTGGGGCATTTCAAGTTAATGTGGAAATAATGAACATTTATAAAATACTCACAGGATTTGTAATATAAAATAAGTTGTGTACATATGTTTAGGAAGACTTTAATTGTAATTGAGTCTGTGGTTCTGGCTTCCATTTTAGGAATCAAATTTATGGAATTATTAGTCTCCAAAATGACCTCTATTTATGTGTTTTTTCACACACAGAATGATTTTATAGTTACATATATGTGATATGTATGGTGATTTCTATTTATCTGTGCATGTGATCTGAGGCAGAGGCCCAGGTTCAAGAGACTTAGTAGATACAGTATCCACTTTTACATCACTTGTATGAGCCAACACTTAACAGGTAAACAGTGGTCAAATTTCTGAATAAGGCCAAGATTTTCCTATACATCTCTGTTTCAGAATTTTTCTTTCCTAAACCCGGTCATTTTATGTTGGAAGTTTGATTGTTGAAAAAGAACTAAACTAGAGAGAACATTTTTAAATACACTGGAAAGGGCTTAATAACAATTCATACAAGTTTTGATTCAAAACATTTCATTTAGTCAGGCTGAAGAAACTACTTCACGTCTTTCTGATGTGAATATTTGGCTTCATAAGGAAAATAAAAGCCCACAGCTTGCATAAGTCAGGTCATTTTTGTCTGTTTTGTTTCTTAAGTTACCTGAGAGCCATAAGTTCCTGGTACTTGAAACAATCTCTTCCTTATTTTCAAGGTCAGTGTTTCTAAAATTGTGTTCCAAAAATAACTAAATAAATAAATAAACAAATAAAATTGTGTTCCACAGGTCACAGGCCTCTGGATCAGATGCTCTGAGTGGCTTTCAGGTTTCTGTATTTTAAGCAACATACTCAGTAATATTTTGTGCCCCTGAATTCAAAATCTAATGCTCCAAACCAGGAGCTTAAAAGCTGTGAAAGAAAAAAAAAATCCTGTTTCATCATCATATTTAAATCTCAACAATATTATTGATTGAAATCTTGGGATGCTAATAAACCTATATTTATTTTTGTGTTTTCCTTTTCTTATTAATTCATTTATACCACAAAAGAAATTCCTATAAACTACAGCTGGCACCGATGACATGAAAGAAATTGAAAATAGGTAGACCAACTTGGGTAGGATCTTCTACCTTATATTCATAGGAAAGTGGGAAAGAGAAGGAACAGAAAAAGGGTTGGTCTGCACCTTGCAGGCCTACAAGCCTTGTACTTGCCCAGCTTCAAGACTGAAGAAAGATCCCAGTCAGTTACAGAAACATCAATGGTTTAATGGATGGGGGAATCTTACATGTCTGAAGCAAGGTCCTGGAGCAACACCCCACCATGTGAGGCAGACAGAGCAGGCAGGACATGGCAGCAGTCTTTGCTGCACGGGGGAGGGAGGTTACCAGTTATTGGGTTATTGAGGTCAGGTTGGCTCATCAGTTACCAGGGAAACCAGGAAAGCCCCCACTCCCACTGCTCCTTTGATAAGCTATCTTGGTGGAGATGTTCTGATGTAAAGATAAGAAGAATCACTCCTAGAATAATGGAAATAAAATAAAAAATACACAAATGGGACCTAATGAAACTTTAGAGCTTTTGCACAGCAAAGGAAACCATAAACTAGATGAAAAGACAACCATCACAATGGGAGAAAATATTGGCAAATGGAGCAATTCACAAGGGATTAATCTGCAAAATATACAAGCAGCTCATACAGCACAATATCAAAAGAAACAAACAACCCAATCCAAAAATGGGCAGAAGACCTACATAGACATTTCTCCAAAGAAGACAAAGGGATTGCCAACAACACATGAAAAGATGCTCAGTATCGCTAATGATTAGAGAAATGCAAATCAAAACTACAGTGAGGTATCACCTCACACCAGTCAGAATGGGCATCATCAAAAAATCTACAAACAATAAATGCTGGAGAGGGTGTGGAGAAAAGGGAACCCTTTGCACTGTAGGTGGGAATGTAAATTGATACAACCACTATGGAGAACAGTATAGAGGTTCCTTAAAAAACTAAAAATAGAACTATCATATGACCCAGCAATCCCACTACTGGGCATATACCCTGAGAAAACCATAATTCAAAAAGAGTGATGGAAGTCTCATCCGCCAGACAGCAGAAGCAAGGAGAACTACAGTCCTGCAGCCTGTGGAACAAAAACCACATTCACAGAAAGACAGACAAGATGAAAAGCCAGAGGGCTATGTACCAGATGAAGGAACAAGATAAAACCCCAGAAAAACAACTAAATGAAGTGGAGATAGGCAACTTTCCAGAAAAAGAATTCAGAATAATGATAGTGAAGATGATCCAGGACCTTGGAAAAAGAATGGAGGAAAAGATCAAGAAGATGCAAGAAAGGTTTAACAAAGACCAAGAAGAATTAAAGAACAAACAAGCAATTAAAGAACAAACAAACAGAGATGAACAATACAATAACTGAAATTAAAACTACACTACAGGGCTTCCCTGGTGGCACAGTGGTTGAGAGTCCACCTGCCGATGCAGGGGACATGAGTTTGTGCCCCGGTCTGGGAAGATTCCACATGCCACGGAGTGGCTGGGCCCGTGAGCCATGGCCACTGAGCCTGAGCGTCTGGAGTCTGTGCTCCACAATGGGAGAGGCCACAACAATGAGAGGCCCGCATACTGAAAAAAAAAAAAAAAAACTACACTACAAGGAATCAATAGCAGAATAACTGAGGCATAAGAACGGGTAAGTGACCTGGAAGACAGAATGGTGGAATTCACTGCTGCAGAACAGAAAAAAGAAAAAAGAATGAAAAGAAACGAAGATAGCCTGAGAGACCTCTGGGACAGCATTAAACGCAACAACATTCACATTATGTTGAGAGAGAGAAAAAGGACCCAAGAAAATACTTGCAGAGATTATAGTCGAAAACTTCCTTAACATGGGAAAGGAAATAGCCACCCAAGTCCAGGAAGCACAGAGAGGCCCATACAGGATAATCCAAAGGAGAAACACACTGAGACACATAGTAATCAAATTGGCAAAATTTAAAGACAAAGAAAACTTATTGAAAGCAGCAAGGGAAAAGTGACAAAAAACATACAAGGGAACTCCCATAAGGTTAACAGCTGATTTCTCAGCAGAAACTCTACAAGCCAGAAGGGAGTGGCATGATATACTTAAAGTAATGAAAGGGAAGAACCTACAACCAAGATTACTTTACCCGGCAAGGATCTCATTCAGGTTCGATGTAGAAATCAAAAGCTTTACAGACAAGCAAGAGCTAAGAGAACCCAGCACAACCAAACCAGCTCTACAACAAATGTTAAAGGAACTTCTCTAAGTGGGAAACATAAGAGGAGAAAAGGACCTACAAACACAAACCCAAAACAATTAAGAAAATGGCCATAGGAACATACATATCGATAATTACCTTAAATGTGAATGGATTAAATGGTCCAACCAAAAGACAAAGGCTTGCTGAATGGATACAAAAACAAGACCCATATATATGCTGTCTACAAGAGACCCACTTCAGACCTAGGGACACATACGACTGAAAGTGAGGGAATGGAAAAATATATTCCATGCAAATGGAAATCAAAAGAAAGTTGGAGTAGCAATACTCATATCAGATAAAATAGACTTTAAAATAAAGAAAGTTACACGAGACAAGGAAGGACACTACATAATGATCAAGGGATCAATCCTAGAAGAAGATATAACAATTATAAATATATATGCATCCAACATAGGAGTACCTCAATACTTAAGGCAACTGCTAACAGCTGTAAAAGAGGGAATCAACAGTGACACAATAATAGTGGGGGACATGAAAACCTCACTTACACCAATGGACAGATCATCCAAAATGAAAATAAATAAGGAAATGGAAGCTGTAAATGACACAATAATCCTGATAGATTTAATTGATATTTATAGGACATTCCATCAAAAACAGCAGATTACACTTTCTTCTCAAGTGCGCATGGAACATTCTCTAGGATAGGTCACATCTCGGGTCACAAATCAAGGCTCAGTAAATTTAAGAAAATGGAAATCATATCAAGCATCTTTCCTGACCACAACGCTATGAGATTAGAAATGAATTACAGGAGAAAAACATAAAAGACACAAACAAATGGAGGCTAAACACAACATTACTAAATAACCAAGAGATCACTTAAGAAATCAAAGAGGAAAAAAAAAAATACCTAGAGACAAATGACAATGAAAACACAACAATCCAAAACCTGTGGGATGCAGCAAAAGCAGTTCTAAGAGGGAAGTTTACAGCTATAGAAGACTACCTCAAGAAACAAGAAAAATCTCAAATAAATAATCTAACCTTGCACCTAAAGGAACTAGAGAAAGAAGAACGAACAAAACCCAAAGTTTGAAGAAGGAAAGATATCATAAAGAACAGAGGAGAAATAAATGAAATAGAAACAAAGAAAAGAATAGCAAAGATCAATAAAACTAAAAGCTGGTTCTTTGAGAAGATAAACAAAATTGATAAACCATTAGCCACACTGATCAAGAAAAAGAGGAAGAGGACTCAAATTAAAAAATTAGAAATGAAAAAGGGGAAGTTACAACAGACACCACAGAAATACAAAGCATCCTAGGAGACTACTACAAGCAACTCTATGCCAATAAAACGGACAACCTGGAAGAAATGGACAAATACTTAGAAAGGTATAACCTTCCAAGACTAAATCAGGAAGAAATAGAAAATATGAACAGACAAATCACAAGTAATGAAATTGAAACTGTGATTAAAAATCTTCTAACAAACAAAAGTCCAGGACCAGATGGCTTCACAGGTGAATTCTATCAAACATTTAGAGAAGAGCGAACACCCATCCTTCACAAACACTTCCAAAAAACTGCAGAGGAAGGAAAACTCCCAAACTCATTCTATGAGGCCACCATTACCTTGATACCAAAACCGGACAAAGATACTACAAAAAAAGAAAATTACAGACCAATATCACTGATGAATATAGATGCAAAAATCCTCAACAAAATACTAGCAAACAGAATCCAACAACACATTAAAAGGATCGTCCACTGTGATCAAGTGGGATTTGTCCCAGGGATGCAAGGATTCTTCAATATATGCAAATCAATCAGTGTGATACACCATATTAACAAAGTGAAGAATAAAAACCATATGATCATCTCAATAGATGCAGAAAAAGCTTTTGACAAAATTCAACACCCATTTATGATAAAAACTCTCCAGAAAGTGGGCATAGAGGGAACTACCTCAACATAATAAAGGCCATATACGACAAACCCACAGCAAACACCATTCTCAATGGTGAAAAACTGAAAGCATTTCCTCTAAGATCAGGAACAAGACAAGGATGTCCACTCTCACCGCTATTATTCAACATAGTTTTGGAAGTCCTAGACCCAGCAATCAGAGAAGAAAAAGAAATAAAAGGAATACAAATTGGAAAAGGAGAAGTAAAACTGTCACTGTTTGCAGATGACATGATACTATACATAGAGAATCCTAAAGATGCCACCAGAAAACTACTAGAGCTAAAAAATAAATTTGGTAAAGTTGCAGAACACAAAATTAATGCACAGGAATCAATTGCATTCCTATACACTAATGATGAAAAATCTGAAAGAGAAGTTAAGGAAACACTCCCATTTACCATTGCAGCAAAAACATAAAATACCTAGGAATAAACCTACCTAGGGAGACAAAAGACCTGTATGCAGAAAACTATAAGACAGTGATGAAAAAAAATTAAAGATGATACCAACAGATGGAGAGATATACCATGTCCTTGGATTGGAAGAATCAATTTTGTGAAAATGACTATCCTACCCAAAGCAATCTACAGATTCAATGCAATCCCTATCAAATTACCAATGGTGTTTTTTATGGAACTAGAACAAAAAAATCTTAAAATATGTATGGAGACACAAAAGACCCCAAATAGCCAAAGCAGTCTTGAGGGAAATAAACGGAGCTGGAAGAATCAGACTCCCTGGTTTTAGACTATACTACAAAGTTACAGTAATCAAGACAGTATGGTACTGGCACAAAAACAGAAACATAGATCAATGGAAAAAGATAGAAAACCCAGATGTAAACCCACGCATCTATGGTCAACTAATATATGACAAAGGATATACAATGGAGAAAAGACAGTCTCTTCAGTAAGTGGTACTGGGAAAACTGGACAGCTACATGTAAAAGAATGAAATTAGAACACTCCCTAACACCATACACAGAAATAAACTCAAAATGGATTAGAGACCTAAATGTAAGACCAGACACTATAAAACTCTTAGAGGAAAACATAGGACGAACACTCTTTGACATAAATCACAACAAGATCTTTTTTGATCCACCTCCTAGAGTAATGGAAATAAAAACAAAAATAAACAAATGGGACCTAATGAAACTTAAAAGCTTTTGCACAGCAAAGGAAACCATAAACAGGACGGAAAGACAACCCTCAGAATGGGAGAAAATATTTGCAAATGAATCAACGGACAAAGGATTAATCTCCAAAATATGTAAACAGCTCATGCACCTCAATATTAAAAGAACAAACAACCCAATCGAAAAATGGGCAGAAGATCTAAATAGACATTTCTCCAATGAAGACATACAGATGGCCAAGAAGCACATGAAAATCTGCACACCATCACTAATTATTAGAGAAATACAAATCAAAATTACAATGAGGTATCACCTCACACCAGTTAGAATGGGCTTCATCAGAAAATCTACAAACAACAAATGCTGGAGAGGATGTGGAGAAAAGGGAACCCTCTTGCACTGTTGGTGGGAATGTAAACTGATACAGCCAATATGGAGAACAGTATGGAGGTTCCTTAAAAAACTAAAAATAGAATTACCATATGATCCAGCATTCCCACTACTGGGCATATACCCAGAGAAAACCACAGTTCAAAAAGACACATGCACCCCAATGTTCATTGCAGCACTATTTACAATAGCCAGGTCATGGAAGCAACCTAAATGCCCATCGACAGACAAATGGCTAAAGAAGATGTGGTACATATATACAATGGAATATTACTCAGCCATAAAAAGGAACGAAATTGGGTCATTTGTTGAGATGTGGATGGATCTAGAGACTGTCATACAGGGTGAAGTAAGTCAGAAAGGGAAAAACAAATATTGTATATTAACACATATATGTGGAACCTAGAAAAATGGTACAGATGAACCGGTTTTCATGGCAGAAATTGAGACACAGATGTAGAGAACAAACATATGGACACCAAGGGGAGAAAGCCACAGGGTGGTGGTGGTGGTGGTGTGATGAATTGGGCAATTGGGATTGACACGTATACACTGATGTGTATAAAATTGATGACAGGTTCTTGATAATAAGAACCTGCTGTATAAAAAATATAGAAAAATACCTATTTATTAAGAAAATTATAATAAAAAATAAGACTTTTTCAAAAAAAAGAGTCATGTACCACAGTGTTCACTGCAGCTCTATTTATAGCCAGGACATGGAAGCAACCTAAGTGTCTATAAACAGATGAATGGATAAAGAAGATGTGGCACATATATACAATGGAGTATTACTCAGCCATGTAAGGAACGAAATTGAGTTATTTGTAATGAGGTGGATGGACCTAGATTCTATCATACAGAGTGAAGTAAGTTATAAAGAGAAAAACAAATACCTTATGCTAACGCACATATATGGAATCTAAAAAAACGGTACTGATGAGCCTAGTGGCAGGGCAGGAATAGAGACGCAGATGTAGAGAACAGATTTGAGGACACAGAGTGGGAAGGGGAAGCTGGGATGAAATCAGAGAGTAGCATTGACAAATATACACTGCCAAATGTAAAATGGATGGCTAGTGGGAAGCTGCTGCATAGCACAGGGAGATCACCTCGATGCTGTGTGACAACCTAGAGGGGTGGGATAGGGAGGATGGGAGGGATGCTCAAGAGGGAGGGGATATGGTGATATATGTATACTTATAGGTGATTCAGTTTTTTGTAAAAACAGAAACTAACACAACATTGTAAAGCAATTATACTCAAAGATATATAAAAAAAGAAGAAGAATCACTAGGTGGGGCCGCGGGCAAGTATTTGAAAAGGTCAGTCTTTTGAGTAGGGTGTAGGTGAAGCAGGCACTGGTTGAGCAGCAGGGAATGTTCAGAGATCAAGAGAACATCTCTCTTGGGTGGCTTTACCATACGGAAGGATTTACCAGAATATAATTGAGACTATTGGAAGAGTTTACTACTAAATAAAAAACTTTGGGAGAAATTTTACCTACCAAATTTCCTAACACTATTTTCTTGAGCTGTTTAATAAAACAAAATTTTGTCTAATTAGCACACTGGACACATGAACTAGTGGGCTAATGTGATCTAGCCACTTGTTCACAACTTATATTGTAAAATTGATTACCTTCAGGAGTTAAGCTAAAGGCTTTGTATCAATTAGTAACTGTAATTGAAGCTGAATGTAATTAATTATATAATTTTAGGGTGTTAATGTTAAATTCCATTCTAATTACATGATGAAACTGAATCATTATGAATGTACTTAGGTATGAGTGAAACCTCTGTAAGGGATTTGTTGGACATTTTCATTAAGAACAACAATAAAATTACTTTCACCTGTAGGATACATGTTAGACTGCAGGCAGTTATTAATTATAATGAGTGAAATCTGCCTTTTTTTCTCGTATCATACACTCTTCTCTATTTTCTATTTCTCTAAATGTAATTGTCTGATTAAGTGAAACCAATTCCTTCCCTTCCCCTACATTTATGTAGTAATTTCCTTAGAATTTTGAAAATTTTATTCACATAGCTATTTTTAAAAGTAACTGCATAGGGTAAGTAGATTAGGTTCAGCAAATATAATACACAACAAATGTATAAACACTCACCCATTCTTTACCCACATTTGATACTAAAAGCTTGGAAAGGACATTTTTCCTCTGTGTGTAGAATTTAATTATTTTTTTTCATGAAGAGCTCCAAGAACCTATTAACAATAGATCAAGCCAAGCAAACAAAATGAAAGCTATTTGCCAACCCATTATTAGTTTATTAGCTATTTATATAAAAGAAGAATTTCCCATTAATTTTTGTATTCTCAATGCCCAGCACATTTGGGCCCTATGTTAATTATGCAAAAAGATATAATATGAGGAAATGGACACTCACTTCTATATCTTCTGTCTTCTATATATTCATATCAGAACTGATCATCACTAAAGAGGAAAATAAAAACTCTTGATTGAACACCATAGATTCAAATACAGATTTAACATCACTATCACTTTCCATGTCTTCCTTGGACCTCTGCAACTTTCCTCTTGGTTTATACCCTTCACTTTCCCATGAATATTACTAGACCTTTGGGTGAAAACATACAATTTATATGAAATAACAGTGGCTATCTGTATTTTTATTCTTGCTCCATGTTTTTGCTTTCCTTTTTCTTTCAAAATAGTAAAAAAGAGCTGAAACTCCCTAAATTATGGATTAATAATTTATGCAAGTTAATAGCTTTCCTATTTAAAACTGCTTTAAGATAAAAATGAAAATTAATGTGACAGATGACAGTTTTAATTTTGTGACTGGTTAAGGATTACTTTAAGTTTGTGGCTTTATTTAGTATTTTGTATTTTTTGAAGTGCCTTAGTTATACTATTGTAACCGAAAGTGGGCTCCGGCTGCTCGCCATGCAAAAGCCAATAAAGAGGCAAAGATGGTAGAAAGGAAAGTTTGCTTTATTTCAGATGCTGGGAACCACCAAGGTGGGGATGGGTAGACTCCTAGCCAAAGGCCAACTACCCTGCAACCCCATGGACAATCAGTGTGCAAGAGCTTTCATAGACTGAGGTGGGGAAAGGGGCTAGATGCAGAAGCAGCACAATCAGCTCTGACCGTCATCTTGAAATTGGTCATGCGGTGGCCTGACCAGCCCCATCTTGATTGTTTTAAGTACAGTTAATCTTCATTTCCAAGGTTGGTTTGTTTCCATTTCCTTGAAGCCAATTCTCAGAATTGTGGAAGCTTATGTCATGGCTACAGCCTGGTCATCATGTAGTTAAATTCTCCCACCTGATGGGGGTTTCAGTCTTTACAAGACAGCTCACAGGATATGGCTCGGGATATTATCTATAGCCCTTGAGAAGGAAAAATAGGTCCTCAACTTTGCTTACTGACTAAACTATTATTGTTTTGTCCTGTTTGACTGCTTTTCTTTGCTTCTGCATTTTCTCACTTCTTTGATTAAACTTATTCTTTGGCTAAAGTTTTTCCACAGACAAAAGGCAGGCAGAGGACATGCGGAGGAAGGACCATAGGGTCCTGCTCCATTTCAGTATAGTTTTTATAACAACTCCTTACAAGCAAACTCTTTTAGAATAAATATCCACTGTGTTTCATGATCTGGGTCTGAGTTTCCATTGCCTGAGTAATGGTGATGAGGATTACTTTTATATAAGGTATTTTAAATAGCATATTGTCTGTGATTATTGTTTGTCAATAAAGTAATAAAAAAGATTATATCTGAGATAACTTCCCTGACCACCAAGATAGATCTATCTTTTCATTCTATATTCTTTTTGCCATTTTCTAAATTTCTTCATTCTATAATCTCATATAACTTTGTACAGAATTATTTAATTGTGTATTTTCTCTTTCCCCCAATAGAATGTACACTTTGAGAGGCTTTCTATTTTGTATTTGCTATATTTACTATGTATAAATAAAACAATTCCTGGAATATAGCAGACAATTAATATATTTCTTGAAGAAATATGTAGTTAATCCCAAATTGAAAATGTACAAAAAACAGTTTTAATTCAAAACTAATTTAATTTTTATCACAGTTTTGTTATTGTTGTGATAAGCAACAAAACAAAAATGATTGGATTATTCTAAAGTTCCACATGTCAAATTAAGCTAAAATTTTACAATCCAATTAGATAGGGTTTGTATTACATAAGTTAAATTATCTATTGTCTTATAAAACTTAAGAGAAAAATTGAAATGGAATATACCTCATCTTTGAGGTTAGAATATTGACGTAGAATTTAAAATACAAACTGAGGCCAAGCTTACCATTTTCCCTGTAAATGTTTTGAAACATACATAGCCAATCATTTATGTTTTCCATTTTCCTACACTCATGGCATATGCAAAATAAAAGCAGATACTATGGTTTGTATATAGTGAGACATTCCCATTCTAAGGGAAGAAAAAAAATTCCTTTAAAATATATTATCCTAGGAGGTAATATTAGACATGGCAAACACTATTAGGAGGTCATTGCAGTTATAGTCTACAATCTTGTTTAACCAGGAGAGTTTGGATATTCAGCAATTTGGTCCATGGAAAATTTTCACCTAGGGTTAATAGGATTGTTTTAAGGAATAATTTTAGGGAACATGATTAAAAGCTACTGGGAAAAAAGCTCTAAGACTAGAAAGTTGTTTTTCCATCTGGGTTGCTTTGCCACTACTTGTTCAGACCTTGCTTTGTAGTAGGAGACAAGCAAAGGAAGACAGAAAAGGAACAGCTGAAGTTTCCTTTTTATTAATCCCAAGTGAAAATAGTCCAGCTACTGAGTTCCTGAGTACATCTTGTTATACGAACAAGAACTAATGCTATCAAGTGATAATCCTTATTTCGAGAAGCAGAAAGGGAAGTTAGATGAAGTTTTCAAAATTCAAATTATATTATGGTCTTTCTTTGTGATGTCAGTGTCTACACAATGCCAAGAGATTAATTCAGATCCCTGCACTCTGTTCAACAGTTTTGTTGACCTTTATAAAGAATGTGGCAGGCAGAATAATACCGCCCTCCAAAGATGCCCATGGACTAATCCCTGGAACATGTGAATGTTATCTTCTATGGTAAGGAGGAACTTAGGTTACAGATGGAATTGAAGTTGATAATTAGTTGAGCTGGCAATATTATTCTGGATTATCTGAGTAGGCCTAATGTAATTACAAATATCTTTATAAGTAAAAGAGGATCACAGGAGAGTTAATGTCACAGTGACGTGATATAAGAAATAGACAACTGTTGCTTGCTTAAAGATAGAAGGGGACCATGATCTAAGGAATGTGAAGAGCCTCTAGAAACTGGAGTAGGCAAAAAAACAGAATTTCCTGTAGAGCTTCCAGGAAGGAAAGCAGCCCTGCTAACACTTGACTTTAGCCAAATGAAACCCATTTTGGACTTCTGAACTCCAGAACTACAAGATAATAAGTGTGTGTTGTTTTAAGCTACCAAGTTTATGGTATTGTTGCAGGATTCACCTATAATAGGAAACATATACAGATATTTGATTGAATTAGATTTTCCTGTTCCAAAGTTTATAGCAGTCACAAGCATGGAGCTGTAAGAGACTTTAACACTTAATCTTTCCTCAAACAGGACTATGTAAATTAACTTCTTTAGAAAAATGGCAAAGAATAATTGGAATCTAGGGCTAGCTGAAAAGTTCCTAGACTTTGGACGAGGGGAAGATGGCGGAAGAGTAAGACGCGGAGATCACCTTCCTCCCCACAGATACACCAGAAATACATCTACACATGGAACAACTCCTACAGAACACCTACTGAACGCTGGCAGAAAAACTCAGACCTCCCAAAAGGCAAGAAAGTACCAACGTACCTGGGTAGGGAAAAAGAAAAAAGAATAAACAGAGACCAAAGGGTAGGGATGGGACCTGCACCAGTGGGAGGGAGCTGTGAAGGAGGAAAGATTTCCACACACTAGGAAGTCCCTTCGTGGGCGGAGACTGCGGGTGGCGGAGGGGGAAAGCTTGGAAGCCGTGGAGGAGAGCACAGCAACAGGGGTGCGGTGGGCAAAGCTGAGAGATTCCAGCACAGAGGATCTGTGCCGACCGGCACTCACCAGCCCGAGAGGCTTGTCTGCTCACCCGCAGGAGCGGGCAGGGCTGGGAGCTGAGGCTCGGTCTTCGGTCGGAGCGCAGGGAGAGGACTGGGGTTGGCGGCGTGAACACAGCCTGAAGGGGCTTAGTGCACCATAGCTAGCCGGGAGGGAGTCCGGGGAAAAGTCTGCACCTGCCAAAGAGGCAAGAGACTTTTTCTTCCCTCTTTGTTTCCTGGTGCGCGAGGAGAGGGGATTAAGAGTGCTGCTTAAAGGAGCACCAGAGACGGGCACGAGCTGCGGCTAAAAGCGCAGACCCCAGAGACGGGCATGAGACGCTAAGGCTGCTGCTGCTGCCACCAAGAAGCCTGTGTGCGAGCACAGGTCACTATCCACACCCCACTTCCGGGGAGCCTGTGCAGCCCGCCACTGCCAGGGTCCCGGGATCCAGGGACAACTTTCCCGGGAGAACGCACGGCGCGCCTCAGGCTGGTGCAACGTCACGCTGGCCTCTGCCGCCGCAGGCTCGCCCCGCACTCTGTACCCCTCCCTCCCCATGGCCTGAGTGAGCCAGAGTCCCCAAAGCAGCTGCTCCTTTAATCCCGTCCTGTCAGAGGGAAGAACAGACGCCCTCCGGCAACCTACGCACAGAGGCAGGGCCAAATCCAAAGCTGAACCCCGAGAACTGTGAGAACAAAGAAGAGAAAGGGAAATCCCTCCCAGCAGCCTCAGAAGCAGCAGATTAAAGCTCCACAATCAACTTGATGTACCCTGCATCTGTGGAATACATGAATAGACAATGAATCATCCCAAATTGAGGAGGTGGACTTTGAGACCAAGATTTATGATTTTTTTCCCCTTTTCCTCTTTTTGTGAATGTGTATGTGTATGCTTCTGTGTGAGATTTTGTCTGTATAGCTTTGCTTCCACCATTTGTCCGAGGATTCTATCCATCTGGTTTTTTTTGTTTTCTCTTTTTTAAAAAAATTTCTTAATAATTATTTTTTATGTTAATAACTTTATATTATCTTACTCTATTTTATTTTATCTTCTTTCTTTCATTCTTTCCTTCCTTCCCTCCTTCCTTCCTTCCTTCGTTCCTTGCTCCCTCCCTCCCTCCCTTCTTCTTTCCTTCTTTCCTTCCTTCCTTCCTTCCTTCCTTCCTTCCTTTCCTTCTTTCTTTCTTTCTTACTTTCTTTCTTTCTTTCTTTCTTTCTTTCTTTCTTTCTTTCTTTCTACTTTTTCTCCCTTTATTCTGTGCCGTGTGGATGAAAGGTTCTTGGTGCTGCAGCCAGGAGTCAGTACTGTGCCTCTGAGGTCGGAGAGCCAACTTCAGGACACTGGTCCACAAGAGACCTCCCAGCTCCACATAATATTAAATGGCGAAAATCTCCTAGAGATCTCCATCTCAACATCAGCACCCAGCTTCACTCAACGACCAGCAAGCTACAGTGCTGGACACCCAATGCCAAACAACTAGCAAGACAGGAACACAACCCCACCCATTAGCAGAGAGGCTGCCTAAAATCATAATAAGTCCATAGACACCCCAAAACACACCACCAGACGTGGACCTGCCCACAAGAAAGACAAGATCCAGCCTCATTCACCAGAACACAGGCACTAGTGTCCTCCACCAGGAAGCCTACACAACCCACTGAACCAACCTTAGCCACTGGGGACAGACACCAAAAACAACGGGAACTACGAACCTGCAGCCTGCAAAAAGGAGACCCCAAACACAGTAAGATAAGCAAAATGAGAAGACAGAAAAACACACACAGCAGATGAAGGAGCAAGATAAAAACCCACCAGACCTAACAAATGAAGAGAAAATAGGCAGTCTACCTGAAAAAGATTTCAAAATAATGATAGTAAAGATGATCCAAAATCTTGGAAATAGAATAGACAAAATGCAAGAAACATTTAACAAGGACCTAGAAGAACTAAAAATGAAACAAGCAATGATGAACAACACAATAAATGAAATTAAAAATACTCTAGATGGGATCAATAGCAGAATAACTGAGGCAGAAGAACGGATAAGTGACCTGGAAGATAAAATAGTGGAAATAACTACTGCAGAGAAGAATAAAGAAAAATGAATGAAAAGAACTAAGTCTCAGAGACCTCTGGGACAACTTTAAATGCACCAACATTCGAATTATAGGCATTCCAGAAGAAGAAGAGAAAAAGAAAGGGACTGAGAAAATATTTGAAGAGATTATAGTTGAAAACTTCCCTAATATGGGAAAGGAAATAGTTAATCAAGTCCAGGTAGCACAGAGAGTCCCATACAGGATAAATCCAAGGATAAATACGCCAAGACACATATTAATCAAACTGTCAAAACTTAAATACAAAGAAAACATATTAAAAGCAGCAAGGGGAAAACAACATATAACACACAAGGGAATCCCCATAAGGTTAACAGCTGATCTTTCAGCAGAAACTCTGCAATCCAGAAGGGACTGGCAGGACATATTTAAAGTGATGAAGGAAAAAAACCTGCAACCAAGATTACTCTACCCAGCAAGGATCTCATTCAGATTTGATGGAGAAATTAAAACCTTTGCAGACAAGCAAAAGCTGAGAGAGTTCAGCACCACCAAACTAGCTTTACAACAAATGCTAAAGGAACATCTCTAGGCAAGAAACACAAGAAGGAAAAGACCTACAATAACAAACCCAAAACAATTAAGAAAATGGAAATAGGAACATACATATCAATAATTACCTTAAATGTAAATGGATTAAAGGCTCCCACCAAAAGACACAGATTGGCTGAATGGATACAAAACAAGACCCATATATATGTGTCTACAAAAGACCCACTTCAAACCTAGAGACACATACAGACTGAAAGTAAGGGGATGGAAATATATATTCCATGCAAATGGAAACCAAAAGAAAGCTGGAGTAGCAATTCTCATATAAGACAAAATGGACTTTAAAATAAAGACTATTAGAAGAGACAAAGAAGGCAACTACATAATGATCAAGGGATCGATCCAAGAAGAAGATATAAAAATTGTAAATATTTATGCACCCAACATAGGAGCACCTCAATACATAAGGCAAATACTAACAGCCATAAAAGGGGAAATCGACAGTAACACATTCATAGTAGGGGACTTTAACACCCCACTTTCACCAATGGACAGATCATCCAAAATGAAAATAAATAAGGAAACACAAGCTTTAAATGATACATTAAACATGATGGACTTAATTGATATTTATAGGACATTCCATCTGAAAACAACAGAATACACATTTTCTCAAGTGCTCATGGAACATTCTTCAGGATAGATCATATCTTGGGCCACAAAGCAAGCCTTGGTAAATTTAAGAAAATTGAAATTGTATCAAGTATCTTTTCTGACCACAATGCTATGAGACTAGATATCAATTACAGGAAAAGATCTGTAAAAAATACAAACACATGGAGGCTAAACAATACACTACTTAATAACGAAGTGATCACTGAAGAAATCAAACAGGAAATAAAAAATACCTAGAAACAAATGACAATGAAGACAAGATAACCCAAAACCTATGGGATGCAGCAAAAGCAGTTCTAAGAGCGAAGTTTATAGCAATACAATCCCACCTTAAGAAACAGGAAACATCTCGAATAAACAACCTAACCTTGCACCTAAAGTAATTAGAGAAAGAAGAATAAAAAAATCCCAAAGTTAGCAGAAGGAAAGAAATCATAAAAATCATATCAGAAATAAATGAAAAAGAAATGAAGGAAACAATAGCAAAGATCAATAAAACTAAAAGCTGGTTCTCTGAGAAGATAAACAAAATTGATAAAGCATTAGCCAGACTCATCAAGAAAAAAAGGGAGAAGACTCAAATCAATAGAATTAGAAATGAAAAAGGAGAAGTAATAACTGATACTGCAGAAATACAAAAGATCATGAGAGCTTACTACAAGCAACTCTATGCCAATAAAATGGACAACCTGGAAGAAATAGACAAATTCTTAGAAACGCACAACCTGGCAAGACTGAATCAGGAAGAAATAGAAAATATGAACAGACCAATCACAAGCACTGAAATTGAAACTGTAATTAAAAATCTTCCAACAACCCAATCCAAATATGAGCAGAAGACCTAAATAGATATTTCTCCAAAGAAGATATACAGACTGCCAACAAAAACATGAAAGAATGCTCAACATTTTTAATCATTAGAGAAGTGCAAATCAAAACTACAATGAGATATCATCTCACACCAGTCAGAATGGCCATCATCAAAATATCTAGAAACAATAAATGCTGGAGAAGGTGTGGAGAAAAGGGAACCCTCTTGAACTGCTGGTGGGAATGTGAATTGGTACAGCCACTATGGAGAACAGTATGGAGGTTCCTTAAAAAACTACAAATAGAACTACCATATGACCCAGCAATCCCACTACTGGGCATATACCCTGAGAAAACTTTAATTCAAAGAGAGTCATGTACCAAAATGTTCATTGCTGCTCTATTTACAATAGCTAGGAGATGGAAACAACTTAAGTGTCCATTATCGGATGAATGGATAAAGAAGATGTGGTACATATATACAATGGAATATTACTCAGCCATAAAAAGAAACGAAATTGAGCTATTTGTAATGAGGTGGACGGACATAGAGTCTGTCATACAGAGTGAAGTAAGTCAGAAAGAGAAAACAAATACCGTATGCTAACACATATACATGGAATTTAAGGAAAAAAATGTCATGAAGAACCTTGGGGTAAGACAGGAATAAAGACACAGACCTACTAGAGAATGGACTTGAGGATATGGGAAGGGGGAAGGGTAAGCTGTGACAAAGCGAGAGAGAGGCATGGACATATATACACTGCCAAACATAAAATAGATAGCTAGTGGGAAGCAGCCGTGTTGCACGGGGAGATCAGCTCGGTGCTTTGTGACCACCTGGAGGAGTGGGATAGGGAGGGAGACGTAAGAGGGAAGAGATATGGGATCATATGTATGTGTATAACTGATTCACTTTGTTATAAAGCAGAAACTAACACACCATTGTAAAACAATTATACTCCAATAAAGACGAAAAAAAAAAAGAACTTGCTATAAAATAAAAACCTCCACTCCCCTTCAAACAGAGAAAAAAAAAAGTTTCTTGTTTTGTTTTGCAGACTATGCTTGAATAGCTCTGAAAATTTATGTGCAACTTTTTGATTCATGTCATCTAATTCAAATAAATAAATTTTAATTTGCATACAAAATTCCTTGATAATGAAATTTTCTTCTACCCATGTTACTTTCCCCATAAGTACTGTAATATCTTATAATGATATTTTCATTAATTATAAAGTAATATAATAAACTCATGAGAACTTTTTACATATTCAAGCTTTTCAAAGAGAGAACTTGAATGAGTCTTTGTCTATTTAAAACAAATAAATGAGAAAGGATTTTAGTTAATATTTTATCAGAAATATGACTCATGATTTCAGTGCTCTATTGAACCACACTTTACCTAACAAATGGATTTGAGGAATTGTTTAACAGTTCATAAACAGAGTTGTGAATGTCTCTGAACACTGTCATTCAAAAAAGGTAAAATTTGACCCAGGTTTGCAAGTAAATTAATTTCACCTCAAAATAATATCACTGGGGGAGTATAAAACTATAGCTAAAAAAAAAATCAGAAATATCCAGGTATCACACAATGGCTAGGATTTTTAAATAATACTGACATTTACACCTAGTCTAAAAATGTGACTATATCTTCAGAGAATTTGTTTGTATTCCAAACATTCATCCAGGAAATTGACCTGTCTCTGAAGTATGCTTTCCAAAAAATAAACAAGAATCTTCTATCAAAATTCAGCCTTAGAAGGTCATTTTTCTGGAGTATTTCAAAGATATAGAATATGGATATATTTCTATTAAGATATACACCACCTGTATGGTTTTGCTTATCTGACATCTTTGGTAATGTTTGTTGGCAAAATAGTTCTGTATTAACCCCAATTCTACCTCCCTGGTTGCTCAGCAGCTGGTTGTCATACTTATACTTTCCTAGGGTACCTTTACTGGATTGGGCATGGAAAGAAGACTTATTTGCTATTATTCCAGATTCCTACTTCAGGAGTTATATTAGTGGGATTTTTAGACAAATAGCACTGGGGATAGAATTCTCCTTTTGAACACGATAACACTGCATGGAAATTATCTGGAAATGTCACAGTGAGTTCATGCAAACACAACAATTGTTATTTTTCCTCTTCAGCTGGGAAACCCCATAAACATAATCAGTGTATGGTCCAGAGCAGACACTCAATAAAATTTGTTCTTGAAAGATGGAGGAACAGTCCAATCCTGTGTGACTCTAAAAAAATTTTTTAAGAGCTATTTTTTGGCTACTTAGTTAATTTCATCAGTTGCCCTGGACCTGTCCTCTTTTGGATATGTGCTGCACAGTGAACTGATTAAAAGTGTGTGCTTTTTGCTAGACAGATCTGACATCAAATTCTTATAGGGTCACTGAAATTCTATTGGGTGGGATGGGAAAACTAGATAGAAGCCAGTGGGAAAAATGTAAGAATCTTTCTTGATGTGTCTATATACTAATAGGCCCTATGTTTTAATGTAGAATACCAGTTGATTTGATGTGGATTTTCATTCAGTGATGTAAACTTCCCTTTCTATTAAACCACTCTTTGATAATGCCATTATTTCTAAGTTGATCAATTGTGGACTGACCTAAGGAAATCTGGTATTCACAACTTTCAGTTTCTTATAGTGAATACTAATAATTTCTGAAAACAGTATGTAAATCAGAGCTATATATCTTCTCCTCCACAAGCTCACTAACATGTCATTTATGAAAACGTAAGCTGATATGGAGTTCATCCAAGCAAGCATAGATGTGTCATAAAAGCTGTCCTTGAATACTCATGAACTTCCCATTCTCAACATTTTAAGTGCTCTGACAAGAACTTTGTTAAAATTTCACTTCTAGGAATACATACCAATATACTGAAAGCTGGATCAGTGAACTTTCTATTCTGACCAGATGAAAGAGAATTATTTAATGTGGGAGATGTAAGGACTCACTGGAATCCTGTTGGAATTCTATATATGTATATATATGTACTATATACATATTATATTATTCTATATATGTACTATACAATATGTTAGCTACTTATCTATTTTAAATGATAGAAATTAATTTCATTGAATTTTAATTAATTTAAATATAAACAGCTACATGTTTAGCCCATTTCTAAACTAAGAATAAGCTAAAGCCATATAAGCACTGGTTTACTAAATTCTGATAGCTTACACATGGAGGAGTAGAGGTATATTTATAACCTTTCTAATCAACAACAAATTCTAAATACTACTCATTTCACAAATGAAATCTTATTACTATCATTCCTCATGTTTATTGCTGATGATATTGCCAAATTTACAGTGTGGATTAGAGAGATTAGTTTCAGAACTGCTAATTACCTACTCAAGAAATCAAAATCTCAATAAAAGTAACTTGTCTTAGGTTGTAGATAATTGTACATTTACTCCCCCTAGGTACATACATCATGATGTTTATGTTGAAGTACCTTAATAACTAGAGTATAAAAAAGCTACTTATCTTCATTTCTCAAACAGCAAAATGGTAATAATACTAATTATTTTATTTATGTATTATTTTTAACTTGGTGTTCATGAATTATTTTTTTGAATTTTATTTTAGTTTATTTTTTATACAGCAGTTCTTATTAGTTATCTATTTTATACCTAATAGTGTATACATGTCAATCCCAACCTCCCAGTTCATACCACCACCACCACCGCTCCCTCTGCTTTCCTCCCTTTATGTCCATACCTTTGTTCTCTACATCTGTGTCTCTATTTCTGCCTTGCAAAACTGGTTCATCTGTACCCTTTATCCAGATTCCACATATATGTGTTAATATACGATATTTGTTTTTCTCTTTCTGACTTACTTCACTCTGTATGACAGTCTCTAGGTCCATCCATGTCTGTACAAATGACCCAATTTCATTCTTTTTATGGCGGAGTAATATTCCATTGTATATATGTACCACATCTTCTTTAACCATTCGTCTGTCAGTGGACATTTAGGTTGCTTCCAGACCTGGCTATTGTAAATAGTGCTGCAATGAACATTGGGGTACATGTGTCTTTTTGAATTATGGCTTTCTCTGGGTATATGCCCAGTAGTGGGATTTCTGGGTCATACGGTAGTTCTATTTGTAGTTTTTTAAGGAACCTCCATACTGTTCTCCATAGTAGCTGTATCAATTTACATTCCCACCAATGGTGCAACAGTGTTCCCTTTCCTCCACACCCTCTCCAGCATTTTTTGTTTGTAGATTTTATGATCATGCCCATTCTAAACAGTGTGAGGTGATACCTCATTGCAGTTTTGATTTGCATTTCTCTAGTGATTAGTGATGTTGAGCAATTTTCATGTGCTTCTTGGCCATCTGTATGTCTTCTTTGGAGAAATGTCTATTTAGGTCTTCTGCCCATTTTTGGATTGGGTTGTCTGCTTTTTTTAATATTGACCTACATGAGCTGTGTATATCTTTTGGAGATTAATCCATTGTCCATTGATTTGTTGGCAAATATTTTCTCGCTTCCTAAGCATTGTCTTTTCTTCTTGTTTACAGTTTCTTTTGCTGTACAAAAGCTTTTAAGTTTCATTAGGTCCCATTTGTTTATTTTTGTTTTTATTTCCATTACTCTAGGAGGTGGATCAATAAAGATCTTGCTGTGATTTACGTCACAGAGTGTTCTTCCTATGTTTTCCTCTAAGAGTTTTATAGTGTCTGGTCTTACATTTAGGTCTCTAATCCATTTTGAGTTTATTTCTGTGTATGGTGTTAGGGAGTGCTCTAATTTCATTCTTTTACATGTAGCTGTCCAGTTTTCCCAGCAACAGTCATTGAAGAGACTGTCTTTTCTCCATTGTACATCATTGTCTCCTTTGTCATAGATTAGTTGGCCATAGGTAAGTGGGTTATTCTCTGGGTTTTCTATCCTATTCTATTAATCTATATTTCTGCTTTTGTGCCAGTACCATACTCTCTTGATTACTGTAGCTTTGTAGTATAGTCTGAAGTCAGGGAGTCTTATTCCTCCAGCTCCATTTTTTTCCCTCAAGACTGCTGTGGCTGTTTGGGGTCTTTTGTGTCTCCATACAAATTTTAAGATTTTTTGTTCTAGTTCTGTAAAGAATTCCATTGGTAATTTAATAGGGATTGCACTGAATCTGTAGATTGCTTGGGCAGGATAGTCCTTTTCACAATATTGATTCTTCCAATCCAAGGACATGGTATATCTCTCCATCTGTTGGTATCATCTTTAATTTTTTTTTCATCACTGTCATAGTTTTCTGCATACAGGTCTTTTGTCTCCCTAGGTAGGTTTATTCCTAGGTATTTTATTCTTTTTGTTGCAATGGTAAATGGGAGTGTTTCCTTAATTTCTCTTTCACATTTTTCATCATTAGTGTATAGGAATGCAAGAGATTTCTGTGCATGAATTTTGTATCCTGCAACTTTAGCAAATTCAGTTATTAGCTGTAGTAGTTTTCTGGTGGTGTCTTTAGGATTCTCTGTACACTATCATGTCATCGGCAAACAGTGGCAGTTTTACTTCTTCTTTTCCAATTTGTATTCCTTTTATTTCTTTTTCTTCTCTGATTGCTGGGGCTAGGACTTCCAAAACTATGTTGAATAATAGTGGTGAGAGTGGACATCCTTGTCTTGTTCCTGATCTTAGAGGAAATGCTTTCAGTTTTATCACCATTGAGAATGATGTTTGCTGTGGGTTTGTTGTATATGGCCTTTATTATGTTGAGGTAGGTTCCCTCTATGCCCACTTTCTGGAGAGTTTTTTTTTTTTTTTTTTTGGTATGCAGGCCTCTCACTGTTGTGGCCTCTCCTGTTGCGGAGCACAGGCTCCAGACGCGCAGGCTCAGCGGCCATGGCTCACGGGCCCAGCTGCTCCGTGGCATGTGGGATTCTCCCGGCCCGGGGCATGAACCTGCATCCCCCTGCATCAGCAGGTGGACTCTCAACCACTGCGCCACCAGGGAAGCCCTCTGGAGAGTTTTTATCGTAAATGGGTGTTGAATTTTGTCAAAAGATTTTTCTGCATCTATTGAGATGATCATATGGTTTTTCTTCTTCATTTTGTTAACATGGTGTATCACATTGATTGACTTGCGTATATTGAAGAATCTTTACATCCCTGGGATAAATCTCACTTGATCATGGTATATGATCATTTTAATGTGCTGTTGGATTCTATTTGCTAGTATTTTGTTGAGGATTTTTGCATCTATATTCATCAGTGATATTGATCTGTAATTTTCTTTTTTTGTCTGGTTTTGGTATCAGGGAAATGGTGGCCTTGTAGAATGAGTTTGGGGATGTTCCTTCCTCTGCACATTTTTGTAAGAGTCTGAGAGGATGGGTGTTAGCTAGGCTCTAAATGTTTGATAGAATTCACCTGTGAAGCCATCTGGTCCTGGACTTCTGTTTGTTGGAAGACTTTTAATCACAGTTTCAGTTTCATTACTTGTGATTGGTCTGTTCATATTTTCTGTTTCTTCCTGGTTCAGTCTCGGAAGGTTATACCTTTCTAAGAATTTGTCCATTTCTTCCAGGTTGTCCACTTTATTGGCACAGAGTTGCTTGTAGTAGCCTCTTATGATTTTATTGACTTGAGTCCTCTCCCTCTTTTTCCTGATGAGTCTAGCTAAAGTTTTATCAATTTTGCTTATCTTCTCAAAGAACCAGGTTTTAGTTTTATTGATCTTTGCTATTGTTTCTTTGTTTCTGTTTCATTTATTTCTGCCTTGATCTTTATGTATTCTTTCTTTCTGTTAACTTTGGGTTTTCTTTGTTCTTCTTTCTCTTGTTCCTTTAGGTGTAAGATTAGATTGTTTATTTCATATGTTTCTTGTTTCTTGAGGTAGGATTGCATTGCTATAAACTTCCCTCTTAGAACTACTTTTGCTGCATCCCATAGGTTTTTGATCATTGTGTTTTCATTGTGATCTGTTTCTAGATATTTTTTGATTTCCCTTTTGATTTCTTCAGTGATCTCTTGGTTAATTAGTAACGTATTGTTAGCCTCCATGTGTTTGTGTGTTTTACATTTTTTTCCCCTGTGATTGATTTCTAATCTCATAGCATTGTGGTAGGAAAAGATGCTTGATATGATTTCCATTTTCTTAAATTTACTGAGGCTTGATTTGTGACCCAAGATGTGATGTATCTTGGAGAATGTTCCATGTGCACTTGAGAAGAAAGTGTCATCTGCTGTTTTTGGGTGGAATGTCCTATAAATATCAATTAAATCCATCTGGTCTATTGTGTCATTTAAAGCTTGTGTTTCCTTAGTAATTTTCTGTCTGGATGATCTGTCCATTGGTGTAAGTGAGGTGTTAAAGTCCCCTACTTTTATTGTGTTACTGTTGATTTCCTCTTTTATAGCTGTTAGCATTTGCTTATGTACTGAGGTACTCCTATGTTGGATGCATATATATTTATAATTGTTATAGCTTCTTCTTGGATTGATCCTTTGATCATTATGTAGCATCCTTTCTTGTCTCTTGTAACATTCTTTATTTTAAAGTCTATTTTGTCTGATATGAGTATTGCCACTCCAGCTTTCTTTTGATTTCCATTTGCATGGAATATCTTTTTCCATCCCCTCACTTTCAGTCTGTATGTGTCATTAGGTCTGAAGTGGGTCTCTTGTAGACAGCATATATATGGGTCTTTTTTTTGTATCCATTTGCCGAGCCTGTGTCTTTCAGTTGGAGCATTGAATCCATTCACATTTAAGGTAATTATCAATATGTATGTCCCCTTTACTGTTTTCTTAATTGTTTTGAGGTTTTTTTTGTAGGTCCGTTTCTTCTTTTGTGTTTCCCACTTAGAGAATTTCCTTTAGCATTTGTTATAGAGGTAGTTTGGTGGTGCTGAATTCTCTTACCTTTTGCTTTGTGAAGCTTTTGATTTCTCCATCAAATCTGAATGAGATCCTTGCCAGGTAGAGTAATCTTGGTTGTGGATTCTTCCCTTTCATCACTTTAAGTGTATCATGCCACTCCCTTCTGGTTTGTAGAGTTTCTGCTGAGAAATCAGCTCTTAACCTTATAGGAGTTCCATTGTATGTTATTTGTCATTTTTCCCTTGTTGCTTTTAATAAGTTTTCTTTGTCTTTATTTTTTGCCAGTTTGATTACTATGTGTCTTGATGTGTTTCTCCTTGGGTTTATCCTGCCTGGGACTGTCTACACTCCTGCACTTGGGTGGTTATTTCCTTTCCCATGTTAGGAAAGTTTTCATCTATAATCTCTTCACATATTTTCTCAGGTCCTTTCTCTCTCTCTTCTCCTCTGGGTATAATGCGAACGTTGTTGCATTTAAGTTTGTCTGAGAGGTCTCTTAGGCTGTCTTCATTTCTTTTCATTCTTTTTTCTTTATTCTTTTCCATGGCAGTGAATTCCACCATTCTCTCTTCTAGGTCACTTATCCATTCTTCTGCCTCAGTTATTCTGCTATTGATTCCTTCTAGTGTATTTTTCATTTCAGTTATTTTATTGTTCATCTCTGTTTGTTTGTTTTTTAATTCTTCTAGGTGTTTTTTCTTTAATTCCTCTAGGTCCTTGTTAAACATTTCTTGCACCTACTCGATCTTTGCCTCCATTCTTTTTCCACGGTCCTGGATCATCTTTACTATCATTATTCTGAATTCTTTTTCTGGAAGGTTGCCTATCCTCACTTCATTTACTTGTTTTTCTGGGGTTTTATCTTGTTCCTTCATCTGGTACATAGTCCTCTGCCTTTTCATTTTGACTATCTTTCTGTGAATGTGGTTTTTGTTCCACAGGTTACAGGATTGTAATTCTTCTTGCTTTTGCTCTCTACCCTCTGGTGGCTGAGGCTATCTAAGAGGCTTGTGCAAGATTCCTGATGGGAGGGACTGGTGGTGGGTAGATCTGGGTGTTGCTCTGGTGGGCAGAGCTCAGTAAATCTTTAATCCGTTTGTCTGCTGAGTGTGGCTGAGTTCCCTCCCTGTTGGTTGTTTGGCCTGAGGTGACCCAGCATGGTGCCTACAGGCTCTTTGATGGGGCTAATGGTGGACTCAAAGAGGGCTCATGCCAATGAGTACATCCCAGAACTTCTGCTGCCAGTGTCCTTGTCCCCACAGTGAGCCACGGCCACACCCTGCCTCTGAAAATGACCCTCCAACACTAGCAGGTAGGTCTGGTTCAGTGGGGTCACCACTCCTTCCCCCTGGGTCCTGATGCACACACTACTTTGTGTGTGCCCTCCAAGAGTGGAGTCTCTGTTCCCCCCAGTCCTGTTGAAGTCCTGCAATCAAATCCCACTAGCCTTCAAAGCCTGATTCTCTGAGAATTCCTCCTCCAATTGCCAGACCCTCAGGTCGGGAAGCCTGATGTGGGGCTCAGAACCTTCACTCCAGTGGATGGACTTCTGTGGTATAATTGTTCTCCAGTTTGTGAGTTACCCACCCTGCAGTTATGGGATTTGATTTTATTGTGATTGTGCCCCTACTACCATCTCATTGCAGCTTTTCCTTTGTCTCTGGATGTGGGGTATATTTTTTTTGGTGAGTTCCAGTGTCTTCCTGTTGATGATTGTTCAGCAGTTAGTTGTGACTCTGGTGCTCTCACAAGAGGAAGTTAGGGTACATCCTTCTACTCTGCCATCTTGAACCAATCTCCAATATTATTTTAAAATATATTATTGTTTTTTTGACTTGCACTTCAAACAATAAGAGAGAAACTGGTATTCGAATATCTCTTCCACCATAAATAACTACAAAAAGAATATATTACATGAAAAATTAGAACAAAATTTCAGATGTTGCAAATCAACAACCCATGACTGTAATTTCTGAAAGAGGAAAAAACAAAAAACAAGTCTTATTACGAATTCCACCATTTGCCTTAAGGCTTTTTTGGAACCACACACATGGATGTGGAGCCCAAGAGCATGGCAGTGATTATAATTCAGTTCTGCTGAAGTAACTGGAATTTGTAAGGCAGGACATCTAAAAGGAAGAGTCTGTGCAAAGGCAGAGCTCCAGGTATAGCAAAGGAATACTGAAACCAAGTCTCCCTAAAATCTAGTTCCCTTGCTGAGTTTGTGATTAACCTCTGTATCTAAAACATTATTCCCTCTCTTGTCCCACCCCTGTTCCCCTCAGACTGGATTGAGGAGTATCAAAGAGAAGGGCAGATTGAAACCCAGCAGGCCCATGCAGGGCCATCCCTTGTACAAAGGACCCTCTGTGTCCCCCATTTCTAGTCTGTGGAAAAAAAAAAAAAAAAAAAAAACCTTTAGATTCCAAGGCCTTCCCTGAATTCCAAAAAGCAGATTCAAGCAGTTACTAACTGGGGAAGTGAGAGAATTCAGAACAAAGGAAAAGCAGTCAAGAAATGAGTTCAGCTATAAAAGAGTCCTAGTTCCTCCTCACGGATATATATAACAATTTGATGGATATCTTTGAGTTGTTCTGCAGAAACTAAGACCCTGCACAAGTATAAGATGGTGACTACATACTGATGATAAGCATGTAGACCCTAGACTGGTTGAAACCAGAAGGTTGATGATTGAGGTTCTTGAAACACCACCCTCACCATGAACCAATCAGAAGAAAGTCATGAACCCTGCAGCCCTCACATCAAATGTTGCCTTTAAAATCCCTTCCCTGAAAGCCATCTGGGTGTTTGGGTCTTTTGAGCATGAGCTGTCTGTACTCTTTTGTAGGCCCTGCAATAAACACTGTACTTTCCTTCCCCACAACCTGGTTGGCTTTGCTGTGCAATAGGTGAGTGACCCAAGTTTGGTTCATAACAATACCCTCAAGTCTCCAGTTAAAAACTAAGTTGTACATGCTCAGGGCTTGACTATAATGTTTGGCAAAAACAGCTGCTTCAGAACTTTGATCTAAAAGAATCATCCCAAGGTTGTGCAGTATGGGAGATAAGAGTTTTGACCAGCTAGTATGGAGAGAAATTATTATAACCCTTCACATAAAATTGATACCTCAGAAACATCACACTTTAAGAGTACTACTTTATACCAGCTCTGACAAAAGCTTCTAAAAAACTTCAAGAGAATTACACTGATTCACAGTTAACTTAACTGCCTTCCAGAATAAAATTCAACATTCTAGGAAAGAAGGGCCACATGATGCTGATTCTCAAAAATGTAGTCCTCGATGTTCAGCATACAACTGTAGGGGAGCAGAATTTGCCACTCTAAAATATGTCTCTTTGAGTCATTTGTGTATGTGGGAAGGACTCTGAAAACCAAGTAGGAGTTACACTTTGGTAAGAAACATTTACATTTGTAAGGGAAATCATACATAATGGTGTCTCCCTCTCCATACTTGGAAGAGGAGGATGACCAAATTTATAGAAACTCATATCAGTGGAGAAGGCAATAGCTTGTATTTGCTTCACAATCACCCTTGCTAACTGAGATTTTCCTAGTAAACTTCCCATAACTGACTCTTGACATCCTCTTTAGTCTTAGGTGAGGATGGCATTTTAAGGTGAGGGGCCTGGCCATTTTAGCGAGTTACTCAGTTTTTCTGGGTCTCTCCCATGTACACACATAATTAAACTTTGATTTTCTCCTGTTAATCTGTCTCATGTCAATTTATTCTTAGACCATCCATAAGAACCTAGAAGGGTAGAGGAAAATTTCTTCCTCCCCAACAAAATAATAAATTACTGGATAAGTGAAATGTGGGAACATATGACTAAGACCAGAAAAAAGAAACAGATATAAATATAGCCAAGAAGTTAGAATTAGCAGACAAGTATTTTAAAAGCTACTAAGATTATGTTTAAGTATTTAAAGAAAAAATGTGAAGAAATAGAGATCTCAATGGAGAATTCTAAATCATAAAGAATCAAAATTCTACACTGAATGGTACAATGTCTACAAAACACCTGAACAACAGACTAGGAAATGCAAAAGAAAAGACTAGGAAACAGGAAGGAAGAATGGGAAATAGAAACTATTCAAAGCAAAGCAAAAAGAGATAATGGGCTACAAACAATGAACAAAGACTCAGGGATGTTGGGACAATAACAACTTGTCTAAATTTATGTAAAAGAGCAGTCCCAGAAAGAAATGGGAAAGAGAGAGACAGATTTATTTTTAAGAAACATAACGGGGACTTCCCTGGAGGTGCAGTGATTAAGACTCTATGCTTCCAATGCAGGGAGCCTGGGTTCAATCCCTGGTCAGGGAACTAGATCTCACATGCATGCCACAACTAAGAGTTTGAATGCCACAACTAAGGAGCCCACAAGCCACAACTAAGGAGCTCGCCTGCTACAACTAAGACCCAGCACAACCAAATAAATAATAAAATAAATAAATATTTTTTTTAAAAAAAAGAAAGAAAAATAATGATTTTTTTTTTTTTTTGGTAGAAAACCTTAACTTAGAGATCCTGGAACCTTAATAAACTACAGACAAAATAAATATTTTTTTAAATGAATTATATATGTAGCAAAGAAAAAAACCTTCCAAAAATGAAAGGAAATTGAAGATTTTCCAGGCAAACAAAAGATGAGTGAATTTATCTCCAGCAGACCGACATTATAAAATATGACAAAGAAACTTTTTCAGGCAGAAAGAAAACAAGCTCAATGGAACTGCAGGACTACACAAATGAATGAGAGGGTCGTAATTGGTAGTTGTGTGTGAATCTGGTTTTACCTATATTTACATTAGCTCAGTGATGATAAAAGAAGTGAACTTTAAACAACAAGATGTATATAGGTTACATTTAAAAGATAGCAAAATACATGTAATGCAAATATTAATAAAAAGAAACTGTAAATCAAAACAGTGTGGTACTGGAACAAAGATAGACATATAAACCAATGAGATAGAATAAAGAAGGAGAGATACAAAGATGATAGCTAGCTAAGTACATACAAATAATTTTCAACTAGGGTGCCAAGACCATTCAATGGGGAAAGGGCAGTCATTTCAAAAACTGCTGCTGGGAAAACTGAACATACACATGAAAAAGAATGAAACTGGACCCTAACATTACACCTTATACAAAAATTACTCAAAACGAATTAAAGACCTAAATGTAACAGGAAAAACTATAAAGCTCTTAGAAGAAAACAGAGCAATACTTCACGACACTGAATTTGGCAATGATTTAGTAAAGATGGCACTAAAAGCACAAGCAGGAAAAAAAATAGATAAATTGGACTTCACCAAATTTAAGAATTTTCCTGCATCAAAGTACACTATCAGGGCTTCCCTGGTGGTGTAGTGGTTGGGAGTCCACCTGCCAAGGCAGGGGACACAAGTTCGTGCCCTTGTTTGGGAAGATCCCACATGCTGCAGAGCAACTAAGCCCGTGCACCACAACTACTGAGTCTGCATTCTAGAGCCCATGGGTCACAACTACTGAGCCCGTGAGCCACAACTACTAAAGCCCACATGCCTAGAGCCACTGCAATGAGAAGCCCATGCACTGCAATGAAGAGTAGCCCCAGCTCACTGCGACTAGAGAGAGCCCTCACGCAGCAGCGAGGACCCAACACAGCCAAAAATAAATTAATTAATTAATTTTTTTTTTAAAGTACACTACAATTGAGTGAAAAAGCAAACCACAGAGTGAGGGAAAATATTTGCGAATTGTATTTTCTGATAAGAGGTCAATATCCACAATATATAAAGAACTCCTAAAACTCAGCAATAAAACAAAACAACAAAAAAAACAAATGACCCAATTCAAAATGGACAAAGGACTTGGAAGATATTTCTCCTAAAATGTATACAAATGACCAATAAGCACATGGAGAAAATACTCAACATCACTAATCATTAGAGAAATGTAAAGTAAAACTACAACGAGATACTTCACACCCACTAGGATAGCTAGTATCTCCCCTCTGCCCTACCCAAAATAACCCAGAATATAATAAGTGAGGTGATATGTGGAGAACCTGAACTCCTATGCATTGATGGTGGGAATACAAAATAGTGCAGCTGCTGTGGAAAACATGACAACAGTTACTAAAAAAGCTAAATATAGAAATATCACATGATCCAGAAATTCTACTTCTAGACATATACCCAAAAGAGTTGAAAGCAAGGATTCAAATTGATATTTGAGCACCACTGTTCATAGCAGCATTATTCACAATAGACAAAAGGTGGAAGCAACCCAAGTGTTCAGCAACTGATGAAAGGGTGGTGGTACACACGACGGAATATTATTCAGCCTTCAAAAGAAATGGAATTCAGATGCATGTTACAACATGGATGAACTGCAAAAACATTATGCTAAGTGAAATAAGCCAAACACAAAAGGAAAACAATGTATGATTCCACTCATATGGGATATCCAGAATTGTCAAACAGGAAATAGATTAGTGGTTACCAGAGGAGGGAGATAGAAAGTTATTGTTTAAAGAGTACAGAGTTTGGGAAGATGAACAATTCTGGAGATGAATAGTGGTGATGGTTGCACAGCAATGTGAATGTACTAATGCCATTGAACCATATACTTAAAAATGGTTAAAATGGTAAATTTTATGTATATTTTACCACAATTTAATAAAAAATACTGGAGTGACTATATTAGTATCAGAAAAATTTGCAAGCTAAAGTATGTTATCAGAGACAAAGAGGTAAATTTCATAACAAAAACTGTCAATTTATCAGGAAGGCATACCTGCTTATCCTAAATGTACAGGCATCAAATGAAATCTGTTCCAAATAATTAAAGTAGAAACTCCCAGAACTAAAAGGAGCAATAAATAAACCCACAATTATATTTGAGGATTTTAACACTCCTACCTCAGAAATAGATAAAACAAGTAAGTCCTACTAACCACCTACACCCATTCGCCATTTATAGAACACTCTACCCCAAAGCAGCAGAATACACACTTTTTCCAAGAACTCACAACCAACAAACTGGGTAGACTACATGTTGGACTAATAGAGGAGTCTCAATAAATTTATGTGATTTGAATACAATGTAATTGCACAATAAATCAGTAAGAAAATGATATATGGAAATTCCCTAAATACTGGAAATTAAATAGCACATCTCTAAATAATACATCAAAGAAAAAAATTCGAAATGGAAATTAGAAGATATTTTTAACAGGATGTTTATAAAATAAAACGTCATAATTTGTGGGATATTGTTAAGGCAGTAATCAAAGGGAAATGTTTAACTTTACTTACTTATTTCAGAAAATGAAAAAAGTATTTAAATTCTATGACCTAAGTTTCTATCTTAAGAAGCTACTAAAGAAGAGTAAATTAAACCCCAAAAAAGTAGAAAAAGGAAACAATAATAAGAGCATAAATTAATGAAATAGTAAAAGGATAACAATACAGAAAATAATGAAACAAAGATATTTTTCAAAAATATCAATAAAATTGATAAACCTCTAGTCAGACTAATCATGAAAAAAATGAAATAAAACATATTTCCAATAGCAGCAGTGAAAGGGAATCTCTACAGTTCCTATGGTCCTTAAAGATAATAAAGGTCTATTTTGAAATAGGTTATTCCAATAAGTTTGACAATCTGGATAAAATTGAGCAAATTCCTTAAAACAAATAAAACTATCTGAATAAAAAAACAGAATATTTGTATAGCACTATATCTATTAAAGAAATTGAATTGGTAATAACCAAGTTGCTACCTTTCTGCTCCCTCCCTGACAAAAAAAAAAAAAGGAAAGAAAAGAAAGGAAAGAAAAGATGCAGATTTTTCACTGGTGAATCCCATCAAAATTTTAATGTAAAAAAAGGATGAAGTAATTGAAGATGAGAAGACAATTTAACAGTTTTGTTGTTGGTATTTTCCTCTGTGACCTGTTTACTCAGTCAATTTCCCATTTTGGATAAGAATGTTGGTCTATTTTAACTGTTTTGAGGAGCTTTTCTTAGGCTGGGGTAGTAATCCCTGAATGTGGTGTAGATAGAAAATATTTTTCCCAGCTTGTCACTTTTTTTTACTATATTTACTCAAGATAATGTTGATTCTGACTAAGATGGACATACCTATGTTCCATAAAGAACGACCATGGGGGAAAAAAGGTGATATTTATGGTATTATAATATTCCATTTAATTAACTTTTGTTGTTATTACTTTAAAAATATATCCTTTTATGCCATTTTAAATCCAATTTATTTCTTTTCTAGTAACAAATTTCAGGTTCAAATTTGTAGTTTGACAAATAAATTATTAAAAATTTTCATTTCAGTTAAAATTTAGAGAAATCTGGGAATTCCCTGGCAGTCCGGTGGTTAGGACTCTGAGCTTTCACTGCCGAGGGTGAAGGTTCAATCCCCAGTCATGGAACTAAGATCCCACAAGCCACGCAGCATGGCCAAAAAAGCAAAACAAAACAAAATTAGAGAAATCTAATTCAAATTGTACAGCTTGTGTCAAGAGAAATTTTCTTTCTAGTATATTCATCCAGGAAGAGTCTAGCTACATTAACTTATCTGCCTATATCTGAACAAATCAATGGCCAGAGAAGATGTTAGTCTGTTAGTCAGACATCCATTGTATGAAGTAAGTCCTACAGAACAAACAAAATGAAATAGAGACTTGGTGATTCTCCAAAAATAAAGCAATATAGAATTTAGGTAGGCAAAGGTAACACATGTGCACATACACATGACACAAACAACTGTATTACAGTATTTTTATTGGACAAGAACAGTAATTCATGCTGGGAAAAAAATGCACATACATAGACAGCAACATAATTAAAAAGAATATAAATGAAGATACATTATAATCACTATAATATGGAGTACCCCTTCAAATTGTATTTGAGCCTATTAAAAAAATAAGTTTTTTAGTATACAATGAATAAAAACATATGGAACATTGCACATCTCAGTAAGTAATTTCCCGAGTGGATAAGATATTTAGGGAACACGTAACTTAATGGTCACTGACATTGCTTAAGTACAGCTTTCTTTTTCTCTTTCCTTCCTTCTTTCTTTCTTTCTTTCCTTTCCTTTTTTCTCCTTCTTTTTTCTTTCCCTTCCTTCCTCCCTCCCTCTCTCCTTCCTTCCTTTTTCTTTTCCTTAGGCTACCATTATGTAAAGAAAAAACATTTTTTTACATAGCAGCCATTTATTCCTCACTCATTTAATAAACATTGAAAAGGTTACAATATTACATTTCTAATTCTATACTCATTGAAAAGTAGTTTATCTTTAGTTGTTTAATTATTTAGCTATTTTAATCCCAAGATCCCATTTTCTTAAATGTAGACTGATACACCAGAAGGAAAAAAAATGGCAAGAGAGAATTAAGAAGTTTCAAGAAAGAAAATATTTTACTTTAATCTGGAAAATTCGGGGGAAAAATGCCCCAAGATTTTCTTCTGGCTAAATAAAGTCACTTCAAATCTCTCAAAATGACATCATTGAAAGTATCTTAAATACCTTATCTCTCCCAAAATTATATTTGTGTAACATGCAAATCAATATGAATTAAATAATATGTGTCTTTAACCTTTAAAAACTCAAATTTGTTCACAGAGTATTCAAAACAATTTTAAAAATTGTCCTTTCAGCAAGATCCATTTTATATTAAAATATGTTGTAAGCATTTAATTGTCTTGCAGTTGTTATATGGAAATTACAGAGCAGTTACCCATTTTTCATACAGACATAATCATCAGTAGTTCTCTACATGCAGGTTTATATTTAGATAGCTCCTGCTGTTTTGTCTGCAATATTAAAATCTAAAAGTTAAGCAACTCTCTATTTGGTGATATTTAAGATTTTCTATTTAAAATCTGCTGGATATTTTAATGCAAATTAGCAAACCATCTTTTACTCTTCTCCATATAGTATAGGTTTCAGCATTGTACCTCTATATCTAGAATCTTTAATATGGACCAATTTTCTCTCCTAGGCAATTAAGATTTAATTTCAATATGCCAGGTTTTTGTATGTTTAAAGAAACCAAATCTACGTTTTCCCTTCATTTTGTTTTCGCTCATTTTAAAAAGAAAATATTGACCATAAAGTAATGAACAGTCACACATATGCACACACACACATACACACACACACACACAACATAATGAGGTACTTTTTTTTCATTATAAATATAGTTTAAGAATACTACAGATTAGATGGATAGATTGGGAATTTGCAATTGAAATGTACACACTGCTATATTTAAAATAAAATGCCTTTCCATGACAAAAAAAGACTACTACAGGTTAAATATCTATATTAATCCAGCAGTGTATTAGAAATTTTACATTTAAAGTTAATTTTCTTATTTAAATAGCCTAACAATCTATGCTTCATAAAAGTAGTCCATGACACACTTTATAACAATGCAGATATAGAAATAATGGTTCATTAATTATTTACAAAAAAATTTTTAATTCTTTTCCTTTGATAAATTTGCTGATAATCTCACTTTATTTTTCCAGTTGCCAAAAGGCGTTTTATCACAGGCAGCTACTAATCAACTTAGCCAGGCACACTGACTGTTTCTTCTACAACATAAACTTTTTTGGTTTTTCATTTATTTAAATTAACAATCGTTTCATTATTTAATTTCAAATACTCATCTTTCAATTAATTTGGATTAAAAAATATAAAAAATTCAACACTCAAAATTAGAAAGAATAGTATAATAAATAATCATATGCTCATCATTCAGCTTCAACAATTATGAACATTTTGCCAATCTTATGTCATCTCTTTCCCAGTTTCTTCCCCTTCCTCATTTACTGAGTGTTTTTATGGGATATAATTTAAAGTAACAATGTAATTTTTTCCATAAATGCTTTTGTAAAAAATATTACTATTTTTTATTGTAGATTGCTGATGTAGAACTCCTATATTTTAATTCTTTTGATAGAATTAGTAACAATATTTATTTTTATATTATTTCAGTAGAATATATGGTATTTTGATACACACACGGTAAGTACTATTTCAGAATTAAAGAAAAAGAATTTAAATGAAATCAGTACTGTTTTATATCTTTGTATTATACAAGTCAAGACTCCACTGTTTCTTGCCTAGATCATTGCATTATTCTCTTAAATGATTTTCGACACTTTCTCTTCCTCAGTCTCTAAACACAGCAGCTAAGTAATCTAGTTAAAACATAAGTTGGATAATGGATCTGTGCTTAAAACCATCTAATAACTTTTCATATCACTCCAAACAAAACCCACAGTCTTTACAATGGCCTACAAGGACTGGCCTCCCTAATGCTTCTTCTTCCTTTCTCTTGGATCACTATGCTTCAGTCTCATGGCCTTCTTGTTTTTTCTCAAACTCACTATGCTCTGAACTCAGGATTTTCTCACTGTCTATTCTCTATGCCTCGAATGTTAGTGGCTTGCTTCCTCACCTCCTTCAAATCTTTATTCCAGTTGACATTCCTGTTGAGAGCTTCTTAAAAAATAATAATAATAGGACACATCTCCACAACTATTTCAGGACTCCAGGACTCCTTATCCCCTTTCACTGCCTTATTTTTTCTTATCATTATCAAGTCTGACCTACTATATTGATTATATACTTTGCTTAATGTCTACCTCCTCTCACTAGAATTTAAAAGCCATGAGAAAAGAGATTTGGGGGCTGTTTTGAAAATGCCTGGGCATGACAGACAATCAACACATAATGTTTAAGTAAACTGAATAAACAATGAAACTAGGAGACCTTCTTAGTCCTCCTTTTCGATACCAGATATGGGGTTCTCAAAACTCCATATTAGGCTCTTCATCCCAGATGATGAAGAGCCTGCACAGATTATAATGATTCTTTTCTTATTTTTACCTAATTGCACAGGCAGAATGCTACCACCTTGCTTCTGTTGTACTGTTTTTCTTTTCAATATTTTATTATGAATAGAGTTGAAATAATTTTACAGTGACCATTCATAGAATACCAGCTAGATTCTACTATTGATATTTTACCTTAATACTTCCTTTAGCATATATTTATCAACCTAACCATCTCTCTATGCATCCATTCATAGATCTTGAATGTGATGTATTTTAAAGTTAGTTTCAATCATGAGTATACTTTCCATAAATGCTTCAGCATGCATATCATTTACTAAAGCTCAATATTTTTAACTTGTCTTCCCTTTGACATGAAATTTACATACAACAAAGTGTACAAATCTTAAGTGTACATTTTCTGAATTTTAAGAGATCCAAGACACCAGAATGTTACCTTATGCCCCTTCTCGGTCATTCCCACTCACACCCCTACAAGACACCCATAATTCCAATTTTTGAATATGGAATATTTGCTTGTTCTATAACATCATATAAATGAAGTAAAGTTCATTTCATATAGCATAATGTTTTTGAGATTTATTCATGTTTTGGGGTGTATCAGCATTCCATTCCTTTTCGTTTCTGAGTAATATTCCACTATATGATACATCACATGCTACTTATCCAATATCCTATTAATAGACACTTGGTTCAGTCCAAATTTATGACATGGACATCTATCCAAGTCTTTTTGTGGACATATGTTTTCTTGTCTCTTTCATAAATACATAGTATTGAAATGGTTGGGTTATAGCTTAAGTATGTGTTTACATTTATGAAGTTGCCAGAGCTTTTCTTGATTGCACCATTTTGTACTAATACCAGTAATATATGAAAATTCTAGTTTTTCCACGTCCTTGGCAACATTTGATTTTTTGGTCTTTCTAATTTTAGTCATTCAGCTAGGTGTGATTTTTACCTCTTTATGATATTAATATATATTTTCTGATATCTAATGATATTGAAAATATTTTTCATGTGTTAACTTATTATTCATATATATTCTATTGTGAAGTGTCTCTTCACATTATTTAATTTTTTATTATTGAGTCAAGTTCTTTCTATATTCTTTCTGAGATAAATATTGCATAAGTATTATCTCTCAATTTGTGGCTTTTCTATTCATTTTCTTAATAATTTTAATGACTAGAAGTCTTCAAATTGATAAAGTCTAATTTATCAATATTTCCTTTCATTTTTATTGCCTTTTGTGTCCTTCTAAGGATCTTTGCTTACATGCAAGTCATAAAATTATTTTCTCATATTCCCTCTAGGTTTTTAGCTTTTATATTTATCTTCATGAAGAATCTTGAATTGATTTTTATTTTTGGTTTGAGGTAGATGTTAAAGCCCCTTTTTTAAAAAAATATGTATATTCAGGGCTTCCCTGGTGGCGCAGTGGTTGAGAGTCTGCCTGCCGATGCAGGGGACACCGGTTCATGCCCCGGTGGGGGAAGATCCCACATGCCGCAGAGCAGCTGGGCCCGTGAGCCATGGCCTCTGAGCCTGCGAGTCCGGAACCTGTGCTTCAGAACGGGAGAGGCCACAACAGTGAGAGGCCTGCACACCGCAAAAAAAAAAAAAAATTCAGTAATATAAACACCATTTGTTAAAAAGACTTTCCTTTTCCCATTGAAGTGATTTGTTAGCTATTAAAAAAATAAATGATGATATAAGTGGGGGCAATTTAGGAGCAGTATAATATATTCTATTTATCTCTTTGTTGAATTGTATGTCAAAACCACACCTTCTTGATTACCCTGGCTTCTAGTTTCTAATTTCTACTTTTAGTTTGAAATCAGATAATGTACATTCTCTACCTTTGTTCTACTTCTTCGAGATTGTCTTGGATATTCTAATTTGTTAGCATTGCTGTATAAATCTCATCATTAGCTTGTCAATTCCTATGAAACATAACAAAAATAATTTTTCTTTTTGTTGTGTTTTTGTTTTGAAGAACTTTCCAAGATTTCAGACTTACATTTCCAGTTAATTAATCTGGTAGAAAAAAATATCTAATCATAATTTCTTAAACTTCATCTCTTGTGTTGTTCTTTTTACAGATACTACTAAATTAATCAGTATACCAAAATAATCATAACATTAGCAAGGCATTACTAAATTTTAATTAACAGATAATGAAATGCTTATATTAAGAATACTTTGATACTAATGGTTTTGTGATTTCTAACTTATTAAGTAGTTTATAGAGATTTTAAAGTATCAAATATAAGAATGTAGTTAGAATCACAAAATGTATTTAATGAAAATAATTTTCCTATTAAAGCCATTTTTTGATCCAAAAGCTGTCAATTTCATGTCTTCATAATAAAGTTTCAATTCTGGAAATTAAAAGCCATAAACGTATTACTAATCATACTGAAATTTATTTTCAATATTAGCTACAACTATATTTTGTTTTTCTGCAATTTGTAAATGATATCTGTTGATGATATCAAGGTAATTATCTATATCTCAATTAAATATTATTATATGTAGTCATCAAAGTGATGTTGATAATATTGTGTTTAATAAGTACTGTCACAGCTAACCCTTGCAATGCCGATAGATACATTTTAAATTTATTTATACCTCTATTCCATCCTAAATATTGGAGAAATATCAATAAAATCTATTTGTTTCTATGGGCTCAAATTATTAGTAAGTTGAACACACTGATTAATTTTTAAAGCATACATTTACTAAGCTACTATTTTGTGCCATACACTGTGTTTAGCTTTTTTGCACAAACATAAATAAAGTAGTATGATTGGATAGAGAAATACATAAAGTCAAAATAATAGGAGAAATATTAGGCTGTGGAGTATGTGATATGAGTCATGGTAAGCTGAATTCTAAGCTGTCCCCACAGATTTTACACATCCTTGTGTACCTGTCCCATAAAATTCCCTGGACAGTAAATTCATGTGTTTTACTTATGTGGTTAGGTTAGGTTATATGGCACCCTTGAGTTTAAGATAGAGAGGCACTAGTGCTTCTGTAACCAAGAAGGTTAAGGTGGTTGCATAGGGATAGATTCAAGTTCTGTACAACAAATTGCAAATTTTTGTCCCAGCTCCTGATTATGTGAGAGCAGTGAACTTTGCTTACTTAAACATGCAGTTTAGGAAACTGAGAGCTCAAGGATCAGGTTCTCTTTCCTGAATCTGACGTCTGAACCTGCTAAATCTCTATGCACAGCCCTAAATCCAATGGATGATGAAGCACTTAGCCAACTATCCTGTACCCATCTCCATGAGTTTCCCTCCAGTGAACACTGCTCAAGCAAGCCTAGTGCATTTGATTTGTGGCCATTTTCTTTTGTTTGCATGAAAGTTCAAAACTCATAAGGAAAAACAGATACTACCCACTGGACCTCACAAACACTGCAATATGCCTTTGCTGGTGATAAAAGAATTGGATGAATAATGTTTAACTTTACAAAAATATTAGGTGATGGGTGAACCAAATAATGTTTTTAACCATATCCACTTATGCATAAATCCTATAAATATTAGTCAGTAATGCCTCAAGCCCAGGTTTTGTCTCCCACGTGTAGTTAAATTGTAATGAATCGAGTAATCTGAAAGTCTGGAATCAAATTTTGCCCTAAACACTGGATCTAGACTCTCTTTATGTTAGCCACCTGCCAGAAAATATTGCTTCTATGACACAAACACTAAAGCTAATCCATTGGTCATCTCCGCATCATTGCTCACTGCTTTGCTGTTACTAGACCACAAAATGTGCAAATTCCTATTCAAGCAGAGGTCTCCTGATAGAAGGATGAGTTTTACTTTGCAATTTACTTTTGTATACTTCCTCACTTCCCACGTTTTCTCAACTTCTAAACTTCTGTGATCCTATATCCTGATGGCTCCTTAGAGTGTTTCTTATGAAATAGTATCTCTATTCTCTCTGTCTCTATCTCTATGCCTGTCTGTCTGCCTGTCTCTGTCTGTCTCTCTGGTGACTTATTTGACTCCTGATCTCATCACAGACTTGAATTTGAACCTTCTGCTACATGACCACAGTCTGTTCTTATTTCTAATTCTAGTTTCCTCCTTGATCACTGTCTTCTAGTCACATTTCTTTTGTAACCACTAACCTTCATTCACTTCTTTATCTTGGCTCCAAGTATCATACTTCCTCTGGCCAGTATACTGTAGTCTGTATGCCATAAATGATAGTGAGATTAAAAGTAAATATGTATATATATATAT